>NC_138662.1:7143715-7743715 GCF_964273445.1 Streptopelia decaocto
GAATGGAGGAGGAACAGTTCCGTTCCAGCATCCAGGAGCTTTTCCAGTCCATCAGATTTGTGCTCAGCTTGGACAGCAGGAGCTCTGAGACTCTCATCTTCACACAGGTTTGCTATTTTCTACTCTTTAACTGGCAAACCAAAAGGCAGCTATTTTCTGCATAGGTAGTATATGTGGGCACATGATGACTAAATGCAGGTTAGTAGAATTTTCTCCCTCTAACAAGCTGATGATACTGGGAAATGACACACCCAATTAATGTTATTAAACAGTAGCTTTGCACCACTTCACAGATACAGGTGAGCTGAACTGTGGACTCTCAACAGGAAAGTGACTTGTCACATGAGAATACAATTTCTGCTCTCCACAAAAGTAAAGTGCATTTTCAAGTCTCTCATTCATGTGTCTTATGGTTGGCCTAAAGAAATTTTAAATTCTTAATTGTAGTGTCTCTAGTCAATACTTAAGGTCATAGCAACATCACAGCAGATGCATTCAAATGATATACTCACAGATAAACTTAATTCCAGCATACTCTAAAGTTACGGTCAGAATCACATGCAGCCTGACGGCAAGCGTACTGTGATACCTGCGCTCATGTTTAATATGTTATTTTGAATATGGCCCACACGACTTCATGAAGACTTCATGTGGGTTAAGATACTACCCAAAGTGAGTAAGGAGGTGGCTAAGTTTTGTTTCATGTTTTAAAGACCTTTGTGCTAATTATATACTTGGGTGTTTAAAAGTTTTAAATAATAATGTGAAATGTGTTCTGTGTGCCTCAGCGAATCTCAAAATGGACCTAAAACTTCCTGGTAATATGAAGGTGATTTGTAATCGCTAATTTACTATTTACAGATGTTTTGAACACCTACTGTAATTTGCCAAAGAAGTAGTTGCTGTGAATGCTGTAAAACAGCAAAACAGAGTGGCTACGCTGGTGAGGGAAGCTGCCAGCAATGTGATCTCTTTCTCAAGCTGCTCTGAAAGTGAGAATAGCTGCTCTAATCTTCTGTTTAATCACCCATTAGTGGGCATAATAAAATGAGCCAGGAACATGAGAAATCGGTGCACACACTTTGCAGGCAAGTGACAGTGAGTGGAAACAGCACCTTATGAATGCAGGCTGTCTAGGGGGCTTTGTTTTTCAGTGTGTTGATCAGAGGTACAGAGGGAGACTAGATTTGAGGATGGGGTTATGTTCCCTTTTTATCTTTTTTTTTTTTTTCCCTCCCTTTCTCTCACTATGGTATTTCTTACTTTGGACTTCTGTAATTTGAAAAGCCTGTCCTTGTTTAATCTTTGAAAAGTTTACTTTTTGTTTCCCCCTTGCCACTATGTTGCCCCTTGATCCCAATTGCCCCATAGGCCTCTCAGCCTGGAGGGCAGGCAAGCGGAGCTGGGACATGTGCCCCACAAAAATGTGGTGGTACTTCAAGGCCGTCATTTAATTCTGTAAGTAATGATCCCCAGAACTGCACAAGTATTTCATCATGGATGTTCCCAATTGATTCCTTTTCCCTACCCCAAAACCTCTTTTCCTGCATATAAACTGGAATTTAATGTTTAAGTGGCTGGTACTCTAATACTAGGAAATTTGGAATATTTCCATAATTAATGGAACAGCTTATGGCATCCACATGCTGAAAAGAGTACTGAGGGCGTACACAAGATTACATACATCAAATGGTTCAGGAGAGCCAAGGAGACTATGTATTAGTTCTGGAAATCTGGGCAACTGTTAAATATCTACAGAAGTGCTGGAGGCCCTAGCAAACATAATTTTCTTCACACTCGTCGTCTTATCCAGGATATTAGAGAGATCTCAATATAGTTCTTTCCAGCAATAAGATTAAAACTGATTATGTCCTTCCTTCCAGGCAATTAGTTTGACATGAGTAATGTTCCAGCATATTTTGGGGTGTTGTACAAAAAAAAGGGCTCTTCAAGGAACTGATGATGTAGCTGTTCCTTGAAACAGCTCCAGAGCTTCCTGAAGAGATCCCATGCATATCCCGAGGTTACTGCTGGAAATCCTAAATCACCACAGAAGTCATTCCACTTTATAGTAATTGTTAGAAGTAAGTTTATGAAAACTCCTGTAAGGATTGTTGGGCTGTTATTGTATTATCCCAAATATAAAGATGATGACTGGATTTGTGGCTGTTATAGCCTTCCAAAAGTACCATGAGCTATTTAAATGATTCATATTTGTTTATTTTGTTAGTACATTGTATGTATGTAGCAACAAATAGGTGACAACACCCAGGAGGCTATGGGGGTTTTTGTGTAATCTGAATTGATTGTAACGAGACAAGATGTTGAGAGAGATAACGAGCACGAAGGAGAAAGAGGTAAATTTATATTCAGAATAATTTAATCAGCTCTACAGTGTTAGTTGTAAAAATAATTTAGACTTTGCTCTAGGACTATTAAATAGATATCACTGTTGTTTGAAGGAAAAGATACTTTGAGGAGAGACTTGGCAAAGAAGGAAGCTGTACATTCTGCAGGATTAGGAGAGGCACATGCCAGGTGTTAGAGCCAGCACGGGAGAGGTACAGAAATGTTTATGCAATGAGAAAGTAAAAAATCTGTGGGGAAAAGGCGAGCTTGCAGAATAGAAGAAATATGGATGATGAGGCTCTGGAAGGGCAAAGCTGAACAGAGATCTGCAACAAAGTTTGGTAAACCTGAACTTGTGCAGGAAGGCAGCGTGGTTTGTGTGGAGGGCTGTGGGAAGGGAGTGGGTGTCATGGGGGGCTGGAGCAGCTGGACCCAAAGCAAACTGTACAGCAGCTCAGGGAAGCAACCAGCGGGGAATTTCAAATAGTTGTAATGAAGGGAGTAGGTATGGGCTGTGGGTAGGTTGTAGAGGAAGAAAGAGAAGAACTCTAAAACATTAGAGGTGTGTGGCAGTTTTCAGACGCCAGGTCTTTGGAACTTGAGGATAGAGCAATGCATGGAATTTTCTACTGTTATGAAGAAATTAATTGAAAAAGTGCGAAATTAGAGATGAAAAATTTTGTTATTGATGTGCTGTTGTTGTTCCTGCACTGTAAGAAACACCTTCAAGGATCACTCCAGCTTGCTGGAAATATCCATTATTGCAAGAATCACGTGCACACTTACTTGCATGATGTGATGCCTCCTTCACGTAAAGTCACAGCCCACCCTACTGCAGAAATACTGCAATTCACATGGCAGTGCTATCGTTCAGGGTCATTCAACATGTTCATTACTTCAAAATATTTTCTGAGGAGTTTTAACTGTCTTATGTAGTTGCTCAGTACTAAAAATTGGTATGGAACTCTAATCAGAAGCAGGTTTTATATTTATTGAAAAAAGTAAATCAATAAAAATGAACCCTTCTCTGTTCTCTGGTACCTTAAGTTTTTCTTCTGTTTCATAAGCTGCATCCTAAAATACAGCCTTTTGAAGCTCTACAGTGTCTGTGGGCTCAACTTATAAGACGACTTAGTGTTGCAACAGAATTTTTTATAATACTACATGTGATTTGTTCACTCTGACCTTTAGTTATTGCAAAACGTTAGCACCAGCCACAGTGCACTATTCAGAAGTGTTTTGCATATCCTTATCTCAGTTTTAGCGTTGTTTCCATTTTGCTGTATTTAGCTGCAGCTACAGACTTCAAAATATTAATTTTCTTCACTTCCATTTTTCAGGCTGCTTTGCTGAACTCCTTCCCCGCGATCTTTGATGAGCTGCTGCAGATGTTCACTGTGCAGGAAGTCGCAGAGTTCGTGCGGGGCACCCTGGGCAGCATGCCCAGCACAGTCCACATCGGGCAGTCGATGGATGTCGTCAAGTTACAGTCTATTGCACGCACTGTTGACAGCCGCCTGTTCTCTTTCTCTGGTAAGACAGTGATATCTCAGGTGAAGTCTTGCCCCTGACTAAGAGCAGGAACACAGTACATTACAATTCATTGCTGAATGCCAAGAATCTTGGTAATTATTTATCTCGGTGGCATCATTGTTACGTATATTCACCATGGGTACTTTGTAAGCTTCCCGATGGTAAAAAAAGTTTATAAATACATCATGGATAAGTTGTACTAACTAAACATTGATAAAAATATGTACAAATCAAATCTAAGTCTCTTTTGGAAGAACTGTGATCTGATTTTCCTTCTTTCAGAGTCCCGGCGCATCCTGCTACCTGTGGTACTTCACCACATTCACCTTCACCTACGACAGCAGAAGGAGCTACTTATCTGCTCTGGGATCCTCAGTAGTATCTTCTCCATTATCAAGAGCAGCTCTTTGGTAATCTGCTGCTTGATTTTATTTTTTTTTTTTCTTAATTGAACTGCTGGTTTAGTAAAATGAAGACTGAGGAATTTTTATAGGTTAATACAGGGTTTTTGAAAACCCTTTTAAAAACGAAATTCTACTAACTTTCTGTCAGCAGGAGAGCATCTGAAATGAGGGTCTGCGCTTGTGTGTGTGATTCAGAGCATTCTGATCACACACTCTTCTCGCTGTTAGGAGGGTAAAAAAGCATACGCATTTACCAGGTTTGACACTGTTTAATTTTCTTCATCTGAGCCCAGAACTTTGATGTCAATAGAGTTCAAAAGCTCTATACAGCTCTAGGACTTGCACTTCTGCAAGAGACAGTAACTAGCACCTTGTGATTCATGTTAAGAGAATACTCTAAAATTATCCAATCAATGAAATCACACTTACTTCTGGAAACTGCTGCTGAGTTTAAACACCCAGCTTTGGTGATCATAACACTGATCTCAAATGGTAACTTCATCATTTAAAGTAATGCTCACAGAGGGTGGTGAATTTTCCCTACCTGACTCTGAAGGAGGAAGCTTGTGGTGCTAAATATAATTCATACCAATGAGTATTTCCAGTTACAAGTTGCGATTTTGTGTGAAAGGAATGAGATGAAAGGTATCGTGGTAATAAGCCAAAATAATGCTGCCATCAAAAGCAGTTCCTGAACATAATTTGATCCCATTGTGTTCTAGAGTGTATGCAGGCCTTTGATTATAGATTTACCTTTATGGCTGTGACTCTGAATGTGTCCATCAGAGGTTGAGGAGGTAACACACATGCTGGCATCACAACAGTATCTGGTACCGACGATGAATTTGATTGTACTTCTCTGAACCTGCATTCTGGAGCAAAACAAGTATTTGTGGCATGGCTGACTCAGCAAAATTGTCTTTGCCAATTCCGTTCTCTCCAGTTTCTAACTGTCTGTTTGCTCACCACTCTGTAGGAGGGAGATGTCGTGGAGGAGGTTGAGATGATGGTGGAGAGCCTCCTAGATGTGCTTTTACAAACTCTGCTTACAATCATGAGTAAATCGCAGTCTCAGGAGGCGGTAAGAGGGCAGCGTTGCCCGCAGTGCACAGCAGAAATCACTGTTAGTAACTAACAATCAGTTTCTATTTCCTGCTTCTTTAACCTTTGGTTCAGTCCCTCACCACCAGCGGCACCTCATTATCATCTCTGCTGCATGAACGCCCAGGGCTTTGTCTTTTTCCCTTAATAAGCCACAAATCCATTCCTTCCTCCGTGCAGTAGAGAGGTCTGCAGGAAGCTTTTGTGGATTTCGAGGTTATTTTCTTGTTTGTCTTTGCAGTTGTGATTGAGAGTTATTGTTTAGAACTGGGGGCACATGCTGGCTGGGCAGCTGCCTAGGGCTTCACCCCTAAATAGGTATCACCCAGGGCTCTGAGAGTGTCAGGCTCTGAGAATAGACTGAGAATACTATAATGCTCAGTAGACACGTCCCTTTACTTAACACCCTGTAGAGCTTCTGCCCAGGTCCGCTGATTATTTCATGCAAATGAAGCACAACATAATTTTGAAAAAGAAATTAACATATCCTAAGTCAAGTGAGCTGTTGAGCTTGGTGGGAGAAGAGAGAAAAGCCACCACTTTGTCCAGACTGCCAGCATAAGCCTAGGGGAAGAAATTTTTTCTTTGACATGCAATGGAAGAGGAGAAAAATAATGGAGTTTTGCTGTTTAGCTTTCTTCTTTTCTGGATTTGTTGCCCTATTCTATTCTAGCCTATTTTAGTCTATTTTTGCTTGTCAAGAGTCTCGAATGCAGCTTTTACACAATGGACAATGTTAAGCTGTTGTTCAGAATATCCCTTTTTTTAGACTTGCTTTTTTATCAAATAGCTGAAACCTCAAGAAGCTGTTGGGGGCAGATACACACTAAGGTACACTTCACACAAGAGGAAAGATCGGACCTTTCCATGTTTGCTCAGATAAAGTAACTGACCAGTGGTGGAATCCTAATAAAGAACAAGGCATGTAGTAGTTTTCAGACATGTACTTTGATACAAAACAGGAAAGGCACTAGCTTGCAGATGTCCTATAGCATCTCGATTTCCTTTTACTTGTACCGTTTGACTTACTGTTATTTATTACATGCCACCTCACACCTAAGAGCACACCTTTTTTCCTAATGAAGTTCAGCCCTGTAAAGTTTATTGGAACAACTTATGTCAAAGCATCTGGGAAGATGCTTCAGCCAATTAGAAAAAAAAAAAAAAAAGGTAGTGGACAGCCTCAGGCATAAAATCCCTTGTGTTTGTTCCCAAATTTATATTTCACAGCACAGTGATATATGGAATCTTATTAGATACTACTTAGAAAGTAGCTTGTATATTTTCCAAATTAGTTGCTTGCTGTCACAGAAAAATATAGTGTTGCGCAAGGGACTGGCAGTCAGAAGACATACTCTGCATTCTTGGCACTGCCTCGCTCGTTATCTTGGACAGATTGCTTAACTTCTCTGTGCTTCGCTTTCAGATATGTAAAATGGGGGAGCTCATCTTTGGAAACCACTTTGGGATACTGTGGTAACTGGTTAGGGTGCATCTGCTTTGCAGGCCAGAAACGTAATTGTAGCTCATGTAGGACTTACCCAAACTATATTCAGAATATCTTACTGCTATCCTCTTAGTACTGTAGCTCTGACAGAACATAACTTGGTGAACGCTAATAAGCCAAATATTTACAAGATTCCAGACACGTTTTGTGGCTCATACTGATCCCGTGCTGTCAGCACTCTGCTGTTTGGAGTGTCTGAGCCAATGAGTTTAAATAATTCCTGGTATGTCTGCATGAGCTGCAGTCACAACTTTGATAGACACAGTATATTAAGTAACTGAAAAAGGTGATTGTCAAAAACTGCATGCGTGGAGGGAGATTCATTAATATCTGTATTAATTGAAATTATTTTTATTTAGACAACAACATTGGTAAAAAGACCTTTATAACTGCATCTGTGGAAGAACCTCCAAGAGGTGTATTCCTGTGTATTAACAGTAATTTAAGAAGAGTTAACATGCAGTATTTTTAATCTCTGTGCATGTCAGCTTTCCTCTCATAGGCATTGGGGCCATTTCAGACCCCTCCCTTTATACCTTACCCCAGGTTGAGTTTTATATTTATGAAAATTCAGATTGCCTGAATGAAATAATCTCTCATTTGGTCAACAGGGAGAATATGTCTCCTGCCTTTTATCTCTGCTTCGGCAGATGTCAGACACCCATTTCCAGCACTTACTGGACAACTTCCAAAGCAAGGATGAACTCAAGGTACAACAGAACATCATGTTTGTAGAATGAGAGAGCAGAGGGGAGTCTCTCCGGCATTACTTGCTCTGCTATTCGTTCCCATTCACTCGCGCTCTATTCATGGACCTTCCTTTCACCTTCATAATAATAGGTGTTGCGTTACAAAACATTTAAGACCACAGGGCACTGAATTATCTTCATAACAGCAAATAAAGTGGCAAGATAGATGTTATTAGACAGAAAATTATATTGTACCATAGAGAACACAGTAAAGAGGAACAGGTTTTTTGATTCCCGTGAATATAAAGTCAGTTGTTCTATAGTATTTTACTGGATGTTCAATATGCGCTGGAGCTTACTTATGAAGAGTGTTGATTTTAAGCCAAAACATAATTTCGAGCCTTTTTGGGGATACAGATGTCTCTAGCTGATAAAATCTTTTCTTTTTTTTTGGGAAAGCAGAAACCTTGCTACTCCACTTGATGCATGCTTCCCAAATTAGTGAACGTGAACTTAAATTAAGGCTATTCATGAACAGAAGTGGTTGGCGAGGGGTACAGACCTCTCTGGTGGCTCTTTTGCCACTGAGATTTTGAAATTGCACATATCAAAATAGCAGAAACTGACATTTTATCTCAGCTTCCACAGGAGAGAGGAACATCTCTGACAGCAGTCTGTTTAAAAGGCAGAATAATTTCATAAATATGAGATTTTATATTAAATGCTTTTGATTAGCCTGCCACTCAATAAACCATGAACAATATGGAGAATGTAATGTGGCAGGAACTTCTGTTGCCTTAACAAATGAAGTGGAGAAGCAGTGAGAAATCCTCTCTGAAGAGGCTTTCAGCTTCTAAATATTTCATGTGCATACAGAGAGGTTGAATAAATCAAGGAGATAAATTCAGGATGATAGAATTCTTACCTCGAGGTTGCAGGGTTCAGTGCATCTCACATTAATAGTTATCTGAGATTACTACCTTT
This sequence comes from Streptopelia decaocto, assembly GCF_964273445.1. Taxonomy (NCBI): domain Eukaryota; kingdom Metazoa; phylum Chordata; class Aves; order Columbiformes; family Columbidae; genus Streptopelia; species Streptopelia decaocto. Next base: position 7,152,283 of record NC_138662.1, read on the forward strand.
CGCGTAACTTGAATTGCTCATGGGAAAATTATTTGGTAAATTAATCCATATTAAATTTTAACATTTTTAAAAGCTACCTAAACTATAGTTGTTATGTCAGACCAGTGAAAAGGTTTGTCATTGAATGGAAATTTGTCTTTAGACCCATGAGAACAGACACTCTTAGATCTCCAACAATCTAAGGGTATGTTCAGGAGTATCATAGAGCCTGAAGATTTTTATACCCATTTTTTTCTGACTATCATAATAAGTAATAAAATATATTACTTTTTTTTTCCTTCCAAATTTTGCTGTAATAATATTTCCAATACTTCTTCTTGGATAGAAAGGCATTATGTTTACTTACCACTGTTACATCAAGGCAAAAATGAAGCCAAATCTCCAGGAGCTTCTGACGCTTTACTCTTAGCTCAGTTACACCAAGATATTAATATTTCCCCATCCCCCCCCAAATAAATGCACAATGGTAGGACAGTTTTGAAGAAACCTTGCACAGCCACTTTCTGCGCTCTCTTCATTTTGTGTCGAAGAAAAACAAAACAATAAAATCATAGTTTGCACGGCCAACGGTTTGGCATGCGTTACCCTCACTGTTGTTCTTTACAGATGTAGAGGTGCAGGTAATCTAAAAACAAATGCCTTCAAGTCTGGGGAAATTTTTGAAAGCAAATATTGAGCTGATTCTCTTTAAGAGATCTGTTCTGCTGCACATTGCCTGGAATGTGGTTCTCTGTTATTATTTTTAAAAGTGTATGGAGGAGGTTTATGGGGTTTGGGGGGGGCGGGGTTTGATGAATTTGTGACATAAGTGCAAAGGAATTTGGACAGATACATTAATTAATTGAATGCATAAATAAATTATTATGATTCCAGTATATTTGAAAGTAGCTGCGAATTGACACCGGAACTCTAGATTATAATATGAGAAGTCATATACAATTACATACATAAGGAAGTTTTTATCTCACTGTAGAAGTTAATATTTAAAAGACAGCTGCAACTTGTTTAGTACATATTAGATGCATGAAAAATTAATAGCACCATATCCCAATGCATATAATTTCCACGTTTTCAGGGGAATGGCCTAGTGACACAAAGCTCAGCTGGAGCACACTTGGCTTATCTGTCTGTCTTATACTCAATAAAATAGATTAAACTGCAGCTGCTCATGATATTTAACTTTTTTTCCCTATGTGACAGGAGTTCCTCCTCAAGATTTTCTGTGTATTTCGGAACCTGATGAAAATGGGTGTCTTTCCTCGAGACTGGATGGTGATGAGGTTGCTTACCAGCAAGTAAGTGGAGCAGCAGGTATAAACTGCTGACATTCTATATCAGAATTGTTTTCCCCTCAACTGGGTAGTTAAAGCTTGTGATACAGTGTGTTTCATCAGACTGAGGTGTGGTGGTCAACAGGAATTCTGGAGTGCTCATCCTCATTCTGCAGTTATTTTAACACTCTGGACCAAACTGAGACTTCTGTATTTGTTCTGTTTCTTAAACTATACCAGTCTGCACAGGTGTCAAAGAGTTAGAAGTTAAACCCCAAAGCTGAAGTAGCTGTGCAGAGGATAAGAGTGTTACAGCAGCTGAGATAACACATGGCAAGGAACAGCCACCACACCAAGTGCTAGTAACAGGCAGGCCTCTTACCCCCTTTCTCAGTAAGTCACTACAGTAAATGTCTGACATTCACTCCTTTACCTACCTAGAAGGACTCAGTTATTTTAGAAAAGAAGGAGCAGACCCTAGCGGAGCTGTGTGCTCTGTGAGTTCACCGTGCTCATGACAAGTGAAAGAAGTGGATTTCAGTATTTCAAGCATGAACATTAAATGAAAATCCATAAGACAACAAAAATCCACATGGAAAGAGTAGCTACCTCAGATGCTGTAGGTTACAATTTTGCCATAAACCTTTAGACTGATAGGTATGTGTTACTACAAGTGTTGCTTTCATGTGAAGCTGAAATGTGCTGTTTCTTTTGATACTATCTACATGCTGTTTCTTAATTCCTGAATTTATCACATGCCTTGATTGCCTTTCACTAAAGTGTACTTAGCCATCTACAAAAAAAATACCAGAGAATCCAGAACTGGCAAAATACAAATATGTTGAGTTGAAGTGTGAGCCAGATAAAGGACGATTGCATAGCCAAGACTGAAAAGAGCTCAAAGGTTTTGAGTTGTTCTTCTCTGGAAAAAGTATTTCTGCTTTAAATAGGAGAAACGTGGGTGTGTTCTTGCATTTCATTGGAGATAACATGGTCCAGCCATGCAAAATAGACGGGATTTTAAATGCTACTGTGTAAATTCCAAAATTTACAATAATGATGAAAATTCTTGTATCTTGTATCCCTTAGAACAAACGTTTATTTAAACATAGAAAGACTTCTGTGCAAATCTAGTAGTGATTACATGAAGAATGCCTGTCTCTGTACCTGAAGTAACATCAGCACCACAAACCACTGTAATATGTTATATTCCAGATTCAAATGTTCTTTTTTTCTTCTTTTTTTCTCTTTTTGTTTTGGTTTTGACTGCAGTATCATAGTTACAACAGTTCAGTACCTGTCTTCTGCACTGCATAAGAATTTCACGGAAACGGACTTTGATTTTAAAGTAAGAACTGATACTGAGAAAATGTTACAACATCTTCTTAAACTAGCAGTAACAAAGGAACAAGAGCTGTTCTCCACAGAAGCTGGTTATATTTGCAGTGTTTGTTTGAGTATCTATGAGGAAGATAGAATCACAGAATTGTAGAAACATTTGGTAGTTGGAAGAGACCCTCGAGATCGTCGAGTCCAGCTGTTAGCCCAACCCTGGCACTAAACCATGTCCCTAAGAAACTCATCTGTGTGTCTTTTAAACCCCTCCAGGGATGGTGACTCTGAGATGTGTCCTCCCTGCCTCCATCTAGAGGCCATAGAGCTCCAGATGATCTAACTCATAAAAGACAGGAATTTGAATCTGCCGTGGAATTGAGGGGAAGCAGAACAGAGACACTGTGAGATCAAATCAAGAAAATTAAGCCCCTCATAAAGTAAACAAGTATCTTCCTTTTGAAGCTGCTGTTGGACAGATTCACGTCTAATAAAAGATAAATTTGAGCAATGATTCTCCTGAAGTTGGGGCACTCAAAATCTTCCTCTCCCAGAGGCTCTTTTTCTGGCCACTGACTCAAACAAAGCAGAATGCAGTATCTTAGAGAGTGTTTTCCCTGTATCTGATGTAGTTGAAAATGGGCAACAGGTTCAGTGTTACTAAGGAAAAGCTGCTAGATATGTGCACACAGCATGATGTCAAATGCCTCATTTATTTGGGAAAACACACTGAATTAAAGGGCTGTTATTTGTGATATAATGTAATCTCTGGGTTTGTTTTTTTTTTTGAGGGATAAAATCTGTTTAACCTAGAGAAAAAGAACACTTTAAAATTTGCTGGACTCACCAAGTTTTATTCATTTTTGAACTCTGGTGCTAAGAGGAAAACCTAATGGCATTACCCTCTTGAGGTGTTTAGTTTTAGTTCCTACCACCTTTTAAATAATCTGTTGGTACCTGTAAGAGTTTGGAATCTCAATAGTTGAGATACATATTGATTAAGTTAAATCTTGATTACAAAAAGGAACAGTCTGATTCTACGTATAAAGGAACATATTTCTTCCTACACTTGTTTAAAACTTACTCCTTGGAGTAGAATGTTATAAAACTTGCTTCCTGTGTCATAGGTGTGGAACTCTTACTTCAGCCTGGCGGTTTTGTTTATAAACCAACCAAGTCTCCAACTAGAAAATGCCACACCAGCTAAGAGGAAGAAGATTCTAGATAAGTAAGAACATGTTTTGTTGGGTTCCCAGCTTTTTCTGCCACCTCAAAAATGAGAATTCCTTTTCTACCACAAGTCCTTGTGATTTATTATGGAAGTCATGATGTTGAAATGCTTGGGAAATAAGTAGATCTCCTAATACAATGATCAGTGATTAGTTGAGTTTTTTTAATATTCTTATGTTAACTTAAATGTGAGTTTGATTATTAATTTTTTTTTTAACATCACCCCCTTGCCTGTTTTTGTTCATTAGGCAGTTGTCTCTCTCCTCTCTTTCAGATATGGTGATATGAGAGTGATGATGGCGTACGAGCTCTTCAGCATGTGGCAGAACCTGGGTACGTCTCTTCCTTCTCTGTCCTGACAACCAAAACCAAAGTTAACCCTGGAGTTCTGCTGGATTTTTTTTTGTTGTTACTTTTTGTAGCATCATGGAATATTTATTTTCTCTTAAGAGTTGTAAAGCCAGGAGGCACTTCTTTTCTCCCACTGGAAACCCTTTTCTGCACTCTCAGCATACTTTTGTATTTGAAATAATACATTCCTATGAATTTGAACACTTTCTTCTCAAATGTGACAGTGGCAGGTTTGGGTTGTTTTGACACATCAGTGACAGTTTTTATGTATTTGCAAATATAAAATCAGCTTTTTCTAATCCCTTCAGCTGTGCTGAAGTCAGTTCATATGGTGATATACTGTTATTCTGACTTCTATCTGATCCATGGCTGTAAAGCAGAAATTTAAATTTTCAAAGCTCTAATCAACTTTATCGATTTATAGATGATTGAAAAGCCAAAGCTGTCATGATTCAAAGTTAGAACTATGTGTGTTTGATAATAAAGCCCAGAAGTGGCAAATAGCAAAGCTGCTTTTTTGGTGTCTTGTTCAGGTATGTTGTACACAAAAAAAATTCTGCAGCACTTCTTTAAAAATCAAAAAAAAAGTGCAAACCAAAAGAACAGATAAACCAAACCGAAACCCACAAAAGCCCTGTGCACAATAATGCAATGATTGTGATAAAACTTCAGCTTCTGTAATTTATTTGACCTTTTCCTGTGTTTTGTGATTAAGAAATTAAGCATGTTACAAGATACAGAAAATATATCTCGCCACAGGTCTCAAAAGGTAGAGAATTTTCATCTAGGACTTGTGCTTTTATAGAAGTGTGCTGCAGCAGTCCGGTTTAGGTTGTGCAGGATTCGATTAATAAAAGAACCAAATAACATCTGTACTGCATCAGAGCAAGTCCAGCTAGGCCAGGATACTGTCTCCATCAGTATGGACATGTTTGGGAACAGAGAAGAATGTACTATTCTAGAGGAAAATAAAACATGTTGGCTGATAGAGATCACAAATGATAAAAGGTTCTGAGAACAGCTAAATTATTGAGATGGCAAAGGAATGATACAAATCAAATTGAATAACTTGACAATGGGGCTGCAAGCAATATATTAAAAAAGCCAAATATGAACATTTTATATGGAGGAATATGTGTAGGAGTGCTATTCAAGAAAACAAAGACTACAAACGTATCTTGCTGATTATCAGCTGAATGGGAGCTACCTGTAAAATGCCATGAGTAAAAAGGATACCATAATCTTTGAGAAAATATGCAAGAATCTTGAGTAAGAAAAGAAGGATGATATTACTGTTACAGTTTTTTCATAAGTGCACTTGATTCTAGAATAGTTTGCCTTATCATAAAATACTGAGTAAGCCTGACCTGTCTTGCACAACTAAGATGATACAGCCAGACTTGATCACAGTTTCTAAGCATCTGTGTGGAGAATAGGTGGCTCTCCAATAGATCAGAGATCAAATAACCAGAAAATGATGCTAGACAAATCCAAATAAGAAGTGAGAAGCCCATTTTAGATACGTAGATACAGATATTTATCACTGAGTGTTGTTCCAAATATGGCTACTTCGATTTATCCTCTGCGACTGCACAGTGAGCACGGCACAGAAGAGGTTAGCAAAGCGCCTTGCGTCTCTGTTGCCGAGAAGTGACGCGATGTGGTCCTAAGCCAAGGTCAGTTATGAATTGTGAGTTTCAGAGCAGGAGGATGAAGATCTCTGTAGTTCTTTGAAATCTCAATATGTTATATTAAATACCACTGTTCTCACCAGCCCTTTCAAAATGTTTTTCTTCCTAAATTAGAAGTATCTTTGGACTCTTTTACCTCCAGTTACTATGTTTTAGTTTGGTTATTTTTGACAGTTTGAATTCTTTTGCAAGTAAAATACACTGACAATTTTTGCTGAAGGCTTTCACAGTGAAATTAAAAACTCTCCCAGAGACTTGGCAAGGAATGATGTGAAGCAAATACTGTTTTTCCAGTCCTTTCAGGAAATTAATGTGTTTGCTTTTCTAATGCTCATGCCTGCTACTTTGTATACGTCATTATTGCAGGGGTTGCCCATTTTCTCAGTGACAGATAATGAAGGCTTTTATTTAATTACAGTTGCTTTGTGTTGTACAGGTGAGCATAAGATTCACTTTATTCCGGGAATGATTGGCCCCTTTCTTGGTGTTACACTTGTTCCACAACCAGAAGTCCGGAATATCATGATCCCAATCTTCCATGACATGATGGACTGGGAGCAGAGAAAGAACGGCAACTTCAAACAGGTGAAGTCGCTTCCCAAGCATTTGCAATAATCTTTTTCTAGTTCCATCTGTCTGCAACACCCACCTGGGAGCAAGGAGTTTGTATCTGTTGATCCATTTCTGATTGTGAAGAAGATGATATCATGCAAATATATAAAAACAGGAAATGTAAAGCGTAATTCACAGAACTATTACAGGATTCCAGAAATTATTTAAACGGTGTACCTTACATCACGCTACATTTCCCATGAACATAGGGAAGAGGAGCGATGTTCTTATCACATTGGAGATGAGGAAGAGAAAATAATTTTGTAAGTTCTGGGCTCTCACTGCTCCCACGGGCTTCACTTAGGTGATTAGCCAACCATTAAATGGGTCAGATTGAGAACCAGAAATGGAGATGTAAGATTTAGCCAGTATCTGTGAAAACAATGATCATTGCTTCTCTGTGTTCAATTTCCAGCTAGATAGTCATATGATTATAGCATGCTTTGAAACAGACTTTGTGACTGTATATTTTTTAAGAAATCATAGCAGCTGTCCTGGAATGGTGATGCCCAACGACAGTTCTGTAGTTTCCACCTGCCGTGAGCTCTGACTGCAGAACAGATGGAGGAGTCTTCATCGGTTTGTTGCCCAGTCATGGTCAGAGAATTGCTTAAATTTTCCACTGCAAAATAGACCTCTGAAGTACAAATATTAATGAAGGAAGGATTAGTTTGGATTGGATCCTCAGATGACAGTGCTTCATTGTCATTGTGTTTGGGGCAATACTGGTGGCAAGTATCTGCAAATAAGTGCTCTGAATTAGTAAAACCTTTTATTTAAATTATCATAATTCATGTGATGATTTAACAGTCACAAAGTCATTAAAATACCAGATCTAATCTGTCATTCCAGGAGAATAACAGACCTTTTCCGTGACCTGACTTATTAAAGGCTGCGTGGAAAAGTACCACCAGGAGCTTATGTTTTCCTTCCTCCTCAACTCCCTTATTATCCCTACTATTATTACTATTATTATCATTACAGTAGCATTTGATCGTGGTCCTCCTTTTGCTGTTTTAGAATAAAAATAGAAAAGTCCCTGCTCTGGCATTTACACTTATAAGTACCTACGGTCATCTTAAAGTTTCTGGATCAGTTTATAATTTCTGTATCAAGATGGACTCTTCATAATCTTCATTTAACTTTTATACTCACTGATGTATTCTAAACTGGAGCACCAAAAATATTTCTTAAATTACCTGTGGAGCAAACTTCCACATTGTTTTACTAAGCATGTGTCGTAGCTTTCCAAGATTAAAGACAGAATAGTCATCTGTGTTAGTGAGAATAAAATAATTAGTTAAATAGCACAAGATGTGTTTAACCATATTAATATTAGCTCCTGGAACGAGGAGGTTACTTGCCATTCAGTATAATGTGAGACAGTGGGACAGATGCATTACTGATTTCTGTCAAGTCATTGTAGATCACAAGCAAAGAGAAAGTACTTTTGTTGGTGTTGTTTTGTGGGTTTTTTGTCGGTTTGTTTTGTTTTTGTTTGGGGTGGTGGTTTTGTTGTTGTTTTTTGTTGTGGTGGTAGTGGGTTTTTTTAATTTTGAAATTCCCTTTACTTTTTGAATACTAAATGGGTTGTCAGAAAACAATTATCCTGGATATTCATTTTCACACCCTTTTTTTATGTTGTTCAGTAGCTCTTCTTTTAACAAGGTTATTTTTTCAGCAGCACAGGTTAACAATGCAGTGTGATTCGTGAACTAAATCAGGTCTCCCTGTAATGATTTCAGAAGCAAGATCACCAATGCTATTTGTGTGCCACTGGGTGATTTGCTTTTCCTTCTCATCTTTGTTTCCTTTGCAATTTGCCAGCTGAAGAACACAAAGAAACTCAAGCTGTGCTTGTCTTTACATAAAAACAAGCCATATTTCTACAGTTTCACCCTTTATGAACCTCTGTCTTAATTAGTCTGAAAGTATGCTGTCTACAAGATTTCTAAGGCTACATGAATTTTATTTGTTTAATGTTAAATACATTGATTTCTGCACTTGAATCAATTTTATGGGAATATCTTATATCAAACTTGATAATAGGACATATTAGACTGAGGGAGAAATGGAGGCATATTCAAAAACTTTGTAAGGGAAGAGAAGCGTAATGTCAGGGCCCTTAATCTAAGTGTGAAAAGAGAATGTATCATATAATCCTAGAGAGGCTTGATAAAAATGGGTTTAATGAACAAATAATCTTCTAATGTAATGATGACTGGAAATCAATTACCTACCAGCAGAACCATCACAGCAGACCCACGGTGATCACACCAGGAATTAGTTTCTCTGCATAGATATTCTGTTATGGTACAGGATATAGTCTGTCTGATACACTGGTGACTGAGAGTGCGTCCGAGTGATTTATTTGATAAGAGAATAAACTTCAGAAATTCCCGTGAAAAAGAAGCAGCGTTACCTCCCCTTGGATGTTCGTTTAGACCCTGATAAGCAAAAGGATAATTTATTTTTAGTGCTCCTGTTTCACTGAAAAATGAGAAGAGTGTGTTCATTTAACTGAGGCACAGAGAAATAAATCATTTGCACGTAGAAGTGGGCAGCCCCAGGGCATGAGAAATAAAATATTCTTCTGTTCCTCCCAGTGTTTGGAGCTCTTGTCTTCTACATGAACAGCTAATTTGTAACCAATTGCTTCTTCACCCAGGTGGAAGCTGAGCTGATCGATAAGCTGGACAGCCTGGTATCTGAAGGAAAAGGTGATGAGAACTACAGGGAACTCTTCAGCCTGCTGTAAGCTCTGCAGTTTCTGCTCACGCCGGGTTGCGCGGGGCCGTGGCAGGAGGCCGGGCAGGGAGCTCTGCAGCTCAGCTCCAGTGCTCATCTCCACAGAAAGCACTACAGGGATTTCTGGCAGGTTTTCATGACACGGCTCAGTGAAATAGAAATATGTTGCTCTAATTCTGAAAGTATAAAACCCTAAATTCTTCTTTGTCTTCTTTTGGTGAAATCTAATACAGGGCTGCACGGGTAAGTAGTTTTCATCCTCCTATCAAAAATTTATTTGCTAGAGGAGCCAGTGCCTTTCTTTTTACATTGGAGTAAGTGAAATCGTGGCCTTAGGATTGCTCAGAGAAACAGTGTGCTGTCTAGCAAGTTAGGCCTTGTTAGAGCAGAAGAGATTTTCCTCAGCATTTTCCTTTGCTTTTTCCAATTTTTGATGGTCATGTTTTCATTGGCAGAACAGTTGCAAGTTGCTTCCTCCGAAGTCCATCATGACACTGTATTTCCAGTCCCTTTCACACCAAAAATCTGTCATACTCATAAGGAGAAATGTAAAGATTTACCACTTAGTTATCTTTGATTACTGATCTGTCTCCAAAGTTCATTTCCAGTGATCCTAGTTTTTTTCAAAAGAACTTATTTTGAACTCTGAGAGTCCAGAGCAGTTAACCCTAATTCTTTTAATATTCCAGGGAGCGACAGAGATCATTAGCAGAATTTTACCTGTATATTCCAGACAATTTTATGTGGCCCTCAGAAGCATGCTTGCAGTTCATGGCATAAACCTCTGTTTCACTAGAACCAATACTTGTATTTCTGAATTTCACATTCATTCATTTTCAAGAGAGATAAGCCTGCCCATCCTGTGTGCTTATCCTTAGGAAGCATGTAAATGTATTCAGTTTTGATTTGTGCACATTCAGCCTTGGGAAGTCTGGCATTCTATGTGTACAGATAACATAAGTTTATTTCAGGGATAAAGGAAAGACAATATAGACAACGTGTATTTTTTTTAAATTCACCTGACAAGAGGAATGTTGTGCATTTCCTTTGCTCCAGTTGAAGACATTTGTTACCTGAAACATTAAGAATTTGGGGCTGTAGCTTGTTACTGATTTTTAGATGATTCTGACTGCACGTATTACCAAGAAACACAGCCTCGAAGTCCAGCAACCTTTTAGTTTATATTTGCTACTGACTTTTATGAGAACAATGTGAACTTTGAGGAAACAATTCCACAAAGTTAATAAATGCTCTGTGAACTAAACAGCCGACCCTGAATTCTACTGTCAAAACTATACTGTTGAAATGTGAATTGGCTCCCTCAGCTGGAATTCATTGCAGTAGAGAAGTTTGCCTCTTGTGAGGACATGCATGACACCCAACAGAATTTCCTTCCTCTTGCCAGTTTAGAAGTGGCAAGTTCTTTGACCAGAGATCCAGTCTCAGGAAACTACTGTGTAAATTTGCTTTCTTTTTTCCACTTTTTAAATGTGCTTTTCAGTGTTCTTACTCTAGCCTTCTCTTATTCTACACAATTGTGACAGTGAGATGCTCCCTGCGTTGACTAGTTTGCTGAGACAGAAAAAAATTACCTTCATTTATTTACAGCTTAAATAAATTGTGATTCAAGGCTGGTTGGTTGCTGATGAGAGATGAAAACTTACATAAGTATTTGTATTAGGTTTAGACTCCCAACTTCTGACTGCTGTCAGCAGTATTTAAGCTACAGGTAATAATGTGGGAATCAACTGTTGCCATGAGCATTGCTCTTTTTCATATATTTTAAATGGCAATGTGAAGCTATTTTTCCTTCTCCTGTCAATTCTGTAATTTCCTTGTCTTTGCTTCATGCTGCCTGGAGTAGGACCCAGCTCTTTGGGCCTTATCCCAGGTAAGAGAATAATTGTATGAATTTGTTTTATGAAGGAGAAACCAAGTCCGCAGCTGTCTGCATGCACTCACCATTTCCCTGGAAGTCTCATCTGCTGTCTTTTGATCTCCAAACAGTTTGCTGGAGAAGATTGAGCAGGAAACATGGCGAGAGACTGGAATCTCTTTTGTTACATCAGTTACTCGTCTCATGGAGCGTCTGCTTGACTACAGGTATCTGGCGACAACTGTAATACATTCCAAGTATAAGAAGCTTGTAAAGAAGTAGTACCAAATTTCTACAGGGAATATTTTATTGTTTATCAAGCAAATCTAACTCATTGCTGCTGCATTCTGAGCAAAAATCCAAAGTTCTCATCTCTAGAGCCCTAATAGACACTCTTTTATGCTCATTCCTGATATTAGCAAAGATAAAGACATATTTTAATTTGCAGTTTTGTACTAAGGTTTATTCAAGTTGCTAAATGATTAATTCCTTCTATCATTGAAAGGATCTCAGCTAAATCAGCAAAATAGATGCTAAATGCGAGAATGATCTCAAGTGCCTTGCTGAACCAAGATGTGCTGAATGCCTCATCCAGACATGCAGGGTTGGAAAACTTCATCTGAGGAGAGTCTGACCTGTCAGCTGGTGACTCATGCCCAATTTATAGAGGGGTCTTGCACACATCCTTTGTTTAGTTTTAGACTGAAGTTTGCAGGACTATTGTGAAGCTGAGCTTTCATTCAGTTACAAAAAAAAAATTATTTTCTGATATATATATGGATATACACACATGCTCCCTGAGTTGTTTTTATGGAATGATGGACAATTTGAAACTATCTAGAACTGCCCCGAATATTTCTATCTTTAGCCTACTGACAAGAGTTCCAATATTTTTTTCTTCGGCTGCTGCTCGTTATAGGTGAAACCTGTGACTGGGCTGGCTGTTCTGCAGTCCCAGATCCTTTTCTGTGCTTTTTAGTTTACTTGCCAGCTTGATCCAATCTCCTGTTTGTTTCCTGACAACAGCTGCTGTACAACTACTATGCAAGACCAGATATATGAGACACATTTAAATTGAATTAAATTTGCTGCCAATGCAACTTTGATACACAGATATACATTTTCATGCTTAATTGAGGAACAGATACCAGTTTTTAATTGATTTTTAATACACAGCAGATGAACGGTGTTGGAATTTGGAAATACCTAGGCATCTCTTGCAGTCCAGCTGCCAGTTAGCTGACACAGTAGTTCTCAAGACTTTTTGCTGTGTCACTGCTTTAAAAATTTTGTCTCTTTTTCACAAATGAATGTGACTTTCTGAAGTCAAGATTAGTAAATTCTGAAGCCTTCAACTTTTTGTACTGCTTGAATAAAAAAGCATTTCTAAAATATTCCAGAAGCTGAAGATTTTGTGATTTAACTTTCCTATGAAGGAGGTGGTAATCTGGTCTAAATGACTCAGGTTCTACCTTTCAGCATGCCAACACTACACTATGAAAGCTAATCCTTTCAATAGGAAACCACTAAACATTTACATCTGGATAAATAAAAGTTTTTCATTTTTATAGTTAATCTTTCATTCAGATTATTTTTGGCCACTATTATCTGATTTTTTTCAGATTTTTGTAAGAAATGAAATAGGAGTAGTTTCAAGTGCTTGGTCTCAATGCAGAGATGTAAGAGGACACTCAGTTCTCATATCATTTAAGCCATAGTATGGAATTTTTTCTTAGAGGAACTTTGTAAAATAAAGTCTATGATGAACTGTTGTTTGTGATCCAAGGAAACTCTGGAGGATAAGATAACTTCAAATTTATTTTAAAAGAACTTATTTTGCAGATGTATGTTTCAACATTGCTCTGCTTTCTTAGGGACTGTATGAAAGGAGATGAAACAGAAAACAAGAAAATTGGCTGCACTGTTAACCTTATGGTAAAGATGTTTCCTTTATTTCTTTGTGATCCTGTGCAAAGTTGTTGTAACTGGTGTGGGAAAAGCTGGGATAGGAATCTGTGTCAGGGAAGTGTAGCTTCAGAGTGCAAGCACTGGGATGACAGAACAGAACGACAGGGGCTGTGAGGATCCCCTGGAGGTCTCTGGTCCAACTCTGCTTAAAGCAGGGCCAGACAGGTCAGGTTTTCTTTGACACTAATAATGTATTCTCTTTTCAATACCTTTATACATACACAGATGCTGCTGATTGTCTTGAATGATGGAAGAGTCTCAATAAGAATAACAACTGCTTTTTTCTTTCACAGAATTTCTATAAATCCGAAATCAACAAGGAAGAGATGTACATCCGCTATATCCACAAGCTGTGTGACATGCACCTACAGGCTGAGAACTACACAGGTTAGTAACACACCATATGGGGTCTGTTTGAAATCCTGGTGGAAGTTTTGACTCTGTCAATGTTGTACTCCAACATCTGATTCATTCCTTTGGAAAAAATTGTATGAATAAGCTATAGCAGTTGGGAGGATACGAAGCTGAGGTCCGGCCCATTCCCTCAAGCAAAATAATGTACGTATATGCACCCACTACCATACGACTGTTCTGTTAGACCCTGAATTTTACATTACAGTGTTCTACAAGGAAGGTTGATCAAAAAATCACAACAGTGGAATCAGAATTAGAGGAAGATTAAAATCACAAAACCACCCTTATATTATAATTTGCTGTATCTCCTTGCATTGTAGTATTTAGGGAGCATTTAGAAAGTGTATAAACTCTACTTTTGTGTTGTCCAAGCTCTGTTTATAGCTGCAGGCCCCAAATCTACTCACATATCTGAATATCTGACTGTGCATTTGAATCAAGTAGCTAGTAAAAAGCAACTTGACAGATTTGTACCTAAAAATCAGGTTCATAGGAAAGAGCTTTGTGCTGCTGTTTAAAGTAATTGAATAATCGAATGATCATCTAAGACTTCAGAATGTTTTCTCAATTTGTATATCAGAAATTCCAGACTGATTAAGAAGCAGATTTAGTGACCTGTTGGCTGTATTTAATTGTTGTCATTGATTCAGTGTTCAATAATTGCATTTCCAACAGAGGCTGCATTTACTCTGCTTTTGTACTGTGAGTTGCTTCAGTGGGAGGACAGACCTCTGAGAGAGTTCCTGCATTATCCGTCTCAGTCAGAGTGGCAACGTAAGGAAGGTCTGTGCCGTAAGATTATCCATTACTTCAACAAAGGGAAGGTATGCCAACTTCTTCTCTCTTCCAGCAGCTTCCTTCCCTTTTCCTGACTTACTTAGGGCTTTAAGCCTATCATCTCAGTTCAGTAGTCTGGAAGTAAATATATATCAAAAGGTTTTATAGCCTGACAAATGGCTTCTTGGCTCTCTGGATGAAAAAACAGATGAGAAAATGGATATGGGTATTTTGTGATGCATAACTAGTTTAGTTAGGACAACAGGAAAAACACCGTAAGATTTTTATACCTTTAAACCAAATTTTTGATCACCTGATATGGCAGAGCACTCTATGAATGACAGTTCCTTAGCTTTTGGGGGACGGGACTGCGTTTTGTAGTTGTCTGTGCAAACTGCTGTGTTATGACTCACTTAAAGGACTTGTTTTGTTTCTAACCTGCAGAAGTAAATGGCAGGCAACACACCATAGGAGTCCCTTCATTAAAAGAGATTTAAGTCTTTTCAGTGTCACTGTTATTTGAAAGTGGCTTTCAATTAAAGTGCAATTCCATCTATTGCACAAGAAGAAAACCAATACATTTCAATTTCACATATGTTTTTTTCTACAATATATATACATATATATTTAAGTTACAGCAGATGTAGGTGTTATAGTCCCTTGTGTCATGACGTTTTGGGAACATTTCAAAGGTGAACCTTAAAAGTGGTATCATCTCTCAGAATATTTTCAATTTTTTCCCTTCTCTAGAAAAATTCCTACAGCTGATATTATTGGAAGATTACATCTGTATGTGAGCCTCAGGGTTGTTTTTGCCTGTGATGGCAATGACAGTGGCATTAAATACAAATGTGGTTTGGTTCATATGGGGTTGACATTCCGCATAATTATTTTCTGACCCCGATATAGAAAGTTGCATATGGCAGAGACACATTCTCTACAGAATCTGCAAAAGGAAGTAGAATTTCCTGTATGTAGGAAGAAATGGCCTATTTACGAGGATGTGATTAATTATAATGGTTTTTTTCATCAGAATTGTTCTTTTGTAATAATACTGCGTATGGTTTTCTTGTTAGTTTCAGAATAAATTACTGACGTGTGCAAATACTGCAGTACTGTCCTGCCTGACTAGACAAAGATAATATAAAGACTATGTAAAACAAGTGAGTCTGTATTTTTGACAAAAACAAGCAATCCATAATAAGCACTGAAGGGGAGTAAAAACTTGATGGATGTAATTTTGCAATAAAACTCCTAACAGATTATACCATATTAGCCTCTCGAGGTTTCTCCCCCACTGGATGTTTTCAGAGTTACTTGACTTTGTGTATTAATCCTCCTTTATTATAAATGGTAGCTGAATGACTAAATAATCCACTTAAGCAATGTGTATGTCACTCAAACCATGGAAGTGAAAGATGCTGAGAACCCAGATCCTCCTGCTGCTTTTCAGCACTCTTGCTGTTGCTGTGTAACAGGGAATGGAAGGAACTTGCTTCCCTCAACTGGTGTCTGGTAGTTTCTTTCTGTTCTACGCTAACATGGTCATTCCTTGGGTCCTGAAGAATGGCATTTGTTGTTATGTGTCCTTCAGTTGAATTTCTAGAATTTCTAGTTGCATTTCATGCTGCTCCTGGAATCTTCCACTAAGTAAGGGGGTCAAAGCAGCACAAAGAGACTGTAAAAAATTCTGCACTTGTTAATGGGAAAATTTTCTTTGGACAGGGATGGGGAAAACTTTGGCCACAAGACTGTCTTGTGAGTTTGACGTAAAGGGCATGGCAGTGAAGGGCAAGGAGCGCTGCAGCAGAATGCAGAACTGAGGAACTCCCATTGTCACTGTTCTCGGCAGCAGCCCTGTGCTGGGACAGGGCGAGGTGTTCCACAGCTCTGCTCAGGTGCTCCTTCCTACTCATTTCTGCTGTGCTTGGAATTGGTTTATGGCTCAGTCAGCAGTGTGTGCAAGAGCATAACTTGAAATGAATTTTTTTTTTCTAATTCACAGTTACGTTTTTGTCCGTTAAAACTCAAGGTTTCCTTGTTGAAGGAGACTGTGAATGGAGCGGTTTGAACCCAATTGATCGTGCTTCTGGACAGCAGTAGCTTGCAGACTACACAACTCTCTTCAGTTCACTGCTAGATTTTATTAACTAAAAATTCCAACCAGCTCCCATCCTAGCATCACCATGTGAATTCATTCTCCTTAGTGCCAGCCTAGTGTTTTGAGAGACCCAAAGCCGTATTTCCAAAGCAGTTCATTTTTTAGATCATGTGCCCAAAATCTAAACTAATTTCTCTTGTGCGCTCTCACTGGGATCCTATTTCCAAAAGAAATCTGCACATTGGGATGTGAGTAAATAAAGGTTGCCATTTATGAATAGTGATTGTCTCTGTCTGCGCCTCCTTGTGCACAGTGAGCAGCGCTCAACTGAGAGTTGCTGGTGTCACAGGAGAACGCTGCAATAAATACCATATGAATGTGCTTGTCAAGTGAAGGACATAATACAGAACATGCAAACAGATCAGACATCAGCCAAACAGCAGTAATAAGGGAAATTAACAACAGAGACATTAGGAAATTATTGAAGAGGGGGAAGAATGATGCTTTAGAGGGAAGTGACACTTGTGTAGCACATTGAATTACATACTAGATTTCTACACTGTGAAGATGGTCCTCATTAACATCACAGATTTTAACACAGAGCATCCTAGTGACTCAGATATCAATTCTTTCTCTTTTCCTTTAAAATAACTGCAAACTCTCGTCCAACAGGTTACCTGTATATTGTGTTTCTTCACTTCTGTATCTCATCTTGTATCTGCAGAATATTCAGCACAGTGGAATTTCTCTGTGTGGAAATCTCACTGAAAGAGAGAGAGAATGCCTGAGTTAGGATGGCAAGAACAGTATCAGGGTACAGGTAGAAGAGCTGGTATGAAGAGAAATAAGATGTGGTTACATATTGTTAATCCAATTAACATCAGAAAAGGAGCACGAACAGGTTGCACCTTTAGGATCACTAAAGGGAAGACAGGCAGCTTTCTGCTTCCATCCAGGACAGACCTTAGAGAATTACGTAGGCTTTAGCCACAGTGTTCCATTTGCAAGTGAGACTCTGCTCGCACTCTGTGACAAAAGTAATTTATTCCTGGCCAGTTGTTTTACAAGAGACTATTCCATTCTTTCAAGTCAATATATATTATCAGCTAAGGACTGAATATCTATGTATTGATACTGTAGCATATGTTGAAACATAAAAAAAAAAAAAAAGCAATGGCATTTGTATTTGCAAATATGAACACTTATTGAGCCCAATTCAGTGTATCAGTTTGTATGTCCTGGACTTTGACAACCCCCAGCAGAAATCCTGTTGATTTGAGATCACAAAAAACTGAGTAATACTCTGAGTAGACAAGTAACTGATCTTTCAGTTCATTTCCTATTGTATATATCTACAGACTTCTCATCACCCCAAACTACTAATTCTATCCAATATCCAAACTGATTCTGAAAGACTCTGGTTTAACAAGTTCTTATGTAAGTTTTTGTAATTAATTGATGCTAAAGAGATGTAGGATTATTATTTTTGCCTTTTTAGTTCTTACAGCTGACCCTTCTTTTAATTAAACAGTCCTTAAACTTACTGGTTTTGCTGTTCAGGAAAAAAAAACAACTTGGGTATTAAGGATGAGAGAACAGACACTACAAAGGTGTGCATAAATGGAAGTATTGGAAGTACCTAATGCACTAAGTCAAACAGTATAGAGATTCACTTTTTTACGTGAAGGTACCTGTAACCAGAAGAACTATTTCCATGTTAAGTGCTAATATTTTGCATAATTGCCATTAATTACTGTTACAAATAATTTACAATATTGCTATTAATATTTTAAGAGCTTAAGGTGATAGTCTAACTGACCAATTATTTTTATTTTCACTATAACAGAGTCCCAGTTAAAACAACTGGCAAGTTAGCCCAGTAACGCATAAAATACAATAAAGATTCAATTGAGACCTTGGTGTTTTAGAGCATTTACATAAGTATGGTAAGAGTGTCACCTCCCCAAAAGGCTTCTAATCTATGCAGTTAAAAGATGATGGGAGAGGAGATTTCAGTTCAAGGGTGTAAAATGAGTCCTCAAAGAAGCCAAGTGAGGTAATGGCGCCTTTCTCTCAGTGTGGACATGCCCAGACTCAGGCCCTTTCTTTCCCACTTCTGAGGGCAGTGAGCATGGTGTGCTAGAAAAGATTTGCTGCATGCAGACTCTTAAGTTAAATAAATGAGTTTTGGTTTCAGTTCTGAATATGGACATTCACTCAGTGCAGTAATGCAAGTCAGTTCTGAGGATGTTCTGTCTCTGTATTTGAGTGTTTCCCACTGTTTGACACAGTTTCTTGCTTTCTGTAGGAAGTAGCAGCTCTGGGAAGGGGAAGCACTTTGCTGGGCAGCTGAGCACTAACTCTTTACTCCAGGGAGTTTTAGTGCAGAAAGTAAAGGAGATATTGGGGGTGCACTGGAGGGGTAGTTAACAAGAAAAATTGTGAGTTGTATTATATTTCTCCAAATAAGACCCCAGTCTCATGAGTGAACTGTCAGTAACAAGCAGTGTGTGTGTAACTTCAGTGGAACGTTATGCCTCCGTTACCGTCTTGAAGAAGGAATTAATCTGATATTTAATGGGAACAGTTTCATCACTTTGCATTTTCACATCTAATCCCTGGCATTTCATACCAAATGAACTCCCACAATCGAGTATCCATATTCCCCCCTCAGCTGAGTTGGCGATAACATTCCGGTTGCTGTGAGTGTGATTTGCTTTGGTTTCGCAGAGCTGGGAGTTTGGCATCCCGCTGTGCAGGGAACTGGCCATCCAGTACGAAAGTCTCTATGACTATCAGAGCCTCAGCTGGATTCGGGTGAGTAGCAGCAGTTCCTCTCCTTGCAGACTCTCATGTCATTCCCCAGGGAATTTTGCTCTCCTGTCAGAACATTCTGAATTTTAAAAAATAAACATATTACCTATATAGCTCCACTGACTCCTTTGCCAGTGAGTCATTTTGGTAACTTCGTAGGTCCGCTGAAGCAATTCTTAAGTCTGCTAGCAGTGAACTCCCATGAGTATATGGGGACAGCAGACACATAGGATCTGGACTTTGCTGTTGCAGTTGCACATTTATATATATTTTTACCTAAAATAGATTTTTTTTAATGTATTGATATTTAATTTTAATTCCAAAAATATGAAGGATAGATTTTCCCTCAGTTAGCATAAGAGGAACGAGAGAGAATGGAGAAGGCAAACATTTATGGCATTCTTGTCAATTTACAAGAATCTGGTCCTCCGGTAAAACAAAACGCATGATTAAATCAGGGCACATTTGCAGCATCATTCTTTGATGAGACAAAGTCCTGGTTGTTATGTAAAAGCTTTATGAATGTGAAAATAGTTCATTTGCTTTTGTCCCCTGGGGAAGCATGCATGCGTCCAAATTCAAGATTTATTCTGTGTGAATGTATTATTTTACACAGTGGTTTAAATTCTCTTCAGAAGTCAGATTTATTCTCAAGATATCCATCTAACTGGGTCTCATGAACTGCACTTCTGAAGAATCTGTTTTCTTCAAAGTGGCCCTGAAGAGAGTGCACATGACCATCTTGCTTGTGCACTTGTTTACTGTAGACATCTAAAATAGGGCAGTGTGAAAATATAAAATACCACATCAGCACAGTGATCACGAATGATGAGCAAACTAACCTATTAACAAGGCTTAGACAAGTTGTGCATCAAGGCTTTGTTTCCTAAAACATCAGTAAATGAGCTGTTCTTGCTGCCTCCTTACATGGATTTAATCAGCAGGCAGGTGAAGAGCATCTATCCGTATAACCAGTTCACCTCATCCTTTCACTCACCTATGTGACCTGTTTTCTATTCTAGTTCCCTAAATCTGTGTTAACTTGAATTTCTCCCCATTCTAAAAAGTTTTCTCTATGCCATTCGCATCAAATTCAACACATTCCCTTATTCATCCTGCAATGACTTTGGGACCTTCTCCATTTTATTTTTATTGGAACCAAGAACGAAACCTTGATGCAGTGTTCTAAGTCAAAGTTGCTGTTAGAGTTCCTGCAGTGGAGCAATGATGTCAAACTGATTCTTGTCTTTACAATCTGTCTTTTGCTATAGTGAAATTCCTGCAAGCCTTTCAACAGAGATTGAGTTTGGCAGGGGGTCTTTAAATCCCCCTCTTGATACAAATGATAGCACAGTGCCACAAAACTAGTAACTGAACTAGGGAAAAGTCCTTCTACTTTTTCCAAACCCCTTTTCTCTTCCATGTTAAATCTACTGGTGCACAGAGCTGTAGAAGATTTAATTTTGTTTCATCCTTTTTCATGCCCCTCAACTGAATTAAGGCAAACCCAATTGAACTGATATAATTTTCCAGATTTTGAGCTGTGAGAGAGAATAGGATACTGTGAGACAGGCCACATAGATCTTAATCTCAGCTTTGCCATTAATTCTGCAATGCAAAGAAAATTATGTGCAAGACTTGTTTAATTTAAAATTAGATACAGCAGAAGAATTTTCATATGTGATCTCCAGAAATGTAAAATGCGTATGATAATACTATAGCCTGTTCCACCATATAGACTGTTTATAATTATTCTCTTTAAAAAAATTATGATCTTTTCATAAAAAATTGTAGGGGCAAAAATAATGTGATATTTTAATGTGTCTTGAGATTCTAATGTTTTAAGTGCAGCTTTAAGGATCTGATAGCAGCTCTCTTTTTCATCCACAGAAAATGGAAGCTACCTATTATGATAATATCATGGAACAACAGCGCTTAGAACCTGAGTTTTTCAGAGTTGGTTTTTATGGTCGGAAATTCCCATTTTTCCTGCGAGTAAGTTGAACTTATATAAAATACGACAAAGTGACCAGACTCAGAGTAGCAGTGAAGGCTTTGCATTTTTGTTGTGGGGATGTCTGCCATTCATCTTGTTTTTTATGCCTACACAAACAGACACAGCTTTCTGGCTGAAGGATGTGGTCCATTGGGAACATTCTTAGGAACAGAGATCAGAAATTTGACTCACGACTGTGTGTATTTTTGACAATCTGCAGATGCAGCACAACTTGCCTCTATATTAAGCAAAATGCTGTATTGCAGCAATGCTGGGTCATTACTCAACTCATTTTCATCATCTTAAATTATCATGCTTTAAAAAGTCTCACATGACAGAATGATTCTAATACCAGACTGATGACTCTCTTATGCCATCTACAAGTGAAAATTTCCTCTCTCTTCAACAAAAAGCGTAGCAGCTTCTCTGGACATGTCCTCACCCTGCGCTTATTGTTCAATCCATTTAAAATGTGAAATTATCTTATTTTCCTAATAAGGCATCAAACTTAAAATGGATATTTGTTCACACAATGTCTCGTTGCTAATTCAGAGCAAGAAAGGAATACAATCTGACAACTGCTGTCAGAACTGTTTGAAAATTGAGGGTAGATGCCATCTAGCTTGACAGGACATGCTACCCTGAACCATGCTTTCAAGGACTGGAGGTGCTCCTTTGCCTTCTCTTTAAAGAGTGATTTGACAAGAGATAGTACCATTCTTGAGTTACACAGTAAGAAGCCACAAAAAGCCGAACTGTGTACCATTTTGAAAACAGCACTCCAGTTTCCCTCTGATTGCCAAGTTGCTGGGTTTTTTGAACTAGGATTTAAACACTGGTGTTTAATTACAGTCTTCTAACGGAAACACGAGCAGGGGAACTAAAGGCAAGTTGGAATTAATCAAGGTGAAAATACTGGAGGATAAAGTGTGGTTTCAAAGGTGCAGTTGAGCAGTGCTACAATGCAGCGGCGTGAGTCGCTGTGCAGACCACACCTGCAGAGGAATCTGAGGCAGCCACGCGTGTGGCAGCACAAAGCAGGAGATGCCCTTTCCTGAGGATCTCCAGACAAACTGACAATTTCTTTTTTTTTTTAATATATATACATATCTAACAACAAATGTTTCAGAAAATGAATGACAACAAAGTCATTATGGCATATAAGCATTCCTACATTTGAAGTACTATCAGTGAATCTAGTTCAGCTTATTCTGTCATGGATCCTACAGTTCTGGACCCTGCACGGTGTATGTGTTCAACACCTGCACAAGTGTTCAGTGCGCAGCACTTACTCTTTGTGAAACAGTATAACAATATGGATACTTGGCTGGAGACGTTTACAGCGAACATGAGCACACATAATTATAATCCTTGTTAATTTTGCAATTATATTTGGTAGCAGTACTTCTGATAGCAGATTACTAATGTAGCAATCTCATTAAAAGTCGTCCTCCTCCTTTCTCTCTCTAATGATCCATACAGCACACACATTGCGAAGCACAGACTAAGCCCATTAGCAATCACATCAGCGTGGATCACACTGTAAAGAGATTGGAAGCAGCTATTCTAGAGAAGAAAAAGATTTACATGGATTTAAAATTTTCAAATGGATATAGGAGTGATTTAAAGTGATCAAGTAACTCCATGCCCTTTTCTCATTTATTTTTCTATTGTTGTATAGTTTAAGAGAGAAATAACCACTTCTTTCTACATATTTGATTTTGAAGACCCTTTGTCTAGAAAAGTCATTGTTCATGTTTCTATGAATTCTGCATCTATTTGTAGCCTTCCTACATAAGTAAATTAAAACTATCCATGTCTTCCACCTAGCAGAACTTCAAGTGAGGCCTGACAAGCCATGTTCTGAGATCCTCTGTTGGCATCTGTCTGAAAAGTCTATTAAATTTAGCTTTGAGGTGTTTTCAGGGCATTATTTTTAGAACCACCATAACTTTATTTATAGGCCTACAGTTTTCTGGTTTGCTGCAGTCAAAAGCTAAAATAGAGAATGCAGTAAGTGTCATGAATAGATTCACCTTCAAACATGGACTCACTCCAAATTTAATAATAGCTGCAAAGTTTGGGCATTACAGACTGAACTGTCGAGACTCATCATGCAGTTTTTCTCCCAGTTCATTGGTTGCTGTGACTGATGTGTACAAAGTGGCATATGTCACAGCTGGAACAGGAGATCCGTTCCATACAGTTGAAATGCAAAGCCAAAGATAACTGCACTCCTTGGTCATGTTTTATGATCAGGTTTTTTGTCACTTTCTCTTTGATTGTGCTACAAGATCAAGAACTGTTTGGACAGAACCTTTTTCCAGAGCAGTTCACAAAACATCGTTGCATATACTGCAGCTTCTAAATGCAAGAAATAGAAGGAGGGAACT
Organism: Streptopelia decaocto; assembly: GCF_964273445.1. NCBI lineage: Eukaryota > Metazoa > Chordata > Aves > Columbiformes > Columbidae > Streptopelia > Streptopelia decaocto. Next base: position 7,175,857 of record NC_138662.1, read on the forward strand.
GTTCTTGTTTGCTGGGATTCTTTCTTTGTTCCATGAAGGTGAAAAATTTCCTTATACTTCTATTCATTTTTAATGTGCATGAGAGTTAAAACTACCAGAATTAGATAATTTGCCTGCTTTGACTGACCTTGCATTAGGACACATGAACACCAAGCAAAATTGTGTTTTGTGGTAATAGAGTTGAGACACTGGAATACAATCTTAATGACACTGAGGGCTTTAGAATCCTGTGTCTTGCTGATCAAAGTTTGAGATGGCTCACAAAGCATTCAAGAGCTCTGCACAAGTGGTTTAATGCCTCAAGAGGCATATCTAAATGCAAGCTTTCCATTACTGGTAGAAATGACATTTTGTTCATCGAGAGGAAAGTGCTTTTAGGGCTGAAGGGAAATTTGCTAAGTGGCCACTGAGAATTCTTGGTAAGGCTTTTCCATATTACTCCACTACAGACACGGGAGTTCCTGAGGGTGTATTGTTCGGCATGATCAGAGGTGGATTTGTATGGCAACAATACAACAATGATTAAACAATGATTTTTCTGAACAGTTTGTTACAACTTCTCTCTGAGGATAACTGATAAACACGTATGTCTCCGTCTGTTCTATGAAATCCTCAGGACTTTTATCCAGTTGGTATAAACTGTATTTGACAGCAGCTTTCCCCGCGTAGGACAGCTGAGCTGGTGACTTAGCCTCAAGTTTTGGTTAGTATGTTTCAGTCTGGTCTAGTTAAAAAACAGTGCCTTCAAGTTGTCTAAAAAGCAAATAAGAAATTAAAATAGAACTGAATGCTATGTGTGTATGGATCAGAGGCATCTTTCTGCTGAGAGATCAGTGGAATAGTCTACTTGTTCATCACTTGATGAAATACATTGTACAGAAAAAGGAAGGGATAAAATATATCAGCTGTATTAAATGCACATTTTACTCTTATATTAGCATATTGACTTTTTCATTTATCTTTGGTTTTGAAGCAGTAGAATTTGAAGCAAGATAAAAGCTGATAGAATTTAACTTACTTTTAAGGAGACTAATGTTCTTGTCCTTCTTGCAGAACAAAGAATATGTGTGTCGGGGCCACGACTATGAGAGACTGGAAGCCTTCCAGCAGAGGATGCTGAGCGAGTTCCCACAAGCCATTGCGATGCAGCATCCCAACCACCCGGATGACTCTATATTGCAGTGTGATGCCCAGTGTATCCTTCAGTGAAAGGGCAAACTGTCATTAGAACTGTGGTAGAGCACAGAGCAGGAAGGTAACAAAAAGATCATCAACTTGGACACCTCAGTTCCTGAGTGTCTCAGGTAGAGCTGGATAAGGATAAAACCATACACCTGACTACAGCAGACATTAACTGCTTCACTGTGCTATGTATTGTTGCAGAGAACTGTCCCTTTTTATTCATGGAGTAATGCAGGTCATATTTGATGTGTAAGGGAAACAGCTGGGCTTGCTCACATCTGCTTGGTCACATCCGTGTTTTAACCTTTACCAAGAGCATTGCCATAATGCACATTTTGTCTTATTAAAAGCACTCCTGATACCTTCTCTTGAAAAGCATTTTGTTGAGAACAGATATTAATTGCAAACTGTTATTTTACCATTGTGTTTATTGTTCACATCAGTAGTCTTATTTTTTTGCAGTCTCCCTTTCTTTTAAACTGATGAACTCTCTCATGCCTAAGGATTTGAATCTCATTCTTCTCATTGCTAATCTGTGCTGTGACTTGATGCAACCAATAGAATGCTGTGTACACTTACAGACTGAACCACGTAACATTCAGTGGGTCTGCAGAGTCTTTGGGAGATTTTAGTCAAGAACACTGCTGTTTGGCTTGTGTGACAACAGCAAGGATATTGTGCAGGACTTGAACCATAAAGAGACATTGTCAGCAAGTAAAATCTCCTGAAATTGTCTCGTGTTTCCCATTTGTCTTACATAGCACATGCTTTTCACTCTTCTTTGCTATGTGACACTGATAGTTTCATAGAAAGAGGGGTGTTGGTTTGTTTATGCTTGCGGAGATCTTGTCTGTAATACTGAGGTTAATCCAGTTTAATTAAACTGGACTGTAAATTGATGAAATTAGGGAAACTTTGGTTTGTACACAAAGCTGAGGTATCTAAGGTGAAATTTATCAAAGGTAAATATTAGATATTTAGGTACCTAACACACTGACATGCACTGAAGTGCCTACATAAACGAGGCACCTAGTTCTAATTAAAACTAACAGGAACTGGATATTTTGACTGCGGTAGGTATTTTGGATGTGTTACTACATACTGTCTGCATCATCAGGTATTTTCCTCTTTAGTTAATCTGGCTGTGCGGTGCTGTAACTCTGAAGACTCTCCCAGTAGCTCTAGTCTACCCTTCTGTTGTTTCACTTGCAAAAGGAGAGCGTTGGAATCCAAAGAGAAGTGCAACTTTCTGAATTCACCATCCTGTTTATTTCCACAGTAGAGCTAGCTTTCCTGGTTGATGTCCTGTGGCTTTCTTTGACTGCATAATTCGCAGATTTACAGATCTATGCAGTGACTCCCATCCCAGACAATATAGATGTGCTGCAAATGGACCGTGTCCCTGATCGCATAAAGAGCTTTTACCGAGTCAACAACATCCGGAAATTCCGCTATGACAGGCCCTTCCACAAGGGCCCAAAGGACAAAGAGAATGAATTTAAGGTAGAAGTAGCAAATAAGCAGCGTTTAAATCTCTTCAAGGCAAATACTGTCTTATTATTTTATGCTGATATAGCCTTTCAAGTAATCCTGATTTGAAACAAATAGCTGTTGAGTCCAGTGGTTATATACCTGACCTGATTAAAGCATTGTCCAGTTTAAAAGTGAGTTATCTTAGTGCCAAGAGAAATGCATTTTGAAGCAAGAATGGGTTTTTTTTGTTTGGCTGTTAGAAATTTTGAACATGTTGCTCTAGACTATACTGACTTCTGGTTATGTTGTTAAGTGACTTTCAGTATGATATTATGCCAAGTAAGTTAACATTTTCTGAACTTCACCCCCTTAGCACCTGTAGTAGGAGAACAGATGATGTGACTGTGATTTGCTGTGCACCTCACATCCTCACTTACTCTTTGCAGAGCTTGTGGATTGAACGTACCACTCTGACCTTGACTCACAGTTTGCCTGGGATCTCTCGTTGGTTTGAAGTGGAGAGAAGAGAACTGGTAACATCCATAGTTCCTGTAATTGGGGTTTGAAATGATGAGTTACTGAGGACATGGGATAGGGAACTGAAAACTCCTTTGGCTGAAGTCTTGCAGTTTAAAATGATGAAGTTTACCATTGCTTACGTATGTCCTTTTTCCACCACTTAGTCTAAATAATTGCTGAATGTAACCAGGGAGGGAACATGACAGTATAATAGAGATAGTGCCAAAAAGATGGAATAATTGCATTGTTGCCATGTCTTCAGTATACAGAAATAAGTTATCGCAACCCAGTGACGTGAAATACAGCACTGCCACCAGCAGAGTTTGTTAACGTAGCTCATTTTGAATAAAGCTGTAACAACTAAGAGATAACTGAACAATCCTAGAGTATAATTTCATTGCAAAGAAGATAATAAATCTCAGTGAAGTGTCTATGGAATTAAAGTATATTTTTTTGCCTTTGAGGTTGAAGTAAGTCCTTTGGAAAATGCCATTCAAGTGGTTGAGAACAAAAACCAGGAGCTGAGAACACTGATAAGCCAGTACCAGCATAAACAAATGCATGGTAACATTAATCTTCTCAGCATGTGTCTGAATGGAGTGATCGATGCAGCTGTTAATGGGGGAATTGCACGGTACCAGGAGGTAAGCCAAGCTCTGCTTCTGAATTTAGTGTCATCTTTTTTTCAATTTTATTTCCATTTCTGTTTAAAAGAGGGTATGACTTAATAAGATAAGAACTTTTCACGCACATTATCTAAAAATGTGTTTAAAACCCTGCTTGGTTATTCTGCATCAGTGCTTGCATAGCCACATGTCAACAGGATGATCCAAAGGTGGAGCTGGGCTATTGCATTGCAGTAGGTGCAGTTGGCATTGGGGCTCTCAAGAATGAAACTTTGCTTACCTGGAAATCCTGTCTTGGCAGGTAAAAGATTGAAGCAGATTTTTTTATACTGCTTTCATTATAAATCCATTTTGAAATAGAGGCAGTGGCACTCATAGTAATCGAGACAGATTGCGCCTGAAATCAGGAAAAGCTGCTAATTCGTGCTACTCACCCATTATCTTTGTAGCCTAAGGTCAGACTCACTGTAACCCTGAAATGATCTTAAATGCAGTATGTTATCCACTATAATCTTTGGCAAGCTGTTACTTAAACTCTGCTTTGCAAATGGTTAAGTCTAGGATGAAATACTGTAAGATGGCCCAGAGGTGTGGGACGTGTTTCCTACAGAGCCGTGAGGAGAACGCACTTCATTCTTTACATTAGACCACATTACTCACTTAATTTCTTTAACTTATGGCAGTTATATGAAGGAAACTGTATAAAATTGAAATAACTAGATGGTACATGGCTTAGTGGTATTGCTCATCACTACTACATGGGGAAACTTGATCAGATTCATGATTCAGCAGAATCACCAAGGTTGCTAAAACTGTACTGTAGCTTTACCTGGATCCCAGAGTGCTAAAAGCAGTAAAATTGAGCTGCTGCTATTAACTTATGTATGTAGTTTGCCTAAGATTTTTAGACCTTTTCCTCTCCTCCTTTGACACCAAGTTGTGATGAAATACCTGCCAGTAAGCAGAAGGCTTTTTTTCCTTTTCTTTCCTACAGGCCTTTTTTGATAAAGATTATATCACAAAGCACCCTGGAGATGCAGAGAAGATCACACAGCTCAAGGAACTCATGCAGGAACAGGTACTGTTTCTCAGATGCAAAACAACATTGCTACAGTGTCTGGATTCATCAGCAGTCAGTCAAAACACACCAGATCCAACTGATTCATTCAGAAACAAAGAATTACAGTACAGGACATCTAAAGTACATTTAAACAAAAAAGGGGGGAAGTGGCCAAGGAGTTTATGAACAAGCCGTTTACTTTATGGGACATGAAGTGAAGCTCGGCTAAAAGTACATTAATTTTGTAGTCTCCATTTATAATCCAGTAGACATCCTGCCAGATTTCAGTCCTGCCAGATTTCAATCCTGCCATTCATTTTTGGCATTTTGAATTATGTTTTCCCAGTAAAATTCAAAGATAATGACAGTCAGACAGGCCAGGTCAGACAAGATTAAACTGGCAGAGCTACATGGGAAAACTTAATGCCTATTTATATTATCTGCAGTTGTATTTTTCATTAGTGTCTTCATGAAATATCTTGGTAGATAAAGCTAGCTGGATGCTTTGATGGAAGTGAAATCAGAAGCTCATATCGCTCTTAAATGAAAGTTTGGCAAGATATAACCCACTAAACAATGTGTCCAAGTCTGAATGGAGCTACTAGGCCTGTTTCTTCAACAAATCACTTAACTGCATTTCATATTTCCCATCTGTGAAATAAAGATAATGCTTATCTCCCTTCAATCCTCAAGAGGATGGCTGAAGATTAATTAGTTATTGTTTGTACAGACTTTGGGTCATGTAGGGAATTATATACATCTTGAGCCTGCTATCAGTACTATTTTCTTTCATCTGAGAGCTTATATAATCTCATTCAATCACTAATATTATGTCTGACCTTTGAAGAAGTGACCTTTAAAAATAAAAAATGAGCAACAGAAAGAGTGACTATGCATGCCGCACTACCACGGTGCAGCTCAATTATCAGAAACTCCTTTTAGAAATCTCTGTTGGCAACTTTGACCCCTTCTCTGACACTGGGTGGATGGAATTTTCTTTGTCACGATGAATTATGTGTGTGAGGACGTAAGGCTGTTCACTCTGGAGAGAGAATCAATCTGGTAATTCTTTACAGTTAGAAAAGTAATCCAACATGACATAAATGTACTTGTCTCACACTTAAAGTACTTGTTGAAGTAATATGAACTTGCCAGGTCCCTAGACTTGCTTAATTATCAGCAGTCTTGTAAATGAGCAGTGGCATATTTTACATCACTTTCTTGCATACTAACAGAAGTGTGGGACAGGCTTCTAGTCTATCTCTTAGACACAATTTATTTGTTTTTGTGATCTTATGTTTTCTTTTTAACAGGTACATGTCCTAGGAGTGGGTCTGGCAGTCCATGAGAAATTTGTACACCCAGAAATGCGTCCCCTGCATAAGAAACTGATAGACCAGTTCCAGATGATGCGATCCAGTCTGTACCATGTAAGCTGATAGTCATTTTTCCCATTTTGAATCATTTAGAGTTATGATTAAAATTTTATCAGTTGCAGTAAGGTTCACAAAAGAGCTGGGCTGATACAGCACTGATTGAACCTACTAGATTGCCAAATTGTCAAAAGAATTCTTTATTTTTGTGCAAGAAGAAAGTCCTAGTAAGTCTCTTAACTTAGCCTGTAATTAAATGAGAATCTTTAATATTTATTTGTTCCACAAAACAAATGTAAAGTTTAATTTTCAGTTGCTGTCTTACATAGCAGAAAATGATGTAAAATGGAGGAAGAAAGATGAGCAGAAGGTGTTAGATGTTGAGCTCTGCAGAAGAACTGCTATAATTTGGAGTAGCATGACACGGATTAGGCCCTCCAGAAGTGGCTTTATATAGAAAGCAACAAAAATTCTTGTTGGTTACTTTAGACGTCCAACTCTGGTCATCACAGTATGCACTGTTGTGGGTCTGTAGCTTCTAGATAGCCAACAGAACTGCCTCCAGAGCATAGTTCACACCATGTGTTATTTAGCAGTAGTACAAATATCATCCTCTAGGAATGATTCCTTTCTGTCTGGGTGTGCTCTGCTGTACATCAGTGCTCCATGACAACTGTACTTGAGACAGCTTTGCCAGGGGGGGTCTCAGAAATTTGCAGTGCATTCTCCTCTTCCTGGTATAGTGAAATCTTTACGGATACCTAGACACTACCTTGGACATTATCACAACCCAACTAAAGGATATCTTTCTGTAATGTAAAAGAATTATTTTAAATACTTGTGTTAGCACTTTATTATGTATTTTTTAAGTTAGCTTCTAACTTAAAGGCTTTTTCCTTCATTCTTAGGAGTGAACACTATGCAAGGATGGCCAGAAATAACAGCACCAGAATTTTAAAATATGGCCTTTCTTTTTCAAAGCAGATGACATCTGTGCAGGTTGCAGTTGCGAGTTTGAGTTCTCTGCCTTTCTTGAGAGTTTGGATAAGATCTCCTTTTTTGAGTTCGCATTCGTTTTTTGAAACATGTAGGTGGCTGTAATTTAAGCCACACTGTGAACAGGGGCTAGAAAGTGGCGTTGGAAACAACCAGAAAATAAGGTTGAAAGCACTGATGCTCTTTATCCTGTGGAAATGCAGAATAACTGAAGAGAACATGGAAACAGATCAGGATTTTCCTGAGAAGAAAATGTGTAATTTTCCATGACCAGCTTAGCTCAAGTATGTTCCCTTTGCAGGAGTTACCTGGTTTGGACAAGCTGAGTCCAGCCTGTTCTGGCAATAGCACCCCTCGCAGCAATGTTCTGGTTTCGCATGGACCAATGAGCCCAGAGAGCATAAAGCTGGTGCATCGACACAGGTACCGTGTTTTTTTTCCTGCTGAAGTATCTAGGACCTCTGCACACGGTTGCATTAAGATTCAAAGATGTAAGAAGTGGTTAACAGTACTGCAGGAGGAGCAGGATGAGTTTTGGCAGAAGTGCCTTTTATATTCATTCAGTGCTAATTATTAAAGTTTGAGGATTGGAATGAGAAGGTTGAGAAATCCAATTTGCAGCAAATGCTAAACACCTCCAGGTGTTACTCTGTCAGTTTGCTTACTGTAGAGGCAGAAACACACATCTGTCACTCCACCCTCCAAATTCAGTCTGACTTTGGAGGTTCCAACTTCTACTTCTGTTATGGAAATGGCAAATAAATTGGTTCTTATCTACCATAAAAGGAAAATTGTAATGCTCGGTATGCACCTATTTCTAAGGATCAAAAAATGTTCACATCATTTTTTAGCATTCTGATCAGATCAGAACCCAAGTATAAGAAAGGCTGCCAGGTTGTTTTGATCAGAATACCAAAAAATGGCTCAGTCCTCAGGAAAACATCTGAAAATGTGGATGATTATTCAAACTGAATATCTGTCTATAAAACCCGAGATAATGATTGAGGATAAAAATCGGGATTTTCAGGGCAAAACAGTGCTTTTGTATCCCGCCAAAATTGATTATTTGAAAATGTACATATCCATGCCAGTATAAAAAACAGTGATAGGAATGTCACTGAAGTGATGAAATTTTAATTGTTGTTCTGTGTTTATTTCCCTTGGTGGGTCCACATAGCTCAGCTGTTAGTAAAGCAGGCATGAAAAGCTGTGGAAACTTGGTCTTGACTACATGAATCCCCGATGGTGACATTCTTTTTAGAATTAGAACTGCATAGCTCTTACACTACTTTACTGGCTTGGCATTTGACAGTTGGTGTCTGGCTGATAAATTATTTTTCCTCAAAAATCCTCACTTTGTAAAGCTTTTTTTAGTTCTTAGTGCAAGCTATGGAGATTCTCTAGTGTACAAAATATGTATTTGTGTATGTGATTCAGAGTGACAAAGGAAGAACTGATGTCATGAGTGAGATCAGGGTGTAGCCTGCACACCAGCTGCATTAATTTACTGTCAGCCACAAAGCTGCCTTCAACTGTAACGCTGAGGCCCATGAGGTGCAATAAGGAAAACTGTATTTTGACCTGTGCGCCTCATGCTTGGCTTCCTTTGCAATGTTTTTTAAGCTGCTCCCACTCATCATACTTCAGCATTAAAAAGGAGAGTGGTTTCAGAACGCTCTGTTATAAACAAAACAGATATGCACCCAGCGTCATGAAATGATGTTAACATGGCTTTGGATTCTGAAATTCGACATCCTACATGCTTTCTCTCACGTGTAACCATATTGTCACTTATTTTGTGTTTACTCACGTTATGGATTTATTTAGGCTTATTTGGCCTGAGTTTTCAAAAGTGTTTGACATCTAGAGGTGACCTGAAGCAGTACGTAACTGCAGGTACTTACTAGCCTGGAAGAAGTCAGGCTTCAGAAATTAAAACACAGGTTCAAAAAATGATGATGCCCTGGTTCTGTCTGTTTTTATTCCAGCCCACTGAACTTGCTTGGTTCAGTCCGACACTCATCGTCCTCTCTGTCGTCCCACACCTCCAGCGAAACAGGAAACCTGGTTATCCTAACGGACAGCTCTGTGGGAGAGACTGCTGAGGACATGTACCACATGCAGGTACAGCGGGTGTTACAAACAGCACCGACAGTCATGCTTAGGAAGAGTACGCTTTACCCATACACACACTTGGATCTCTCCTGTGATATTTTTCTCAAAGAACTTAACAGGTAGAATCTAACATTATTCAAGAAAGATGAGAGAGTAATTCAGCCAGGTTTACTTTGGGAAGTAATCTTCTGTATTTGTACAGTAAGAGTTGATACTGTGGTCCAAGATCATCCTGTTGCTTTCAGAAAGTGAAATTTTAGTCAGCATGTTATTTATCTGACCAGTTCAACATAAGCAGTCAGTATTGCTCTTGGTTTGTGGGAGGGTGAAGTGAGTCCCACAGCCCCGCGTGCAGACTAACAGTGGCCTGCGCTGAAGCTGTTTCCTAGACGGAGGCTACGCTGGGTGATCTGAGACAGGTAAATATGTAATGCATTGATCTGCTCAGTTCTCTCTTGACGATTTCTCTGCCTCCTGCAGCTTGTTTACCCTAACTCCCGGTACCAGGGCTCAGTCACCAACGTCTCTGTTTTATCCTCGTCCCAGGCTAGCCCTTCCACCTCCAGCCTGAGCTCTACTCACTCGGCACCATCCCAGATGATTAACTCTGCCCCTTCCAGTGCTCGAGGTAAGAATGGATGGACCCAAACGAAGGGTTAACTGGACGTGCAGGCATCCCCTAAACTTGGCAGTCTTGTTGACTTACTGGTGAAAGACGACCCACGCTGAGATATACCACTGTGTCTCTTCTGGAGCTGTGAATGCCTCTTCAAAAATCATTTCTTAAAAAATGTTTTTCATTCTTCAGAAATAGATGTCTTAATTTTTCTTCAGCAGTATTTGGAATGTATCTCTGATACATGCTGGTTTCAGGCAGTTAAATTTCATAATGATTTCCATTGTTCCGCCACAAAATTGTGGCAGGCAATCTAGAGGAGGACAAAAAGTCTTTGGTATAGAACTTACAAGAGAGAGATCATGAAGACAAAGACAAATAATTCATTTTACACATTTAATTAAATTATGGCACAAAAAAGAACTTGAGGCAGTTTAGCAGAAACGTGTGTATACAAAAGCATATGCATACAGTGAATGTTTAAAGATATGAATTCTAAGTACTGAACTCAAAGAAGGGCTTCCCTGCTGGGAAATTCTTGAAGAAAGGAAAAATATAAAAACAGACTCTAGGGGTACCCATATTGCCTTTCCTGTTACAGTAGCTGGTCTTCATATTGCTAATCATTTTCTTCCTAAACCATCCATGCAACCTCCTGACTTCGGTTACTTCTATTCAAGTTGTTTGGGTTTTTTTTTCCTCTCATTTTGGATTCTCAATTGCAGGTTCACAAATTTCTATACCTCTTTTCACAGGTTCCTGAAGAAGGTGTCCAGGACCATAGTCATAGATAGAAGCTGATATTTAAATCTCACCCTTTTTTCCCATACAGGGGAACTGTACGTCTCCTTATGGACAAAGCATACAGAGAAGGGCCCTTTCTCTTGGGCCAGCTTGGGGCTTTTTTGCTCTGTTTTGCAGTAAAATCTTAATTGACTGGCTGTTGTTATGAAAGAGATGCATCAAAGTGTTTTAATTGAAGGATAAGATGGAGTAGAAAGGTGAGAAGTGGACATCTTCAACTAAAGGCAAATAGCTTCGCTAACTACCAAGGGCTGGAAGGAAAATAATGACAATTCAGATAGTCAAGTAACCAGATGAAAGTGTCATAACAGAAAGGGAAGGTGGAACTGAGTACAGGGCTGCCATGTCAGGGACACATCCTTAAGTGGATGCGCCTCAGCTGGCCTGTGAGGTTTAAATGTTTGGAGGCATCTGAGGCGTTTTGGTGCTCAGAGCATTTCAGGCTGTTTTCCACTTTAAAAAAACCCAGTGCTCACAGTGACAGGCTGTGCCAGTCTTCCTGAGCTCAATGGCTTCACAGTATCATCAGTTTCCCTCTTCACTGGATTCTTTGCTGTTGCTTAGAAACCAAAGTGATGACTGCTACAAAGGGTATGGTGCTGATGGATGAGCCAACAGCACCTCCCAGAGATGAGAAATAGACAGTGTCAATGACCACAAATGAGGAAACAGTAAGAGAAGTAATGATTTTGAAAAATTCTCCAATATATATATCTATTTTACTTTTAATTCTTATTAGTGTGTTTTAATAGCCTATGATACAACATTTTGTCTCTGCAAGTTTTGTTCACTTTTAAGATAGGTGAGCACAGCATTCAGGCATTACCCACTGACTGCGGGATTTCACTCCCAGTAAAGTCTCAGATGCTGTTTGTGTTTCACAGTGTGCAAGTCACTATTCTGGTTATTAAGACACTGCTGTTTGGAATGGAGTTGTTCGTAACAAGAAAAAGCCCTTACACTCAAGTTCCACTATGTTAATATAGCTTTGTTTTTCTCCTTGGTGATTTTTCCTTCTGATTTGTTTTTTAATTGGGTAACTGATGCTTGTGAAAATGAGAGACCAATATCATTGGCTGGAGCAAGGTACTTCACAAACATCACATGTGCAGCTCTGCCAATGCACCTCTATCCTTTTTTTTTTTTCTTTTTTTTTATTTATTTATATTCTTTTTAATTTAGTGCTGGTGAAAGGTGCTGGATTGACAACACTGGAGGCTGAAGCCCTCTATTTATCCACAGAACAGATACAGCATGGGCGGCAGCCGTGCAAGCTTCCTCACGCTGCCCCCACCAATGTGCCTCATCTCTGTCCTGGAGGGACCACCTCTAGAGGTGAGAGGAAAGTTCAGTCACCATGACCCATCCAAACCGTGGCCTTTCTGCTGAGACTGCCAACAAAGCTACAATAGTCACAATGCTACAGTTAACCACTTCTCAGATGGGAAGTATGCAAAGGCCAACAATTAATTTCGTACGGGCCACCTAAATTTATCAACTTAGCATCTTTGTCAACCATGGATTTAACCAGAGCATAGTTACCAAGGATTTCTAGGTTTCTGTCAGATACTTAAATGCTTCTCTCATTGATTCAAACAATCATGTAGAACCGAAAAACCACTGTCGCGTTATCCAGATACTTATACCACCTTCTCTGTTTAACTGCAGAGTCCCTTCTGGAGCTCAGCTACTAGCACTGTTCTGAGGAGACAGCTATCTTTATAATATAGACTAATTCTGTTAGTAACCAAAGGAAGCCATGGCCATTTGTATAAAGAATCCAGCAGGAATTTAAATCTTACTTCTAATTCTCCACTTCCAAAAAATTACCCTTTTATTAACGTTTAAAACATCAACACAAGCAAATTATTTGGCTTGTCCAAAGAAAAGAATTTCATTTGAAGGATAGTCATCAAGACACTAGATTAATGATTTGATCACATCACTGAACAGCAGATTAAAGCCTTATACTAGTTATAATATACACAAGTTAGAGCAAAAGTTTTAAGTGGAATTGTCATCAGAATACAGTAAGAATTTTCTAATTCTGTGCTAAAGACAAAGACATCGCTAGTTACTCTGTTTTTCAGTTTCACAAGTATGTGTCTTTCAGTTCACACCTGACTCAACCCTTGTATAGCTTCTTCCCTACCAAGAAAGCAACACCTGTTGTATGGAGGATCAATAAGAAATTCAGTTTGTTTTGGCTTCATTTGAGGTGACTCATGAGGCACTGCTCTAACCTTACTGGAGTTAAAGGATTATTAAGTTATAATATGTTAGTTGAGTAGAAATTGTAACGCAAAAAGGCCTGGAAAGAACTAGGCGTGGGTTCATTTTTTTTTCAGTAACTTCATTTAAAATATGTTTGGGACTCCTCAGATGCACTCTAAAAGCAACTCCCATTTGACACTTGACACCTCTTAAGGCATCCTTACTGCCTCCTCGACACAGCCCCCTTTTTCAGGTGTAGAAAATGAGTCCCGGTGTCTTTTCAGCACTTTGCAAGAACCCATTTACATACATTAAAAACTTGTCTCTTAAAGAAAAAAAATAATATGATGATTTGGTGCAGGAGCAAACTGTTTTCGTAACAGTAATGAAAATGATGAATCAGGAGAAAAGAATGAGTTTGGAATTTAACTACATTAATTTTCAGTTTCATTCCTTAAAACTGATTAACACTTTCACAATGAAAAAAAGAAAAACTACCTCTGGCTTCAGCATAGGTTTTCCTTTCTCATTAACAGTATGTACAGCGCTGCACACATCAAGTGTGCCAAGCTACAAAGCTAAAAGGCATAAACCTGTATAAACTGATGGCACAAACAGGTGGTTTGCATCTTGGAAATAAAAGAACAAGGATGACAAGATAATAAAAGGGAAAAGTTTACAGTGTGGGTTGTGCTGTGATGTAGTTTTGGGCACACCTAAAAGTTCCAGTATCCTTGCATTTGTCATGCAGAAACAGGACTATCTGTGATGTGTGAGTAAAAGAGACTCAGCATAAAGCGTTAACACTGTTTTCCAAGCTGATGTTGTATCTAAGAGCAAATAATGCCGTCTAACTATGTTGCTGTTTCATGTCTGGGGAGAAATGCAGATACTGCAGGCTGTTCATGTCAGGGTGGGGGTGTAGATTAACCTGGGATCTGCCACCCCTGATGGAATCGTTGCCATTGTAGGACCTTATCCTGCATTCTGCTGGACACATTGTTCCTTCCACTGTGTACTGAATATCAGTCCCCAAAACTGCATGTTTGCTTTTGCTGGGGTAAAAGCTGCATTAACCAGCACCAATGCCTTTGCTCATACATTGGAGTGCTGTCCAGGTAACGTGTGTGGTTGTGGAAAGTTTGCAAAAGGGGGCATGTATTCCCCAAAAGCCGGCATGGCTCTGTGATGCGCTGTGTGCTGCCATCTGTTAAGTGCGTGTTTGTGACGCAATGAAAAAATCAGTGCACATTAAAGCTCACTCCAGCAGCTTCAGAACATCAATTCATGCCTAATATTGTGTATCCCAAGGGATGCATCTATCAGTAGTATCAGACTTTCGGAAGTCACTAATGGGAATCATGCTTCTGGCAAATACATTGTCAGCTGTTCCTTATCAGAGGCACATTATGTGGCACTCATCTTGAAGGATGAGTCCCAAGTAATTCCATGCACCAGGAAGCTGTTTACATGAAATACCTCAACATCTTAAATGACAACTACACAGATAACTAATAGTTAAGTCAAGCGCATTTCTACTATGTAACTCTAAGCATTGGTAAATGTCCTGTTGTCATAAAATGACTCAGTATACCAGCATGCTCAGTGGTAATCATCCATTACACGGTGGCATTATAAGCAAAGTGCCATTCACATTTATAGGCAGTTCTTTTATTGGTGGTTTTTTTTTGCTTTAACAAAGACGAAGCTAACCAAGGTGTCACCAACTAAATGGTAACACCTCAGACTATCTCTACCAGAACTGAGGAATGAAGTAGCTTCCTGTAGCTCCCTGCTTTCACTGAATGATGTATCTCAAGCTTTTACCCCTTTCTTCCACATTCAGTCCTAAAATGCACAATTTTATAGCATAACTCTACACTACTTTATGGGGCGAGGGAGCCATAGGCACTGTACAGCACGGCTGCAGCCAGTTCCACACAGATGCCCGCTTTTTTGTTTGTTTTAAGAGGAAGCACTTTGCAACATCCAGCTAGGGATGCACATATCTTACACACCTCACGTCACGTGGTATGTCCTTAATTGTATATAACAAACTAGTTCTTATTTCATCTTTGTGCTATGCACCACACCAACTCTTAGCTGCTTAGTGGGCTCGGCACCATGTTTTCTTGAGTCCTGTACGATCATCTGTCTGACCAAACTGCAAAGGAGGACTAGATCCCTGGGCATGCGGAGACATGGCTGTTGTTTGTCACGTGTACGTGATTATTCTCACTTGTTTACAGGCTCTCCCTCTCTACCAGATAAGTACCGCCACTCTCGGGAGATGATGATGTTGCTGCCAGCCCATCGGGACCGACCTAGCAGTGCCATGTATCCCGCAGCTATCATGGAAAACGGACAGGTAGCAGATCTGATTTCTTTTATGGCAGTTCAGCCACCTGAAACTGTGACTTTATTTTTACTGGTTTTGACCACTTTAAAACTTCCCTCTTCACTTCTGGAAAGCATGACAACTTACTTAGGATCATTTTCAGAGGCAACACAGAACTTTACATGTTCACCCCGTTTGGTAGTCAAGTGATACAAACTGTAATGACTGTTAAAATTGCAGATAGGCGCTGTGAAAATGGAGTCTTCTTACTTCCCAACTTTATCCTATGAGCCTTGGTCCAGTGCACGCAGTCATCTATATTTGCCTATTTTTCTAGAACTATGGCCATCCTGCATTCAAGCCCCAAAGTTGATTCTAAATAGCTTTACAGTGATTTCCAGAAGTATCAAAAACCATGAGGGGCTGAAATAATATACTGAAACAGGGTCTCCAACCAATCTGTGCCCATATCTACTACTTTCTATGGACAAATCAAAAAATTCAGGGTGTGCCTGCACGTAAGCATTTTAATCTGGCCCTGGCAAGCACTTTGAAGGGAATCTGCTGATCATGCCCACTTATCTCACTTCAGTTCACCTCAGAGGACTGTCTCAGAGTGTGCAAACTCCATTCTTCCAAATGAAACCAAAGCAAAGGTAAAGCTCCAGAAGGGCATGTGATGCATTCAAGCTGATCATGGGCACAGGACCAGACTAGAACTAGTTGGAAATAACCCCTCGAGGGAACACAAGCAACATCAACTGTGGGTCCTCAGCACTGTTACACTCTAGAGATCCACTGGTGTTGCACTGCCACACTCGCTAATGTAGACACAGCTTCCCGTGATTTTTTTAGTTAAAACACTTTTGTTGCTTAAGAAAAAAAAAAAGAGAACCAAAAGCCCCAGGGTTCTGTGCCAGCTGTAACCTCTTCTTTTAACTGTTCTGTGCTTTCTTCTGCCTTAGCCTCCAAATTTCCAACGCGCCTTCATCCAGCAAATGATTGGACCATGCAAACCTTGCAGTGATCCCAACCTGTCTGTGGCTGATAAAGGTAACTCTTTTTTCCTAGTTGGCATGCATGCTTTCTAAAATATTATTACTCTGGGCATGCCTACAGCAAGTAACGAATGGGCTTCTATACTTCCTGGCAGTGTGCATTCTCTCACATTGTTTTAATTAACAGTTTAATTAACTGGGCTTTCTGCCAACCTGTAGTCATTTCAGATCATTCACAGAAGGGTGGAATTGCACAAACCTCTTTATTTAAGAAAGTTGTCTGAGTTTAACATTTTGTCATTGAAACAAAACCTGCAGCCTTTATCAACAAAACTTCCAAAGTGGCAAATGAGAAGTTATCTAACAGAAGAGTGCAAGATTTGGACCGTATTTTTAAATGAGATATACTGCTTTTTAAAAATATGCATTTATTTTTCAAAATATTAACATTTCTTGTAATCCCTCTCTATTTAAGTTTAGCATTAGTAATGTGCAGTTTTTATAACTCACTGCTTTGAAGAAATAAGCAGAGACCCTGCAGGAAAGGAAAAAAAAAGAGAAGTTGTTTGGTGTAGCAGAAAAGGAGGCGCTGGCAGAAGGGGTGCCATGGACAAAGCGATGGGCTCAACAAATTATTTGAAAGGCAGCATTCTGAAAAAGCAGAAGTGGGCAAAATTCATGAGTCAAAATCTGAGACAAGGCTGCCTAAGCCAGCAGCAGCCATGTATATGGCTAGGAAAAATGGTATCTTAAAAGATTTTTGAGGCCAGGAAAGACCATTGCAATTCTCTAGTCTGACCTACATAATGCACTCCATTGACTTTTATCAGGATTTTTTGTTGCGGTAGCTGTGCCTGAACTAAATTGTATCTTTTTAGAATGTCTAATAAATCAGAATCCACTACTTTAACAACATGACAGCCTTACAGAGCGGTCCAGATTGAAACCAAAAGCCAACCTACAGTTCTGAATAAATGGCAGAATGATGACTTGCTGACAATAATGAATGATGACAACAGATATTTAAGATTAGGGGGTGAGGGATTAAGAGCTCCATCTTAGCTGTGTTAGTTTGAACTGAACATATGACAGAGGTGGTGAGATCTTTATACTGGACAGGAGAATGATCTGGAAGAGGAAGGTACATAAATTTATTACCCGTCTAGGAAAAATACTTGAATTTGTATCTGTGGGCGATATTATGCAAGATTGTAGTATACAGTGCAAAGAGCTGGAGATTAAAGAGAATCCCCTCCAGAGGCCCAGGGAAGCCATGCAAGACACAGATGATGTTCAGTAATGGTTCTTATGGGATGGTGTGATGGGAACCCCAGCTCTTCAACCAGGTTGGTACCATAAATGCAGTTAAGAGGTGTTTTTTTTGCAGCCCTTGGACCCTCATTACTCTTCATAAGTCAGGATGCCATCTGCTGTGATTTCTGTTAAGTCATCACCTGTGAATTTTCCCGCCCCCTTCCTTGCCATGTCAGAAGCCCTGCTCAGTAATGCTCATGGACAGCAAAGTGACATTCGTCGCCCAGAGCAGCACAGTTAAAATGCAGCTTCCCTGCTAATTAAACTTGGCCACTGAGCCACTTCACGCTGTTCTGGAGAGCAATGGGCTAGGACAGAGCACTAGGAGCTCCCTGGGTGGGTTCATCCCTGAAGTGTTTTGGATCAAACACTGATTTTAAGAGGCAGTAGCCATTCTCCAAAATCTTCTGACCTCAGGATGATTTCCAGCATTCCTGAATACTCATACGGCCTTGAATGAGGGAACACTGAGAAACTAAAAATGGATTAGGCACTGGGGTACCATGTTCTCTTCTTGACATTCTTCTGCTGCATCTCAGTGTGTAAAAAAAGAAAACACCAGTCATTTTATAGGCCAAGCAAATCAGGTTTTGTTCTGTCTTTTCACTTGATGCTGGTATACTGTTGGAGAGACCGGCCTGGCTGGCATTGTTATACATCTCGTCCTTCTGTTTTAGCCTTCTGATACCAGCTGCAGTAGTGCAAATTAGAGAGCTCTGGTGTATGTACAGCGGTGCTCAGAAAATTCATCTGAAGTTACAATTTTGTGTTGAGATGGAGCCCTTGATTTCAACCTGTTCTCTGTCAAGATTCTTAGTATCTTCTTCGTATGCCTTTCTCAGATTGAGAGTGTCTCTAAAAACATTTGCTTTTATATTTTTATGGGGTTTGTTCCATCCTACGAAGCTGTCGCTTTGTGTTCTTTTTTACTTCAGGGAATATTAGGTCTTGCAGAGCCTGTGTTCATGCTAACTCATGAACTAAGGAGAAAAAAAAAAAATCCAACGTCATTTTAGAAAAGAAACACACCAAAAATGGCTGCAGGCACTTCAATTAAGGAGAAATCCTCTTTAGAAGTCAGACTCCATGTTTATTTCTCCAGGCTTCCATTTTCCAACCCAAAGGTGGAAAAAGCTATTTTAACCTCAGTTTTCTTTGGTAGGCTCACTGAATTACATTGTTTTCTCTTTCCTTTGCTAACCTGAAGAAATTGCTTATTTGTTTTTAAATAAACATACACTTATTGCATGTCTGTCTTCTCAGAATGAATCAATGCAGTGTGTTTTGAAGAAAGGAATGTGCATTTTAATAATGTTTAAGGTTGACAGAATTCTCAAGATCTTGAGAAATGTTCATGTTAAAAAGAAGTAGCTTTTATTTCTATGAGAAAACAAAGTCCCGAAGATCATACTCTGTAGCCTTCCTGATCAACAAAAACTTGGATCTCTTCAGGTGAATTGATAATATAAGGAGTCCAAACTGCTGCCTTGAAATATTTTTGTCATAAAGATCTTCTATCAACTCTATAGCTTGGTAAAATGGGGCTTTAAAGTTGTGATTTCCTTGGTAACAGATTGAGGTGTAATATCCCTCATGTCCTCTGTTCAGTCTTCACTTAGCCACTGTGGTGCAGGCAACAACCCTTCCCATGTTTCATGAGGGTTCTGCCACAAGTGCCTTTCTGTTCTGTCATCATTCACCACCAAGGAGAACAGCTCACTACTGAGATCTAGCTGTCATTCCATCAGTGAGATTTCATTTTTACTTACTGGTTGGCGAAAAAAAAAGACCTAGCAGAATTCTGCTGCTCTTCAAATTTGTTAGAGACAAGGGGGTCGTGGAGGGAGATGGGCAGACTAACACCACAACCACCTAACTCTCGCTTCCTTAACAAAGCAACCTATAAACTTAACGTTCTGTAGACTAGACGATGTCTTTTTACAACTTCAATCCTACCATTCACCAAGTCCTTAGAATCTGTCTCTTTACTGCTAAAGAGCACCCAGCAAGCCAGTCCTTCTGGCCTCACAAACTCCCTGTTACATTACCCAAGTTAAATGTGTTTCAATCCTTCAGCTATGCCAGCAGCACCCAGTAGCTGGAGCCTAGACAGCGGAACCCGAGAGGCCCTGCCATTCCTGTCTGCCCACGCTGGGAGCATCTTGGCCCCACCAGTACCTCCCCGAAGCCTGTCCCATGGTAAGGAAATGCCCAGCAGGCCTGCTGCGTAATGCCAGCAGTCATGCACAGATAAATCTAGACCACCTGAAGGCTGACCTTAGCCTTTTATTTCCCCCTGTAAAAACAATCAGAAGCAAAAACTCAAAGTCTTTCCTGGTCTGCTAGGTTAGCACTGGACAAAGTTTTCCGTTTATTTTTTTCCAAAATCCTCAAATTCTTTTTACAGTCCTTATACTAATATGGACCTGAGTGTATTTTGGGACTAGAATTAGGTTGCGTGAGTGTTGAAGCTTGGCCTGGCTTCTTGCCAGTGACCATCTCCAGCAGTAATTTAAGGTTACAAAGCTATTAAATGCAACTTCAAATGTTCATTATTTATGAGCCTGTTGCCTTGCCATGAGATCCTTGATAACAGGGGTGGGTGGAAATCTATCACTGCACTTCACTTCTCGTTAGCATTTTGTGATGTGACAGATGCACTCCAGGGTTATCTGTCAGCAAAGAAGCCGTGATTAGAGTGGAGTTATCAGCATTTGGAGCTGTTACCTGACATTTCAGAGTCTAAAACCTCAGCTCTTTCGCTGCAGTGAGGTAGCACAAGCCTGTTTCTGATCCTTGTCTCATTCCAGGACACTACTCCCTGCACTTTGATGCCTTCCATCACCAGCTCAGTGATGCTCCTCCGGCACTGCCTGCACGAACACTGCGCAAGGTAACAAGGAAGTGGCAAGAGAGCAGAGAGGCATGTAGAAGGAAAATAATAGGCTCCTGAAGGCCCCCCCCTCCACACTCGCAAAGCAGCTTTTGAATACAGGAACACTATTTTTAACATGCTAGCAACTTACACATGAAAAAATCCATGGAAAGCTCATCACCTATTCCAGAGTTGAATTCTATAGAATTGTAGGCCTTTCCACTTTTCCTTTTTTACACCATATGCTGTGATTTCAGGTACCCTGATTATCACCTCAGCTGCTGTTCGTTTAACAGCTCTGGTGGTATTAAGTGTACTTGTCTGCCCGCAAGAGGTACTTCCACACAACTCAGGGAGGGCACATATAAACCAATAACCACTGACATTTTGAACACAAATAGCACTGCACCATTGTTAACATCACTGTCAAAAGCTGAAATGTAGAGCGAGATGCAGCATTGCCTCCTTTGTCAATTTTAACCTGGTTTTGTTTTTCTCTGAACAGTCCCCTCTTCATCCTATCCCTGCATCACCCACCAGTCCACAGTCTGGTCTAGATGGAAGTAATTCCACTTTATCCGGCAGTGCCAGCAGTGGTGTCTCTTCCTTAAGCGAGAGCAATTTTGGACATTCATCTGAACCACCTCCTCGCACAGACACCATGGATTCTGTCCCCAGCCAGGCCTGGAACACTGACGAAGATCTAGAGACACCCTACCTCCCTGTCAGGTACAGTCTCTCTGAGCCTGATGTCCTAGAGTCGCTGAAATCCCAGCCATGCCGAAGCCACTCTGCTCCATCTGGAGTCATTCCTCAGGACACCATGGACCCCCCTGCGCTACCCCCCAAACCTTACCACTCCCGGCTGCCAAACATGGAGAACGAGGAGGGGATAATAATTGAAGATGATGACAAACACCGCCCATTGCATCGTAAAGTGTCCCAACCAGTAAGTGGTGGGAAGGAGGAGCAGGCCAGGGTAGCATGGGAGCACGGCATCGGTGAGCAGTAGGGACAACTCCCGGTAAGCACTCGCATCATCATTCCAGGTCTGACTACAAAGGAGAGAGATAAGGACTCGGAGAACAGCAAACTGGTTTTCTACTGCCGCAAGTTTATGTCTGGAGCCCACAAAAGCAATTGGGCCAGCACGGGAGGTTGCTGCTTTCCTTTTTAATTTCTTTTTACACCTTTCCGTTACGTTTTTTAACTTTCTGTGCAGTGGACAGTTAATTCCTTCTGCAGTTTCTTAACCACATCATATGGCGCACAAGCCATAGAGACTTGCGGAGGGTGAAAAATACAATTTTAAGCGGAGGGGGAAGAAGGGAGGAATGTGGCAAGTTGATTTTGAAACTGCTTTCCTCCCAATTCTGAGACGCACATGAGTAGAAGCAGTTGCACTAGGGACATATTTCTTTGCTGTACAGAAGTGAAAGCTCATTGCTGAAATCAGGGATTCTATGAACTGTCAGGCTAGAAGGTGCATGAGCTACAGGCAGTAGAAAGATGTCAATTCTAAGAAGAAATTGGCTCTTTTGAGAGCAGGATTGTACATATCTGTGCAGTGATTTCCCTGCATTGGTTCATGGGTGCTGAGGCAATCTAACCAGTGCTGATGCACTGATTTCCAAGATATCATTTCCAACAAACTCTGCCTCCTTTATTTTTTATGTACTGTTTGATTTCTTAAATTTTGCTTTCGCTGGCTAAACCAACCTGCTTTCTCACTGGAACCATATGCTATTCATCTGTGCTACAGGATGAGAGGAGGTTAGTAGCCATTGGAGCTGCAACCTGATTGTAGGCCTTTCCCATGCCCAGCTTTGGGCAGGCTGTTGACACCAGCATTTCTATTCCAGTTTAAAAAGAAAAAAACCCCACACAACCACAATGGTTTTCTCGTGCCACAGCTGGTTGATGACCTAGTAAAGAAAAGATGGCTTAAATGCATCATATCCCACGATCCTTGCCTCAGGGCTGAACATCACAGTTCTCACCAATTTCCATCACCCAGGAGCTGAGATTCATTTCCTGGTAACATAATGTCCTCAGTCCCTCCCAAAAACTCGCAGAAAGAATCTCCATCTCTCAGAGTGGACAGAAAACGTGAAGATTCAAGAAATGCCCAGTATACAGTGTACAGCCTAGGGTCAGGGATCTTAAAGGCAACCCGTAAAGAAGAAATGTTTCCTCTTTTGCTTCTTTAGAACGTATAAAGAAGATTTAAGAGCTGCTTCTCTCTTCTGGAAGGTTGATTTATTTTCTTCTCAGGCAGCAATGCAGCCTCCCCCACCCACCTTTTTTTTTAATTGACAGGCTCCAGGAAGGGCTGAAGAATGTTTAAAAAGAAAAAAAGACACACACACACCAAGAAACAGAACTATGCAGAGGTGAAGACAGAACAAGCCTACGGACACAAAACAAGCCTTTTAATCAGTAGTTTGCTTAGTTCAGTACATGACAAACCAGGAAAAAATGCTGTGGGTAATAGAGCCAAGATCTGTTCTTTGAAAAAAAACACTAAGAAATCTTTTATTCCTATTTTCATACTTTTCAAGAAACTTTCAACCAAGGGAGTATCAAATATTTAATGTTTTTAGATAAACAAGCAATGTTCCTTCCCCCTACCATACACATTTTAGCCTTCCGTGTAGCTCTTTCCACTTGCAGATTGCAAAGCACACTCTGTGTGGGGGGGACCAGACCACCCTCCTCCTTACCACTGAAAAATCTGAAGCACATTCAAGAGACTTGCCTCTATCATATAAATTAGTGTCAGAAACAGGAATAGCACTCAACTTTCATATTCAATTCTTCCCCTAACCACTGAGTTTCCCATACTACAAATAGCATAAAGAAGCAAAAAAGGATGATATCAATCTTTTACAGGTCACCTTTAGCACTACCTCTAATTACAGTGACTGGGCAGAGTACATTGCTTCTGAACCCTCCTAAAGATGGTCTGTCTGTACAGAGTCTGGACTCAGCGGCTTTATGAAGGGGATTTTAAGAGGATTTGTTTATTTTAATTTCTCATGCTCTAGCCCATGCAAAACTAGTAAATTACAGATTTGTTTCTTAAATGGCCTGTTTGGCTGGAACAAAGTCTCTCTTGCTTCCTCTATTTTGTTACAAACATAGGCTGCTTGTAAACATTATACCCTTCACAATTAAGACAATAATAATAAAACCTGGCCTATAGTGGATGTTTGATCTCTAGCAGGAAGAGTTTTGCAATGCTAGGACCGTCCTAAATGTTAGTGAGCCAATATGGATCTCTGGTATAGAACACGTATGAAAAATCAAAATTAAGCTTTTGGTAAAGGTAAGTCAAGGTAATTCCTTAGAAAGGAGTGAAATATTTTCAGGTCTGCTATTCTCCAGTGTGACTGAGACTCTTCACATGAAGTTTTTAAGAGAACTATTTGATTCCATCTCACCCACCCCCTTTTTTTTTTGGCAGGAATATGAAAAGTAGTGACTTACTGAGCTTCCTTATTGGGAAAAAGAATAAACAAACACAAAACATAACAGCATGAGGTCTTGCAAATAAAACTTTGCAAAACTAAGAATGCACCTAACATGGGACATGGAAAACCTGCCCGCTACAGCTCCAATCAGTCTCTCAAAATGTATCATCTTGCCCTGATTAGAGACATTTTACTACAGCAGTGAGTGCATTTTGGGAGTCTGACATTTCTTTGTATTTGTAAGGGTTTGAAGACCAGTCACATGATGGATACAAATACCCAGCTATGGCAGGTCCACACAGAGGAGGACAGAATTGATTGCTGAATTCACCAAGTTTAAGCCTGTTACTGTTCTGATATCTACCAAGTATTTCATCTCCCTTTTCAGTGCTTGCCTTAAAGGGGGCGGAAGATAGAAAGACCTATTATTAAGATCTTGTGAATGTTGGAATAAATACTTCTTAGACTTAATACTTCTCTGTAGAGTGGGTGTCTTACAGCATAGTACAACTTCAACATCAAGCTCAGTCCTGGAGCAGGTAGAAGCAACAACAGTTGTTGCACTTTCCCCGCAGGATTTGAAGATTCCTTGTATAAACCCAGAGTAACACGATGTTTTCAACAGGACCTTGTCATTCTATGCTTAACTCTAATTCAAACTGAGTATGTACTTGCCTTCATTGGGTTTTCCTTGCGAAACAAAAGAGCATGTGCATTCCGGAGAAAATGGGTGGAATACTGCTACAAATCTCTCCATCGTCAGTGTACCTGCTGGCCCCATCTGAAAAATAATTGAGAGGGGACTACAGTAGTAGAAGAAGAGCAATTAAAACAATTTCTCTGAATCCTGCAGATTTGTTTTTTCAACGGCCAAGTTGGTTTTATTACTGTGTGCAAGACTACAGGTCTTTTGGGTCTTTTCCTCTGTTTGCTTTTTAACTTACCCTTTTTTAGGTAAGGGATATTGCATATCCCTTCTGTTGGAGAACCAGCCAAAACTGGGGAGGCTGGAAGAGAGCAAGAGCCTTTGGGAAACAAATTATGTGATATTTAAAATTTCCTCTGATCATGCTTTTTTGTAAATACCCCCATTTGAATGCTGTGTATTTGTACAGGAAATTGAGCAAAAAATGTATAGATTGTGATGTCTGACTGGTATTCTGCCCTGTAAATGTGTTTTTAACCTCTGGCATTCTGTGCTTATTTGAAAAAGGCAAAAACCTCTAACCACTTCTCTTTTGTGTATTCATGTTTAAAGTAAAATGAAAACAGCTATCTTATCTATAACGGAAATCAAATTTAAAAGGAAAAAAATAATTTGTACAAGTGTCCTAAAGGTACTTCATTGTATATATTGTGATAGCATGTTTCCAGAAACAACAAATAAGTGGTGTGAATTTTAGATGTAAATATCTGCCATTTGTTTGAGGTTTCTTTCCCTTACCCATTCACTCGACTGCTGTGATGTGGAATTAAAGATTAATACCTGATATTAAAATGGTACAACTGTATGTTCATTGCTGTCCTCCAGACAGGACTTATGCAACTCGGTAGGAATTTCATTATAAAGCTTATAAGAGGATAAATTAAACATAGCCAATAGAGATTCAGCCCTCAACACTTCTGCACAGTTATGCCTCTATTTGTAGACTCTCCTTAACCAACCATGGACACAGAGACATGGTGTTCAGAAGGAGATAGATAGATATATATAGATATATAGATATATATATATATATACTGAGAGAATTCACATACCACTTCTCCCCTCTCACAGGCTTTACTATCATTGCCACACAAATTAAAACCAAATTTGGAACAGTAGCTCCTTCTACTCCAGCATTTGTTCACAGCAGTACTGTACAACATTTTTCAGCAAACTAACCCAGGTTCACCTCCAGCCTTACAGAACACATCTCATTGCTGTCACACACTGAAGCTGAGCCCCCCTTTGATCCTCCAGCAGCTCTTCACAGATTCGCCTTCTCAGGGGGCAGAGCCAGCAGAGGTCCAGCCCACAGAGGAGCCTCTTTATGAACACACAGGCTCTGCATTTACATAAACCACCCAGCACCACCATTAGCTAATCCTTGAAGATCTACCAAGCCAAATTAACTCTCCTGCTCACTAACTGCTGCTCTTGCCCACTTAGCCTGGACTGGTTCGTTGATTAGCCCAAAGCGAAGGCTCCAGGGAGAGGAGCCCTTAAGAGTTGCCTTTCAGTACTTAAAAGAACCTGCAGGAAAGCCAAAGGACTTTTTACAAAGGCAGGTAGTGATAGGACAAGGAATAATGGCTTTAAACTGAAAGAGGGTAGATTTAGATTAAAGGTAAGGAAGAAATTGTTTCCCATGAGGGTGGGGAAGCACTGCATCATGCTGCCCAGAGATGCTGTGGATGCCCCATCCCTGGAAGTGTTCAAGGGCGGGTTGGACAGGGATTTGAGCAACCTGGTCTAGCGGAAGGTGTCCCTGCCCAAGGCAGAAGGGTTGAACTAGATGGCTTTTAAGGCCCCTTCCAACCCAAACCATTCTGTCATTCTATTACCTCTTCTTATCAGACTAGTATTTAAGAGCTGACCACATTCCAATTCCTGTATTAGCCCTGCCCTGCTCACATCTTTCCTTTGTACCATTAGCCCACCAAAACCATACACTGCAGGAGCCCTTAACACAAAACTAAACATTTCTCTCTATGTGGTTCCTCATTTTTTTCCCTTTCCCAAGTAGAGCACTTTCAGCTATGGAAATGGCCTGGCGGCATGGCTTAACCCAAGCTAGCAATACAACCATGATAGCTACTCACTCACCCCCTCACCCACCTCCAATAGGGGAGAGAATCAAAAGGGAAGGGAGAAACTTGGATTGAGATAAACACCGTTTAATAAAATAACAAAATACTAATACACTACTAGTATGTGTATATATATATATATATGTGCATATATATATATAAATAGAAATAGCATATAAAATAAAATATATTCAATGCAATTCCCCACAAACTCCATCCACACTAAGCAGCCAGTCCCAGGAAGCAATACCCCAGTCCTGAACAGCTGGGCCAAAAGAGAAAAGAGAAGAAAAAGGCAGAAAGGCCCAGAGGCCTCTGCAAAATGGCAAAAGGCCAAACAAAACGTCCTGACTGAAACTACCCCGGCTGTGCCTCAGAAGGAGAGAGCAAGCAAGAGAGAAACCTGGAAATCCGGTCCCAACTCTTCTTAAATATGAAGCACAATGCTAATGGGATGCAATACTCTCACTGATCAGTCTGGGTGTCAGTCAAGCTCTGCCCCATCCATTCCCCTCTTCCTCGATGCCTCACACCTGTGGGCAGAGCCCTCAGAGTGTCCTTGGCTCTCAGACCAGAGCAATTGAAAACACTAACTCTGTGCTGGGTTGTTACCTCTTGTTCTCAAACTAAGTCCAAATAATGACCATGCTATCTATGAAAAATAAAGGTTTCTAACTGCACAAAGAAAATTAACCCATTTTTTCAGTCAGACCAGCACACCTGGTTAGAAACAAACACAATCCCAACTTTGGTCCTTATCAATAGGGAAAATATGCAAAGCATTTAAGTGCTGGAATCAACTTCTGCTTTTCTCTCACAGCTCCATCTCTCTATGCCCTTTTCCACATGCAAGATTGAAGAAGAATGTTCTATTAGTTTTGCTGAGGTTTTTTTGGTTTTGTTTGTCTGGTTGGTTTGGTTTTTTGGTTTTTTTTTTTTTTTTTTTTTTTTTTTTTTTTTTTTAATTAGCTACCTTTCTCTCACTCATACATGCCCAGATACAACACAATAATGCCTGGCCTTCACTGTAAAACCACCCACAGCCTGGAGAATAGTCACTCTCTATACAGTCACATGCAACACTAAATTCCTAGCAGACTGCCCATCCATAATCACAGCACTCTGACGGATTGTGATATCTGGGTCCAAAAGCTTGCAAAACTCACCAGAGGTCACTAGAGGTTTATTCCTCACTCAGCCTCATGCTCCAGCTCTAAATCTGCAATTGTTCACTGGCATAGTAACTCTCCTATTTGCCAGCACCTCAGTTCTTCAGTACTATTTGCATTTGCTAATAGTACAACCAAACTCACAGCCAAACACTTCTACAAGCATGGGGAACAAGCACAACCACCTCTGTACCTCATAGCACCCTGGAGGGTATGGAATCATAGAATCATTTTGCTTGGAAGAGACCCTCAAGATCATCAACTCCAATTGTTAACCGAACACTGGCACTAAACCATGTCCCTTAAGTGCCACACCTACGTGTCTTTTAAACCCCTCCAGGGGTGGTGACTCTACCACTGCCCTGAGCAGCCTGTTCCAATGCCCAACAGCCCTTTCAGTGAAGAAATTTCTACCAACATACAGCTGAAACCTCCCATGCCACAGCTTGAGGCCATTTCCTCTTGTCCCATCACTTGCTACTTGGGAGAAGAGGCCAACACCCTCCACGGTACAACCTCCTTCCAGGTAGCAGTAGAGTGATAAGGTCTCCCCTCAGCCTCCTTTTTTCCAGGCTAAACAGCCCCAGTTATCTCAGCTGCTCCTCATAAGACTTGTTCTCCAGATGCCCTCACCAGCTTCACTGCCCTTCTCTGAACTCATTCCAGCACTTCTAGGTCTTTCTTGTCATGAGGGGCCCAAAACTGAACCCAGGTGTGGCCTCACCAGTGCCCCATACAGAGGCAACTGTAATGGTTACAGCACTAGCAACCTCCCCTAAAGAGAGCTAATACTTTGTTTAATCAGTTTAACTGCACAACTGAGCACAGGACTAGAAACCCTCATCACTGGCTCCTACAGCCTCTGCATGTTCCTAGTAACAATGTAAAACTCCACCCATATTTTGTCTATGTGGAAGCCTTGGCCTGGTCCCAGGGATATGATATAACTGGCATTAGCGAAACCTGGTGGGATAAGTCCTGTGACTGGTGTGCCATGATGGATGCTGCAGGCTGTTCAGAGGGATAGGCAGGGTAGGAGAGGTGGGGGGTTAGCACTGTGTGTAGCAGAGGGGCTGGAGCACATGGACCTGGCAGTTGGCAAGGGCTGAGAGCCTCTGGGTAAAGATCAGGGGTCAGACAAATAAAGCAGATGTGGTCATGGGTGTCTACTATAGGCCACCCAGCCAGGATGGCAACACTGGTGACTTATTCTTTAAAGAACTAAGCAAAGCCTCCAAATCATCTGCCCTTATGGGGGACTTCAACTTGCCAGACATCAACTGGGAATATCACACAGCTGGCACCAACAGGTCCAGAAGATTCCTGAAACAACTGGATGGTAACTTCTTGGTGCAGGTACTAAAGGAACTGACCAGGAAAGGTGCCTTCCTAGATATGATTCTCACTAACAGGGTCTCATTGGAGAAGTAGCAATTGGTGGCTCCCTTGGACACAGTGACCATGAAGCAGTCAGCTTCAAGATCTTTGCTAATAGGAGGAAAACTGCCAGCAAGACCTTAACAATAGATATGAGGAGAACAGACTTCAGGCTGCTCAAGAGAACCACTCGGTAAGAATACCTGGGAAAAAGCTTTTGAAGGCACTGGAGTCTGTCATTGTTGGTCATCTTTTAAATACCACCTACTAAAAGCACAAGACCAGGCAATTCCAAAATGCCAAAAATCTAGCAGGCGAGGCAAAAAGCCAGCCTGGTTTAGCAGGGATCTTCTTGAAATACAGCAAAAAAAGAAATTACCTGGTCAGTGGAAGCAAGGCCAGGTAACATGGGGAGGACTACAGAGACGCTGCTCGCCATTGTAGGGA
The DNA here is from genome assembly GCF_964273445.1 of Streptopelia decaocto. Taxonomy (NCBI): domain Eukaryota; kingdom Metazoa; phylum Chordata; class Aves; order Columbiformes; family Columbidae; genus Streptopelia; species Streptopelia decaocto. The sequence goes on from NC_138662.1 coordinate 7,205,619, forward strand.
GGAAATTCGCGCTGCCAAAGCTCAGCCCCGCTGCAGGTGTGAGAATCTGCCCCCTTGCAAGATGGCGGCCGTAGGCAACTGTTAGGAAGTGCACGAGGTTTCTCCCTTAACAAAAATGGCGGCTAAGGGAGGCGGAGAAACTCGCCGCGCGCCGGCGTTCCACCGCCTCCTCCAATCAACGGTCGCCAACTCTCCCGTGGAGGCCGTAGAACGACCAATGGGAGGAGGCGGCGTGGAAGCCGGGCGGGGAGCGGACCAATGGGGCGGCGGCAGCGGCGGGGGGGAGCCGGTGCAGGGGCGACGGTTGCCGGTGGGCGCAGTGAGCGCGGGCTGCCGAGCGAGGCGGGATGCGGGCGGCCCACGGGCTCTGGGCGGCGCTGGCCCTGCTCCTGCTGCCGGCCGGCAGCCGGGCCCTGCGCGACGGGGAGTGCGAGGGTGAGTGCGGCCGGGCCGGAGGGGGGGCGGGCCCGGCTGGCGGCCCCCGGGTCCGGCGAGGTGAAGCCGGCTGGTGTGCGAGGCCGGAACGCGGTGCAGCCCCGCAGTGGCCTCGGGACCGGGCTCCCGCCACGCCCCGCCGACGGAGGGCAGTGACAGCCCTGCTGGGCCGGGCCGGCGGGAGCGGTTCCTCCCGGGGCCAGAAAAGTCTCCCCAAGTGCCGCCGGGCCGGAGCGCTGCTCGACCGTGGCCGGTCCCAGCCCGGGGCAGTGCGCAGGCAGCGGCCGAGCGGCTCCGGGAGCTGGCGGCCCCGGGAGGCGCGGGGCGGGGCTGCGGCCCGGCCATCCCGCGGGAGGGCCCGGGACCTCCTCCCGGAGGTGCCGCGGGGAAGTTGCCCGTCTCTTTTCAACCGAGTTGGCGGCAGCGCAGAGCTCCCCCGGGAGACGAGAGCGCCGAGACTGGATCGCCTCCTCGCCGGGCTGTGAGACCCCGCAGCGCTGCTGTGCCAGCCGGGGCTGGAGACACGCTCTGCCCCGGTCCCTCCGAGCCGGGTGGCGGTGACCGCAGCGGGGAGCAGCTGCCAGGCAGCAACCGGGAGGCAGCGAGTGGGGTTACTCACCTGGCTTCATCCCTTAGTCATCACGGCATAACCTCCATCTCAGCTTCCTCCCCTGACTGCTGGGGTATGGGGTGTCCTCTCTTTAAAGCATAAAGTGAGGAGCAGTGCTCAGCTGGTCTGAATCACAGCAAATTAAACTTCTCTTGCATGGCGGAACAGAACATATTCCACAGGTGAAGCAAGAAGAACTTGAGGTGGGGCTGTAGTAACTGGTTGGGAGTTTGTGGTACTAATGCCCACCCCTTCCTCCTTTTTGTAGGGAGAGAAACGGGGGGAGGGAACAGAGTAAATCAAAACTTGCGGCTGCTGTCCCACTAGGTTGGAAACTTTTTTCAGCTGTAGTATAGTCATCGGTACCACTGCCTGCAGTGTCTTTATTCTTTCCAAAGGTTTACGCTTCCAAACAGCACACAGTGGACATCATTGTGTGTCTGTGACTGGAGACAAACTGATGTGAGGTAAATGATTGTGTTGTATCCATACAAAAAATGTTTTCCTAAATGCCCCAGCTTATAATTAATTCCAATTTTAATATAACAACAGTAAATTTCTACTTGGCTTTGTGATGGTCATATTCTGTTTCCTATATTTGCTTGTTTCCTGTGCCATTGCTTGTGTTCAGAGTTGAATACAAGTTGCTAATGACAGTAATATTTGCCAATCCCTTCCTGTTGGGATAAACAAATCACATAAAAGACGTAATTTGTGCCTTTCCTCTAGACACAGGCCAGTGTCTGGTACTTCTCTCACAGTTGGAAGTTGTGAGAATCCCCAGGTCCTGCTGCGGGAATTGGTGGGGCCACAGAACTCTTGGTCCAGGCGATGCTGATGTTCACAGGCAAGTTGTGTGAGCAGCAGAATGAGCGAAACCGGACACTCTGCAAACTCGCAGTGTCTCTCTCAGTCGCCCTCTCGCCCGGTAACCGTAGCTGTCTGCCGTAGCCTGGAGGGTAGGCGGAGGGACAGCTGCCAAAGGGACGGTGTCATGGCCGGGTGTTACGTACCCTCCCCACAGGCAGAACTTGGATCTGTCCTCTCAGCTGCTGGTGCACTTGTGGGAGTTTCATTGTCTTTCAGACTCTTCCCTCTTTCAATCTGAAAGCGATTCAGAAGCTTGTGGGAATGGAGAGGAGAAACATGCCAAGTGGATGTAGTGTGTGATCGCTTAATTTCTTTTTCTCTTGGAAATAACTTACCTATGAACTGAACCAACTTGATAATTGGTGATACTGTATCACTAAAAACAGCACCTGTGGATCCTCTAACAGAATTATGTGTAGAGAGTTGGTTTTCAATCAGAACTGGTTTTGAAGCCCATGGTCTGACAAGTTGCTTCCCAAAGCAGCAAGAATAAGTCAGAAAATTAAGTTTACATTTTTGCACGGGTACAGTTTTGTGCTGTGTCCCTCAGCTGAATCCTGCTGCTCACTCGGGACCGAGTAGAGAAGCCACTGGACACTTCCATGGATCTGTTTTCTCAGATTGTGAAAAACCCACCAAAAATACCAAGGCATATTGTTGATTCACGTGTGCTCTGAAAGCCTTCCTGAAATACATGTAAAGTCCTGACTGCTAATACAGCTTCCAGAAATCCCTTATTTTGTGTCCCTACAAATGCCCTCTGTGAGCTGCCACAAGATTACTGCAGTGGGAAATAACCCCATCCATCTTCCCTTCCAGTGTGTGTCACGTTCCTGGGAAGGTTCTACCAGAGTCTAAAGGACAATGATGTTGAATTCACACCTGCCAGTATTGAAAAGGAGCTGTTGAAATCCTGCAAAGAAGCAAAAGGCAAAGAGAACCGCCTGGTAAGTAGCAGTAGTCAAGGATACTCGCCTCTTGAGGGAATAACTTGTAGGCAAATGAGGGGAAACTTCTGAGTTTGTATGGTATGGCTTCCCAGAGGCAGTTCTTCCTAACTCCGTGGCCACAATCGGTCCTGTATCTTTTTATAAGAGAGAAGTTTGACCTCAAAAACAGTCTGTCAGCAGACATCTTACTCACTGACACTTTCTCCCTGTTACTGAAGCGCTGGGTATTACAAAGCTTTTATTTGCTGTAGGGCTTCCTTGTCTCTTGAACTGTATTTGAGGTGTGCTGTAAGCTGTTAAAATATTTATGCTCTTTGGCTGTTCAGTTGAAAACTAAATAAAGTAAAACCAAATTGCCTTAACTAAAAACAGAGGCAATCTGCAAATGAGAAGGCCCAATGAAAAGGCACTTAACCCCCCTAACAAGAGAACTGCAGAGAGACACCATCAGAAATGTGGAGGGGTCATGCTTCAGAAAGTCTTTCTCCTTGAACACAGAAGACTTTTTTGTTAATCCAATCCAATTCTTTAAAAAGTTGAGAAACAAGACAACAACCCTCAACAGCTTTAAAAGCAGTGTGATGGGAAACACCTGCTCAGTGCCCTGGGCTCAGAGTTAGGTTTCCTTTCGCCTGTGTGTAGCGGTCACTTGGAAGGGTTCTGCAACATTCAACACGTAGCTGCAAAACTAAGTGAGAAGATGGACAGAAAACTCCCCTTTTAGAAGCATTTTTCCATGCATCCTCACCTCATTCTTATCTTCCCTGTAGTGCTATTATGTTGGTGCCACAAGTGATGCAGCCACCAAGATCATTAATGAGGTATCAAAGCCCATGAGTCATCACATCCCAGTGGAAAAGATCTGTGAGAAACTAAAGAAGAAGGATAGTCAGATCTGCGAACTAAAATATGGTGAGTTGCCAGCGTGAGGGGAAATGCCCATGCTTTTCTGGGGTATGGATCATTTGGGGTAAAACAGCTTACTAGAACTATGCAGTCTAACGAGGTTGCACACTCTGGGTGGCTCTCCATGAACAAACACCCTACAGAGTTTTATAGAGACTGCTGGCTACTAAACCTTTTTAGCTTCTGCAGAGCCTCTGATCTGCGGTGAAATAAGTCACTCCCAGGCATATCAGCACTGCTGCGCTCAAGTCACTATTTGCAATACTGTATTCAGGAGAGCGTGCTGTAAAGCTCACACCGGGGAGCAGCCAGGTGCGGCCTGGGATGATCCTGCACATGGGTTCAGCCCTTAGCTAAGCTCTGCACTCCCAGCTGCTCTTGTGTTTGCCAGTAGCAGGTCGATCAACACTTGTTTCTCACCTCCTCTGGTGTCCACTCAGAGCATTCAACACGCTTTTCTTACACCTTCCTTGACCTCCTGCGTTCCTAGATGGCACACTCTTCCTGAAAAGACTAATCTGAAGATCAGTCTTGGAAATATCTCCTCCTGACTGCTTTCCTCTATCTCTGCCCTTACGTTCTCTCGAGACACCCCTTGGATTATGGGTCTTTACACTTCTCATTTCTCATACTAATGTCCTGTTGCTTCCTAAAAAGCTTTTTGTTGTTGTCACTTGCTTGTCTTTCCTCTGAAATCCCTCTGCTACCTTTTCTTTAACCAGTGGAAGAGAGAATTAAAGTGTTGTTGCTCATATAACAAAGGACTTTTCAGGGCTATTGTGAAACTCCTATACCCAAGCTGCAACCAAACCTTCTGGCTTCTAATGATGACCTTTAGTGTTAAAAGCCTTATCTGCTGTCGAACGCCTAACTTAGACGTTCCTTCTGCCCCCCCGGGAGCCCGGCGCCTCTCTCCCTCTCGGCTTCCTCGCCTCCCATACCGGTCTGTGCAGCCGTCGGACCTCTCACGGCCGGGCTCCTCTCCTCGCCGTCTGTCCCCGGCCCGGGCGGAGGGGCCGCAGCCCCGGGCCCGGCTGAGCGCGGCTCTGCTCTCCCCGCAGACAAGCAGATCGACCTGAGCACCGCGGACCTGCGCAAGCTGCGCGTCAAGGAGCTGCGGCGGATCCTGGACGACTGGGGCGAGACGTGCAAGGGCTGCGCCGAGAAGTCCGACTTCATCCGCCGGATCCACGAACTGATGCCCAAGTACGCGCCGCGGGCGGCCGGCGCCCGCTCGGACCTGTGAGGGGGGGTTGGCCGGGTCGGGCCCGGCGCTGAGGCGGCTGCGGCGCGCGCCCCCCGGCGGCGGCGGCTGAGGCGGCGCGCGCTGTACGGGACGTTCATTAAAGTACAACGGTGTGTACCGGGCGGACACGTGCCGTGTGACGTGATTGCGGGGCGGCCCCGCCCCAGGGCGTCCCGGGCTCCCACTCACTCCCCTCACGCTCCTCCGGCGGCAGGGGCGCCGGTCCCGCTCGCGCGCAGCCCGCAGGCGCAGCGCGTGGGGGGCGCTTTGCCGCGCGCGCACCGACGCCCTCGGTGATTGGGCGCCCTCTGTCACGTGACGGCCGGCCGGCCCGGAGGCGGGAGGCGCTCTGGCGTCACGTCGCTGTGCGGCGCCATCGCGCTCCTGGCGCCGCCATGCGGCGGGACGCGGGGCGATGACGTAGAGCCCGCGCGGCGCGGCGGCCGGAGCCGCCTTCGTTCCCTTTTGTCCAAGATGGCGGCCGCCGCCGGAGGCGTCTCCTGAGCCGCGGGCCCCGGCGCCATGAAGCGGGGCAGCGAACGGGACTCCAGCCCGCCGGGGGCCGCGGGAGGCCGCGCCGCCGCCGCCAAGCGGCCCCGCGAACGCGACCGCGAGAGCAGCAGCCGGCGCGGCCCGCACCGGAGCTCGGGCGCCTCCCGCAGCAGCAGGGACAAGTCCACGCCCGCCGGCGGCAGCGGCGGAGGCGGCGGCACCACCACCACCGGCGGCGGCAGCGGCGGAGGCGGCTCCAGCTCCCGCAGCCACCGCGGCGATGAGCGCGCCGGCGGCGAATCCAACCACCGCCCGGCGGGGAGCGGCTCGGCCTCGGGCGCCCGCGGCGGCAGCCAGGCCGCCCCGTCCTCCTCCTCGTCGTCCCGGGCGCTCGGCGTGCCCAAGGCCAAGGCCCTGCCCGGCGCCGTGGTGGCCCCCTCGCTGCTGCTGGCCGGGCCGCCGCCGGGCGCCGCGCCCTCGCTGCTGCTGGCGCCGCTGGGGGGCTCGGCCGGCCTGGCCGGGGAGCCGCCCGGCTCCTGTGAGTACAAGACGCTGCTGGTGAGCGGGCTGAGCGCGGCCCTGCCCGACCAGCTGCTGGAGGACGGGCTGTTCCGCCTCTTCCAGCGCTTCGCGGGGGGGGGCGCCGGGGACATCAGTGTCAAACTGTCCCACACGCCCGAGCTCGGCCGTGTCGCCTACGTCAACTTCCGACACCCCGGGGACGCCCGCGACGCCCGCCGGCACGCCCGGGCCCGGCAGCTGCTCTTCTACGATCGGCCCCTCAAGGTGGAGCCGGTGTATCTCCGCGGGGGCCGGAGGAGCCGCACGCCGCCCCCCGCCCCCTCTCCGGAGCCCCTGGGCTACCTGCCGCCCATCCACGGCGCCTACCAGTACAAGCAGAGATCGCTCTCTCCTGTCACCAGCCCCTTGCTGCGGGAGCCACGGCCCAGGCATGCTCACGCCGCTGCTGCCGCCTTCGCTTTGGAAGCGGCCGCCATCGGGCTCTCCCGGGAGCGGGAGAGGGCCTTGGATTACTACGGGCTGTACGACGAGCGCGGACGCCCTTACAGTTACCCCATCGTGGCCGAGGAAGACCTGATGCCGGAGGACGACCAGAGAGCGACCCGCAACCTCTTCATCGGCAACCTGGACCACAACGTCTCCGAGGTGGAGCTGAGACGCGCCTTTGAGAAGTATGGCATCATCGAAGAAGTGGTGATCAAGCGCCCGGCCCGGGGCCAAGGTGGGGCTTACGCTTTCCTCAAGTTCCAAAACCTGGACATGGCGCATCGGGCCAAGGTTGCCATGTCGGGCCGCGTTGTCGGCAGGAACCCTATCAAAATTGGCTACGGGAAAGCCAACCCGACCACCAGGCTGTGGGTGGGGGGTCTTGGTCCAAGTACTTCCTTGGCTGCCCTGGCGAGAGAGTTCGACCGCTTCGGCAGCATCAGGACTATTGACTACGTGAAGGGCGACAGCTTCGCTTACATCCAGTACGAAAGCTTGGACGCTGCCCAGGCTGCCTGCGCGCAGATGAGGGGCTTTCCTTTGGGCGGACCGGAGAGGAGGCTCCGAGTGGATTTTGCCAAAGCAGAAGAGACGAGATACCCGCAGCAGTACCAGCCTGCACCGCTCCCCATGCACTATGAACTGCTCGCTGACGGGTACGGCAGGCACAGAAGCCTAGAGCAAGACCTGAGGGTGCGAGATAGGACTCCTCCACACCTCCTGTACTCGGACCGAGACAGGAGCTTTGCAGAGGCAGAATGGGCCAGCCCTGCCAAAAATGCGGAACGCAGAAACAACTTGGAAAGCTACAGCCGTTCGGTGCGTAGCCGGAGCGGAGAGCGCTGGGGCAGCGACAGCGATCGCAGTGTGCCCAAACCATGGGAAGAGAGGCGGAAACGCCGGAGTCTTTCCAGTGACCGCGGGAGGACTACTCACTCGCCTTATGAGGACAGAAGCAGGACAAAGGCCAGTGGGCCAGCTTTAGACCGCAGCCCAGACAGGGCTCGCAAGGAGAATCACACTACAGAATCCGGAGCTGAGAAAGAGCAGAGTAACTCCCTTCAGAACAATCGTCACGCGACTGAGGAGAAACCCCATCGTGAGGCATCTGATGCTCCCCAGCCCAAAAAAAGGGACAGCGAACGCAATCATCGAACTGGTGAATCGGAATCAAAAACTCACGAGGAGCCAAAATCCGAGACCAAAAAGCTAAAGAATTTATCGGAATATGCTCAAACACTGCAACTTGCTTGGAACGGTCTTCTTGTGCTAAAAAACAGCTGCTTCCCCACCTCTATGCACATCCTGGAGGGAGACCTGGCTGTCATCAACGGACTCCTTAAAGACCATTCATCTGGCGGGAAGTTAACGCAGCTCAAAATCGCTCAGAGACTTCGGCTCGACCAGCCCAAGCTGGATGAAGTAACTCGCCGCATCAAACAAGGCAGCCCCAATGGCTACGCCGTGCTCCTGGCAACCCAGTCCACCGCGGCGGGGGCAGAGGGGACCTTCCCTGCTGTGGAGCCCGGCTTGCAGCGACGGCTTCTCAGGAATCTGGTCTCCTACTTGAAACAGAAGCAGGCTGCTGGGGTTATCAGCCTGCCCGTGGGAGGGGCGAAGGGCAGAGACAGCACGGGCATGCTTTACGCGTTCCCTCCTTGTGAATTCTCTCAGCAGTACCTCCAGTCAGCACTAAGGACATTGGGAAAGTTAGAAGAAGAACATATGGTGATAGTTATAGTCAAAGACACTGCCTAGCCCTCACTGTCTTTTCAAATTCCATGTTTTCTTTGTGTGTCACACAACCCAGTTGTTTTTAAGGCTGATCATTTTGGTGGAGGCTCAAAACACCTCGACCAAAGTGGTAAGATTTTTAGTTTCTAATTAATTTTAATACCATTTGAATAGAGCCCATTTTATTCGTTTTTAATATGTGACACTGTCCGCTGTTGTTCTGTATTTTTATTTTTTAACTGTATGAAAAGTTGTCAGTAAAGCCTTGTTCACTGATGGATTTCTAAACTTGTGCGGTATCCTAGTTTTTATGGCCCAGGATGGGCTGGTCGCCTGCACTGTCAGGAGCTGGAAGGTGATGGTCCCAACCCGGTTCAGTTTCTCAGGCCCCAGCCTCCTGCACCTCCTCTGTCTCTTTATATGTGTCCTGCAAGGTGGGAGGGGAAGGGGGGCTCTTTGTGCTGCATGAGAGACTGAAAGGTTGGTTCTATACTTTTTGTTCTGTTTGCTTTTTATTTCATAAATTTGAGTAGATGTGTTCCTGATGATTCCCTGATTGAGGATAGAAGCTTCCTAGGAAGCCGGCTACCGAGGAAGCAAATCTTGATCATGAACAGAAGTGGGTTTTACACATAACAAAAAAAAAATTATAGTTAATACTTGGCAAAAAGTTTGCTACTAAGGAGCCAACTCTGTGTTCAGTTCTGTGCTCAGGTTTGAGAGCACCCGATATGTGTCTCAGTCAGAAGATCCTGGGTAAAGCTTGACATGCCTGGTTTTTATAAAAGAAAAAAAAAAAACAAGCAGAAGAAAAAAAAAATCATTTAAGGGAAAACTCTCTTGGGCCTGTATTAGATGTAGAAAAGCAAGTAAAGGGCACAAAGGTTTTAGTGAACCGCAGGTGCCCGTTTGCATAGTTGATCATGTTGCACTATCCAAAGTCCTTTAAGTGAAAGATAAATGGCAATTTTTTCCTGCTGAAGTTGAAACTTGTTTGCAGCTGCTAAACATGTCTGGCTGTTTGAAAAGATGTTAAGGTTCTATAAGCTACCTATGACTGTAGGAAACTATGGAACTCCAAATTTGAAATGTAAAAGATGGGATGGTTCCATCACCTTCCCTGTCTGTGGTGTGAGACAGCAGTTCAGGAGAGAAGCCAGGACACCTGCACCTCTGGTGGCTCAGTAATGCAAGGATGCAGAAACAAGTCCAAATTTAGGATAAAATCCACACTGTTCAGTTTGGGGATATTTTTTTAGAATGATGTTTGTAGATTTTAGGAGGCTTACAGAAAATTGTGTGCGATTAAAAACACTACATTTTTAAGTTTCTTTAAATTTGCAGGGTTTTGTTTTGTTTTGGTGGTAAGCAAGTGAACAAAATCCTGGGAGAACCATAGTCTTGCACCAGTCTCTGTGACCGAGCAGACTCACTTGCTGATGGCTGCCAAAGGCCCTTTTAAAACTGTGCTCTCAGGTATGATTGGTATCGAAAAACCTACACAGCAGGAAGCATAACTCAGCCTAATGATGCTTTTTAAAAATTTTTTTAACCCTGCAGTTTCACAGTAGGGATATCATCAGTCGATGATGTATGAATGGTCACTTAATTTAATAATGTATTGATAGCAACAAGTAGGGGTTGGTTATTGGTTATTTTTTTTGTTTGTTGGGATTTTTTTAACATTTAATACTCTGACTATGTTAAAAGTAAATCTAATGAGTTAGTGTGATGATGAGGGGGCTAGTATTCCACTTGATAACGCATCTTCTGTACCCCAAAAAAACGCAGTTCTGTCTGTAAGGGCCGGAGTACAGCTACAAGGGCGCAGAGGGTTTTTTCCGTGGTGTGCAGGCTCAGTTCTGTGCGAGGTGAGCTGGCTCGTCTGCTGGGAGCTGCAGGGCTCCGGGAAAGCTGATGGAGGCTGCGGGAGCAGGAACAGCACTGCTGCTCCCAGCAGCCAAGCCATGTCTGCAGGCTGCACTGGGCAGCACAGAGGCCCATGGCTGCACAGTGCAGGGTAGCTGGACTGCCCCTGCTTTTACACGGTTACAGGGACACCGACTTTAACCTTGTGACCAAGTCCCCAATGCTGTTGTAATGTAGACAGTGCCAAATGTCAACAATTGTAACCGTTAAGTGTTATCTGAAACCAAGTGCTATTAAATACCCCTTATGGCCAGAGTCATAGAGTGATTAGAGCTTTTTGTCAGAGCATTCTACGTGATGGAGCTGTCGGTTCAGTCTGAGGCAGAGTGTATGGTGGTGCCGTAACAAAGGCCTGCTGCCTTCTGGCTGGCAGGGACCTGGAGCTTGTGCTGCTGCAAATGGACTCGTGTGTCTGTGTGTGTTATATTGTGCAAAAATGAGTAATCAGAAGGAAAAAAAAAAATCAATACATGATAAAAGCTGCAACTGCCTGACAGCAAAGCCAGGGAATCACTAGAAATCTCCCAGTTACCATTTGCCTTGTGAGGCAAGTAAATAATAATTTAGGAGGTTTTTCAAAGACAAATATTGTCATGCTTTGGACTGGATAAGATTTTTTAATGATGGGATTTCTGTTCCCAGTGAGGTGGCTGACAGTTGTGAACACGTGCACAAATAGGACACCAAGAAATCTCCCTCCTACAAACAAACAAGTGTAAGCTAGGAGAGTTTAAGGAAAAACAAAAACAAAACCAAAACACCTGGGAGAGAAGCAGCATCCACTTTCTAATCTGGTGACCTCAGCCTCTCTGCTCCCCAGGATGCAAGCGAGCCACAGGGTTTGCTTGAACAGACTGTGCTGAGGCCAACAGCCCTGCAGGCCTGTCCCCCACCCCTCACACCTGCAGCCAGGCTGATTCTGAGTGAAACATGCCTGAAAAAGGGTAAATAGGTAGTTACAACAAAATAATGCTACACCTGTATCTTACAGCTTGCACAACTTGGCCCTTAAATGGGGAAGGGAATGCAGTTCTGGGGAGAAGGTACATGGGGGTGTGGGAGGAACCATGGCCCTGGTCAGAAGGCCTGAGACACTCAGTGATGTTGGAAGATGGTGGGTATAACAGTGCTGGAGGGGCGTCTTTCAGCCTGGTGCAGCAGTAGCTGCAAGGTCATAGCAACAGGGTTATGGTCTCCATCACTTTGAGGGTGATCTGAAGCACAGAGTGGGACCAGGGTGTGGGGTGGCAGATTTGGTGGTATGAGAGCACTACTGTTTAGACAGAGTTGCTCCATTTAAAAAAAAACAAAACAAAACAAAAAAACCCACCACCCATTCAGTAAATATTCTGTTTTACAAAGCCTCTTTGTGACATCAGCTGCTGACTGTCTTTACTACAACAGAAGCATGGACAAGAGGGCCAGCCCGAGGCAGTCCCCAGCATGTGCGTAGGAACAGCGTGGATGAGCCAATCAGACCCTGACCACTACCCTCAGCTAACATGCAGGTTAAACTACTGACCAGCCCTGGGGTTTCTGCTCTGCTCTCCAAGCCATGGCCTATGTGAGATTGTTTTGAACCACTGCGCTGCAGGGATGTGTGTGCAGCCTCCCAGGGTGCTGGCACAATGGTTACATGGTCTGCACTCCATGGGACGGGCTGAGCAGCTACTCACGGTCCGGTCACGCAGCAAGGAGGATCATTCCAATGTGAGGGCACAGGCTGGTCCTGGGCCAGTTTCTACTCTATCACGGGAAGAAGCACAGCATCCTTCCTGCAAAGGCTCTCCTCCGTTGCAGAGAGGTAGGTAAGTGCCTTAGCCAACTGGCAGGACATTTAAATGCCCCTTCCATCCCCTAAGCCAACATCTGTAACAACTGCATAGGAAAATACATACTGTATGGCATCACATCAGCAATGTGCTGTGTGTATTCAGGAAGATAAGGCTTTTTTCCAAACATCATGCTTTTAAATAAATCAAATCATGATGCCAGGGGAAAGACGTGATTTTCCGAACACTCAGATTTCCCCCGTCCCAAGTAGCTACAGAATAACAGCCTGACAAACACAAGCAATCGCTGCCAGTCCTCAACTCTGAATCTCCACTCTGCACCCAGCCTTGTTACAGCCACTGTTCACTTAAATAATCGGCAAGAAGCAAGGAGGCAGCACGGGGTGCAGGCAGCCTCCCCTGCAGTTCTGGGTTTAACTCTGGCAGTTCTGCAATAGGCAGAGGGGCTGGGAGGCTGCCCAGGGGGGCTCTGGGTGGGGGCTGGGCAGGCTGCAGCAGCTGGCCACAGGCTGAGGCCCCAGCACACTCCTGTGGGCTCTATTCAATAACACTAGGATAGGTGGGGGGGGAGGGATGGCACACATACTTACAGTGGCCCAGTTTCAAGTCAAATTTATACAGGAACTCCGTCCTAGATGTCTTGGTTCTGTCTCACAAAACTAGTTGGTAAAGTTCTCTGAGGTAGCCAGGCCCTAAACAGCAACAGATGTTATGGCTGTGGTGTAATGCCAGAACAAGATGCAGACAACCAGCACGGCATCTTCACTGTCATTAGTGGTTGAGTACATGCTTTGTATTTTTTCTTCTCCTGAGCGACACATTTTCTAAGGTGAAGTTGCTGTGGCAGAACCCTAAATCACTCCTCTGTGACAGCTGCATCAGATGGTTTTTGACAGGGCAGAGGCTGACTTCCCTGGCTGTTGGATGGCACAGTCTATTTTCAATCTCCTCATTTTATCTGAATTCTGCTTCAATAGTTGGTCTTAAGTGCTGTAGTAATCACAACTTGTTCATCTTATTGACTCTGTAGGGTACAATTATCCATTTTAAGTTGCAGCAGTTTTAATTATTAACAAGCAGTACTGGATAAGTGCATTAAGTAGATACAATGCTAGAGGAAAAAAAAGCTATCCCTTCTCTTGGTTAAAAAGAATATCCTTCGTCTTGAAGCAATGAGACCTTGAGCCTTGTAAAAAACTTGCTGTAGGGTCAAGGAGTGAGCAGCCTCCAGCACCCTGTTCTGCCTCAAATCCTGTTCTCAAAGTGGCAAAAACAGAAAGGGTAAAAAGTTGAGTGGATGTTACCCAGATACCTGGGAATAAATAGAACGTTCAGTGGCCTTGTCCAAGCAAGCCACAAGTGTACTTACCTTCCAGTTCTGACTCTCAGAACTAAGCTGTGAAGTTGTGTGCTGCACAGAGAAATCAAACACTCAACTGCGATTTTTTTTTATCCCTGTCTAAGGGCGGGGCCTCTTCTCACGTAAAAACAGGGGCACCTTATGTGCCTTCTGCCAGCATAGCCACAAGGCAGCCTGCACGATGCCAAACCACACAGGGATGAGGAGGCCCAATGCCACTCCCGCCTCCTGACACACACTGGCAATGCAGCAAGAGCTCCCTGCAGCTCACCACGCTGCCTGCGCCCAAACCGCTGAGCTTCTGGTGCAGCTTTAAACAAAATCACAGCCTGGCATGAGAGCACCCTCCAGCTCCCACACGGCGCAGTGCACACACGTCACCCACAACCCCACAGGGAATTCGAGGCTGTCAGGCAAACCAACCCATCGGAGTTGAACCCACAGGCACTGTGAAATGTGGTGACGCTACTTTGGGAGTCCCCTGGACTGGCACAGCGGATGGAACCTGCGGTCTCAGAAATTTCACCCCTTGTTCACTTTGTCCTCCCTTACTGCAGCCGGGCCACCAGCTGCACCTCGCTGCTCTCCTGCCCAGGCTGCACTCCCCATGTGCACAGAGCACCGCACAATTCACAGCCATAAAGAGACAGGACTTGTATTTAATTTTTTAATAAATACACTTTACATTAAAGAAAAAGGCCTTCAATTTGCAGTTTCCACACAGAGAGCAAGAGGGGATGGGGAAAAAAAAAAAAAAAAAAAAGATTAAAAAACTTGAACCACAAAGGGTAGAGGGGAGAAAGAGGGCTCAAGGTTCAATCCCAGACCTCCAAATCTTCAGGAATAGTCTCTCACTGTAGCTGGTATTGCAGCAAGAACCTCTGCTTTAAACAGCCTGTACCTCAGTTACCTAACACCCGCACGGGTGTCCCTGGAGGACAAAAGCATCTGAACACACACTGACGCACTAGCAGGTGTTAACACCTGTTGCCTTTTTTTTAAAAAATAAAATCATATTTAAAATAAAAATATTCTCACTCCTCAACAATTTTAGAAACCATGATCCTCTTATTTCACTTAGTAGTTCCATAAAAATGCCTCTTCTTTTAATTTTAAACAATTTTTCTCCCCCGAACCTACCCCATGGTAACAAGGTACTACAGGAATACAAAGTTCAGCCCCTCTTTACTAGAACACCTGCCTTTTTTTTTTTTTTCTTTTCTGTTTTATATAAAACTATTTCTGTTCTTTAGGAAAGAACTTTATACAAAGAAAATATATTGTGAAATATCTTCAGAAGTTTCCTTGAAGAGGAGAGTCATCTCAGCCTAAAATAAAAAATAAAAAAAAAGGCAGAGAAAAAAAAAAAAAAAAAAAAAAAAAGAGGCCTAACTCCAGGTCTCTTTATTGTAGAGCCTCAGACTCAGCCCCGAGCCCCAAACTGACTCAAACCAACACAGCAGATGGGCTGGAGTTCCTCAGGTTTTCCCAGGAGAAAAAGGCTTGGGGTGCTCAGAATTGGTTTCCGATTTGGTCTCCAGTCTTCTGCTGGGAAGGGAGCATCTCCTCCTGCCAACACCCCACCTGGCAGTCACTCCTCACTCGTTCAGAGACAGGATGATGTCATCCTCCAAGTCAGAGTTATCTGAGCTGTCGGCTGAAAAGGAGACACGCAGGTTATGCTTGGGCTGTGGAAGAACCCAGCTGTCATGGCTGCTAAGCAAGGCAACGCATTCATAGTTACAAGAGATGGCCACCCCCTGCTTGGAACCAGCAGCTCCCCAGCAGTGAGGGAGGCAGCTCACACCCTTGGCACAGTTCAAATCAACCCAAAGCAGTGAGCAAATCTGCACAAGGGCTTTCTTCCCCTGCTTAAACCAGAGGGTCAAAAGGACAGCAGCTTCATCAAGTGCAGTTTCTATGAGCTGGCAGATTTTTTTCCCATGACGAGGTGGGGAGAAGGCCACCAGCGATAAGTCACCTGCACGTGAGCTGCCTGCACAACTTACTGTGCACAGCCAGGGGCAATAGCTCCTTGTGCTGGGGGCTGGACAGATCTGGCAGTCACTCCTCACAGCTGTGACCTGAAAGCAAGCTTGACAGTTCTACCAACCTGATGTGGCGAAATATGGCCTCTGTATAATGTTCATAGGGCTAATTAATTATGCAGTTAAGTCAGACCCAGACTTTCTCAGTATTAGGTTCTTATCCGCCTGTCACTCCCCTCTGCACAGGTCAGTGGGAGACCCTCCCACGGAAGGGGAAGCAATCCACCAGCTCCCAGCTAGAAACTTCCTCTAGCAACCCAAAGGTTTCTGTAATTAATATAACTACATGACACTCACTAAAGGTGACCTGAAAATTGTGCTTTTCCTGGTTTTATTCATTGTGGTACACAACAAAGACATGAAAGGATTTGCCAGAAGCAGTTACGCACACACACACACACACTTGCTTTTTATCTTAAAACATAAGATCTCTCCTCCCTCAGTTGTGCAAGAGGGAAGTGGTAGCAGCTCTGGCAGCAAGAGGTCTCCTGCCTTACCTTAGAGTTGACGTTGGCTCTTTTTCTTATGTGAATTCATTGGATGCTGCAGTTAACTAGGTGTTAAAAATAGTTTTTTTAAAAAAAAAAAAAAAAAAAGACACCAAGACTTCCTCTGCGCCATCTCAGTTATACTGGATCTCTAATATGCCTGTCAAGGTAAGCAAGACCTTCTGGAAGGTTCACCCCTTCTCAGATGCTTTCCTTAGGGAAAAAAATCATAGGCAAGCAGCAGAGGATACAAACCCTTCCCCCAACCCTCCTCCCTGACCATCAGCCAGCTGCCCTTCCACTGTGCTCAGCGAGGGATGCGAGGGTCTCACCATCCATCAGACTGAGCCTAAGCTGGGGTCACCAGTGCTCCCAGAACAGCTACAGCCATGTAAGGGGAGATGTGAAACACCAGCCAGTGCTGCAGCAGCTACACTTAAGCAGTAAGAGGGAAGGAAGCAAAAGCAAAAAAGCAATCCAGAAACTCTAGAGAATAATAGAATCTGAAAAAGTTGGTGGGTTTTTGTAAAAAAAACAGAGGAAAGCTTTGAAAAGCTTTGAAAAGGGATCTTCCAGCTCTTTATTCTCCAGTCCACCATACAACGTTCCAGTTTTGAACTCCATAATTCAGCCTGACTGCACTGAACTGCTTGGCAGAAACTTACAGACCAGCCTGGAAGTTACCATTTTCAGTTACAGAAGACAAGAGGAAGCAAGAGTCAGCCATGCTGCTGGTGAGAATTCCTTCTCTCCTGCATTTCCAAAAGGTCACCCCACTGGCCCAGGAGCAAGGTCTTGAAAGATGTGCACACTGCATAAACTACGGTGGATAACACAAACAGAACTACCTTACTCAAGGTGGTGACAAAGCAGAAGACAAATTTATATTTAAAAGGTTCTCCATGGATTATTCCTGTAAAGGAAATAAAATCTCTTCTAAAGCAAGAGGAACTAAAGCCACTCACTCCCCTGTTTCAACTGTTCTTTGAATTATTTTGTTTTGAGGCACCCCCACTGTATGTTCTGGAGGTTCATAACAAACACAGTGAGGGTCTGCAGTAGGAAGCACTCTAAATACACCACCACGCCTGAGATACGTACTTTAAAACAGTGTCAGTGCCTGTACAACTTTTAATTCTGGAACACAGCACAAGCAAAGAAGAGGGAAATTTTAATTGTTCTTGCTGGGTGAGTAACAAAAGCAAGCCAGATGAGGCTGAAGTCACAGAGAAGCTGCAGAACCCCACTCATCAAACCCTGTGCAAGGACCACCCCTATGTCAGCCTGGCAGAGCTGCAGCTCCACAGCAACACCAGATCCAAGTTTTGATCGAGTGGTTCAATCCATAAACAATACAGAGACATGGCCATTTCGTAACACCTAGTGCTCTGCAGAGCACAATGGAATGTCAAGTAGCACCTAGTTTTGTTACAGGAATAGTTATTGAAATGGCTGGAACTTCCCCTCAATCTTGCCCCTTGGACAATCCAAGTTACAGCACCCTGCGTGCTCTCCTTCCCTCAGGAAACAGAAGTGGAGTTGTGTCAAGAAGGTCCTGCCAGCTACCGAGACAGGCAGAAATTATCCACGATACCAAAATGTTGAACTGCAATATACTATTAATGAATCCGAGCTATTTAAGTGTCCTACGTGGTCCTGCATTGTATACCTACTATCTTCAAGAGAACAGCAGACTGACCCCACAGAATACTGATGTGGCCACATCCTTAAAAACAACTGAGCTACATTCTAATGGAAAAGAGGGACATGAATGAGTCTGCCAGCCACAGCAGTGCCAAAACAGAGGCCGGCATGCTTAATCCTCCAGTGCATCGGCAGAGAAGATTGATTTCCACCTCAGCTCTCACATTAATCTCCTATAACTTCAGGACTTTGAACACCTTGCACACTGTAATTGCTTATCCTTACCAACCTTTTAACTTACGGTAATTATGTTATCCCCATTTTACAGCTTGGGAATTAAAAAAGAACTAAGTGGCCTGACTATGCATACTCAAATTTGTGCTGCAGAAAAGGGAACAGAATCTGGTGTCATAAATCCCAAGCCGGATGCTATCCTACTCACTTTCTCCTCCTCATGAAGCCTTTTTCCAAATTGAATCACTACATAACAAGTTCTGAACTTTCTTTCTTATACACTCACACACACACACTTTGTTAACCTTTCAAATCTCTGTGGCATGCCAGAAGAAGAGAACACTTTAAATTTTATCCCCAAAGTTACACTAGCTTCAGAATAGTCTGGAAAAGGAAGTGAAGTCAGAAATGCCACACTGGTTTTGCACTTTAAGCAATTGCAAAAGAGAAAGAAAAAGAGAAAGAATAGCATCAAGGACCAAAAATACTTTTCTGTCCTTACAGGTACAAATAGGCAGGGAAGACAGGTGAGGTAACAGTTCAAGAACAAAGGGCAGGACAGACAAGCAATCAGACAAGGATTCTTCACGTGGAATTTCTTGGCCTGCCTTTAAGTTCTCACGCACACACACCTGGGAGCACTTGAAGAAAGGAAACGCCTTCCTTTCCAGAACTCTCAGTTGTTCTCTCAGATAAAAGCTGGTTTTACCAATAATTACTTTGAAAGGCCACAGGTGAACACACATGATAATCTGTGCCTTTCATACCAGAGAGTGGAAAGCCCGCTAAGTCATTTCAGGGAAGACTTAGATGTGGCATATTTGTCAGGACATTAAACAGAGAACAAGGTCACCTGTGGTCACCAAGCTGGGCACACACTTACTGTCTCCAAGAATCAGCTCAACTTCCTCATCAGCATCAGAATCTTCATCTTCACCCTCATCTCCCTCTTCCAGGAGGTTGGCAAGCTCCTCATCATCGGAGGGAGAAAAGTCATTTTCTCCATCCTCACCAGCATTCTCATTGTTCTCATCCTCCTCCAGCTCAGCCTCCAGCAGCTGGTCTGTATCTAGTTCATCAAGGTCATCTGTATCATCATCATCTTCATCATCATCTTCTTCTTCTTGCTCTTCTTCCTCCTATAAAGACAGCAAAAATAGTCCATTGCAGACATTAAAATAAATGTAAAATGGAATAAGAATTGAAGAAAACAAACCTACTGTTTTCACTTCTCCCCATATCCAGAGATAACACATTATAAACAGTTTCCCATCACCCATATAAACACCTTCTCACCACAACTACAGGTCATGGCACACATTAGATCATTTGCAGGACTGCAAAGTCTTATCTGCAAAATGCTGGTGCAACACAGGTACCATTGCCTCAAGCTCCTCTCCAGTACTGGCCACCACCACGAGTCACCACAATGCACTTCAGAGGGACATGCAATCAGATCTGTTAATCCACGGCTTTGTTGCTAGTCTTGTACAAACTGCTTTAGTTTCAACTGGACCAAAACCTCTATTTTGCATCAAACAGCATGCAGCATGGATGTTCAGTCTCTCAGTCACTCCCAATTTAGATGAGATGTAAAACGTAGGCAAAGACACTATTAGCCTCAACCGATCCCCAAATCGCTCAATCTCAGATGATGGAACTGTTTAAAGCAGCTCAGAAGTCTCGTCTTTGGCATTTACCTCTGGATCAAGATCTTTCTCTATCAAACCGTAAGAATTTGCATTCAATAAAGGAACTGAATTTCTCATTGTAGATAAAATATAGAAATTCATATCTAGCAGGTAAAACTGAGTGGGAAGAAGCTGTTACAGTGCTATCGTTCTTCCAGACAAATGACCCGCCAAAAAGTGCCATCACAAGGCAAAGTCTGGGAGGTCTCCAGGACTCAAAGCCAAGGTTTTGTATACCTGCACGGCTGTCAGTCACACCCTTTTTCTCTAACAGAATGCTCTCATGTGGCAGGAAGGCAGCTCTCAAGTCATTCAGTTTAATAGCCTCTTTGTTTTGGGAGGGAACACATTTTGCAAACTTACGAAGTGGTTAAGATATGTATTTAACAATCCACTTGAAGGGTTAGTTTGGTCCCTCTCACCATACACACACTGTGCTGTTTAAGTCTAAAACAGGGGTGTCAATCTCAGTCCTAAAATGACTCAGTCCTAAAATGACATTTGGCCCTTTGAAGGCAACCACGTGGCCCCTGATGAAAATGAGTTTGACACCTCTGGTCTAAAAGGACAGAGGAAAAAGACGTTACTGTCATCTTCCCAACCTACTTTTCTTCAGTCAGTGCTATTAAAAAACCCCACGTAAATCCAACATCTGCCATAGGCAAAAGAAATAAGGAATGCCAAAAAGCCTGGGCAAATATTATTGTTTCTTCACTTGCAAAAGGCAGACTAGTTTCCTCTACTGGCCAGAAGTGCTATGTTATTTAAATGGAGGATACAGTATAAAAACATTGGTTTGCCACATACAGTTTTTCTTCTGAAAGAGGTTATATGAAATATAAAATTAAAACAACCTGTATTAAAGCCTATACCTGTTTTAGGCAATTACAAACTTTACTTTCAGACAATGAGTCCTCAAATAAATGTACAGTTCTTTTTGCATTGTATACAGACTGGGAGAGGAAACATCTTACTTGCAGTTCACAGTTTTAAACTGCAGTACCATACTAAGAAAAAAATTCCATAAAATATATTGAATGGAGCATAAAGGCTTTTGCCTTAACTTTTACTTTTGTTCTATGCAGTATCTGCAGAGAGACCAGTGTCTTAAACTTTATTGCTCCATTCAGAACTGAAAAACTGATTAAAAGCTGAAAAGGCAGGAAAGTTTATTTTCCTTTTTTTCAGTCTCTAAGAAGCTCTGAAGATGGAAAGGAGGTGACTAATTTATTTAAAAAGCTGTGAAAAATTAAACCAAGTTTTTCAGTGTCTGAAGACAGAGGCACAACTGTAGACATTAGGAAAAAACTGTATCGTCTACAAGATTCATTTGGAGTCCAAGTAGCTGAAACCGAAAGGATGCTGAAATTAGTTAGGTACCCTCTTTGTTGCCACATCTGAGGAATTTCTGAAAGCATTTCTTCCTACATATCTAGCCCACAGTTACTTAAAAGAAAATGCCCAAATTACTGAATTCGATTATGTTTCACATTTAATGTATTTATTGGAATTTGAAATACTATTGTATCAACATTTTCATTTAAGCTTAAGGCAAGGCATATATAGCAATATCATCCTTTAAATATAGGATGAAATAAAATATAGCTGTATAAAGCTAAATATTTCTTCTGGCTGACAAGTGCTAAAGAACACAGAAAGGGTGTCTATTTAGCTGCAAATTAACTTTGAGGGATTATACCAGCCAGTGAGGAAAAAGTCCTTTGTGAAAATACAAATGGCAACAGAAGATGAGAGAACTGAAATCAATGATTCACCTTTCAAGTTTCAATTTCTTAATCTGAAGTAGGTGATTAAAATCAGGCCACACATTTAAAAAACACCTAAGGACAGTAAGATAAGGTCTAAATCAAACCTCTCTTTGGTAAACCAGAAAATAGTGTGAAAATCATACCACAAGAAGTCATGTGTGCATGTGACAGACAGAGTTGAACGAGTGATCCGGAGCGCAGGTCAAGAATGAAAACTCTGCACCTTGTCACCTTTTAAAGAACGCAAACAGGAACTTGGAAAACGTGGTGTGTCTGCTAAGTAACAGGCAAGTTAATACTGCGTGAGCTTCTGAGCGATCTCCAAGCACAAACCTCTGCAGGCACACTGCAATACGCCAGCCTAGATACACAAGGCTTGCGTGTATGTGGTGGCATCTCTGTTAGGAATGCACAGGGAGCTTCTGCATCCAAAACCAGTCTGTGGGAAATAGAGCCGAGAAAGATTCCACCTGGTCTCTCCTCACAAGCTCATGTGTAAGTGATACCCAGCCGGCTAATGGATATCAAGGCTGTATCCTCATCAGATGCCCCAACTGCCTCACGTGAGGGATCCCGAACAGATAAAACCAGCATGCCTTCCCCAGGCACTCATGGGAGCATACTAGTGAGAGCACTGACAAAAATACTTCTGCAATGTCACAAGGGAAGACAGGTAGAACATTTATTCCAAACCGTATCTGGATTTGTGAAGGAAAAGATTACCAAAATAAGTTCCTACTCATCAGTAGTTCCCAAGAGCTTTGGGCAATGATAGAGGTGCTGATGGAAAAAAGGCCCCGCATGCACATCTGTGCAAAACAGGCCTGGATATGTGGTTGTCTTGCTCACTGGAGTGAGCAGATCCACAGAACCCATGGACTAGCACACTCCATGTGACTTAAACAATATCAAGGAACTGGTTTAGCCATTGCTAACTCCTTTAGATGCCTAAAGATATTCTATTTGGGTTGTTCTCTGTAACAGCTGCTTAGATCAGAACTAGAATTGTTCTTGGAGTGCTCACATTACTCCTCTGCTGCCTTGGAGAACACTCTCCTCCCTCTCCAACAGAAACCACTTCCCAGCTGCCAGTTTTCTTTACAGAAGGCACGAGGGCAGTACTGTAGAATCACATGCTGACCGTCTCATAACCTTATCTCTGTAGAACATTTTACCTGGCTGTCAGCACTATGACTCACTGCCTGACACCTGCTGTTATCACAACACAGTCCAATCAAACCCCCTCTTCTCATGTAACTCATGTAAGAGTACAAACAAACCCAACCTGAGGCTACGATGGAGGAAAAATGAAAAAAAAAAAAAAAAAATCAAATACTCCTTTTAAATAGAGTAGGTAACACTCAGAAGGACACGATAGAGACCAGCTTTTGAATAAAGATGTCACATTGCTACCCATTTTACTTACACAGTGATTCAGGTATATTAATTGCTTATTGATACCTAAATTTAGGGTTACCTTGAGGGAGCTTTATCTTGGCAGATGCCAAGAGTAGAACAGTATAAAGCAGAATACCCACTGACCTCTAATGACACTCAAATTTGTAATTATATATTACATACATATGCATTAATGTTATTATATATTATAGTGATACAAATACTAGGGGTTTTCTGTGTTAACTTCACAATACTGTAGTAGTGCTACTTTTCTTCATCTCCAGCATACACAGATGACACCACATAACAGCTGCAATGCTGTATCAACATACGTGGATGGTCAACTCTTTCTCCTTTTCAAAAACACAGTATCATAATTATAATAAAATAATTTTAATCTGTGAAACACCTACCCTGTTTCATACCCAAAATGGCTTCCTGGACCCACTTCCCTGCATCAATACTTACGGTGCTGACTTCACCCCAGTTAAAGCAAAAAGACTGCAAAAATAAGGCAACGAACGAATACAAAGCTGGAAATTTAAAGTGAACAAGAGAACAAGACAAAACCCTGGTTATAATTACAAGGAGAGAGCAAAGAGGGAGGCTGCAGCTTCAGTGTGGAATAGCTACCCACAGACCTAAGCAGGATGTCCACACAAGGACAGGCCGCAGTTTAACTCAGGAATTGTTTGACTCTACTAAAGAGTTAATTTGACTCAATTAATAAAGAGTAGCTTAGGCTAAAAAAGGCCATTTATACAAAAGGTTTGTATCAGTTCAACTCAAAAAGCCTTAAGAATGTAAGCCAGTAATATAAAACAGCAAAAGTCAGCAAAAAACTAAACATCCCCTAAAGGAATGGCATATGCAGGGGTGGCAGCACTGTAACAAAAACATGCTGGACATAATTCTTCATGTTGCCAGTATTTACAGCCCATTCAGAGCTTAGAAAATACCCTTTCCTCTTGCTCAAGTGTTATGTATTTTCTTCCATATTGTTCTTTGATACAAGTTTGCACACACTTCATAAGACTTTCATCATCATCATCGACTTTCTCCCTGTTTCCCTTTACCCATTCATTTTGCACATAAGAAATCCACAAAATTTGTCTTTTTGGTTAGTATGGATTATTGACATTTAACATATTCACCAGTGTTCGTCTCTCAGAAAAAACATTCAAAAGCTCAGGAATCGCCCTGTCTTTCATTTATTCAAACTCTGATGAAAAATATATGTTAACTAGACAGAACTTTGATTTTTATTTTATTTTTATTTTTACATATTTCTGCACTGTATTTTAACATTAAATCAGCGTATGTACAAAAGTGCTTTCAGGAAGTATGGCTTACAACACTGCAGGTCTGCAGTATATAAAAATACACCAGCTTGCTTTATAAGGAGTCTTAAGACTTTTTATAGAGTTTCCTTACATTTCTTGAATCCAAAAAATTTTTATGGCCAGATGAACAGAATTTGAGACTTCTCAACTGCAGATTACATAACCTCTCAAAGTTACACTGGGCTGGCTCTTATATGATCCCATGGGTCTTTTTCAATTGCTGATATTAGGTTTGGAAACCGTAACTCAGTTTTAAGATTTACAGGTCACTGATTTTTTGCTTATTTGACAGGATTTCAGCTGTTACAAAAAGCTTCATCTAACACCTTATTAACTGTTTCTTCCTCTACTAGGAGTTGGTTCACAGTCCAAACCAAGTATTTACATCAACAGTTCTCTGCTGCTCGATGAACTGTTCAGCTCCTTCATTCTCCTGGCTGCTCAGTAAATCACAGAATGTCAGGGATTGGAAGGGACCTTGAAAGATCATCTAGTCCAATCCCCCTGCTGGAGCAGGAACACTTAGATGCTCCTGCCCAGCCCCACGCTCACCTCCCGTCATTGCCTCCAAGCAAACACCTCTCACCTGCAGGTGTTTTCCAGCAACAGTCCTTTCCTCTGGAAACACAATCGCTATTGCACCTCTCAGCCTGAATCATGCTATAGGATACTACTCTATCATTACTCTAACTATTCTCACTTCCATCTATAAGGCTGCCTCCTCCCTACCTGCAAAACAGTTAACCAAATGTCAGTGAAGCTTTCCCCATTTTTAAAAATCTTTCAGCTCATATTTAATTCACTTCTGACTATCTGTAGCTAAGCCTAACCTGCTGGTAAGCATCCGCTTCTCAAAACGGTTTATTTTCTCTAGTGTTTGGGGGTTTTTCTTGGTAAATAAATTCAGGTTTCCTACAGTCTCATTGTTTTCCTACAGTCTCATTTATTTGCTTTTGCAAGAAACCACCTACAAGTTTACTTCTCCCTCTCTTTCCCCTCCTCCCCAAAGTTTCTCCTAAAGAAAACCAAACACACATAATCTGCTCTCTTCCAAATTACCAGTATTATTTTAATTACTACCTATTTCAAGCATGAGAAGGGGCTTTGCTTTCATAAAAAAGAACATTCAATCATTGTTCAAATACACATTCACTGAAGAATGTTTCACTCCAGAGGAACAAATCTCTCCTTGTTTTAGTGATTTATCTTTCTCCATAGACAATTCCCTTGTCATATCTTCTGACAATTGTTCTCTTTGCTTCCAAAGCATCTGTGTAGCATATTGGAACTTTCTAATCCTTTGCTATGCAATTCTCAGGAGTGACAATGTCTGGTTTTCAGTCACTTAAAGAGTTTCTATCCAACTCCTCCACCACCCAATTCTTAACACTCCCTAAACACTTGGCAGTGGAAAAAGCTTAAATATAGCCAACAGTCCTTCTAGGGGGTCAAGCATGTAAGGAATTTCACATCCCAGGTTACCTAGACCCCATCTTTCCCCACAGCTAACAAGACCAAACTAATTTCCTATTATCATACCATTAAATTCATTCTAAGTATTCACCTCCTTCACACTAAAGGGCTGCACCTACTTTTACATTCTTGGCTACTTCAGTGTTAGAAGTTCTACTTCTTCACAGCTATTAATGAGGTCACAGAGCTAAAAACTCAGAAGCCTGGGAATGCGCAGAAGTTACTATATGTAACAAGCAAGGAATCTTACCATAGGCTTCTACGCAGATGTAGGTATGTGCAGATTTAATACAGGAAACAGCACACAGCACACAGTATGTCACAGAGGCAAAACATGGAGTGAAGAAATAAAAAAGCAGTTATTCTCTTAGTCTATGTAAGTAGGTCTAACTTGTCTAACAATGACTACTTACCTGTGATGAATGAGAAAAGCATCCATGACACGGATAAACAAAACCTTTAAAGTAACCAAGCCTCTGTTGGATTGGCGTGTTCAATTGGGACTCTTTTGATCAATACTCCGGTTTTGCCTATGAAATGTTTTCATTGTAACATGACTGCATGTACCTGATGATAATCAGTTTAACTCTAGAGTCACTGTTGTCTCTTTGAGGCATGTGCAAGTCATAATTTCACAGTTAAATATATTCCTTAGTGCTAGTGATAAATATGTTCTATTGTGACTATAACATTCTCTGTGCTGTAGGGCTCCGAAATTATATAAGGAGTCCAAAACTAGGTGCCATTTCTGAATCTGCTTCTCTTCCTTCCTCTCACTGATCTCACAATTCCCACTCACAAAAATAAGCCTATTGCTTTAATTTCACAGCAAAACCCAATCATGTGTAAAGGAATTTCAAAATTTGGCAGGTAAATGGACAAGAATCTGCCCATTTATTTTCTCAAGCTTCTGACCAACATTTCTCATCACAGCTAAGGCAGCTTTTATTTTCTTGAATCCCAATTACTGTGGGAATTCTAGAAAGATATGTTAGGTGAGAGGAAGTCAACCTTTGATTTCTGCCACTGAACAGGAAGAATATGCTTTTATCTCTGCTGAAGCTGGTTTTCTCTACAATACTAGATCTAGTCTTCTGAAAACTCAACCTACTTTTCCCTTTCCAAGAATTTCCTCTGTTGTCACTAGCTTTGAAACGAGATTCTGAAATAGCAGAAGAGGCTGCGGCCGTCATAGGAGTTTGCTGCTATCTAAAAATGTAGTAAGAAGTACAGGTACTGGGAAAACTTTTTTTTTATGTGTCTGTTTTGGAGATGCCTGTTCAAAGGATGTCTTATGTAAACAGGTCTTTGATGGAAACCACTCTTTACTTAACCTCCCTTGGTGAAATTAAGTCCAAAGATTCCTATTAAGGTGTGCAGCAAACATACCTATGCTATTATCAGTTGAGACATTTGTCTGAAAATGCTTGTTCCCAGCTATTATCCTATAAATCATTTCATCTCAAGCAAGATTTCAAAATAAACCCTATCTTCAAATGTTACAGGAACAGCTCCTGAAAAACTAAGGGCCCCTGATGACATAAGTCATTCTAGGTAGCTTGTAATGACAAAGCACCACCATGGTCTGATGGTTCTCAAATACATGTCCCAATAAGGACTAAGGTTTGCGGGTTTTTTCCCCCAGCAAACAAGTATAAGCATGAAAACAAACCTGTATCAAACCAACTGCAATAAAAGTGCAGTGGAATTGCTGTTGCACGCAGATAGGGAGAGAATCCTAAAATAAAAGTAGAAACTGGGATCACAAAGATCCCACAGAAAGCTAAGGAAAAACATTCTCCATCCTGGCTAAACCACATGTTAGAATAGTGGTTGTCTTTTGAGTCTTTACTGCCTTATCTCCAAAGCTTTCATTTCACATCACCTAGAATTTTCTAAACCAATGCAAAAAGACAAATTACACACCTACCATCACCATTTGGATAGCCCAGAAGCACTGCAGGATATTTAACAGTTCTTCAGTTCTGGCAAAAGAAGTAGAACACACTTTATAGGACAGGGACAGCTAGGTGTGGCAAACTGCTGCTGAAGCCATAAATCTCTCTGAACAGGAGAATAACGGAGAATACTACTTGAGCCTCACAACGCAACGACATCCACATCATGTACCACAGAGAGAAACATAGGCCTTAAAGAACTAATACAGAAAGAAAAACCAAAATAAAGAGGTAAAAATGTACAGACTGAAAATCCTGTAACCCACTCAGTAGATCAAGTCATCCAGACTTAAGTTTCACCGTTTTCAGTCTACCCTGTGGTCAGCCAATTCCCCTGGTTAGAGCTTTTCTGATCACTTAATGTTTCTGAAGTCTCCTTTTCTAGCCTGTAGTGACTGCCACGTGCCATTTCTAGACCAGATCAACACGTTCACTTTCCTTTGCATCGTTTCATCTGAAATTCCTTGTCTGCCTCATTACAGAAGACAGTAGATTACCAAGTGAATCAGTGAATACTAATCAGCCAAAAAAGGGAAATAAGTAAGAACTAAGCAAGGTAACAACCAAAGATGGTCCAGTATCTGTAGCAGTAGCTCAGATACCCATCTTATTTTTGCCAAGTTTAACTCTGAAAGAGTATCAAAGCAATGGCAAATACAGGAGGAAGAGGAGGACAATCTTGATGCAAACTGAAGAATAGGGAGCTCTGCCTATTTCCCCATAGGCTGAACATAGTCTTGCAAATACCTGCGATACTGTTGGTCACTGAAGGACCTGTTTAGACACTTACCTGACAGTGAAATAATACACAAAACTCATTAAAGCTGAAGGCAGAAAGACTAATATTTTTGGAGTAAAATTCACAACCAAATGAGCTCACAAACCAGTTCTTGCTGAGTGTGTTTCACCTTCACTTCCCTCAGTTACTGTAGTAAATACAGACTACAGAGTATCGGTATCCATTTAGCATTTGTTCTGTTTAACGAGGCTGGACACCCCTGGATCAGTGGCCATAATTCGGAAAAGGCAGCTTGCCAGAGATCTCATACAAAAGGCTGGTGCAACAGCCAAGGAAGAGCCCTGCTACCATGCCACTATTCTCAAGTATTTCAAACAAAACAGACATTTACTGCAGCAGGACCATGCACAAGCCAGCTACATCAGCCTGATCATTTCATCGGAGGGTAATTTATGTAACGGATCAGTTGATTTTATAGGGTTTTGTTTGAGAAAGGGAGGGTAATATAGTTGTTTTGTTTCTTTGCTTAAATGAGAGAAGGAATTTAAAGATATTTGTAGGGCAAATAACTCTGCCAGGTTCATTTTACAGACTCTTAGCCTTTGGCTTTTCAAAAATCTGTCACAGAGTGATCAGCTGACACTTGTCAAAACTGGCATTATGAGTCATCAAAATTTAAAGTAAGAAACATCAGGCAGATATTTTTCACCACAGTTCTTAACTTGTCTCAAGCACAATTTTTAAAGTGATTTTATTCTGTGTCACATGATTTCCAAGCAAGGTTTGCCCACAAAACATGCTTCTATTTGAGTACTTATTACTTTCTATATAGGCAAAAAACTGTATTCATGGACCCACATAGATCATATACAAAAATATATACATATATGCATAAAATCAAGGTGTGAAGACAAAGGGGTCAAACAGATTAATATCTGCTCTAAAAATCTTGACCGAAGAGATACTAGATTAATGTTGATTTACATGATTTCTCCTCACATCACTTTGATGAAAAAGATCAGCAAACACCTTTCTTTAGCCAGAAGGTATTTTTGAATATCTGTGAGAAGTCTCAACAAGTTTGAAAGTTTATTTCCAATTTTTCAAAGCCTAATCACAGAAACTAACTAGGCAAGTAGTAAACACCTACACATGTGAGCATATGTATACACAGAAAACAAGTTGCTCTTGTTGGCCTTAACAGACAAGTGTGCCAGAGAGATCCCATCCTTATTCTGGAAAGCGTCTACTCATTCTAGCTCAATGCTTGGTGCCTCTATGGAGACAAAAAGCTCTATTTTTTAAGTCTAAGACTAGAATAAACCTGGAAGAACAGCAGTGAACAGCTATGGGACAGAGAGCAAGAGGTTAGTTTATGTTTTGCTAAATATATATAGATCAAATTGAACTGGGGTTCATAGGTGTTGTTTATATTAAAACCAAATCTCTCCTACTAAAGAGACATCTAGGAAACATCTATACACACCAGAAATGACAACCATAAAAAGCAGCAATTATGCACTATCAGGTAGTGACTCTTAGCTTGCAAATCAATCCCAGAACAGCTTTGTTTGAATACTCCATAAGCTGTACAGAAAAGCTTTTAGTACACTTCAATTCTGCCTGGGGACACCTCCATTTGTAAGGCATGAAGCATCCCCTGTCACACGTGATGGATGGGAGACACCTTATCTCTGCTCAGTACCTAGTGTTACAGCCTGGAACCAACAGCATTCAGACTGCGTCTTCTTATACAAATACAGTTCTCCACTTAAGTCAACACTTACCAGCGATATTGCAAAACAGTGTCTTGATAGCTGCTAGTTAATCATTGTACAATACAAAATCAATTTCTGCTACAAACTTTTTTTGAGATCTTATAAAGAAAATACGTGAACAAAAATAGTAGAAGCTGAGGCAAAAATTGAAACTATTGCTCGAGGCAAGCACTGGATGGCTAGAAAGTAGAACCACTTTGGAAGGAACAGTAATTTCCCCCCCTCTTCATTGCTTCCCAAGGAATTTTCCTCTTCACTCATCCTAAAATTTGCTAAACTGAATCCATCCCATCTAGGGATAGAAACAGTAACCAATGATTTCATAAGAATGCCAAGACTTCAACTGCAACCTTGTAGCATGTTGAGAGGACAGGACAGCAAACTGTATGCAAAACAGAACTTCTGCTTTATCTTCAGAATTACAGTGAAATTGTAATAGGAACAACTAACTGCAAAGAAAATTAATCTTTCCTAGGATCTGCTGTCCAGTCAGCTGAACTAGGAGTTCTGACCTAGCAACAGGAAGATTCAGAGACAGAAAGGGTATCAGAAATACAGCGTTCCACACAGTGTGGAAAAAAAAACAAACAAACAAAAAAACCCACCACCAAAATATTACCTGCTGGCATTCTTTGGAAAAAGGTGAAGTCAGCTTTTCTCACAGAAGATACAAGCATATGATTTACTAGAATGCAGACACCAAAGAGTAGAGCATAATGCCTCTAAAGTCTTTAGGGAACTGAAGTATAACATCTTTGCCTGTTCAAAAGAAAAAACTCACACCTGACACCCCAAAAGCTATAAATTTGTCTGTAGTTAGTATTGTGGGACACCAAGTGCACCTGAAGGAGCACTTATTGCAGTTCTTGGCTCTTCTGTAAAGTTGCCAGAGATCAAATCGCTGATCTAAGAAGGAAAATAAATACATCCTAATGCAAACTTACAGCTGCCTCCAAAATTCTTAAAACCCTTTTCTGTGTAGAAGTACTGTGTAGTTTAACTGCATTAGTCACAAGTTGTGTCTCATTCAGAAATTGGTGACAAGTTATGCCCAAATATGGGACTTGAAATTGAAAAAAAAAAACCAAACCAAACCCTCAAACATTACTGTCCCTCTGGGTGTTAAAATACTTTAAAAAACAAGCAGAACAAACAGAAAAATTTCTGATCAAGATTGAAACACTTAGGGAATTAATAAATAAACTATAAATTATCATGTTGGTTTACAGTGCACAAAGTTACTGTTCACACAGGTTCTACATCAATAGTCTTAGTTTATGCTGACAGTAAAGCGATCTACTTCACATTAGGTGAGACCAAATGAGGCATCTGTACTTTATGGGCAATAAATGAACAGGTAGATGGCTAACAGCTACTCTTGAACAACCAAGTTAATGCTATACTTCTCACCTGATCTTCTTCTTCATCCTCTTCATCTTCTGCCAAACGCTGCCTGCCCACTTCATACAGTCTGCAAACTGTATCCATGTTCATGGCATCCATGCTCCCTTGATTCTGAAGGGGAGATGCCCACAAAGCAGTTAGCTCCAGGAATTAAGCTCAGCGTTCATATTCAACACTCCATCTGATCTTAATTACAGAAACATTGCTAAAAGCTTTCCATCCCATTTGCTAGCAACAGTACAATTAGACCTAAAACCAAGTCTTCTTGGCTCCAAGGACCAGCCCAGAAGTGATATAAATATCTACTTTTTGCATCTGTCATTCACAAGTTACACTCTCGGTAGGAGATTTAACAAAACCTTTACTGGATCCTTAACATGCTTTGGTTTAGTTCTCACCTCACCACACAATACTAGATTTAAAGTTTGCCTCCCTGCCATATCATGGTACCATACGTCTTGAGAGGACGCTAAAAGCTCTCATATAGCTCCAGAACCCATCAGTCTGATACCACAGCAACTGCTGCTGCCACATGCCAGGAAGTTACAAAGCTTACCCTACTACAAATCCTTGACCTGCTTTTCCTGGCCTGTAAGGATCAGTAGTTCACAGAGTATTAAGTCAAAAGGATTTTAAATTAGTCATTACATGTACACAGTCAGGTTCAAGACTCATTAGTTTAATTTGACTTCCCCCTTAACAGACCAGAAGTTTCACTCAGCAATTTTTGCTTCAAATCCTTAGCTTCTGGGATTTTGCTAGGAAGGCAAGTGAAAAAGAAACAATAAGAGCGATTCACAGAAAAGCTCCATGGGAAGCCCCAGGAAGATTTTATTTCCCAGTTATTCCATGCAGTGTAAATTTTAACAGGAATTTTTTGCTATAAATAGAAAAAAAAAAGGAATTTCTCTCTATGCTTATGAGAAGGAAAACCTCTGTACGTTTTAAAGAGGGAAGAAGAGAGGCAAATATGTTCGGAAGTTTGAAGAATCAGAGGCAGAAAAACAGGCCTGCTGTGGGTGGACAATAAAAAACTAACAGCATCTTTACCATCATCAAAACACCATCTCTGCTTAGGACATGAATTTAATAGTAGGAACTCCAGAATCATCAGTTCTGAGGTTTTAAAAAGAAACAAAAAGCATTGCACTCAAACCACAGCTATAGAGACAAGAGTTTATTCTTAGCTCCTTTACCTCAATGACGGCCAGGTAGCAGTCCTTGCTGTCTGTGCACAAGTCAAAGATATTCCGCTTTACATCTATTGTAGCTGGAAAACATGACAAAACAAACTTGGTGGTTAACTTACTGCTCGCTGAAAGAAAAGATCTAACAATATAGGTCTAAAAGCAGATGGTAAAATGTTGGGACAAGAAACAACAGCTGACATAAAAATGAAATGAACAGTTGTAACTCATTCAACCTGTAATAAAGAATAGAAATGTCAAAAACTATCATAAAAATAGATAGGTAAGTTTTTAACATGCTCTGCATAGCACCTCCCCCATTAGTAACACATTTATTGGCTTCTCTAAGCACAGTAAACAACAAATAATCTTCCAGGATAGGTGGCAAGCAGGGGACCGAGCTGTGTTTCCTTTCCATAGCAAAAGCCACATTTGTTTATGTCTGCAGCAGCAATTAGCTTAGCTCCAGGAGCTTTGCAGGCTGGAAGCCAAACTGACAGCATTTTGAATGGCCATCGTGGGAAAATGCTGTTAGAAAAAACAAAACAATGCATGGGGGGTGGGGGGAAGATTAAAAAAAAAAAAAAAAAAAGGAAAAATAAAAAAGGGAAAAAATAGGAAAAAAAAAAAAAAAAAAAAAGAAAAAGAAAGGCCCTTCCTGAAATGAGACCAATGCCATCCTGGCCAAATGACCTACTATCTCAGATTATGTCCTATTTAGAAAGAAGAAAGGAAAATAAACCCAGAACGGCAGAATGGTAGCAAGTAGGGCAGTCACACACTGAACTGGATATGATACTTGAACCTATTTCAGCATTAAACCCAATTCTTGTGCTTCAGTCAGAATGGGCTGTAGCAGAATTTGTTTTGTCACACATGCAAAGGGGAAGAAGAAGTGAATGTTACTAAACAGAACTTTCAACAAATCTTCAAACCTTCACATCAGGATATTTGCTCCTCTCTTACTCTTACCTATAGGTTTATAATCAGTTGCATTAAATGTCCTGAAAGAAGAGCCAAAAGGACTTCTCATTCTCTCCTCCAGAAGGTCATCTTCATCATCTGCCTGCAACATAGCTGATACAAGGAAAGATTACTCCACAAATGCACCTTCCATTCAGCACCACCATTAATCAACTTAAGATCAACTCTGACTCTGACATGAATTCTCTTTTTATTTAATAGCTTGGCAAGACCCATTTAATATCTACTCTTCCAGAGATGCCTTTATTAATACTGCAGATCACTGAAACTTAATACAGAGGACAAAACTATTTTCTCAAGCATCATCAGACCTGCCATTATATGCATTTTCTTCTTCAATAGGCTGATCTTTAATCTCACAAGTGAGTTGTGACATTGCTTACAATTTAATTGAACAAGCATCTACTTATCTCAAGCCAGAGGTGACCAAGGAGAATAATATAAGACTGAGAAATCCTACCTCCATACATAACTGTGCCAGTATAGTTGAAGACCACACGACACTGATCCAGTGCAGGTACTGTGTGTAACAAATGGAAAGTTCGGAGGTCCCACTGAAAAAAACACAGGCTAAGGAGCAACAAACAATTGAAAGTTTCCATATCCATTTCAATACAGTGGCAAACAATTTATTGCATTCAGGAAACCTCACTGCCACCCTCTTGCAAATATGACAGAACTAAGTTTGATTCCAGCACCAGAATCTCTTCCATGTGTTCAAAATGAAAAAGCTCTTACTCTAAATGCCACTCCCAGTCATGGGATGTTACTGCAGTAGCTTCAAGGTTGATCTTGGTAAGGGATGGGAAGAAAGCAGAGGTACCAGAGAGTATATTGGAAAATAAAATCTCGCTCTCTCTCTGGTTTAAGTATTTCCTCTAGGCCGTATCAGAGGCAGAATCTAGATTTAAATTACTGAGCTGCCAGAGTACCTACTTAATTCACAGATGAAAACCATTGTCACCATACATAACCTGGAACACAGCAGACCATTACCACAGCTTCTGCAAACAGCTACTTGTTTATCAATACAAATTCTTTAGGTTCCAGCACCTTGATTACCACAGTGGCCAAAGGATACAATTTCTGTGTTGACTATGACCTCTAGCCCATTGGGATGGAAAACACCACTGATGGTCATGTTGAATTTGTCAAACTTGTGGATGGCTTGTGCCGATCTGACATCCCAGAGGACACCATCATTTAGGACAAGGTCATCAGTGGGGTTAAAGGTGGCACAGTTCTTCTTATAGTTGTTGGCAAGATCTGGGTTAAACAGAGTCAATAGCTTGTTGCCAGTCTGAATATCATAGATCTTTTAGATTAAAAAGAAAAAGAAAGATTAGTCACAATTTGCAGTGTATCTGTGCCTAAGTCCACCCCATGTTCCCCTTCTAGATTGTTTCCAGAATCAGCCTGTTTCCCATTTTGCTTTTTCATTTCAAGTGGGAGCATTCCAAAGATAACCCTTCCTGCCAGTCCTTTAATAGTTTTTCACAGCTGGAACCAAGTCTCAAAACACATTTGGGTCAGTATTTCACTCACTGCAGGTTCACTGATATATTTCAATACGATCAGGATTAGTTCCAAAGAAACTAACCCCACTATGAAAAGTGGGCTGGGAAGCTGCAGTCACAAGGTACCACTTAGCCAGAAACTGGTTTAGAAATGGAACTGCTTTGAGAGCAGATGGTATTGGCAAACAGAAAAACTCCAAAGCGCACAGTGAGGGAAAAAAACAGAAAACTAGTTACAATTCCTGGTATTTACACAGAAAAGCAACTTTCTGAGCTTTGGCCCAACTAACTATTGCAAGATAAAAAGGGCTTTAACTAGTACAAAGGGTTTATGACCATTGTCTCAGATAATTCTGATCTGTAGCATCCCTCAGAGCACAGCTCTTGTTCAAACTTAGAGGGAAAAAATTCTCCAGAATTGGAAAACAAATCAGTTTATCAGACAAACACAATACACAAACTGAGCTGACTTCCAGATAAATCCAAGTTAAAAACTGGGCAGGAATAGTTTACTTAAACAAATCAAGATCAATAAGTAAGATCATAACTAATTTGAATACGTTGTGTTTCACAACAACTTTAATGCAAATATTGTTTCAAAACAGACACTGACTATAACGAATGAAAATTAGCACTGAGAAGAAGCAGAAGCACTCTGAAGCCTGTGTCTGTCAAATTTGCAGGTATTCATACAAAACACTCCAACAGCATTCTCTAAAAATATATTGCAAAAACTAAATTAGCCAATAGCAAGCTGCAAATTTGGGCAGGCAAAAGTGGGACACTTTAACAGCACATTTCCCACAGCTGTTGACTAAGCTACTGTTTAAAGGGAAACTTTTACTATTACTGAAAAATAAGTCAGAGGAGTCAACTTCAGAAACAACAACAAAAAAAGACCTGCACAATTTCTCTCAAATTAACAAAACCAAAGCAGATTCTACAATTGCCCAGAACACTAACCAGAGGGAACACATTGCACATTACTTTTGCTACAGTTGCTTCAAAATGGTCAAGTTTATACCCTTAGACACAGGGAAAAAGCTTTTTGATGCTTTCAAGGCTTTCCTCCAAAGCCTCTTAGCTCAACAGTTACACAGAGCATCAAAGAACCCAGAGCTGTTAATAAACGCTCTGTGAATAATTATATTCTTGTCACAGCTTCACAACCATGACCTTTACTGGTACTTACATGGGCAATGTCTCCTTTTGTGCCAATGACCCTATCCTGAGAGTGCTTGCTGAACTCCACATACTGGTCATCAGGGAAGGAATGCCTGGAGACAGAGTCAGTGAAGAAGTCAAGGAAATGCAGATTCAAACTGCCTGTGTGAAACAAACGCCACCCCAACACCTCCAGCACATTTTACAGAGCAGACAATTAAAAATGTAGAAAAGACTTTCCTTCACCATTGACCATGGCATGGTACAATGCCAAATGCTCCACTGGCATTTACAGGACAGTATCTATTACAGACAGAGCCTTTACAGCAGAGCAGT
Source organism: Streptopelia decaocto (assembly GCF_964273445.1). Lineage (NCBI taxonomy): Eukaryota > Metazoa > Chordata > Aves > Columbiformes > Columbidae > Streptopelia > Streptopelia decaocto. Next base: position 7,242,107 of record NC_138662.1, read on the forward strand.
GAAAAAAACAGAAGCAGCAAATTCACAGACTTGTCATTAACAGGGTTGGCCATAAACATGTTATAACACTGCTTAGAGGAGTAAGGAGTGAATGGTGTCATGAACATCCCAACACACATGCAGGCCTGAGGCACATTAAACTTTTAATCTGAAGAATACCCTCTGGCTGACCTAAGACAGGTCACACCAAAACTGTTGCTTACAATTAAGGTAGACAACAGTCAAACCTTTTAAAAATGAAGAGCCTTCCACCTGTTTTTTATGAGAGGGAACAATTGTAAATACTGAAGTAAGTCAACTTTAAATAGCTTTAACCAGGTCTGATATAGCTTGTATCCAGGTCTAAAAATTTCACCATGCAAATCACCACGCTAGTAAAATTCTGTAACTGGCTTACAGAGAGATTGTCAAGATAATATACAAACAGGAGAAGAAAAACACAAACATATTTCCTTGCCTTTAGGGACAACAGTGATTTTACTGATCTATCTTGCATTAAACAGGACTTAATGTAGTCAGAATTTAGCAAAGCTGTCTGTACCAAATAGAATAGGGAAGATACTAAATATCAGAAAAGGAGCACATTTTATTTTTTCACAAGAGACACTGAGAGCTGTGCTGTACTGTTCTTTCACAGAGTTTGTTCTTAATGTTTCTGCCTATACTGAATGGTTCTTTGACTGCAACATACCCCACAGGGGGATCAGAGTATACCTACTTCATATCAAAGACAGACTTCATTCCCCACAACGCAGACAGAGGTTGGCTCCACGTAGCAGATGTCAGCAATAAAGATCCATCCTGTATTTCCAGATGGGAGTGGAAGGGGAGGAAGGGAAAAGAATAACACAGAAAACAGAGGTTATCCTTTTACCTGTACACTTTATCTTACACTTATAACACGAATTCAGAAACTAAAGCAGACTTTGTGCTTACTAAACTACTCCTACGGGGATGAAGTCTAGGTATCTAATACTGTGTATAATATAAAGAGCCTTTGGTAGACAAACATTAGAGATAAGAATGGGAACGATCTAAAATAACAGCAGGTAAAATCAGTATAATCTATGCCTGAACTGTGATGCCCTGTGAGTGAAGTTCATTCTGCTTATAAATCAGTTAACTTTTATTTCTTCCTCGAATCATCCCCCAAAAGATTTTTTTCTCCAATAAAGGGAGATCATATAAACTCCAGTATCTTATCTCATATTTATCTTAAATATATAGTCAGTGTAAGCATTTTTCCACTTCCAGCATACATAATCATTACCTATGAAGGCACACAGCAATTGTGCATCTTCTGTATTATCTTGGGAAGAAAAAAATAATTGTAGAACTCACAGAGAGGGAGTATGTAAGTACAACAGGTACTTTAACGACAGGCATTGCAGGGCAGCCAGTTGGTACATTTTAGATTTACATATCCAGATAGACCAAAAACATACAAGGGCTGTGAGACCTAAAACTCAGAACAAGTCTTTGATTACTTACCCGGGATGGCTCAAGGTGCGTGATGGCAGAGTTATGGCAGTTGTAACTGGCCTCTTCCTGTCCACTGAATACATTATAGAGTTTCAACTGCCCTGTGCAAGTACCCAGCATTAAGAATCGTTCTCTTGCAGAAAACGCACAACAGGTAAAGCCACTCTCATCCTCATTTGCTTCCCTGAACACAGAAATTGGACGGAACCTAGAGAAGGTAGAAATACAAGTGTCACCCAAAAGAGAAAAGAAATGCAAAACTGAAATGCTGCATGATGGTATTAAATCCAGTCCCTAAAAATCATGTAGGTACAAGTTTTAAGCTTTCTTCTAGGACAAGCTAAGTGTCAGTTGTAAGACTAGGACTCAAGTGAGTACATTGCAACATTTCAGGGTTTGTTGTGCATTGTTACATACTTCTGTCAAAGCACATCATTAAGTTGAAGTACTTGGAAACTATCTTCAAAGTTGGATTGATGGAAAACCTGTAACGCCATCACCCAGATAGGTACAGACAACTAGCAAAAAAAAAAAATCTAACAGTTCTGAAATACTCAGCACAAGAAGGCATGGCACATCAGCCAAATAACGTCTTGGCATCATGATTTCCCAAGGTGAAACTGGTTTCACTGTGAATCTGCTTTTATCTATGCATCACCTTTATTTTTATAAACTTTATATCATCTTCCAATTTAGCCTCCGCAAAGAAAGGCCACATAAAAAGGCCAGCAACTTGCAGTGCTACAGATTCAGCTGCAAGAGCAAAATATGGATTCTGCTGTCTTGCATCTGTCAGCCAAGCAACCTCCAGGCTATGCTACACTGTTGTGTAAACCTGGCATTACATACTTACCTTCCAAAGCAGAACAAAGAGCTACGAGCTTCATTAGTCTATGTTGTTAACGAATTACAGTGATACTAAAAATAAAGTGTGCTTTATGTACTAAGGACAACAGAAACAGAACAACTTCTAAAAACATCTTTCAAGGCTCTCCCACTTGTCACTGTTGAATTAAAACACTTTTTTTCTCCAAGGATACTCCACTGTGGGACTGCACAGCCTGAATCCAGGTGAGGCTTGTTGGCACAGGGTAAATCCTGAGAGGGATCAAGAAACATTTTTCTTCCTTACCTGCTAAATATAAGGTGTCTATCAAAGCAGCCACCATCCACCCCTCCGTACTTCGGAAAAGCTGCCCTGCGGGTCAGCCGTGAGGTAAAGTTAGTTGGCGCTTGGCGCCTTTGTTTTGGCTCAGGACACTGGTGGGGAGTAAAGAGAGAGAAAGGGGGACAGGTGGCAACAGGGTTCTTGCAGCGGGCATGCTGCTCCCTAAGGTACTCTGTGATTATACTGTCCAGCGTGGGTGGGGAGGGAAGGTGTCTGTCCAGCTGCTTTTTGATAGCTGGGCTCTGGCTGTAGGCGCCATGGTCCGATTTTTGTCGCAACACTCTGATTTTTCTGCCGTTGCAGGGGGATGGCCGCTCCCGGACAAAGCTAATCCTGCCAATCAGAGGAGAGTTGCTGGCATAGGAAGGGCCTGGAAGGGCAAGTGGACCTTGGGATGCAGACGGTCTTGCCTGAGCATGGACAGAGGTGGCAGTGGAACCTACAGAAGTGTGGCTACTCAAACGGGCTGAGATGCCATTAGCTATGCGAGGAGTGCGAGGCAGGGTCACAGGAGAGGCAGCAGCTGCAACAGGGGTGAAGGCAGACGAATGAGATGCTGCAGTCATGGGTAGGTCAGCCTCTTTAGTAAGGATAGATGCAGTTTCTCCTAGGCCCTTAGAGATGAGATGGTTCCGAATCAAGAGCAGCAGCTCCTTCTCAGGAAACGTGATCCTTGACTGGGCCACCACATCCGCCTTCTGCAACCGTGCCAGGGAGACGTCTGTGCCAATCAGCAATGGCTTTCCCGAGACACGCTCTATCAGCTCAGCAGCATATTTGCAGAACTTCACATGCTCGCTGCGCTTGTCCTGAAGCACTGGCTCTTTCATCAGCTGCTGAATTTGGCAGCTGCTGAAGAGGGGGAGCTTGCTGATAATCTGCCGGACAGTACTGCTGCGTGAGAGCCCCACCAAGGCTTTGCAGGCTAATGCTCGGATCTGATCTGCATCTGTGATTGGCATCTTTATAGACAGCAACGACAGCAGCACTTTGATGCCATTGTTGGACTGTACCACATTCCACATCTTAGCTAATGTGTGCTCACTGCTCTTGGGGGCCTGAGGAAGCTTTCGCCGAGGAGTTCCAGAGATGAATTTGCCAATACTGGAGATCCGATTATCTGGGCCACATACACAATTGATGATGATCTGAAGGGCTGATTTCTGAATTTCTGCATCATGGATGAAAAACTCACCCTCAGCAACTCCAAGGATGATACTAATACCTAGTGAGGGAAATAAATAGTTTCTTTAGTATGCTAAAACATATCTTACACAGTTTGTCAGACAAGTAAGGGAGTCTTCAACAAATTTCAGGAAAATAGGTAATTCTCTTCATTGTGGGAATTTCTGAAGTTCTGCAAACTACTGTAAGATGTATCCTTCTACCTCCCCTGCAAAATGTCATCCTACACTGATGCTCCTCCACTTCATCAGTCAGTCTTTCAGAGAAGGTGATCAGGCATGGCCTGGAAACACAAAATCTGAGATACCCGGCACAGAGAAAGATGTACAGGCATGCTTCTTATTCTTCCTGCAGAAAGCAGCTCTCTTGTATGAATACTAACAAAGTGGAAATAGAGGAAGGAAGGGGACTGTGATATGAAGGGAAAAAAGTAAATCATATCATTGGCTTGCAAAAGGAATCAGGCAAAAATGCAACTCTGGGTTTGTTTTGTTCCCCCGCAGTGTTCCTGTTACTTTCCTGTCCGCTTCAGAAGATCAAAACCTTCACTCAAAGAACTGATGTTTTGTCTAAAGAAAGCTTTTCTGCAAAAGAAATTGTGTTTTGCCTATATCTAGAATCCTGCCCACCTTTTTTTTTTTCTTAAGAAAAAAAAAATGTCACACCCCATTTAATGCATAAGCCTTAGATGTGATCCAGGCACATTTCATTCATTTACATACTGAATTTGCAGGTAGCCAGTGAGAGCATAACTCAAATAAATATCAAGAATTGTTCCTCTTCCGTAGTCTAAAATGCCATATTGCCAGGAGACTTGAATTTCTGAGAAGTTGAGGGAACCTAATAGTTCGATTGCAGAAGTAGATTTGCCTCTATCTGTATTTAATGAGCTCTTGAAAACAAAAACCATGACTTCAAAGCTGTAATCCAACCACAGTGCTAATCATGACACAATTTTAACCAGTCTACTCTCCCACTTATTTGCATCCCTGACAATAACTCTGAACACATTAATTATTTTTAACCCTTGTCTCAGTGTAGGTGAGAAACAGCCAGCTGAAAAAACACATAGCAGAAGACAATAAGTGTGTAAGTCATCAGGACGATATTCAGCTTACCCACAGTGGAAACAGTAGAGCCAGCTTCATCTAACACATCCACAGGTTCTGCCAGCTGCAACTGGATTTTAGGAACCACAGTCAGGATGGCTAGTACATCCAAAGCATATCGTACTGTGTCATTCCTGGAAGACAACAACAGAAAAACTTCTTAGAGGTATACATACAGAGTTGTTCCAATAACATAAAATAGTATTCATTCTGCTCCAACAAATACGAGTAAAACAATCACATCTGATGTATTTGATGGTGCCTTTTGATTTTAGAATGTTCCATTCTTGAAGGGCTGGTCTCTACAGAAGGCAGAGCTCTCGTGTACACTGTTGCCCACAGCCTGTCAACATTTATCCAACCTGCCCACAGGCTCCTAAAAGCACTGTAAGTTTGTATTTATAAAAGTAAGTATGTAAAGCCTTATCCACAAAAGCATTCGAAATTAAGCTTCTCAATCTAATGCAACTCTATGTCTTAGTTGAAAAACACTGCTGTCTAAAATACCCTCACCAGTCAACTAGAAAGGAAGTTTTTCTGAAGTGAAAGGAACTGTTTAGCAGTAAAACAAACAATTGTGATAGGGAAAAAGGCATCAACTTAGGCAGCAGTTTAAGAGAGACACAGGTATGTAGAAGATGAAAAGGGCTATTAAGCAAGAGGTGGAAGAGCAGAACAATGGAAGTAAAGGTGACAAGGTCTGTAAGCCTGCATGGAAAGGTAGGAGTTAACCCAGGTAGCAACTAGAAAACAGCTGCAGAGAATAAGAAACAGGAGAACCGAAACTACCCTGGAGAGTGCAATCTGAGAGAGAGGGAGGGGGACTGCAGAAGCAAAACAGATCTCAAAGGCTTTCAAGTTAAGTTAGACAAGGAGCTCCTGCAGGCAGCGCAGGTAAGAAGGAGGGAGTCCTGATGACAAGTATACAGCTGATGACAACTAGTTATAGCAGTGACTCACCAGCGAACATATCTCTAGAGAGGATTACAGCTTCACTGGGGAGCAGACAGTCATTAGGATAAACAGAGGCTGGAACTTTACACCCATCCTCCTTCTGAACTGGGCACAGGATCCTAACAGTATTCTACCAGAGCTTGCTGGCAGCTTCCATTCTTTTCTAACAGTAAGGATGCTGCAGATTTTTTCAGGGTAGGAAAGTGGGGGGAAGAGGTGCCCTAGAAAGATAACAGAATATCATGGTGCCCCTACAGCTTGTCTGCAGCCAAAATAAGGGAGAAACATAAAAGTGGTATTGTAAGGTGAGCCCCTCTACTAACGTGATGTGTAATAGCTGGTGCTGTATCACTGAGGGACAATGTCCTGCCCAAGCATTACAACTTACTGCACAAAAATACAGCACTACAGCAAACAGCTCACCTTGCGTAGTACGTCTTCCAGTTGCATGCAATTGAAATGAGCTGAAGCATGAGCTGGACACAAGACAATTTGAGAAAAACCTCTGCTGGCTCCCAGTAGAGCTGTGCGGGACCATACTCAATCAGGAACTCCATCATCTCTACAATCTGCTCATGAGTATATGAACAGGCCTGCAGGAAAGTGAGTTGAGAGTATTACAAAGAGATCATAAGCATTACAAACTTGCATATCTAGTCTGCTACTGCTAGGATTTAACTGAAAACTGCATCCACAAAGATTAGACCACCACTGTTTCCTGCAGATTTTTACTTTCTGTTTCATTCCCCAACTACAAAAGAATACAGGACCTTTCACTATAATATACAACAAGCTTAAGGATAATATCCTTTAAGTTTCTTTGCAGTCTTAAAAGGCTTAGGACAATTTAAGAAGAAATAAGTTACATGAAATTAAAATTCTACTCTGCTTTTAAGCAACTAATGTAGTGGTTACTAGACCATCATTCAAAATAAATTTAGGCTAAAGTATTAAAAAAGTCTGCAAATAATATTCCATTACAGTTTCTAAGTTCTGACTACAAAACATGCTAAAGAACAAAGGAAATTCCTAACAAGCCTGCCTTTCAAATTTTTTTTAGTTACACCAGAAGGCAACAGCTTATACATATTTCTTTAGCTACTGAAAATAAGTGATTTTTGCAGAAGCAGAAACACCTTTATGTAGATAAGCAGGAATGTTAATCAAATGTAGTTCACATGAACCTCAAAGGTTCTTCCATATTTTTCTATCACAGTGTCATTTCACAAGGCAGGAATAAAGCACAAATAAAAAAACCCTACCCCTACAAATTGCACACTGCTTAGTTATTCCACTGGCTCCCAAGGACATCCACAAATTTGTGCAGCTTAGATTTGCTTGAAAAATATAATGACCATGTTAAAAGCTTGTAACAGGCTGCTCACCTTGTAGGGGGGCTGCGGATGGACCAGAATGCCACCTTCAGTGCGCTGGAGTGACTGCTTCACCTGTTCAAGTTTGATAGCAAGGTGAGCCTCAAAGTATCTACGCAGGGCCATGCAGGTGTGTTTCCCTGTCTGGCGACTGGCAAAGATCTCATCATCACTCAAGAGGGCTCCTTGGTCTTCCAGATTCAAGATCTCAAGTGTGCTTATCTTCAGAAACAAGTTGGGTAGGAAAAAAAAAACTTCCATCAGATCACTCTTGAGGAAGAAAAAGCACTTGCAATTCTCAGCTCCACTTGTACTAAACTCAAACTTACTTTGCTACACGACATACAAGCACACTCTCTGAGAGCTAACGAAAGCTGTCTGAACAGAAAAGGCTATTTGCATGGATAAATAGTTAAATCTAAAAAGAACCATTCCCCCTCCTTCACTCTCCATGAAGAAACAAATCTAGAAGGTACACCAATGTAGATCTGGAGGCAATGCTGTACCTAATACTATTACACATTATAATACACAAAGTGTGCTTAAACCCTGCAGTGCCGATGTCCCTGAGTCAGTACCAACCCAAGCTATTAGGACTGCACAGCAATACAGTGCAGACATAACAGCTTCCATACATAAATAATATATTCTGTGTTTATAAGGTACTGTGGTTACCACAGCACAAACACAGCTGTATCTCTCCTGCAACGAGGTTGGATTGATCTGCATCCAGAAGGGTGCACGGCAATACCACACATGGTATGTGGAATGGTGAGACGCATCTGAACTACCACTAAGTCACCACTGTTTGAATACATACTGCTTAACCCAGTAGTTGCATCAAAAAGCTCTCAAAGGGTAGCAAGTCTTTGGACAATAATTATAATAACAACAACAGGAACAACAATAATGGGATCCCCATGAAAGTTGCTTAGAAAACTCAGCCTGCCTCTTCCTTTATTGGGAACTGAGGAGGAAAAAACCCAAGCAAAACCAAACAAAAGAAGACTGCTCTCCCCCTTTGCAATGTAAAGGGTACAAAACATGACACTAAGACCCTGTTCACCACATAAAACTACAAGCTTTACCAGGTTAACCAGACGTCGAAGGCCATCATGCCTGTCAAAGAGCTCCAGTACAGCACGGAAGGAAAAGCAAATGGAGAAGAACATGGTAGCGTGGCAGCATCCTGAGGCATGGGAGCACTCCATCAGCCATAAGGTGTAGTTTACTACATCTGAAAGCACATTATGGGGGTGCATGCACACCTGGAAAGTAAAAGAACATTCTTGAGAAGGACTTCAAACAGCTGGCTGAAGACAGTTTGCCCAAAGAGAATGAGGGTTCTTTGAGGGTCAAACAGACAGAGGACAAGTATGAGTTACTCCCAGTTTGATGTGGGACAGCTGAGACACGAAATAAAAAGTCAGTTTTCCAGAGCAGTAAAAGAAAGCCCCAGTGAGCCTAATAAAGGCGACGATGCAGCAACATAGGACTAGAGATTGGTCCATTCCTGGACCTAAACAAAATACATATAGCAGTCTTAATGTAATATAATTCCAGAGAGTCCTCCTCCATATCACTTCAAGCTACCCAAAGAATGCTTCACAAGAGGTGGAGAATGAAGACAAGTTTCCACTGAAGAAACAAAAATTCTTTTCATTGTAACAGTACCATACGCTGTATTGAATTTCTAGCAAACTCTGGTAGCACTGAATACTCTGGGAACTGCAGGGGTCATTAAATGCAAATCTAAAGCTTGACTTTCTCTGGAAATAGACAACTGAGATGATCTTTTTCTTTTTTTCAGGCCTTGCCTAAAACACTACTGAACTGAGAGAAAGATTTATTTAAAAAACTTTTTTCTGTGTTAAAATATGATACGAGGAACTTTACCGTCATTATCAGCTGTTTTAACATTTATAAGCTCAGGCCACAGAGAACTATTAGTGTCATTTAATTTGGTTTTCCACGCAGTGCAGACCAGACCTGCTGCACTGTAGCACCACCACAGAACTTGCACTGCTGTCTGGAACCTGACTGAGATACTGTGTGACACTAAAACCACCAGCGCTGGGACTGGGCATGGAGAAAACAATCTCAGGTACAGGAGTCCATTGGAACAGACGGGAAAGGACAGATTAATGAAAATGGAGACACTTTTCCTTCTTTTTTTTTTTTTTTTTCCCCCGAGACAAAGAGGGAATAATATCATAGAATGAAAAGGGTCATGAAAGTATTGAAACAAGGTTGACAAGACTGATCTTCAATTAGTTCCCTAGGAACTGAAATTCACAGCCTTGAAACAAAACACTCAAATACACCATTATTTATATACTTACTATTGCCTCTATAAAAATTTGCTTTTGGAGATGTTTATTCACTGTTTGAATATAGGTAGAAACACTAAGAAACAATGGAAATCACTGCAGTTGTAGTAAAAGAATGCCTCTTACCCTCTCCATGGCATCTTGATTGTAAGACAGATAATATAAGCACATGGAGACTCCTGTTGCTGCCATGGAAGGACGAGGAATCTCCAGCAACTTCTGCACTCCTCCATGAGCAACAAACTCGGTTGCAAACTTATTGTGCAGCAGCAATGATGCTAAATGCTAAGGAAGGATACAAGCAGATTAGTCTGGAATTCTTCAAACTGTCATCAATTCCATCCCCTTCCCCACAGAAAAACAGACAACAGAAATAAAAAGTGCTCCAGGCTTTGTCCACCTTATTTCTTACTCCTCACATTATACTGAACTGCAGAATGCAGTATTTATCCCAATGATAAAACCCAAAAAAGGCACTATCACTCTGTTTTACACATTCTGCAAAAGAAACAAGAAAAGCAGAGCAACTCTGAAATTATCCAATAGGCCAACTTAAAGTCATATTACTGGCAAGAAGAATTTTACATGAAGCTTAAAGGCTATTATTAAAACTAAAGTCTGCAGCTGCACTGAACTTTAGTACACTTTTCTGTATTATCAACACCTTAAGAGGAAGCAGTAAGAACTACTGTAAACCACACCCACTCCCAACTGAAATAACTACACCTTTTGTAGGAACACTGCTCCTTGGAAATAAATCCTCAGACAAACAACAATGAAACAGAGAGAAAGATGATACTGGAGGCCCAGAGGCAGAGAAGCTACTGTGAAAGAAGTAAGGACCACACAGAAGAATATAACTTGTGCTACTGCACTGCAGGTTTGGCTTCAAGAAGGTTATTTGGTGTGGTTTTGTACCTTTAGGAGGCAACCTAAAGTCTGTTCACACAAAATTATTGTATTTCAAACATTAATCTCAGAGCTGTCATGCTGGGGCTTTTGCGAGCAAGATACTTATGCTTGTTACTCATAACAAATGTCCCTTGAGATGACAGGCAGTGGAACAACTTGGGAATGCCATCTAAGGGCAGCAGGAACACAAGTGTTCGACAGAAAAAGGAGTTTTTATCATCTTCAGATAGGCAGATGGGTGGTGAAATTAAGGGCGCTTCCCGCAAAATTAAGATCTTTTAGCCCACTCCTCCCCCGCTTTTTTTTTTTTCTTTTTAAAAACATTAGAGTTATAAAAACAAAACCACAATGCATTCAAGTTGAGTGAGAGCCAATTCCTGTCCCAGGGAATCCTGCACGATACATAAGCCTAAAGAAGGTGAACATTTCCCTTTGACGCGTACAGCAGACATATATTCAATGCTTTTACAATGCTTACAGTACATTTCATGCATTACAAAAGTAATTTACCTTAAGGGCTTCAAAAGTGAGCAGTACATCATTGGTTCGCTTCAAATCGATGTAGTACATCATCAGCTCTCTTGATCCCAGTTGCATAAATATGGGTAGCAGCTGAGAAAAATAAAAATAGGAGACTAGCTGAATGTTTCACAGGAAACAAGATCTGGTTTGGTTTTTACTCTCTCAAACCTTCAGTTTTCCCCTTCATTTTTCCCGCATTGGCAGATACCTGTTATGAGAGGTCAGTGGTAACCAGCTCCATCCATAGGAAGCAATAACGGTTAACAGACCTCTTGTAATATACCTGCTGACGGCAGCAAGGTGCATTACAGCTGCCATCAAATGCAGCTATGGCAAGTCCACACAGATACCACCCTGGTGATAGGTTCCACTTTCCATCTGTGCAAAGACAACTACCCAATAACTAAACAGAAAAAAACAGGAGAGCAGGGCAACAAACCAAAACCCTTTGCATAATTCTTTGTGTAACAACTTTATAGTATTAATTCCTATTTTTATATCCTATTACTGCTGGCATATGAAATGATCCAGTCAGCATGTGAGGTATTAGGGGGATAATGGTTTATTTGGCTCTCACAGAAGCAAGGCACACATGTACACAAACACAAAATGGTGTTGCTTTGCTCTATTTCAAATTAAGTTAAACCACTTTAAAAAAAATAATAAACTGAGATAAAGGTGGTCTGCAGACCTACACTAACTTGAGTTTTATGGTTAAAAAAAAAAGGAAAGCCTTTGATAAAACTGACACTGCCCAAGTAGTTTCTTCATGGAAGTACTAACAGCTCTCAAAGCATCTGTATAACACGAGCACTGCCATTTCTCGTCAGAACTACAGCACAGGTTATACAAACCACTCCATTTAGAATTTCAAGTACATTATTTCCTCAGACTTTTAATTACAGCAATCTATCACCTCCTCCAGATGAAAGAAGAAAAAATGTCTGCATTTCAAACAGACTGTCCTGTGTCATGTAAAGGAAAAAAATATCACTACATTTAACAGAAACCAGAATAAAATTCCTCGTGTCATGCTCCAACCACTAGACCACACACCTGTTACATTCACATTCAGGTTTGACTATTACCTACTGGGTAATACTTGGCGTAATGACTTCATCAATTTGAAAGTCATCAACAACTCAGGAAAGGTTACCGATGTTAGTCATATCAGGAAATATCAGAGAGCAACATAACAGTTCTACAAATTTTTCCTCACAGTACCATTCAGTTTTGTCAGGAGAATTCAAGCACAGAGTTCTTCCTCCCACCTTCATAGGCTCACCTCTTGGTACTCCCCTAAGGGAGTCAGGTACTGAAGAATTAGCCTCTGCTCTATGGCGGGAGTCAAAGGGTAAAGCGTATAATTAGTGCCAATCACCCATGGGGACATTTCTGACCAGCTGCTGTTGGACAGTTCCACAAACATCCGCTCTGGTTCTGAAGTAGAGAAGCCCAGTTTTTGTTTGGCTTTCCGGAAGCCGTCTCTTTCAAGCTGTTTCCCTGATTTGCTTTTTCTCAGTCCCCCATCATCCAGTTTTGTAGCAGAGTTTACTCTGCTACTGGTCTTGTGACTTGAATCAAGATGAAAGGAGATCTCCATATCCCCAGGTACTTCCTCTTGCTCTCCATCTACTGCCATCTCCCCATAATCCATATCCACAGCCTCTTCATCTAGAGGCAGCAGAGGATCTGACGGCACTTTCCGAGGACTGGGACGCTTGTTTTCTTGTTTTGTAGTCATTTCAGTAACCTGTAACTCTCGTAGCCGCCGAAGCACCAAAGCCACCTGTTTCACAAAGAAGCATGCATAAGAATACACTTCTTGCTTTAGTCATGCATCTCACATTGACCGTATTTTTTTTCTTGTCATGTAACCACTTCCACAGCATAAAGTGTGTCAACAAGCTGTGCTGTACACTTGCACAGAGAAATAATGATTTCAAAGTGAATAAGAAAACTTGAATCCTTTTTCATACAGCTACTTTCATTCTAAAATATCAGCATCTAGTCTCCCGGAAGAGAAAGAAGTGGCTTAAAAGCCATTAAGAGCAGATGAGCTATATTGGTGCTCATATTGGAACCACATAGGATGTTCCACCATTCCTCATCATCTCTGCCCAGCCTAGAGCAAAGGCAACATTCCCTTTCAAAGCAGCAGCTCGGACAAATTGAAGTTCCACAAAACCTAAGGCCACACTTTTCCTTTTAAAGGCCTTATCTGTGCAAGAAGTAGAATTCACCTTATGCTTCACCACACTCTACACTGTCCTGGGAGACAAATTTGTCTACCTTCTTCTGAAAGTCATCTCAGTTGCTGATAAACATCATACAGGATCAACACTAAACTGCTGAAACGTTTACAATAGAAGTTAATGCAATTTCATGGTAAGTTGTCCCCACATCGATTTACCTTTCATTTTAAAATCCTTGTCCAGTATGTAAGTCAAAACATGTGATACTTACAGATGTAAAGCTTCTGAAAATTTTTCTTTAAGGAAGTTATGAATATGAGCCCATTAAGAAGTACAGTATTTGACTTCTTAGGTTTCTATTGCCATTTTTAACACTACTGGTATAACAGAAGAATCAGGCCGCACGCCCCAACCTCAGCAAATGCATTGTCAGGAAACAATGGAAAGCATGAGCTACTGACTTGCAGATATTATAACTACTGTAAGATCCATCTATAAACACATCAATGTGAGCTCCCCACAAATTAAAAAAAAAAAAAAAAAGTAAAGGGATCTGCCCTCTAAAAAGGAAAGTGATTGAGAGATCATTACCAATTGTGAGTTCTCATCCCTGTAATTTGCAGCAATATCTTGGTTTTCCATAGCTCCTCCTAATAGCCCTGTTGCATACGTCCGTAGTGGCTGATCAGCCTCTCGCGCCCACTTGAAGAGATTTTCAACTATGCCTTCCTAGAATGAAGAAAATAAGAAAGCAACTCCAACAGTTATATTTCATTTTTAACTTCTTGTCCCAGCGAAAGCATCTGTTGATAACAATTCTCCCTATCCCTAGTAATGACCAGGCTAGATTTCCTACCAATCATGTAATAAAGCAAAAATAGCTTGAAGGAGGAGGGGAAAAAAAACAAAACCAAACATACAACCCCCCCTCCCAAGCCCCCAAACATTTTAAGCTGCATAAAACTATTCCCAGGCATCAGATATATCTTCTGAAGCAGACAGCAAACCTACTGCCTAGGAAGTGGCAAAACACTACAGTGTAAACTGATTAGTCAAAGAAACACAGCTAAAGCTCCTCTAAGTTTCAATCATTTCAATCCCCAGCAATTTTGCAGATTTCAAAGAATCCAAGTTGAACTTACAACAACTAGAATGGAATTTTACTGAAATGTAAGAAATGTAGCCAAAGTTTACAAAGGCTAAATTGAAAAGTCATTGAAATAAGCACACTACCTGGCGCCAGAGAAACTCTTTATACTAATGACTACTCACCAACCAAAAGAACAATTATCAACATAGTCATAAATCCATAATGTTTGGAGAACAGGGAAATGCATGCAAGAATACCGATCTATACATATGTAAATCTTAATGTAAAAGATTCTTAATATTTTTAATAGTAACAAAGTCAGCACAGACCACCATGCAATTTTCCTTAACAAGGCTGGATAAGTGTTAACTAAAATTAAAAGAGTCAATTAAAAGACAATGGGTTAGAATGAAAGATTCTATTTTTTCCTCTAAATCACTGATGGATATTCTCAAGTCAAAAGAAAAAAATTCCTTAAGTGCAAAAGTTAACTTAAACATTTGATTTTAATTTACAGAGAGATTCAGTCTCTGAAAAAAAGCTATATCTTCCACAAATAGGGAGCTATTGCTTTCCTTTAATTTGCCTGGATCAAAGTCTCACAGCCTTAGCCTTTGAACAGATCAAAAAATATCTCAAATTAAATTCAGTCCTTCACAAAGGGAGCACATTATTCCTTCCTTTTATCATGCTCTAGAGTTCATATCCATATTTCCAATAGTAAATTAATTAATTTAGAATTTTATATAAAGCACTACCTGATTGCCAAACTTCTGTAAAAAATGAATGTAATGTTTTTCTGAAGAGGAAACTTGGGCTCAGGAGTGAAATACACCTGCTCACTTTCAACTCTGTGCATTCCTTCAGAAAACCACACTTGTCAACATACCGAAGTCTGATTCAGCTGTCCGTCACAGTTCCAGATAATCCACACAAAGTATGTGGATTTTAGGCTGCTTAGTTAAAGTATGACTTGCTTATCACTTAGCTCTAATAATGCTATCACTCTGCTGTAGCTGGGGATTACTGGGCAAGACTCCTATTGCAAGTCTTTATGTTCTATACAGCCTGCTCCATTCACAGGCCTATAAAATAACAATTCAAATTATAACATTTCCCAAAACATTAAGTTCCAGCTCCTCTGTCTGAATCAGTCCCATTATAACTTAAAAGCTGTGAAATACCCAAGATTTGATCAGTTAAACAAGCCAAGATCAAAAAGCCCCAAAACATTAGTAATATTGAGTAGATTGTCTCCCAGAGACAGAATTTCAATGTTTTTTTACTGGCTGCTCCTATGGAAAGAACAGTTGGCGTACATAACCCACCAAGCTTAAAACCCAAGCTTTAGTAAAGATGATACCTTTTCCTGAAAGACAACAGCAGTTTCCAGTCCCGGCATGATATCCAGAAGAAGTCGGCAGGCAGCAGTGTTTAATGGAGGTTCTCTGCTTGTCATCACATAGGCATTCACTAGCTAGAGAAGATCAGGAACAGTATTGGCTTGAAATGTAACTCTGATCAAAACCAGTGCAGTAAAAGCCTTACAACTCCCACAGCAGCAAAACGATAAAGTAAGAAACGTCAGCATGCAAGCCCTGGATCTGAAGATGACTGGCCTTTAACCTGCTCCCTCCAGTGCCTCAGAAGTTGAAATCACTTCTCACAGAAACACAGTTCCCCTCTGATCTGCTGTCCACTGACTAAACATCTATCTTGAACTGATTTGTAAAGACAAGTGCCTAAAAACAAATACAGTTTAGTAACAGTGTAAACACAAAAAGATAATAGCTGATAAAAATTAACATAAAACCCACACATTTTTAACGACATCTATGTTTGCTTATCACTTGCAGTTTAAAACAGAAACATACATGCAATTAATCTGTCAGAATCCTTACAGAAATGTGTACTAATACAGGTGCTTCCAGGGAAGTGAGGGTAACAAAAATTCTAGCTATTATGTTAGAGAACAGCAATGCAAGAGGAAAGCCAGACTTCCACCTCTTAATCCTCTGCCTGAGCCTTCTAGAGCTGACATACTCTGCTCCTACAAGCAGTCCAGCATTCCCAAGTAGTCAGAAACAAGGCATTGGAATTAGTGGTATTAATTTCCATTACAGAAATTAATTATGCTTTCAAACTTGTATTAGAGGAGCTACATTTTCTTTAAAGAGACTGATAAACCTTGGGAAGAACTAATTCAATTGTTACCACACATACTACAGCACCCCTAAACTGCTGACGAACTCCCTTTTCTTTGAGTTACTTTAACAGTGGCAAACAAGTCACACTTATTTTAAAAACCACTGCTGCAGAAGAGGTAGTCCCTACGCCAATAAAATAAATATTAAACAAGTTCCGAGCTCAATCAGCACAGGGTAAACAAAAACCATAAGGTGTCAGGAATTGACAGATACAGTTCTCAGAGCAAACCTACTGCATTCATGAAATCATCATTCTTGAAAAGTATCCTCAGTAAGTGACCAAGCATGCACTCTGGGTCCGCTCGACCTGTGGGAGAAACAGGAAAAGACTGAACTACCTGTCTCGAGATGTCAAGAATAATACTCAACTGCTATCTTCAAACTGATTGTGGAGTATTCTAGTTAGCAGGACCTTTATCAGAATTAAAAGTACGGAAAAAAAACACATGAATTATTCACCAACATATCATTTTTTTCTAGTAGGCATTACCTCCCTAGAATTCTGACCACAACACATTTCAGTGGTCCAATAGTATGGAATAGTCATTCTGCAAACTGTTCCAGTAACCTGGAACTAAGTAGTTGAAAAAAAAAAAAAAAAAAAAAAAAAAAATCAGTGGCTATATGTAACTATTCTAAAGCACTGCACTTAACAGCAAATTCAAAATAATGAGACAGACTGTCTTCTCTGTCCATCTAACAACTACTACTTCACATTAACTACAACTTGTTAACATGATCATACCATATGTCATAAATAGCCTCTGAAACACCTTCCCAAAACTCTACCCAGGGCCTCAAAATCTTGCAGCAACCATCAAAATTGCCAGATAACAGCACTACAGACCACAAATACCCAGTGCAAAAGCAGGATCAGACCTTGATTGACAGTGGACACATTCAGGCTAAAAACTGCTTACGCTTAAATATTAATTAGTAGGTATCCATTGGGACAGAGTTGGTCCTGCCAAACCCATTCCGGACAACCTACCTGGGTGTCGGTCATCAAATGGGTCTGGATCTCCTTTGCGGTACTCTTCAGTCTCCTTCTCGATCAGCTCAGACATTCTGCAGAAGGAACAACATTAAACAAGCAGAATTCACACTCAGTCTTCTCCTAGTACACAGCTCTTCACAATAGCCTGTTTGTCAAAGTACTGTAAAACACCTCATCAACTTTCATTTGAACAGTACTGGTTTCAGACTGTCCACAATAGAGGGGTGTGAAAAGACACTTGCCTCTAATATCTCATCCCCCTTCACTATGCTCCAAAACACACTTAACTTTCTAGCATGTGCCAGTTACCACAATGGATAAGACAAGGAGCCAGCTCCCTATTCATAGACCTTCAAAATACATTAATGTTCCTTTGTATCAGAAAAAAAAAAAAAAATAATGGAGGCTGTTTTGAAGTTATGCCTTGTCCTAAACAGAGATGTAGCCTCAGCAGACACAAAGAATCCTATGCTCTAATTCATTAGAATAAGCAGTAAGGGAATTATTATTTTTTTTTTTTTAAACAAAATGAAGAAGAGGGAGACTATCTCATCATCAAGCAATAAATAATTCCATAGTCATCCACTGTTTTTCTCCATGAAATGCTACAGCAAAAATATATGCAGTTTGGGGTGAAATAAAGAGTAGTATTTTAAAAATAGTAAATTAACTCTTATTTCCTTGATATACAGGGTGTTTCAAAAAGATGGACCCAATTTCAAAGCAACATGATTTAAATTGGGTCCATCTTTTTGAAACACCCTGTAAAATCGGCCTCATTCCCTCCCCTCTACAGAGCCCTAGCGTGGGATGCAGAATATATGTGCAGCACAGCATCTTAAAACAAAGTCTTAGTATCTCAGGGAGGGAAAACTCCTGGAAGGCTGCAGTAATCCCTGGAAAAATATTTGTCTTTCATGGGGGATTTCCCTTACAGAATGCCACTGACTTCTACTCCATTCCTGTTGCTTTCCAGAAAATATCCTGTGCTCCCAGGGACAATTAGAGGCAAAAATTTACTTAGACGAGTCTCCGTGAACTACACGGACTTGCCGATATGACAGAGGATGATGTTACAAGCCTGCCCAGGCTGCAGGAACAGTAAATTAGCTTATCAGGAGGGAGCAGAGAACTTTCTTGCTTGTCTCTGATCTGACAATTACCTTTCAGCAAACTGTTTATTCTGTGGGGTTCTAATATTTGCTCTTGGTAAGCCTGAATGTGAAGAGATGCAAATTGTGTCCCTTGCTAACAGGTGGCACAGCTTGAGCTCTCATGAATTTCTGGCAAAAGCAAGTTACTTAAATACTTCACTGCCAGCTCCTCATTTTTTTTTCCATGAGAATAGCTTAAGGAGTGCCTGCTGACAGACAACTGAGACAAATGGGGAGTTCAGAAGCTGCACCCTAGACTTGTCAGGTCTTTTTAGGTGATAATCAACATTTTGGTTATGTGCCAGAAAGGACAGACAAGCAGCATGGAAAGTGAGCATAACATTCTCATCAGTCCGTCCTGTTTAGGTAGGCAGCCAAACAGCATGCCAGCTGAAGCTGCCAAGTAGTTTCAGGGACAACAACATTATCACAGCCTAGATGAAACAGGCACGTGAATCACCACTTACAGGCTTTTTTGAGATAATTAGTCACAATTGTTTGACCAAAACAAAAAAGCACTGCCACTTTACTATTTATTAAAAAAAAAAAAAAAGCTTAAAACAAGCTGGCTTATAATACTCTTCTTTTAACTAATAAGTACAAAGGTGGTTTGTGAAGTGACTTGGATTGATCTATCTAGATCAACAGCTTTGTCAATTCTCAGTTGAAGTGATAGAAGAGTCAAATACCTAACCAAGTTCATTCCTGCCTAATAACACAGGCATGTGGTTAACAAAAACCAGTTCACAAAAACACTGAACTTTCATTCAGGTTTTGAGATTTCCTTCGTTCACTTGACCTTCTATCACTTCTCTACCACTTCAGAGTTTGCAGACAAGATATAGGTTTTACCTAGAGATAGAGGTTCTTTCCCCCACTAACAACTATTTTTTCTCTTTATGACTGTCTTTGCAATCATCTTTGGAAAGTTAGTCAAAACCTCACTTGCACTTGCCACAAACTGAGCCCACCTTGGTGGCAGGGAAGGAAGGGGCTGTGGTATAAGTCTGTCAACTATACAAGACTCCCACCAATCTCAATGGCATAATATAAATCCATCTTAATATGCCTCTATGCCATTATTTGGCATCAATGAGCAACCCAGGAGCCTTTAAAACAGATTGCAGCAGTGTAAGATGCTCCAGGATCCCACACCACCACATGCTGGGTGCTACCTCAGCATTAGATTTAATGGGCCCTCATCCACACAGGGAAGTTTTCTTCCATTTAGCTCAGATGGCGGAAGGAAGTAGAAAAACGTCACTCACCAACAAGTATGACCACAGCTTCCTCTGCCTTAAGTCCAAAACAATATGCAGGGGAATTATTCTGCCTCAGGACATCAGCTAATGCAACCTCCACTTGGTGAAGATTCCTAGCAAATTCTTTTAAACCCACGATGTACCCAAAACCCTCCACTCCAAGCAGACATACAGCTTTCATTGATACCTGAAGCACTGCAAATCCAACTTCTGCCAGAGACTGTAGATACCCTTGCTATCTACCTTAAATCTGTATTATCTCCACTAAAGCCAAAGTACCCAAGCTTTCCCCATCTCAGCCACTCTGCCTGCTGCAAAGAGACCCTGGAGAACCAAGAGTTATCAGACTTGTCTGGGGATAAATAATGTAGGGAACTCAAGGAGCTGAGGGGAAGCAAGAAGTGTCAGACTGCTATAAACATAAGAAAATTTCTTAGAATATAGTAAATTTCTGCTGTTATGCCTGCAAGAAAATAGCACATATGTTTCCTTCAAGACACAAATCAGACAATACACAAAGATACACCAAAACAAGTCTCATGATTTTCAGGAGACCTACTCATTTTCAAGTGTTTAGGATTGGCTTTCTGCTGCTCCTCTCCCTGTTCCGTGCTGCTATTTTTAAAATGTAGTAAGAAGAGCAAAACCGTTGTGCCCACTAGGTGAGGCACGGCACAGATCTGTGCAAAAAAGCTGCAGTAGATTCCTGTTACTTCCACCCAGTGCCAGCTCAGAGTCTGTGCACTGACTTGTCTGACCCAACAACACAAAGCGGCGCAGTACAGAAACCTGAATTGCTCTCAATGTACAAGTGTAGTAATTCCTTCTGCATATAGTAGGCAGGTCACAGGTCTGCCAGCGGAGACATGAGAAACTGGGTGGAATTTCTGTGAATCTCCTGTCAAGTAAGAGTAATATCAGTTTCCCTGGCTTGGGAAACCATAAATGCAATTTATAAGTCTAATGTTTGTCTCGTAATAGAAGATGTCATATAATTAATGGTGCTACTAGTACCTGCACATCTCCTGGAAACAATTTATTGGTCAGGCAATACTTTCCTTACACATACAATACAGGGTCAGTTAATCAACATCCAGTTTTTAAAAAAATTAAAGTAAAATTTTAAAACTTGATTTAACATGCTTTATGAGCTTCATTAAATCTTCTCAATATAATCCCCTTGATTCATCCAACGAGCCACTCTCCCCCTTTCATTTAATCTGACCAATGTTACTACAATCACAAAACTCACACCACCACTCTGATGGAACATCCTCATAGCTTTCAGTCTTGATCAATGTTTTACAAGTTTCAAGTGAAGATACCAAAGTTATTCGATTATTTAGTGATTCCCCTGACTTCCATTATTTCAGAGAATTAAATTCATGCTTCAGAGACAGTCTAGGTAAGAACTTTGCCATATAAATTTCTTAGCAGAAATTCTGTGTATGTAAATACCATACTCATAGTTCAACTTCCAGACCAAACAAAATGAATTACCAACAGATGATCAGGTATGCAAAAAACTCAAGTAAAAACTTAGCAAAAGCTGCTGTCAAGTATCTTCAGATATTCAGATTTAGAAATTAATTTAATATATCTTACCTGGTGAGAATAGGGACCATGTCTTGCCCACTGCCATGTTCTTTCTCCCACTGCTCAAGCAAAGTAGTGAGCTCAGCCTTGGAGTCCACATGTCCAGATCCTGAAGTCATGGCTTAGCCTATGGCAGAGGCAACAACAACAAAAACAGGCAGAAAAATTAGAAGAAATACCACACAGTTTCACTGTATTCATTGAAATAACCTAAACCAAAGATCACAAGCCATTTGGAAGAGGCAAGTAAATACTCAGCAACAAGGAGTGAAAAAAAGATTAATGACAGAATACTGTACTTCACTTTCAAAGTTGGATATTTCCTTTTGGTCCTTTGCCTGAAGAATAAAGAATGAACACACACACTTTCAACACAAGTCTTAACTGGTGTATGACAACTCTGACTATGGGGGCCAAGTATGCACACCTAACCACAAGTGTGTTCAGTACGGAAGCTTTTTAAAAATCTGCCTCAGTTCCATAAGCAGACCTGAGTTAGTCCTTTGCTGTTGTTCCCAGATTTACTCAAGAAACAACAAAGCCAGGGCAGCGAGATTATGATCAGCATCATTATTCCTGTTTAAGACCCTCCAAACAGCAGTGAAAGTGCGAAGATTCACATTTAGCCTCACACTGCCAAGGGGGCAGAAGGTAGCAGCACTGAGTAGCTGCAGGCAGTAGAAGAAGCACCATAAGAGCGGTAGTTTGGGAAAGGGGCAGGTCACCACATCACTGCTTGTTCAAGGTTTCCAAGGACCATCAGTGGCTCCAGCAAAAAGGAAGAAAGATCACAGGAAGCAGCACTGGAGGAATCACTTCAGGCTGATCAGCCTTTACTTGCAAGACAGCAGCTGACAGAAGATTTACCTTCCCATCCACAAAAGTGAGATCCTTGGACAGTACTGAGTGACTTGTTAAGATACCTAATGAAGGGATTTGATGAAACAGAATCCCTCTAGATTCTGTTTAAACCTCTAGATTTCCAGGTGTCAATTTCTTTCGGACTGATAAAAATCTGCTAGAAAAACTAACAGACCAAACAATTACAATCTGTCTCAAAATATCACCATGCCCTTAGTTTCCAATCTGACAGACAGTGATCACTGTGAAGAGCTGTCGCTTCTGGAAGAAGGGATACCTAATCCTAATTTATGAATTGACCGTGTATTGAAGATGAGGGGAGAGGATGGGGGGCGGTACAGGAAAGAAATCAAAGCAAAAGAAATTCCTCTACATCTAAAACCACACATCTGTCATGAAACTAAATATCCATTTGTCATAAATGACCAGAGAAAGAACTTTCCAAAACAATGTTAAATACAGATATGTTTAAGACAATTACATAAACACCAACTCCTGAAATACGTATTCAGAAATCAGTCAAATGACAGACTATAAAGGGAACCATAGGTCAACACAGATTCCATAAGTATTTATAGCACAATTCTGAAAAACATCACAATGTTCACCTGAGTGTTAGATTCCTCTAATTTGCTTAAAACCTTTTTGCATTCAGGGCCTGGATGAACAGCTCTACCTCCCATCTCATAGGTGCTTCTGAATTTAATGTATTGTGACTGGTTAGTTAAATGGGAGACAACAAGCGAAGATCACCTGGCTGAAGATGAAACTGGCAGAAACCGCACAAAAATCAGCACTCAAAGACTATGGAAAAATAAATCTGTGACTACATGACCCCCAGTCTGAAGAACACAATTTTGATAAGTAGTATATGAAATGAGCATATGCTAACAAAAAACCTATGCAAGCATAAAGTAAGATGATGTTTTCTAAATGGCAAGTAATTATGATTTTATCTAGAGCATTCATTATTCATTCATCACAGAACTTGACTGGGAAATTCGATGCAAATGCATAAATCACTTCAGAAAAAACGCTACCTAAATGCGGGCAACAAAATGTAATGAGATTGTACAAACACACACACCCTGAAACATCTTTGAAAGGGAAAACTACTCCAAGCTCATTAAGCTCTATTCCTTATTTCTTTAACTCAAGAACATTTGCCAGCAGCACTTCTGAGCTTTTAAATATCACATATAAACATTCGGACAAATCCATTGAGCCTCAGAATGCAAGTGCTTTAACAGCATCTGCATTCAACCATTTCAGACATCTCCACCTTCATCCTATACCTAAGGGACACAGAAGAAAGTGCTTTGTGACCCCAGAGCTTGTATAAGGCATATACAGGCCCTCCTGCAATCTGAAGAATAGTTTATTCCCCCTAACAACCTTTAATTATTCCATCTAGAAAATAAGAAAGGTCCAGCAATACCTGCAACAGGTCAAAGTTTCAGTCAGGAACTGACTGCTCCCATTGCCCTCTGGGACATCCAGTCCTATACCATAACTAAGCAAATATAGAAAAATCTACACTGTCCCTAAAACCTGATGTATTACCACTTACTTAAAGCACACTATGGGGCTAAATAACTGGTGCTGACATGCAACTATTTTCCCGAAATCAAGTTAAAACACAAAAACACCACTCTTTCTATAGGTGCACAGCAATTAAAGTATATGTCTCACCAAGGCATCCCACCTATTCCAAAGGCTTATCCCTCCCAACCAATTCACATAAATTTGACTATTCTAGATGGCAACACAAAGAACAGCAACAACACAAATGACCTCAGAAGCATTTACTTCCACAGCTCTCATATTAAAGCATGTTAGCAGTAAAATATATGTGAATGCAATATTATGGCAGATGAATGACTTTTTAAACACAAGAAGGAAAGAAATGCCTTCTGTGCTCACTTTTTTCAAGAACTCCATCATCAATCAAAGTTAAGAACTCTGCAGAAAGGACAAGATCATAAATGGTACGAACTGTAACTGTCAGAAATACACCCAGTCTGTTGGAGAAGACCAGTGAGAGAAACTCTGACTTTCACCATTTCCCTTGGACAAGCTAGTGAACAAATTCAATCTTAAATCGCTTTCCAGTAACTAGCAGAACAGGGAGCAGCTATCTCATTGTAGATTTAAATCCATGGGGGGGTTTTAATTTTTTTTAAATAAGTTTTTACAATCTTGGCCTACTACAGATTTCAATTAAAATACCTAATAAGCTAAGGAATGGAATATTTTTTCTACACATCGCTATTGTCAAAATATCACATTTAGAATCAATAGAACTGATATAAACAAAACATGAAGCACTTCAAAGGATTTGACTTAGAAAGACAAATATTTACAACCTTAACTCATTGTGAACACTCCCACTGAAAATCTTCATATGCATGTTTCAGCACAGTGGTGCACACAGTATCACTTTAATATTAAACACTACTTAGTATTCCAATATCATAGCAAAGTTTTTGTGAGCATTCTACTCTTCTGAAATTAGATGTAAAAATTTGATAGAAGAGAGAAACCCAAAGAAGCATCCAGACACATACCTAGAAGTGCTCAATGTTTTGAAACCTCACACACCTCAGTGCTTGAGTCACCTTAGTCAGACACATCTGAACAACCAAGATATATGAGTCCCAGAGACCTCTAACTGAAAACCCTGATAAGTGCACAGTACAGTTCAAGCAGTTCAGCATCACCGTTTTGTTCCCTGACATATTCGAGTGGCATACCAAATGAAACACTACTACAGGTCATTCACTTATTGATTTTGTATTGTGCTCACGAAAAGGATTCTGAGGTTCCAAACGCACTGATTTCAATACAGATAGGCATTTTAAAGTATTAAACATCTCAGGTGAAAATAAATCTATTTGTACAATCTGAAAACCAACAATTTGGTTACTTGGGAAACAACCACATATCTATACCTTAACAATTTAAATGTAAAATGAAAGAGCCACATAACAATACCAAAAATTATACCTTAGGGGATAACAACAACAACCAACTTTGTAGAAAGACTGCACATTTAAATGCAGGTGTGGACAAAAATTACAAGGGGATTTGCACACCCACCTGTATAAAGTCAACTCAAATTCTAATAACTACACTCTGACCTACCTTAAATAATCAAGTTTCATATTGTTCCTAAACATGATTCTAAGCACAGGTGAGGACATAACGTAGATGAGAATTCTAATATAATAATATCATCCCATAAGGAAAAATTAAGAACTCATTAATTGGAATCCAGTTAAATAGATAGCAAGCAAATCAGCAAATCTGTATGTTTTCTACATTTATGTTCTAACATGAAGAATTTTTTAAAAAAAAAAATATTAAAAAATCTCTTTCTCATCACAGTTCTTTAAAAGGATGAGATGCCAGACAGCTATTTGCCTAAACCTGTTGAGTCTGACACTGCCATGCCGAAGTTAATGCTGAAGCATAATGAACTGTCAACACTGAAGTTCACTTATGGAAGAAAGTATGCCACAAACTCACGAAATCTTCAGAACCTTGGAGAATAAAATCATGCTTTGGCATCACACATGACTGAAGCTCTGAGGGAAGTCCTTGTTTGTTCTACTTCCCACTTTAACCCCTAACAGAACTCAAATTTAGCTGTTACTACAGAACATATTCTTGATGTCACTTTAATTATTTGTTTAAAAAAATGATTTTTTTTACAGGTAGAATATTTTTAAGGCCAGAGAAAACAACAAAGTCATTTAGTTTCCTGGAATTTCTGCTTTTACAAAACAAACCTGGAACTATGTGCTGATCTGCCAGGACAAGCAGAGAAAAGAAGAACAAACTTCTGCTGTCTATAAAGGAAAGTAAAAAAAAAACCCAAACAAATGAAAAAAACCCGCTCCATTTCAACATCAATTAATTCCTCTTCACACAGCTGGGAAGAAAACTCACGAGGACCCGACGTGCCCCGAGGAGCAGCGGGACCGACCTCGCCAGGGAGCGCAGCCGGTGACAGCTCTGACAGGCTCCGGCCGGCAGCACGGCCCGGCCCGCACCGCGCCTTGCGGGAGCGGCCTGTTCGCCGGCACCCAACGGGAGCAACCGCCGGCGCTGCCCGTTCCAACCGAGGGTTTAAAGGTCAGCACAGCGGGCCGGGGCCCCCCCACGCCGGAGAGCCGCCTCCATCGCCGAGCAGGCCCGGCGGAACCCCGCGCGGAGCGGCGCCTTCGCAGGCCCCGGCGCAGGAAGAGCCCCCGAGGAGGGGGCGGGCCGGCCGGCGGAGCACCGGGGCGGGCGGGGCCGGCGCGGCGCAGGCCCGCCCCCCCGCCGGGAGGCTGACAGGCCGCGGGGGGACGCGGCGCAGCGCCCGGCCGGGCCCGACCGCCCCTCGCCTCAGTAGCGCTTCGGAGGGCGCCCCCTAGCGCGGGGGCGGGGCGCGCAGGCCAACCCGCCCCCGTCCGGCGGCTCCCTCAGGGCCTCAGGCGACCCGTTCCCCCCTGCCCGGAGCAGAGGCCACGGCCGCCAACCGGCCCGGCCCGGCCAGGCCCAGCCCTGGGGAAGCGCGGAGGCGGCGCGGCCCCTTCCCGCCCGCCGCCCCGTACCTGCCCGATGCCCCGCTGGGTCGCCGCCGCTGCCCCGGCCCCTGCGCTCGGCCCCGCACACCCCGCGGCGGCCGCGATTGCTATGGCGGGCACACACTTTGCGCGTCACCACGCCAGAGGTCGCGTCACGGCGCGCGAGGCGGTGGCGCGAGCAGCAGTGAGGCTGGGGGAGGAGGCGGCGAGGGCCTCGCGCTCGGCCTCCCGGGAAACGGAGTTCGCGCGAGGTGAGCCCGCTGCGCATGCGCCTTTCGGGCGGCTGCGCCGCAAAGGACACTGGGAGTTGTAGTTCTCGGCGGGCGCTGCCATTGCGCCTTCTCAGCACAGCCCAGAGCGCTGCGGCGGCTCGTAGGCGAAGGGGCGTTCTCCCGGGAGAGAGGCGAAGCTGTGGACTCTGCTGCTTCCAAGCCGGCACTGAGGAGCCGCCGAGCAGCGGCTGCCGGCCCCGATACCCGGGTGTCTGCCCCGATAGCAGTGCAGCAGCTGGCGCGTCGCCAGCCCGTCCTGCAGCCCCCGGGCACGGCGGCGACCGGCACCAGCTCTGCCTCTTCATTCCTTCCTCACGTTGAGGCTGAGTGTTCACTTGTGCGTAGTTCACCTGCTTAATGATGCTTCCAGGTAGACAGCCAGGTGTTTCAGCAAGAGGGCAGCTTGAGGATGAGCTTAGATTACATTTGTGCCTTCGGTCCCTGTCCAGAGCACTTTCTCCTCTTCTTATCTGCAAGACAGGAACATCATTCTATTTTCTCCCAGTTAAACTGCAGCCAGTTTGGGCTGTGGAAGGCAAACCCCACAGCGCGGCCGAACACCCACCTCGGCTCTGGCCATGCCCAGCAGCAGGAGGCGCAGACCGGACCGAAGCATTCCTCAGGCTCTCCTGAACCTCCAGAGCTCCTGTTCCCACACCCCCAGCCTTCCTCCCGGCTGGAGAGTTCATCCTCTCCACAATCCTTTCCTCTAGCACCCCCCAGGAGAAGCTACACGCATGCAACGAGAGAGTGCGTGCAGAGAAATCTTTCAGTACCGTGTAGCCCCATTCCTGTTTGCTTTTCCCGTGCAAAGTCTTCCATTCCTCTGGGTTTTTTTCCTTATCTGTTGTCTCTGCAGTGGGAGTAGCCCAGCTCTTCGGGAAGCACTGTGTCCTTTTACGGTGGTAATAAGTTATTATTCTGCACTGTCCCGTGCCACGGCATATTAAGTTACGCATGCAGAAGATCTGTGCGTTCTCAGCAAGGTCACCATTTCTGAGCGGGAGGAAGACAAGGAGGGGTACGTTTTTCAACCACACCCCTATGGCTGGGTGAAGGATCAAAGGTATCAGACCTGCCTGCAGCATTATTATCCAGGGAGGAACACCATATCCACAGCTGCACCTTCTTCTCCGCTTCGTGGCAGCTGGCAGCCTCCAGGCCAGCCACAGAGCTGTTCAGGAGGCTGCAGAGGTTAGCGCTCGCACCTCCCACCACCTAAGCTCAAAGGGCTAAAAGCAAAACTAAGGTTTCCAGTTCCTGCTGTGTCTATGATGCACGGGAGATACGGTCACTTCTCCAAGAAAGTGGGGTTCAGTCCCCCAACTCACCTGGCTTGGAGCCTGCTGCTTCATTGCCTGATATGTTTTGGGACAGGACAGCTTGCAGCTACACCCAGGCAGCTGTGCCACAGCCTCCTACACAAGCTGCCTGACATGGTCGGGCCTCCAGCTCCTGCATTTCCAGGCCTCAGGAGATATTTTGGAAGGACTCAGTCTAATACCCTTGTTCCCCATAGGCCAGGTGAGAGTCCTACTGACTCACTTGGCAGAGCCAAGACAGTATGAGCTCTCCTTTCATTTGGCTTCTCTTTAAAAGCAATGAAACCCCAGCTCGTGCTGCAGTTCTCTACTAATTGCCCAGGTACAGGCAGAAGCTCTTCTCTTAAAGGAATAAATAAGAGTAAAAAATGGGTAAATAAGAGGAAACAGGGTCCTCCCTTTCAAGGAAAGGCTTCATAAGCACTGGCACCATCTCCAACTGAGATGCTTCCTGCCCCAGAAGTGTCCACATTAACCCTCTTACTTACACTGCACCTGTATAAACCCCTGCCATGGGCACTATTCGAACAGGCACAGATTCTGCTACCACACTTCTAATATTTGACTGTGAAGTCATGATTAACTAAAGATGTCGACTGCAGCAGTGAGAATCCTGCTGCAGAAATCCCCCTGAGCACTGGATATAGTGAGTGAGCCCCCACCTTCACACCAGCACTTTGCTTTAATAGTGTAATTGAAGAGAAAAAGACAACACCAAACTATTGCTGTGGATTGCAGAGCAATAAAACAAGGGGCCAGCAGTAAGGTTGTACCTCTTACCCTCTTGGATCTTGTGGCAGAGAGATAGGCCTGTGGCATGTGAGGAGGGGAAGGTTATCTCTGCATGTTCACCTCTATGGGCTCCCCAGCCAGAAAGACAACATACTTGCTTGGGATGGTTAACTAGCAATGATGACTTAAGGCTGAATCAAACCTTACACTTACTTGAACAAAATAACCACTTCTCCCCATTGCTGTCACATGCAAGGTCGCCTTGCAATCCTCTGGTGAGATCTGCGGTCTGTAAACAGAGGATAAACCCACTTCACCAGACTCTCATAAGCTTCTAGACTAAAGGACGATTAATTGTGGAATCAGAGGAGAAACTGCTAAAAGAAGCCAGGAGACAGAACCTGTGTGTTCCAGAGGATGCCTGAAGTACACTAAGAGAGGAAGGATGTGGCTGGGATGCATCATCTACTCACAGCTGCTGACAGCCCAGACCCAGCCTCCAGGCAGCAGCTTCACCTGCCTGCCTGGACAGACCTTTGCTCTGGGAATGAGAAAAAAGTTTGTGATCAGGAAGCTCACAGCATTCAGAGAGACTCCTCACCACGGCTGCCCTACAAGGACAGCAAGGACCCTTCAGGTTTTCAGGAGAGTTAATTGCTTACCTTGACCTCCCACACAGTTCTACACTGATAAAATTTGACTTCCTACACTTCACCTTTTATTAACCGCTCCATCTGCTTGTGGGAGTCAGTTTGCTCATCACCTTGTTTCTACTTGCAATTGAGTTTCTGTTGTAGGGCAGCTGAGACAGTAGTTACTGACTTAGCAGCTATCAACCTCTGCAGCATAATTTTGCTGCATGACTCATAGCAGGTGAGTAGTAAGTCCAGTAATAAAGTTCAGTCCCTTCTCAGCACTTGTGTGTATCACACCACTGCTGCAACTACACACAGCACCCAGGTGGCTGAACTGAACATTTGGGAGGGTCTGAACCTGCCCTGGTAAGATACTTGTAAACTGAGGGGTGTTTCTTCACAACTCCCATGCCTAAGGGGACTGCAGAAATCAGGCGGGAGGTCAGGTGTCTGGGGAGCTGCACGTGGGAATGGAGGACATTTTCCAGGAGTGCAGTGGAGGTCAGTCTGCCTGTGCACCAGCTCAGCTCTGATGCTCTGCTCTGGGGAGTGCTTCCCTGCCTTCCACCCCACCAGCCTCCTGCAGTGCCTGTGGGTACCTGGGCAGTGAGCAGCACACACAAAGGTCTCCCAGGAAGGCCTCAGCTCCAGCCTTAGTACCATCAATCGCCTTGGTCTGCCTGAATGGTTCAGAAGCTGTTTTATGAGGTGTGATACAGTGCTGGGGCAGCTCATATTTGCAATGATATCCCTCGTGCCACAGGAGCTTTGAACACTGTCTAGACTCCCCAACAGCACTTGATTGCCATGTATATAGTGCTAAGTTTTTACACGCTGTGCAAAAGATTGCTTGGTGGATTAGATTATGGCCATGAGTGACCTGCAAGCTGGCAGCCAGCACATCAGCAAATGGTTTGTGCCCGTTTATTGCCTACATCTGAAGGAAGGTAGATACTACAATGGAAAAGATGTGATAAATGAGGTAGACCATGGGAGAAAGCAGAGCAGTTTCATCCTGCCTGCCTAGACAGACTGAGCGGAGCAGAGGGGCTGAAGGCATTGCCACAGGCTACCTGCAATCCAGGTGACCATGGGCAAATGGGACCAAAATATGTGCACTCAGCACCCCTGACAAATGATGTGTGACAGGGAACAGTCCAATCACTAGGTGGCACACCAGGATCATCACACCAGACCAGCATCCCTCGGGAGGAGAGGAAAGCAAGCAAAATAACCCCAAGCACAAATTAACAAGCAATCATTTGGGGCTGGTGTGCTTAGAATGAGCCATTTCTTTACACACACGTGGAGCAAAACCGTCCAACGACTAGAGAAATAAAATGTAAAAGAGCAGACAAAGTTTGTTCACTCAATCAAATTCCGCCTGTGCTTCTGTGCTATTTCTAAGTGACAGTGGGTAAGGTGGGGGAGGCCCACTTATGAGTGGAGTGCAAAGCACAGAGGGCAGTAGAGGTGGATGTTGCTCCAGAGAATGCAGTTACCAGCTCTTCCAAGAGTTATGCCTCCTCTTGTGTGTGGAGAGAGCTTCTGGCTTTTGCTTACAGCAGAAAAAGTTAAGCAAAGTGCAGAGAGAAGTTTCTTGCAGCAGATAAAACTTGTCTGCTTCCCAGATGAAGGTGGAGTGATGGACAGTGGCAACAGGCTAACATTACCTAATGCAAAAAAGATTTCAAGTGTGGTTATTTGTGGGGAGAAGAAAGAGTGATAGAAGGGTGATAGCATCGTTTCTGGGGCAAGTTTTCTCTAGGCTGGAGCTAACACAGAAACACAAGCTAAAACCAGCTAAGGTATTCACAAGGAGGGGCTAGAGAGAGACCTACATTTTTACAGAGGCCCAGCTACCATTGTGTATTGTTCTGCTACTGTAGATCAGTACAAGCAGTTCACTTTTGAAACCATTGAGGACTATATCATGGCCAACTATGCTAACTCTCTGGACACTCACAGGGTCTGCAGGACTTGCCATCCAGCACAGAGTGCACCTCAGGCTCTCTGAGCGTTTGCATGGACTCAGCAGCGCAGACACCGGTTCACCAGCAGCATTGCCCCTCGAGCAATGGTTTGGCTGAGAATTTAGCCCAGACTGAAGAGAGAAGCCAGATCTATATCTAGGAACACAGAAATGCAGAAGAATGTAGTTCATCAGCTCAGATACTAATGAGAACATGAGAAGGCAAACGGCTTTCTTCCAAACCAGCTAGTGCCAAAACTCTCCATTCAGACACTCAGTCTGATGCCAAGAGCACATAACTCTGCCTAGCTGAGAGTCTGAATGACAACATATCTGTGTTCACAAGCCAAAAGTCAACAGGGAAGTTAAAAAATAAAAAGTGATGGCTGTTGTGTGAAGTAGAGGTTCATGCACTGGCATAAACCTCTCCTTTTTCAGTAGCATGGCACCAAAACCTAACCATGCTGCAGTGACACTGCATGGTAGCTAGTATGGGGCAGAGTCTTGCTCAGAGCTTTACACTCAGCTTCTCACAGGCACCAAGCAGCTTCAAGCAGATATTAATACTTCTCCTCTGTCCCAAATCACTGTAAACTGGGGTTATTGGTGCGTTCTGTGGTGTATGGGCTGTGTCTTGCCCAGGGGGATGAGCCATGACTCAGCAATTGGGAAACAGCCTTTGTGGGAGTGGAAGCACATAGATAAACCATTTACATGGAATGTATGATGGAGAACATGAAAAAAGTATGGGATAATAAGTACACACAAAGTGGCATTATGGCAGTGAGACATGGTTTTCTCACTAAACTAATTTCTCTAATGGGGAATGAGTTAAAAGTTCATTTCAGGCACTATACAAAATCCCTTGCTAGTTTTTGTGGTTTAATGAGGGTTTTCCTTTTTTATCTGCTTCGTTACTATAGGAAACAGCAACTCAACAAGCAAAGAAAACTCTTCACACAGGAGGAAGCAAGAAAAGATTATGCACAGCAGGCTATGACATGCCTGCAAGTCACACACTGGGAGTATAAACAAATTCCTCCTAATGTTTTCCAGCAACAAGGATTTTAGGGATTACTTGTAGCAACAACAGCTTTAAAAAACAAAGACTAAACAAAACCAGGAAAGACTATGGTTTTAAGACAACTGTCCTTTTTTTTTTTTTTTAAGAGAGATTATCAGACCTGAAGTGCAGGTTATATATGTGTTCTCTTCATGGAGTTAATCAGGTCAAGCATCTGCATGTGACAGTTTTGATGCATGGGGAAACAATTGGTGAAGGTGGGCTATAATGATTACAGACACTGTAGATATGTAAAACATGTTAATTTTGAATTAATGAGTTGTTTTATCCCTGAGGGTTTCCATGAAGGGTCTTAGTAACAACTATGTGGTGTTGCCCATATGTAGCTTCTCCAGTATTTGCTAATCTAAGTCTTTAGCTTGACGGTGGCGGTTACAGTTCTCAAAGCTCTGCAGATATCTGGTCCAAGCAGCCACGTGTGCATGGTACCACCGCAATCACTACCAAGACATTTGGACCTGGACCACTGTAAAATCTGAATACTGATCACTTTACTCTCACGTACATTCAGCCACACCTTGAAAGAAGCCCTGAAGCTGCCCCAGCAACATAAAGCATTCAACAGCTTTTGGCACAGGAAAAATCATCAGCTGAAATGAGGAAATGTAAAGCTGCGAAGCAGGACAGGCTGCAGGAACTTGTGCTGGGATTTACCTGCGACACTTGTCCCAAGTTTCCCATGAAGCGGTTCATGTTTTGTCACGCAAAAGGAATTACTTCCTCTGGCAACACCTCTGTGCTGCCCTGACCCCAAATGGCCTCTGCAGCCCCAGAAATGCTCTGGGACAGGGACATTTCAGGGCAGTTTACCGAAACGCTGAGCACCACCAAGCCCACATACCTTGGAAATGCAAGCAGGCCTTGGCACATGGTGTTAACGGCGCAGACCCAGATCCCTGCTGTCCTGGGTGACTTCATAAAGTGCTAGTTCTGGCACTGAACTCAAAAAGCCAGGTGAAGAAAGAAGCATTGGCTTGAGGGCTCTTCCCTTCCCTCTTCCACTTGTCCTCTCATGTAGACAACACTGCCTCTTCTTTCTTCCGGGTGCTTCATAGCCCCAGTCAGTGGGGAGGGAATATAGCAAGAATTAAGTTTAATTATTTTCTTTGCTCAAATAAAACAGAAGCTCCTGCTGATAGGGCAGAAAGGGAAAAGCACTGAATTTTCAGGAGTTAAACCTGGTGCCAACCCACAAACGAGAAAAATCCCACTGCTTTCCAGGGCACAGCACACTGTGTTGGCAAATGCAGAGACATACTTATGGGCTTTGCTCTCCAGGGAGCTTCGTTTGTGAACATTTTGTTGCATTTATAGGAGTTCAGGGTATGTTTATCTAGCAGTCTATTCCTGTTGGGATGCAGATCCTTATCTTTATTTTAAAAGCAGCATTGCTATATGATAACCAGAAAAATATCTCAATGTCACCTCTGCTTCTGGAGCTGGAATTAGGAGCAGTTTGGATGTCCAGTGGCAACTGCAAATGATAATAAGTGGGTGACATGAAGCTTTGAAGCTCTTCACTCGAGCTGAAAGCCCAGCATGTTCTCTTTAACACACACAGCTCGCTCTGTACTGGAGGATGTTTCTGAAAAAGAAACAATTTTACGACTTCTGGACATAACAGAACAACAAACTATAAAAAGACCAACTTTACGTACTGGACATCTACATGTAAGTGTTTACAATTTAGAGACTGTGAGTAAACTTGACTTGCAACAACATTGCAAGTTGCATTTGCATAACAAACAATGTAGTCTAAAAAGTGGTACCTTACTTCAGGCCTAATTGCCACCTCTTAGATGTATGTATCTACCTGCTGCAATATGATTGTTAAATTGTGATAAAATGCAACATTATGAAATAGAGGCATTCTGGAGGGATAATTTTGCCATTACCACTGCAAATAATTTTTATATATATATATATATATATATATATATATATATATATTTGAGAGAGTTACTCACTTAATTCTTTCTGCTTCTAGTTTTCTTCAGAAAAAAAAGAGCCTTTCGAGCTGTTGGACATATCAAGTCATCAGAACAACTGGATAGGACTGGCAGGAATTTTCCCTGTATTACCTTACTTGACAGTCTGTGTTTTGTGTTTAATGTAATGTTTGTATCCTTATTATAATATGACATTACAATTAATGTAGCATCTGGACAGTAATCTTCAGTGTAGCATGGGAGGGAAACAATGCTTCAGCCCAAAGAGAAGCTAAAAAGATGGGAGGAAGTGATGAGAGATGTTTATGGCTTTTACAGCCTGTTTGGACAGCAGAACTCACAGGAGATTTTTGCAATACAGATACAAAGCTTTGAGCCAGGAAGGAAGAAGGAGGCGTGTTTAACCACTTTTTGAGGCTAGGATGCTATTTTCCACAAAACAGAGCTTTGCATTGTGGCTGCAAGTACTAAGGTTTATTTTGTTTTGTCTTTGGATTGTGGGAGTAAAAAGCTGGTCTCCCTGAAATACGTGGGATGTGAGTGACTCAGATAATAAATGCAAGATTTCACCATAGACATTGTGAATCACCTCCAGCACGGCCCCTCCCAGCCAGTTCCACAGCAGACAGGTGTGTCAGGCCTTGCTACCTGCCCCATGAGCTCCTTGTGATGCACAACCATCTGCCGCTAGCTATTGTTAGCTCGTGCTATGTTCCCTGGGCTCTGGAATACTGCCCACGAGCAACGGGAGAATCTCCTGGCAGACGAATCCCCAAGGGACATCAGCAAGGAACAATGTTGTCTGCTGTGGAAAGGTTTACAAACCAGCTGCAGTTACTTACCATCCAGCAGATTAATATTCAGCGTTTGCTTCAGAGTAGCATCTTCAGATCTAAACCTACAAGTCTCCATATATCCCCTTCACAAAGGGCAACCAGCTAAAAGGGGATGCTGAGGTCTCACATCTACAGCTCTTCTGAACTATTAATAAAATTCCCTCCTCACCTGGAGTTGATCAGCATCAATCTCCCAAGAGCCTTGAAAGATGGGAGAAGAAGAGGAAAAAAACTTGATTTCTTAAAGCCAGGCAAGTTCACAAGCCATTTTGCTTGCTGGACTGACTGCAGAGACTCTCTGCACTTTTAGATAATTTTTTTGCTCCTATTCCAAACACTGCTTTTCTCTCTTGGTCCTTTACCAAGACTTGGGTAACACATGGATTCTGCAGTCAGTGGAGTTTTACCCCTTACCCTGTACATGTAGGAGAACATGTCACCCTGCAGACACTATCATACCCCACAGTTCTATCTCCCTTCCTCTGGAAACTGTACTGGATAGTGGGAATTTGCTCCATTAGGAATAATCCCCAGGAGCGATTCACAGCTGGCTGAAGGGGGTTCGCTAGAGGGAGGGCTGTGGCTCTCCTCTTCCCCATAAAAGTGTCAAATGCAGCATCCTCATCCTCGAGCTGTGTTTTCTGGAAGGAGTCTCTGACTTCACCCTGTGCTTCTGCCACAGTCACAGTGTCCAGATCTGCAAGTCCTGCTCAGGGCCTCTCACCCCATCTCAATTCACTTGATGATGGGGAACTGCTAAGAGCATTCATGTCCCAAACCTCTCTCAGGAATTTGGGAGTCTCCTTCCCATGCAGGCACCAGCTGGGAACAAACCATTCCTCCTCAGCTCTGCACCCAGACTGTGTGCAAGCAATTTTAAACCCAGGGTGTGGACTAGTTGAATATAACTAAGAAAATCAAAGATGATTAAGAAAACAAGTTTGTGTGCTGTGGAATATATCTCCAGCCTGAAACAACTAAAAAGCTCTGCAATTCACCCGCGAAGTTCCCAGAGGTGCACAGATCTCCTGATAACATTGAAGCACCCTGAGAGCCAGAGTTCCTGCCTCCAGCTCACCTCCCAGTGGAGCTGAGAGCACAGCACTTGTGTTCAGAAACACCTCCACCTGGGAATCTTCCAGAGGTCTGTATCAGTGCAAAAACCTCTACCCACTTCTTTTCCCTCTTGTAGAACAAGTGGCTGTGCAGAGGAGTGACCAGGGCTGTCACCTCCTGCTACAGCTCCTCTGCCCCATCTTCTGTCCATTTGTGACCCCAAAGCACACCGGGGTTACTGTGTCCACAGGGGCTGTTAGCAGGTATATGCAAACCTGCCTGGGCAAGTTTTGCTCCTACTATTTGGCTGATTTCTAACCATCTGCAGCTACAGTTCCAGTCATTCCCTGGCTCCTTCTGTCTTGTCTCTTCTTGTGTGGTTTTTCTTTAATTTTCTCCTAATACTTCACATAATTCTGGTTGCTATGCAGTGTTTCCATGCTCAGTCATCTGTAACAATCCCCCACCATGGGTGTGTGCAGCTTGGGTGCACTGTGGACACTTTCCTGATGAATTTGCCCTTTTTGTATAGTTACTCTGGCTGCTTGGAAATAAACTGAAAACAAAACTGTTACTAATACCTTCCCTCTCCTAGTACCAATTAACTTCAGCAAAATAGTATTTTCCAACATCCTTTGTGTGGTCTAGACCAAGGTACAGACGGTAAGGTAAATCATATGGCTTAATTTACTCTTCACTTTTGTTCTCACTAGTGCCATGTAGATGAGGAAGGTAGGTAGAGCAGAGCAAGGAAGTGGCACAGTGGAACTGCACCCAGAAAGGGGGTACACTTGAACAGCTACCTGGGTTCTGTGCTGAGTCACCACATAGGGTGATGGGGCCAGTCCCAGAGGCTGCTTCCTTCACCAGAACCTGGAGAAAGGGAACGATCTAAGTTCAGTCCCCTCACATGCTGAACACAGGTCCCAGTCCCCAGACTATTAAAAGGCAACCATGTGCTCTTTCATGCCTGAAAGGGAGTTCTGTGCAGTTCCGAAAGCTCTTCAACAGAAATGTTGCCACCTTAACTGCTTTTCTGATCTGCAAACAGCAAATTTCCAAAAATAATTGTCCAGCCTCTTGATTGCTTTGTCCTCCCCTCCTTCCTGCCAATGGCCTGGCTGGGCAGGTTGTGCTGTGTTTGAGCAAGGAAGGTCATTCACCTGCACAGGCTCCAGCCATACAGAAGGAGGAATAACATGTACTTTATGCATTAGGACATCTCGTGCACACAAGCAGCCCCAAGATTACCCCCTTCACACAGACAGTTCCATAATTTTTCTACTTAAATACATCTACCACCAAAACTATTTGAAAGCCTTGCAGGAATGAACATGTGCTTTTGAAACAGAGATACTTCCTTAAGCCCTTGAACCTGAGACACCATTGTAAAGCCAGAGGAGTCAATAAAAGGAGGAAAATGCTGCTTAATGCAGTTTAAATAGTTGTTGTTTAGGGGGTTGTTTTTCAAATGCGTGAAATGACCTACTGTGGGGGGAAAGCAGACTACAACGATGTTAGATTATTCCAAAATTCAGATACCACTCTTTGTAGGAGGACAGAAACTGCAGAGAGTACTACACTACACCAGTATATTCCCACTGAGTGAGGAAGCCAAAATAACTGCTGTGAAGGTCCCTTTCCAAAGACAGGGCATGCCAAGATGCTAGAGCATAATGAATTGTGGATTTTAAACACATCAATTTCTGCCATTAGCAAGATTATGTTCTTCAACTCCACCAATGTTTTAGAATGATGTTTCAGCATCACGAGTAGTGTGAATAATATATACTGGTAGTGAAACAGGAAAGGACATCAGAGTAGCAGCAAAGAGAATGTAGGTACAAATTAGGAGATGCTATGGCTTGCATTTCATTGTATGGAGTTTTAAATGTTAAAATAGTAATTGCAGCACACAGGGTGTTGAAGAAACCCCTCCAGTACTCCAGGCCCTGCCTGGAAGACAGTGGGCAACAGCTGCAGGTGGGATGCAACCACAGATACCCATGGCATGACAGGAATGGAGCAACTCCTGGTGACACTAACACTTCACCGCCTGAACAAGCAGACGTGTATGACCAGGGAATCTCACATGGTACATTGCCTCAGGATTACAATACTAAGATGTAACTGTTACTGCTAATAAATAAAACGTGAAATCAACACTAATCCCTTCATATGGGCTGCTTACATCAAAGAACCTGCAGTGAATTACAGGTGTTCTAACAAACAAAAGATTAGGTCCCGCATGAAGAATAAAAAAAGAGAGTAGAAAGCATACTGAAAAGCAAAGAGGAAAAGCCAGGTATCTTGTTTTATAGCTGCAGATTAATAGTAAACCCTGGATGAATCTACTGAATGAAGAAGCAAAGGTAGGTCTTATCAGCATCAACATGAAAAATGTACTGAATTATCTTCCCAAACCTCGATAATCCACCCATAGTCCTTCTGCCTGTTGTATATTTGCTCAAAACCAAGAAGTCTTTTATTATTAGTCATTTAGTTGCACACATCCTTCCCCCTTCCTAAAACAAACACATTCCTTTGCCATCCTCATCTGTGAGGATAAGTTTCAGGATAAACAATTGAAGTACAGTTGTGAAATGAGGAAAACAGAAAAAGGTCACTGTTTCCATCTGCCCCATAGCCATGCTGCCTAGACCATCACTCACATATAACCTGTAGTCATGGTAAACCCCAGGGTCTTCATCAACAGATGATGTGAGGGTAG
This sequence comes from Streptopelia decaocto, assembly GCF_964273445.1. Taxonomy (NCBI): domain Eukaryota; kingdom Metazoa; phylum Chordata; class Aves; order Columbiformes; family Columbidae; genus Streptopelia; species Streptopelia decaocto. The sequence continues at coordinate 7,281,667 of NC_138662.1, forward strand.
AGACCAACAGCCTGAACCCTAGGAAGAGCAGCAGGGACTGAAAAGCAGTCCTTCACTTCTCTACCAACAGCAAATACCTGCCACTCTTAAAGGAACAAGAAGTGAGGAGCCAAGGGGATCCCAGGACCACTAGGGCAAGGCTGTCCCCAGTCAATGCTCATTCCACAGTACCTAGGCCAGATCAGCCAAGGAACAGCAGTCAGCATCAGCCAAGAACACAAGTTACCAGGCAAGTTCACGGTGATAAGGCAGAACCAAAGTTAAGCTAAGAAACAACTCTATAGGCTACATTCAACAATACCAGCCAAAGTCAAACACATCCCAAGACTAGGTGCCCAGGGCTGAGTTTAAATAGAGCCCCTGTGCCAATTGACAGCGAGGGGTGAGTGGAAGCCCCAGGTGGGGCTGGTCAGGGCTGTTGAGGCCCATTAGGCCCCTGACATTTGCAGCCCAACACAGGGACAATGTTATCGCACAGGGGAAAACCCCCTTGTTCAGAGTATTATCAAAGTTGATTCCTCAGGAGAAAGCTGACTGTAGCATTAGAAAGGGGGTTTGAAAGCATGGCTGGGAGCAAGGCAGTCCTGACCAGCCACTGGGTTTATTTTCCACTAAGGAAGGTGAGGAGGTGATTTTTTATCCTGTGTCCTCCTCTTGCTCTAGGTGAGTGAAATGTCCTGGGATACAGAAAGGCCACACTGGCCAGAAAAGAGTCAGTGCATTTTGGGGGTGGAGTGGGAGTAGATGTTGTTGTGCTCACCTGGCTGCACCTGCTGTAACCAGCTGTCTTGGAAGGAGGGCTTAAAAGGAGTGAGCTGGACCTGAGAGGGAGTATGAAGATATCTGGTTTCTTAGGCTGGGCTCAGAGGCAAGTAAGGCTCTAGTAATATCTTGTTGTAGAACTGTTTTTTAGTTGCTTACTTCCTTCTCAGTTGCACCACAGTATGTGTTTCTGACTAAGCAAAACAAGAAAGAAACTATGTAACTTGAAAATATTTTTTACCTCCCTGTGACTTTGCTAATGGGCCTCACAGGTAATTCAATGATACACTTGTGTGTGCTGGAGCTGTGGGTTTAACTTTGTCACCTTCATGGGAGTTCTCAGCACTGCAGGTCTCTGTGGACTTTGCTGCTGGCTCCACAGTCCTTGTCCTTGCAGTAGGTGGCTAAGCAGGCTGAGTCCTGCTTTAGTGGGATGCCCTGCTGTGGGGATTGCTGGGAGCTGCTGTGTGACCTTCTCTGATGAGGTGCTGCCTTGCATTACTTCTTAAATTTGTTACTTTTGTTTCTTTAAATATGCCACTGCTCCTCCTATGAGCAAAGCGCCCTCTCTTGCCCTCACTTCCTCCTGTTACTCTGTATATCATTGTATTTTTGTTATTCCCTTTCCTGACCAGAAATTACAAACACTTGTACCTTCCTCTAGAAAAGGTGGTGCCTCATTTTACCTTCCTGCTGTCTTCTCTGAGTGGTTGCACCCAATTTGATGACTTGGTGTTTGAGAGTGGGGTATTGAAGGCTGAAGAGCAGTTCAAACAAGCAGCACTGTGCTGAGTTATGCAATGGCATTACAGCATTTCAATACTGTAATCTTCTCAAAGCAGCTCACCATAGGGTTAAGAAAACAAAATAAATGCCTGCTTTCCAAGCAGAGTGATCTTGCCCTGTAATGGCACTGATTCTCTTCTGGATTAGGCTAGAGCAGAGCTGAGCACACAGAGGAAGTGTTCCAGTTGTTTCATGTAATGAGGGTTGTCCTTAACTTGTCCGGAACAAAACTTACTTGTTTCTGTTCTCCAGTGTCTGGTTCTTAGCCCCTTCTAGTGGGGAAAGGAGAAGATTGCAGACTGAGTGTTAAGGTGCAAGTGAAATCCAAGATGAATACCACGATTCTGGTTAAATGTTCATGAAGCAGAACCACCATAAAATTAACAGGCTCCTCTGAGATGAGACTCCCTGGTAATTCCTTGACCAAGTCCTTCAGCACAAAGCTTAATGTTACAATAAGCGTGATATTAGAAATAGAGTGAGCTTCTGTTTCTGACTTTTCACTTTCCTTCCCTCTGTGTGACTGCCTGAGTTGTTCTCTCAGGATGGAAACAGCTTCTAGGTTTCCTATCCTGCTGTGAGAAAGGGACTGGCCAGAGTGTGTTCTCCTTCCACAGTGGGACAGTGCAGCAGCAAGCAGAAGGGACAGTGACCAGCACCCAGAGTGAATACCACATGAAGAAAGAGGCAAGTAAAGGCACATAGAAAAGGAGGCAACACAGATGTGGTTTAGCAGGTGACTGGTGCCGTGAAGAATAGTGTTGTGTGTCACCGCTGGCCGGGGAAGGTCTGCAGGAAGCACAAGGATGGTCACCATGGCACACAGATGATGATGCCTCCTCCATGTCAGGTAAAGTAACACAGGTTAGACCAAACTCTTGAAAGAGAAGGATCTAAGGGCATGCCCACCAGCATTAGGTATTATGCTGTAGCAGTTGTAGCACTGTCACTAGAGTACTTGGGAAACAATTGCTGTGATTCCATCGAACCAAACACATTTGTGCCAGGCTTGTGATTTATTAATTGATTGAATGGAATGTCATATGCTGACTCACAGCTGCTTGGGTTGTAGAGTGAAATGCAGACATGCTGCTTTGGCTGTGCCTGTGGACTGCACCTTGATGGCATCTGCTCTGTTTCCAAGCATCCCATCACAGGCTTTCCGTTTCTAGAACTCTTGGACAGAGCTTAGGATGGAAGAATCCAGAGGTATTCTAGTGCCAGGGCATGGAAGGCAAAGCTAAGTTATCTTCCTGATGGGATATGTATTTTTCTCCTGCTATAGAGACACCCTTCACAGAGCCTTGTCTCCTGTGGCAGGGTGAGCAGGTTTAGGAGATGCTTCTATAACTCTCATGGAAAGTTTTTGTGAGGGCATTTTAACTCCCCACATTCTCTGTGGATTATGCATCTCAGAGCATTTATTCAGAGGAACAGAGACCTTCCCAAATCCTGCCTTTGACTTTTAAAGACCCTGGTGTGTAGGAAGAGGGCCCAGAGTATCAAAGCGGTACTGATGTCCTAGTCAGGACAGTGAGCATCAGTGCATCAGAGTTACTTGATGGACACTTTTTTCTGGACACAAAACTGAGGCCTGATGGCTCTATGTATTGAGAAAGTCTAATCAGTAAAGCTGTGAAAGGTAACACTTTGAAAGTGCCTTTTCCAAGTAGCATAAAACTTTGTAAATTGTGCTCTGCTGGACAAGAATGACACAGCCAAGTACAGAAGTGCTCATGGTTATGAGAGAATCAATTAGGGCATGTTGATGAATAATGCATGTGCAGCTTAGGAGGGATGGATGACATCAGTTTTATTTTTGTACTGTTAATTGAAAGTGATTCTAGGACAGAAAAAAGCACAAAGGGAAGAAGGGGAGCTTTGGGGGAGATTCTGGTCGGAGCATCAGAAGCTGGAGGCTCACCAGCAATGCTTCCTGTCCATTAAACTGTAAAAACCTCAGGAAGAGGAATTGTGCTAATGTCCTCTACAGCTGCTAGTCCATGTAACTGATACTGCCCAGGAACCCAATTCAGACTGTAAATGATATGAGCATTTAAAGCGATAGAGGTTGAAGCTGTTGCTTTGAAATCTGATGGCCTTTCCTGTATTAAGATAATGTTTGCCTTACTCTTCTGAGGCCCAGTTGTAGCATATCAGTCAGCTCTATTTATCACTAGAGATGAGGCTCTGCTGTTCCTTGGTTGGATTTGCAAGGATTTCTAGAGGAAAGCTGGAGTGGCGAGGTGCTGAAGAAAACCTGGGACCCTGGTGGGAAGTAATCTGTTGCTGCTCACAAAAGCAACTACTCTACAGGTCTTACTGTTCTCGCCTTGGGCCTGTGCACTGGTCAGGTTTGCGAAAGCCAGAGATTCTGTGTAACCTCTGAGACTGGCTTAACTACTGCAGGCTGGAGCAGGAATCTGGCAAAGGAGGCAGTGCACTCCGCATCCCTGTGCTTTGGTGTTTCACAACAGCCAGCTAAGGGAACTTCCCTATGCTTGGGTGCCTGCCCAGCTCAAACCAAACCTGCTGCATGTGCCCAGTAGTATTCTCTCAAGTAGAAGGACAGAGGGCACACTGCTGTGATGACCAATCAGCCACTGGCCCAATGAACCATGTCAATTTGTTGTCTGTATAGCACTTCTGGTGATGGTTGATGTATATGTGAAAGGCTGTGAAGGTACTTGAAGGGTTGTGTGGATGGCTGTTCCACTCAAGTTGGGTGGGAATTACCAATACCACCTGGAATATTTCAGAACATTTCTTGATATGCTTTTTCAAGGAGGGGTCACTCCTTCAACCTAATCTTCCACAGTGATCGTAAAGGACAGGTGGTACCTGTTTAAGGAGCCAGAGCTGCTGTGTGTGGTGGGATTTGAGGTTACTTATGTTTCCTTGAGGAATAACACCTGAGCTTTCTATCCAGTTCTCTCTGGACACTGTAACTCCAGCCTCAGTGTTGCAAACCAGCAGTAATAACTCATTCTTGCTGTGTGGACTGAAAGTTGTTGCTGGTGTGAGTTCCTGGTGGCATCTGCTTCAGTGTGGTGAATGTGGGTGTTCTGCGGCTGGACTGTGAGCTACCTGCTGAGAAAACATGTATGATGTGGAGCTGGGTGATAGGGACAAACACTGCAGCAGGACTGTGCAGACAGCCCCCCTGTGCCCAACTCAGCCTAACACACCCACCTGATACATGTGTCTGATTGGAAAGAGCCATTGACTTTGCAAGATAGTGGTTGTACACCTATATTAGCCAAGAATAAATTTCTAGGTCTGTTTTAGCTCCCTTAGTTAACTCCACAGAAATAAGGAGAAGGTGCTAGCTGCTGGACTACATAGAGGTGGTCCTTAAAGAAGCTATCCTTAGCTGGATTGAGCTTGTCAATGCTACTGTGGAGCAAATTCCTGAGGTGTGACTTTTTTTTTTTTTTTTTAAATGTTATAATGTGGAATAAAAGCCAATAAGAACTCCTCACTGCTCTGCTGGGGGTTCTTCTGCCTGCTTTAACTTGCACTTGTTCCACTCTGTCTCTGAGGCCTCTGTCATCCTGCCTTCTGAATGTCTCATCTGTGTGACAGGCTGGGGCAGGGAAGGAAAACCTGGAATTTCTTGTCAGGTTTAACAAAAGGTCCCATGGAGGATTTGGATGTGTCTGGGTGGGAAGGAGGGTGAAGGTTTTCTGTGGTACCTCATGTCTTCGTTTCAAAGTGCCCAGGGACATGGTGTTTGTCAGATGGCTCAGTGGTGTTACGGTCCTTTTCTTCTGGACCAGCTCTGGCTTCCCTGAAATCCAGGAGACCCCTGAAGAACTAAGGGTTGTGTTGCACTGATCATTCCCAGACTGCAACTACATTGCTGAAGTCAGATACAGGTCTCTTGCTTTTATTTTTCATGCTCTGGATATTTGAGTACCGACCTGGGGAACCAGACAGGCACATTTTCTGCTGGTCTTGTTCTTTTTCTTCCGTTTAACAAAAGGAAGCACCAGGCTCTTGCTGTTGTACAGGGAGAACAGCATGCTCTCCATGCGGTGTCAGCAGTGTCTCCTGGCAGCGATGGAGGCTATCGGCATGCTGGGCTGTGTCCATGGGACTGCGGCCAGCCGCGGAGGTGAGTGATGGGCTCCCCTTTTACTCAGCACTCGTTAGAACTCATCTGAAGTGCTGCGTGTGGTTTTGGATGCCCCTGATATGTGAGAGACGCAAATTTAAGAAAGTTGTTTGGAGGCTGTGAAGGGTTGGGGCATAACAGGCTGAGGGATGGGAGTGGGTTGAGCTGGAGCAGATTTGGGTGGATGCAGTGGTGGCTGTCCAGTACCTGTGGGGAGGTGACAAGAGTTCATGGCAGGAGAATGAGAAACAGTGGTTGTAAACGTAAATGTCTCGTGTCAGACTGGATATGAAGGCAAAGTTCTCTCCTGTGAAGGGCTGCGGCACTGGAGCGGGGTACCAGAGACTGATGGAATGTCATACGTGGAGGGTTTTCAGACCTGACAGGACGAGGCCCAGAGCTGAGCTCTGTGTTGTCCCTTCCTTAAGAGGGAGGCTGGGGGAGACATCCCTGAGGCCGCTCAGCCTTAACTAACTGTGGCACCCTGTGGCTAATTAACAGCATCTCGCGGGGGTATCCCCACGCTTCACGCAGTAACTCTTCTCACAGCCGATGGTACCGGCAGAAACAGCCGAAGCTCCAGCTGGTGAGCCAGGCGGCCGGGCAGGCCCCGTATTCCCCGGCCGCGCTGGAGCTCCCGCCGTTACCCGCTCCCGGGCCTGCCCAGCGGGCGGATGGGGCCCGCGGGACTCCGGCGGGAGGCCGGGCCCTGGCGGCGCGGAGCGGCCCCGTCCCGCGGCGAGCGGGCCCTGACGGCCGAGCGGCGCGGGGCCCACCCAGGGCCGGGCCGCCCCGTCCCCGCCGCGCGGCTCCCGCCGCCTTCCCGCCCTCCGCGGCGGGGAGGAACCTTTCTCCGCCCTGCGGAACCTTTGCGGCGGAGGCGCCTGTTGCTGCCCGGGGGATCCTGCGGATGCTCCAGCGGGGGGTGGGGGGGGCCGGACGCTGGGTGATGCGGCCCCCGAGCGGCGGCTGAGCGCCGAGGCTGGGACGGAGGCGGGCGGGCGGCCTCAGCTCCCGGGGCCCGCCGCAGCCCCCCCGCCCCCCCGGCCGAGGTGAGAGCTCGGCGGTGCGGCGCCGTGGGGGCGCCGCTGCCACAATGGGAGCGAGCCGGGAAGGGGCGCGCCGGCGGAGGCCCGCGGCCGCCCGCCCCGCCCCGCCGGGGGTGTGTGAGCAGCGGCGTGGGGCGCCGGCCGCCCGGGCCGGGGGGCTGCGGGGGCGGGCGAGCGGACACCCGGGCGAGGGGGTGGAGGGGCAAAGGCTGCTGGGCCCGTGGGGGGTGGAGTGGGGGCAGCGGGGAAACAGCCACCCGGTGTGAGGGGGCGGGAGGGCGGCGGGGTAGCGGCGCGGCTCCTGGGGAGCCCGATGCCGGCGCAGCGGTGTGAGGGAGCCGGGGGCTGCCGGGCTGAGCCTGGGGGCGAGGGTTTGGCTGAGGCTGCACCCCCCGCGCCGGGCCCCGCCAGCTACTGTGGGAGCGGGGCGACCGGCCCGGGGACCGCCGAGCCCGGGCTTGGGGGGGCTCATCTCCCGCTGCATCCCGCCGCGGTTCGGGGCCTAAGCGAGTGTCTGATTTCGGGGGCGTGGGCGGGCCGGCTGCGGGGCTGCATCTGCCCCCGTGGGGTGTCGGGCTCCTCGGTGCCCACCCGCGCTGCAAGGAGGGACCCGAGCGGGGGGGCTGGCAGAGCCCGGCTGTGCCGGGCACAGCGCTTGTCCCGCTCCTGCTGCGGCTGAACAGCCGTAATCTGTAGGGCTGATAAACAGACACGCAAAGTAAAAATTTAGTGTCTGTGCGAGACTTGGTGGTGAGCTTTAGAGGGAGAAGTCTCGGTGTGTTGAGCTGTTATCTCTTGATCCTGTCTCATTGCTTTTTAACTTGCTCCCCCTATGGAATAGTTTATGGGCTGCTTTTGTTGGTGGTTACGTTGGTGACTGGACGTTTTGGTGCTCGTGTTTATGAGACACTTGTAAACTCCATTGATTTCCCCTCCTTCCACTTCACTGATTTGTACAAAACTGGTGCTTTAAAAAGTTCTCAGTACATCACCTTAGTCTGCAGGCGGGGAATTTTTATTGAAAAAAAAGTCTTTAAAAGGAAATAATGGAGCTCTTTTTTTTTTTACCTTTTTATGCTAATAAGATGTTAATGATCACATTTGCTTGTCTTTTTAACTTCGTTAACATTGGATATCTTTGTACGGTTACACAAATGTTGTGGTTACAAATAATCAATATAGCCCATAGGCAATGACTGCAGAAACTTCTGTATTGTTTTAAGATGTTCTTGCTGCCTGATCAAAGGTGGTAACTCCCCTCCCCAGGTTAGAGTAATGGACCTTGTGAGCAATTCTCTGTCTGCTTCAGTGCAAAATCAGTTATTTTAGAATAAACATCCTTTGTTTTGGTAGTTCTGCTCTAGGGGCAGTAGTGTCCAGCAGAGGGATGAAAACAAACCAGCCTGCTTAGGCCACTGCAGGTGCTTCTGATGGGAGCTCTGGAGCGGCCTTTGGTTTGCTAAGTGAGGCTTCTTTTCCCAGGTGTGAAGCTATACATCCTGAATACACAGAGCGAACAGCTCTTTTCCTGTGACCTTATCAGCATCAGAATATAGGAGTTGTTCATTAACGGTAGGTGCTGAATGTGAAATTTCCAAGAAAAATATAGTTGCTGCTTTAAGGAAAAGATTTGGTGGTTGTGTGATGTTTTCTGGGTTAACACTGCCTCAAACTGAATACCACCTTCTCCCCCTCCCAAAAGAAGATGAATGTTTAGCCACAGTGTTCCACTTGTACTACACTCGGGTAACTTCTGCATGCCTCAAATCTCTTGAAATTCCAATTTTGATATTTGAGAGTATTGCAGGTCCTGGACTGGAACATCATATGCTCTTTTGAGGAGAAAAAACAAACAATGTGTTTCCTGTCTTATCTCAGTAGTGGAGATTTGAGAAGTATAATCTGGCATAGAAAATGGTAACAGGTCATTTTAGTGTTCTCTGGGATCCAAGTCAATGTCGTAGAATAATTCAGGCTGGAAAAGTCCTCAGGAGGTGTCTGGTCAAACCTGCTGCTCATAGCGGGGTCAACACCAAATTCAGACCAGGGCTTTGTTCATTCAGGTATTCAACCTTCCAAAGATTTCTCAGTCTCTGTGTCCCTGTTCCAGTGTTTGACTGTCTCCACAGGGAAAGGTTCTTTCTCTATGTCAGGTCACAACCTCTGCTATTGCAGTTTATGTCTCCTGTCCTCCTGCCGCCTATCTCTGTGCCTCCCATCTTCTGGAGAACCTCCGTGTCTGGACAACCCCAGCTCTTGCAGCCTTTCCTCACACAGCAAGTGCTCTGTTCCCCTGAAGATCTTGGTAGTCCTCCACTGAACTCACTCGGGTTTATTTGTGTCTTGGTTGTACTGGAGTGTTCAAAACTGCACATGGTGTTTCAGGTGGGTGTGGAAACCGCCAAGTGACAGGGAATGATGGGTTCCTTGCTCATGCAGGCTGTGCTTCTGCTGGGGCAGCCCAGCATGCTGTTAGCTTGCACCACTGCCAGGGTACACTGCTGACTTGTGTTTAGCCTGCTGTCCAACCTGTGTCACATTTTGTGTTTGTATGTACCTGTATGTAACACACACAACTGTTGTATCTCACCCTCTGCCGTGCATCTCTGAAAAGAGCCTCCTTGACATGTATGTGAGCACATACCTGGGTGATACTTACACACATGCATCAAATCACACCTTCTGCAGCACTGAGCAGTAGTTCTTCCATCCTTTTCCACACATTGCAGTTGTTGCTAGTGGTGACTGTTGACTACCTGGCCTTTCCTAACTGTTCTGCTGTTGCACATACCCTGACTGGTTGTGCCTCCCAGCCCACAGGTCTGCCAGTTGTGTTGCTGTGCCTTTGTTTCTCAAAATTGTGTTGTTTCAAATACCTCTTTGAGATGTATCAGGTTACCGGGCTGAGAAGGGAGTGGCAGTGGAGTGAGACTTTTACCGTGAGGATTGAGTTGAATCTCATTTGATCAAATTCAAATCCAGAATTTAGTAACGTAGGAAATGTGTTTTCAGATAGTGTTGTTTATGGATGTCAGTTAAATGAAACATTTAAATGCAATATTTTTAAGAATGCAGTTAGTTGCAGTGCAGTTATGTTAGTGTCATTTCCTTGAACTTGTTTCCTTCGGGTGCTTAGAAGTTTTTGCAACATAACACTCTGCAGGACAAATATCCCCTGCTAATGAAGTTTCTTAGTTTAAACTTAATTCTGGAGAACACAGTTCCTTCAGAAGCTAAGTACCATTTGATATTCCTAGATACTTGGTACAGATATAATTTTGAGATGTGTGTTTTCTGTTTACACAAAATAATTTCTACATAATATTTTCCTGATTGTCAAGCATGTTGAGTTAATTACAGATGGGTTTGTTTCAGAGAATGCTTATTGCAAGATAGGAATTTGTTGTATTTAAGCAACATTTGAAGCTATATAAAAATAAGATAATCTATAGAGAGCTGCAGTTCCCCTCTGTCCCCCAAATCAGTGTTTATTAAGTACTTACCCCAACACAGAAGAAGTAGAAATCAATAGTTATGTTCAGACTTGTAGAACAGCATGTGTAGAATCTGATATTTAGGTAATTTGAAAAAAGCTTCATTTCTTATTAAATTTTAGAAACCTCTGTTTTCTAGGGTTTTATGCTTATGAAGAAACAGAATTCTGAAAATGAAGGGGGATGATAAAGTAGCAGTTGATGAAATCGAATGTCATTCCATAATGCGAGAAGGAAGAAGGTGGAAATACAGGTAGCCATGAGAGGGGAAAAATTGTTGAACAGGCACCTTTAGAAGCTGGTTTGACTTCTGAGAATATGGTAGTGTGTTTTGTTTTTTTTCAGTCATTGTTCTTTTGAACCTGCTAGCTGGTGACTTCTTATTCTAAGGAACACTAAGAAACTAACTGATCAGTATTTTATATGTGGTAACCAGCAAGTGCTGATTGCGCATATTTGCTATCAGAATGAGGATATCTGAAGTTGAAACAAGTTTTTTGGGGAAAATGAAGGGTGAAAAATGTATGCATTGATTTTAGCCATGCAGATATAAAACTTATCAAGAATGATTGCTTTGAAATATACCTCAAAGTACAGAAAATAGGCTTTTAGAAGTTCTTGAAGGCCAGGCATACCATTGACTCAACTTTATGTCTGAAGTGGAATAGCAGAATGTCAGTTTAGTCCTGCAAGCAAGACTGATTCAGTCCTATTGTAAACTCAGAGCAGCACTCATAATTTAAATCTTGTTCTTGCTCAGTGGTAATGCTGGAGTTGGGGTTACTCTGACACCTTTAAAAATCTTGTGGCATTTTGAAGGTAACTAGAACTCATTTGAAGGAGGAGGGGAAAAAAGAGAAGTATTACATCACTTATAATTTAATAGCAGCATTTTCAGCATGCTCTGTAAGTGGGAGCAGCGATTTGAAGCACTCTGTGTTGGCTTGTCCCAAAGCTGCTATTCTGCAGATGTATCTGCAAGTTTGAATGCAGAAACGAAGGAAGATTGAACCAATTTAGGTATGAGTAACAACTGATTATTCAAACATTAGAACAAACATAAAGGCTGGTGTGAACCTGTCTGGAGGGAGTATTGACTCTGTGCTTGAGAAAAGCGCTGAATAACTTCATGGCAGAAGATGTTCAAGGATGCAGAAATCTTGAGGCGAAGACTTTTAGCCAGTTGCTTGACAATGAGGCTGAAGAAATGTTAGATACTGTCAGCATGGCTTGTGGTATAATATATATATGTGTATATATATATATATATATATATATATATATATATATACAGTGTTCAAACCTTATAAATAGAGCCCTCTGCTACTGTCCTAAATCCTAGGAGGGGTTTTTGATCTGCAAAGTGCAGTTAGCATTGGCTTCTTGAACACCTATTTGAAAGGGAGGAGAGTTGATTAGGTGAACCAGCTTCTTGCTGATATGACTTGATGTGACTCTGTCCTCCTCCGCCCCCTTCATGTGCACACGCAGCGGTGCTGGTAGAAGCCTCATTAGATGCAATGTGCTGGCACAAAACACTTTCTACTGCCATGACTTAAATTTCTAGCCAAGGATTAAGCATATTAACAGAAGCTCTCCTCTGCCACTGTAATTAGCGCTACGCTGGTGGACTTTTGCTGGCAGCTAAGTAAAAAATAATAGCTGGAAAAGCTCAATATACCCACATGCTTTCTTGTGTTACAAATACATCAAAATCTATGCTGAACATGAGAGGACTTTGATTGAGGCCTAACATGCAAAACAATGCAGTTTACACAACAAGAGAGCCTTAAGAGGGACATTAAACTTAGAAAAGCAATTAAAGAGGTTTTGTAATGATTTGGCAGTTTACAGGCAGATAACTTTACTCTGGCATTCTCTGTGGAAAGCTAGCTTGATCTAATTAACAAAGAACTGGAGCTATATGGGGGCAGAATTGATTAACAGGAACTACAGAACCCTTCCATTACTTAGCCAATGTGGATGGTCGTGTACAAAGAATTTGTAGGGCAAGTACAGTGTATCATTGAAATGTGGTGGATGTAATACGATCTTGACTTGTACTTTCTTCCCTTGGCAATGAAAATTTTTACCCAAAATTTTTGCTTGTGAAGAAAGCTTTTCTAGCCCATGAGAACCATGGAAATCATGTTTTAGGTAAAAGATAATTCATCAAAAGATTTTCTTCAGTCTCTGAGAAACTCAAGCCTTGTCCCTGATATCAGCATCAATTAAGTGTGGGCTATTATATTTGGAGTTGTTGAATCTGCAATAAATAGGTTATTAAAGTGTATTGATTTCATGTGAGTTCCACTAGCTGTATGCTGCACCCAAGGGCTAATAAAAAGACAACCAATCAAACCTCAAACCAAACAAAATTTATGAACTGGACAAAGCCTGAAAAGGGGCTGTGGGGTGGCAATGCTCACGCAGCCTGAGTCAGCATGGAAACCAGGATGTTACTCAAAAAGGAGTTGATTGAGGAGGGCTGGTGGTAGGGTTTACTCAAAATTAGTGAAATAAAGGAAACTGCTACATGGCTGGTGAGTGTCAGTGCTCTGGAAGATCAAAAAGTTGTAATCAAAACTCTTGTATCAAACATATACTTGGATATGGGATTTGTGTGATGATTATATTCCCATTCCTTCTGCAATACTAATCAATAAGGGTATTGTTGCAAAGTGAACCTTGTTCAACAGATATGTTTTCGTGTATGGTCAGTTAGTCAAAACCTAGATTAAAAATAGCAGATGTGGGAAACAGAAAATGAATGGAGGATGTTTCAGGGATTTATAGTAGTCTAGTGGTTTGTAGTATTTTGTTCAGTGGCCTGGAAGAAAACATGAAATTGGAGCTGATCAAATTTGTGGATTATGTAAAGGATGCAGTGAGTGGTGAAGCATGAAGAAGGAATGGCAGCTGTACAGTGTCCTTCAGATTGTGTGGGTAACTGAGTCTAATATGGCCAAATGTGTGTTTATAGAGATGGAGCATAAAGTTATGCGTGTTGTGGGAAAGACTGGAGGCTATCGGTCTAGAAAAAAGAATTGTGCTTCCAGAAACTGGAGACCTTGGAGAGGAGGGCAGGAGCTCAGCATATATATACACACACACACACACACACACACACATATATATATATATATGTATATGGCCATATGTGAGTCCTCAGAGTAACACTGTAGATAGGAGGACTACTAAAATAAGCTGATTACTTTTTTAATACTAATGTACATCCATAATAGCAGGAAATACTGAATAAGGACAGAGGGGTGAAATCAGTGAGGAAATATTTTGACCTGGTTTAATGCTGACATTTTTTAATGGAATTTTAAAAGCAAGGAAGATGATGTAACGTTTGGTGTTGCTTGGGCGATTAAGTCACTCATTATAAAACTTTTTCTTAAAGTGCTCAATTGGTTTAGCTTATCGTGAGATATTTAAAAGTTTCTCAATTTTCTTTGGGGAAAATAAGCTGTGTACCAAAAGGCTCTTTAATTTAGTGGAAAAAGGTATGGTATCAGCCAGTGCCTGGAAGTTAAAAATATTATTTCATAGTCTAGATGACGTTGTTTATTTTTTTTTTTAAAGGTGATCATTGTAACTTAGAATGGTTCTGAAAGTAATGATCTTTTTGTTTCTAAATCTGTTGCTGGTCTCTCTCAGTTTTTAAATATTTTGGAATATAGTTTTCCTTAAAATATACTGTCACTTTTAATGGAATCCTCTAGTTTTTCAAGTCTTGCTGCTTTAACAACACCTGTTGTTATTATTGTGGAAAAATTGCACCACAAGAACTGGAGTGGCATCAGAGATGAAAATGAAGAAGCTGTGATTTAGGTAACATTTTTTCCCGACTTCCTTAAGGAAGCTCCAAACTGATACAGAAAAAAACCCTTTGAATATAGACACTCTTTCTAGATTTTCAGAAATAATGAATCTTCCTTTTAGACTTCAACTTGTATGTTTTTAACTTAATTAAAAAAATCTTCACCTTGACCTTACAGAAAATGGATTCAAAAGTTGAAATTTCTCATGTCTTTTTCCTTGAATAAAAATAATATTGCTACTTTGCCGTCTTTAGGTTTCAGGTTAGCTGGGTTGTATGTTATATGCTAGCCAAAAGAAACTCATGCATGGCTTTTTGATTTGTGTTTATCTTAGAAATTAAAAAAGTGCAATAAAAAAGGACAGGACAGAGGGGAGTCAAACAGTTTTTGGCTGTTCCTCTGCGAAATCACATCAGTTTTGTGCTGCTGCTCCCCATGAGGATTATAAGGTAACTCCACCTCTCATTATTTACAGCAGGGAAGATTGAGGGAGAACAGCGTTAATTGTCCAGGAGTCTGGGTGAGATTTTGGGGATGGGGGAAGGATTGTAGAACCCAGGAGATAAAGATTCCATTCTTTTTTTCTACTTTGTTTTGTCCTGCTCTGCTAGAACTCTTCCTACATCCTATACCAGACAGGTGTGTTGCTCAGAGCTGCTGAGGGGACCTGTCTCTTCTCTCATCACTCGTATCTTCACTTGTCTGTGATATTATTCAGTATGAGGTTGTAAACGAAGGGGTTACCTGTGACCACGGTCAGAAAATGGAGACCATGAGTAGCAGCTTCTGAAGTGGCAGTGACTTCGTTCCTGACAGGAGAAGGGATGAGCGGTGGCTTTGAGGACTTCATGACAAAGAGGGTTCTGCCCCCTTGAGCAGTTTGTGGGAAGTTCAAGTGCTGAGTGAAATAAACACAAAGCAAACAGGGAGCATGCGTGAGAGGCTACATATACCAGATCTATCTATGGCCAGATCTCTATGGTGGCCCTTGGTTGCATGGGATGGGTTGGGAGGGTCAGCCTCAACTGCAGAAAGCACTGCGTGCCAGGAGCCCTGCATTTTAAGCAGGCGGCAAAGTATAGTGGATGTTGGGAGCAAAGCAAAGGTTTCCGAGATCAAGAATAAAATAAAATATTTGCTGAAAATGTCAGGGAAAGGTCTACATTCTAGGACAACTCAGGAATATCTGCTTATCCCAGATGTAATAAGACACAACATGAAAATGAAGAAAGGTAGAGGGCTGAAGGAAGTGATTTTCTTCCGGTACTAACAATTAGCCCTTGATCTCAGGCAAGGGCATCATGGCCAAAGCAAATTCCTCTTCATGAGGTCAAAGCAATTACCCATTTGTTCTCATGGTGCAGATTATGTCACTTCCCTTTGTCACCATGTAGACATGTTCCTTTCATGAGTCCTGCCTGAGTGTGTTTAGGAGAGGACCTGCCCTGACCTGGAGAAATTTCAGTCACCAGTTTCTCTAGGTCAGGGCAGCTTATCTCCTGCTCCCCAGAACAGAACCTTATCCTTTCTTTGTGCTAGTACCCACATGTAACTGCAAGGACCTGCGCACAAGGGCTATCAATAAGTACGTTAAATGTTAAGGACTTACATGAGAAGGTCTATCTGTATTTTGCTTTGAGCAGTTTTAAAGTATTTGTTATGGGGAGAGAGATGTTAACAGTGCACAGTGAGAGTCTCTAACTGTGTGGTATAATTGATGGTACTTTTGTCCTTTGAGTGGCAATTGCATTGATTTTTCAATTAGAAAAAACCAACCAAATGAACTTCAAAAATAGATACCTCTCTGCACAAACCACATAATGATGCCGTGACTATTTAAAGAAGGGGACAAATGAGAGGATTAAATATGAGAATGTTCATGTCTCACCTCAGATACATGCACGATCCTTTTGATCGGTGATTGCAACAAAGGTAAGGAAGTTTTATCACTTTCTTAAGTCAAAACGCTGTCTGTCCCCTGTACGTGGAGCACCATTCTGGCTGCTGAGACCACAGCCCTGCGGACATTGATGCCAGCTTGATCTGGCCATACCCAGGGCTGCTTGTTCCCACCCTCTTGACTGTTTTTTTTTTCCTTTGTGCCTGCACAGCTATTCATGCAACATTGTAGTAAATCACCTTTGGGAACTGGATTTTGCTTGTGGGTTGTTTTTTTTGCCGAATCAGTTTGCTGTGCGGCCGCGCAGGCCGTGGTGCTGGCACAGTCCGGATGGGTGCGCTTGGCGGGAGAGAGCAGCTGCTGCAGAGAGTGTCCGAGGCCTGAGAAGCTGCAGTCAGCAGAAGGGAAAACGGGTAATTTAATCAAGGACAAATGTTTATTACCCTTCTGGTGCCAGTGAAATCTGAAAACTGCCTGGCCATGTCAGGGCATGTCACTGTCTCTCTAACCGGTGGGATTAGCATCAGGTTTTGGTTGCCATCTTGTGTTTATCACTGTCTTTTGTTTAGTCTTTGCATCAGTCACTGATGAAAGACACAGCACTGGTAGTATAGTGTAACTGTCCAGAGGCTGAGATTAGTCTTGCAGCATCACTACTTGTGTGAAAAATGACTGGCTGTGGCTTTTCCTTTCCAGAAGCAGTTGGATGTTCCTCTTAAAAAAGTGCCAGGGTTGTGGAGTCATCTCAGCGACCCCTCAAACACAAGTGTCCGGGCTTAAGAAATAAGAAAAGTCAGATTGTTTTTGCAGGGTATGTTGGGGTGTGGGAGGTAGGAGGAACAAAGAGTATTTTCTTAAATTAAGAAGTTGTTGTAGGAGTGGTGTCATTGGTTGGGTTTTCGGTTTCTTGTGTCAACAAATTGAGGGAACAGGACCAAAAAATAAACCTTACAAAAATCTGTGCCTTGCAACCCTTACCCTAAACAGGGTAAAGCAATTGCCTTGAAAACTGGACAGCAGAATGACCGTTGCATAGAATGACGGCCTGGGGTTGAAAAAGCAGGATGCCTTTGAGATTAGATATTTGGGAAAAAGCTTTTATGCCAGAAGAGATTTTGTTGCCGATTTTTCCTCAATCCTAGGACATAATCCTCTTATCTCTGGAGGAGAATTTCCTGGGGAAGCTGTTGGTTTTTTTTTGGCGGGGGGAAACTCTTAGCTCTGGACAATGCATACCAAGGTTTGCCCTAGCCAGCATTTTTAAGTTTCTATCCACTGTAACTTCACATCCTGTTCTCCAAGGAATGTGAGCAACTAAGGCCTTTATTATGTGATCTGAATTTGTTTATTCTATAATGACAGTAGTTAACTACTTGAGAGAAATAAGAGTCAGATAATGAGCAGAGAACACTGAGGAAATGGGTGATCTGCTTAGTCATGCACACTCTGTAAGAAATATTTTTTTTCTGACTCTCTCTTAAAAAATTGTTTAGAGGTGCCTTTTTCTTTCTCCTGTACTTACCACAGCACTTGTGAAACACAAGGAAGAGAGGAGATCTTATATTTCAACTAAATCAATATTTCTAGTCAGTGAAATGCTTATTTTAACAGAATGAGGTACAGATCTGTGAGCCTCCGCTGCTAGCATGGAACATTTTGTGAATATTTTTATATACATTCATAGCAACAAATGCATCCAGAGGTGTGCCCGCTAGAAAGTCCATTTACCATTTAGTACCATTTACGTCCTTCATCCCTAGCAGAGAGAGAACTATGAATGAAATTAAGTGAGGTTTTACAGTGTTGCTAGTAAATCTGCTCTGGAAATGCCATGTAAACAGTTTTCTCTGTTAAATAGTGCTAATAATTGTACCCAAGAACTCCAATCAAAAGAAAAGTTGTACTTAGTGTTAAAATTTCTGAGTTCAGCCCAAATCAATAATGATTAAGAGTTCCTACAATTGGGCAAATGGGTAGCTTGAGTAAAATGACTTGGCAGCCTGGATTCAAGGCTGGTAATTCAACTAAAAATTTGAGAGGGGGAGAGGAAAAATGAAGATGGGACACAAAATTCTGCCTCTGTTGTATTTCGGAAGATCGCAGCAGCTGAGTGTAGGGATGTTGACTTCTTAGAACATACGTCCCCTTTGCCTGGGATGGTGACATGTCACCACGAAGCAGGAAGAACCAACCTGCTGGCAGTTCCTTCTCTCCTTGCTCGCTGGGTACAGCTGCCGGTCAGGCAGTGTTTGCAAATGCTAAATGAGTTCTGATAGAAAAAGCGGTCACTTGGGGAAAGCAGTGAACTGAAACTTGCACTTATCTTTGAGAGAAAGAATACTCAAAAGGTTGTGGTGTTTTGAAGATCACAGCTGAATGCTCTTTATAGTTCTGTTTCTGAATCTTGGAAACATAACATTTGGATTCTGCATGGGTGTGAGTATCTCTACAGTGTTGTCTGTTCAGTAAGAACAAGTACTACAAAAGACATTCCTGGCAGTTATGAAAGTGAATTTATACCTTTGGGAAGTAGTGGCATTTTTACTCTGAAAGAGTTGTGTCTGTAGCCAGCAGCTCCTTCTGTAGGTGACTGTCATGGTCCTTATTCACCATATGGTGTCTTTTAATGATTTGCTAATATGTCCATTTTCAATTGTACCTTCCTGTCTTAGCATTGGATATGCCTGTGCTCATTTGTAATAGTAGTTAATGTCCTGTTTAACGTACATTGGGACTGGATAGTTGAGTGTGTTTACCAAAAGGGTATGGTGACCCACAGGGTATATTATCTTTCTGTTAATATTTGTGTATCTCCTTAGCCAAACTTGCATTGTGCTGCTTTTAAAGCTCTTTTGAAAGTAAGCTCAAATATGCAGAGTCATATACTCACAATTTTATAAGATAAAAATTCTAATATGTATATCATGAGACTCATAGCTCAGTTTCTTTTGTGAAATAATACTAATTATCTCTGATTGGGGTGTTTTTTGTGTGTGTATGCACACAACAGTGTGTTGGATGGTGAGAGGCAGTGAGCTGCATTCTTCTCCCTTGCAGGCCTGTCCAAACCATTGGGAGGTTTTGAGCTAGTGAGATGCAACCAAAGCGGTGCTTCCATTTCTAAGGACAAAACCACAGGAGGCTACTTCATCCCTTTGCTTTCCGTGTGAGCTGCCTATAGTGTCAATTTTAAGT
This sequence comes from Streptopelia decaocto, assembly GCF_964273445.1. NCBI lineage: Eukaryota > Metazoa > Chordata > Aves > Columbiformes > Columbidae > Streptopelia > Streptopelia decaocto. The sequence continues at coordinate 7,300,800 of NC_138662.1, forward strand.
GTTTTCAAAACAAATGTGTTTGTGCAGGATAGATAATGATCTGTGCAACGGTTTTATTTTGGCCTGTTTAGTGGGAAAGGCGAAGATCAACAGGTTTTGGTGACTTTGTTCTCAAAACCAGCAAAAAGTGACCTTTATAAGTGTGACTTACTGGAAATTTTTCCAGCACTGTGCAAGTAGAATGTAGGGAATGACTCTGAAAGAAACTCCTGTTTCTGACAGTTTTTAATTCTTTAATGGATTTTTAATCTGCAGTGGAATCCAATAAAAATCAGTATGTCTGATTGTTTGACAGACTAGAGCGACTGGGGTCTAACATATGCTAATTGTCATCTTCATATCATGGGAGTTCAAAACTGTTTATTTTAATTTCCTCCTACTTCAGGATTTTTTGGTTTTTGTCTTTCTTTTTTTGCTCTTGTTCAAGTTTCTTTGGTAAACTGTAGGTGGCATAAGAAATGCTTTCTTGTCGCTCGTGTAATTATCATTGCTGGAGGTGGGGTAGGGAATAAAGAGGAACAAAACCATGTTGAATTCTTCCTTTTTCTAAAAACTGCATAAACCAAGAGGAAGAAGGATGAGGCACTGAAAACAAACTCCTGGTCCCCTGCAGCAGTTGGTAGTCAGGTGCAGACATATGACCAAGGGAAGAGTGAAGTGGTGCTTACTTTGTGATTGGTTGGTGACAGTGTGACGCGTGACTGGTGTCAGTCTCACTGGGGATGCTGGGTTGCCCTGGACCGTGGCTGGTGGGAACCCTGGTTTCATGAGCAGAGACACAGTGACAGGTGTGAATTATTCCTCGTAATGAAATGTGCTTCTCTGGGGGGCAAAGAACAAGAGCGTGTGGATGGGGTGATGCTGAGGGAACAGGATAGATCAACTAGACCTTTCAGCATCAGGAAAACATGCAATTTTCCTCATTCTGAAAGATGAAAACATTGTTCATGAGCTATATCAGTCTGTTTCTGTAGGGTACTCTTCAAGGAGGTAAGCCCGAAGCCACAGCTTGTCTTCATAGGGTGACAGTGACTGATCTTTACTTGAGAGGGGATTAGCTCTTTGCCTCTTCACTCCTCTCTGTTCCACTGCTTCTGTTTATATAATTTATTCTTGATTTATTACATAACTTCTTATCTGGCACCTATGTATATCAAGAGCTTAGACTCCTAGAGGGATCTTTTAGTTATCTGGATCTTCCTTTCTCGTGGGAATTGGCTCACCTCTGGCCATAGTTTGGGTACGCACAAAGAGAAGGCTTAGCACGCCTCTCCTGGGAGCTGATTTTTAAAATCTATCTTTTGGAATTTGAGAATGGTTATCATTAATGCAGGGTAAGCGAATTTGCCCCAAATTAATCCACTATATAAAATGTATTGATTATAATTTGGAATCCTGACATGCCATGCCCTACTGTTGGGTCTTCCCCATAATTTGAAATCTTTTATCAGGATTTTACTCCTCTCACAGGTACTGGTTATTTTTGTATAGCTATAGCACCATGGGCAAAACCTGTAAAAGCACACTTAAAAGTGCCTTTTATGTTGAAATACTGTTTGCTTGGACTAGATGATCTTTTGAGGTCTCTCCCAATCCCTAACATTCTGTGATTTTGTGAAAGCAGAAACAGTGATGAGGGAAGGAAAGTTTCCTTTTCTCAACATATTCTTTAGCAGGGAATGCAAGTGCCATTTATACAGGAGTTACCAGAGCTAAAAATGGGGGTTGAGTGAAGTAAGAGACAAAATTTCTGTTCATTTATGATGGTGTTAATCCAGATGAGTATCAGTAATTACTGGAAACAAAACTGATCACATGCTTCTTACCTCAGCCTGAAATTGTATGTTGTACAAACCAAACCGCTCCTCTAGACAGTGAGGGTGTTATGAGTATTTCAAAGAAAGAGCTGATTTATATGAAGCCAATTTCTACTTTAGTGTGATCAAATCGAGTTGCTTTTAAAAGCAATGCAACATTGTTTAGGCAAATAATTATATACATACACACGTATACAAACACAAAAATAGTTTGCCCATTTCTGCTGGCTCTGTCTAGAGGTAGAGAGCTTGTCAGTGTCTTACAAAGTCTGTGTGGAAGTGAGCACTGACATCTTATAAAGAGTATTCAGGTTTTTTTTTCTTTAGAGGTCACAAACTATTGGCACTGTGGGCAGCAGGGTGTCTCTGCATCCCTTAGGAAGGGCGGAGGGAAAGGAGGCTGTTCGGCAGCGGCTGGTGCCGGTGTGCGCGGTGGCTGGTGCCGGTGTGCGCGGTGGCTGGTGCCGGTGTGCGCGGTGGCTGGTGCCGGTGTGCGCCGCTGTCACTGGTCCGGGTTGTATAAGGATCGGCAGACGCTGCCATTGACTCATGCTGGCTCTTTTTGTTCAGGATCACGGTGGGAGCCAACCCTTATGTAATGTTCATTGTCACATTCGCCGTTCCAGCACTGTCATGTCAGCAGAGAGGAAGGATTAGCTCTCCCTTTTCTTTCTTTATGGGTTGGTTTTAGTTTGTTTTTTGTTTTGTTTGCTTTCTTCCACCCCTTCTTGCAGCAGCTTTTGTTTTTGTTGTCTGGGAACAACCAGTTTCAGGCTGTTTTTAGTGTTGTGGTGCCTTTTAGGAAGGAGATTGTTACCCTAGAGAGAATAAAAGAGCAGGTCCTGCAGCTGATACATGGAAGTGTTTTTCAAAGCACTCTCTCGTTCTTTCTCTCAATTCCTGCTCCCCACAAATCACAGCGGGCTCCTTAATACTCGCGTCACATGTGGGCAAAGACGACATGCATTGTGCCTATATTTGCATGGGGTGGGGAGAAACGCACTTGCCTTCTTCAGAAGAGTGGTCCAGGGCAAGCAGATGCTCTCCAATTTATGATTTTACAAGCTGCTGCTTTTTCCTTTCTTCAGTTTAATGTTTCTGTAGTAAACACGTTGCTTAAGGGATCAATGCCACTTAGTTTTGCTGTGCTTGAACAAGAGAAAAGGAAGGAGGAGAATTGTTTTCTTCCTTCCCAGCCAGCAGTGCATGGCCACCAGTTATCTGTGAGTCACAGCTGAAAAACTGTATTGCTCAAGTCCTAACAGCCTCAGACTGCAAAGGAAGAAGGGATTTAAGTCACGAAGTAATCAATTAAGGATGGCTTTAAGTGCAATTTGGGGGGTTATCATTGGGGAAAAGAAGTTCCTGTTGATTTTTCAGTAAACACGTAAGTTTGCTTTGTTAAAAACATAAAGGGGATCTGCTAGACTAGTATTGGTCAGTAACACTGTTGGCTCTTTTTTGAGAAAATATTTATTCTTTTAATGATCCCCTCTCCCCCACCTTTTTTTACATGCTAATGTAAAATAGGGATGTTAATATGTTACATAATGTAAATTAGATAAGTTCTAATGTTTGTTAGAATCAAACTGTCCAAAACCACTGAGCTCAGTTTTATTTCTTATCTTATTTTTAAATTTAACAGAAAAGTATTCATTGTTATTTTGCAATAACCTTGAAAGTTATTACTTGCAAACTGTTACAGTTTTTTTTTTTATAGTAAAGAGAAGCTTAAGCTCATGACATTTTTTTTTAGTGATCCGTCTGTATGCTTTGTAATAATTCTTCATTAGTGACTGAAGGCTACATCTAAGGTACCAAAACTCTGCTAGCATGAGATCTAGTAAAAAAATAAGATTTCTCTCAACGAGCCAGCAGTTACCTTCGTACACATCCCATCTGAAGTGTTTGTGTGGGAGCCGAGTGTTCAAGAGAAATCTTATGGCCCCAACTATTTTGCTGTTTTGTTGCCAAACAAAATGAAACAAACAAACAAAAAAAAAACAAAACAGAAAGGAAAAGATAAGGAAATTTTTGCCATACAAAATGATTGTATAGCAGGAACTGGAGAGCGTTATGCAGCATGGACTTCGAAATACCTGTTTTTTTTAAACTGTCTGTGCAAATCCTCCCGTGATTTGCCAGTGTGCTTGATCCTGTTTCTATGGCCAGGCACCACAATGACCAACGTGAAGTCTTGGTTACAAAACAAGCTTTAAGGGACAAATCTTGATGAGTCCCAGATCTTGGGCTTGGCTGGAGGTTGGGGAGGTGATGGAATCCTCTTTACTGTTCAGCACCGTAGTAGCATTAGTGTTAAACCTGCCCTTTCTGGAGGGATTTGTATGGGATGGGTTTGTACTCAGGAATGAGCGTGTCCTGTGCCTGAATCACTTGTGTCGTAGCAGGCAAAGAGCTGCTGTAAAGCCATGTTGGCTTCTGTGGCTTCCTGGAGGTGCAGGGGAATCCTGCTTCTCCTTGCTCTGGTGGGGAAGGATGCCCTGTCCTGCATCCTTCCTTTGTACTTGTTTGTACTAGTTAATTAAATACGAGTTTAGGTTTTATATTGCTGACAAGGCCTCTACGGAAGCCGTGATGTCGCACAGAAATGGGTAAAGTCACCGGATCCCATGATGTTTGCTTTCACTTAATAGTTTCCTCATGGCCGGCTTGACCCTGTGGTGAAAAACTATCACTTAGAAGGGAAAAAGTTCATGTTCACTTTTCTTCCCCAACTTCATACGTAAGAAGAAATGGTGATTTTAAATCTTTGCAGAGTGAAATAAATACATGAGGACAGCAGAACTGTGTCCAAATTTGCAAGCCCTTGAAGTTTCCTAATTCAGAACTGGGCCTCCTTTCTGTGCAGCCTGAGGAGGAGGCAGTCAGCACCACATGGCATTTACTTGCTATTTGAAATGTTCTACCTTAAAAAAGCAAAGCCCAAAAAACTTCAGGCCTATTTTTATCTTCGTTGAAAGACAGGACGTAATACATGAGAGAGGCTGTCTTGGATGCTAATTTGATGTGCAGTTGATTGCAGGGTTTAACTTCCCGGGTAGGATAAACATGACAGCGCTTTTTTCCTCCCTGAGTAAGCAAGAGGATTTTTCAAAGTGTTTTCACCTAATACCCCACCATGTGTTCAACCAGGTGCTGTATCGTGTGGACTTGTGGCTTTCAGTTGTGAACTGTGGCATGGCACATTTGGTTTGTATTTCTTGGTGCTGCTGAACACCAAGGGCAGGAGGCTGGAGGCTGCTGGGCTGATGGGAAAGTCCAGACAAACGATAACTTTGATTAGTTGAAGGTAATCTGTTTATCTCTTGCAAAGTGCCCTTCCTGCAGTGATTAAATGTTGAGCACAATGTGCCAGTGTGTGCAAAGGCAAGACATGGGGCAGGTTGTAGTAACTCAGCCATAAAACGGTCGTGGCAGCTACAATCTGGCCCTGTTGTGTAATTCCCCTTGGTGGAAGGCTCCAAACTGGGTCAGATCGGTGTGAGAAACGAGGACAGTCGCATGGCTGCGTGGTGCCTACCTGCCTGTCCTGCCGTGTCCCTGCTCCCGCTGCCACCACGCGGCATGACAGCCCTTTGGCAGGGTGACAGCCCACCCAGACACAGCCCACCATACACAGTGGACAGTGGCCGAGGAGGAGGATGGGAGGGAGTTAGACAGACGGCAGCGTGACAATAGGCACAGGAGCTCACCATCTTTGTTTCACCCAGCTTCTGCAAAGTTTAATTAAGTCTTTTGGAAAGCTTCTGTTTAACCCTCCTGCTTGTGGTGGGGCTGCTGAATGGGTGTCAAAAGTTAGCTTATAAAGAACATATGTGTACTGCTGAACAAAAATAAACCTTAAGATTAGAGCCCTTTTGTACTCCAGTCTGAGAGATGGCTGCTCTTCACTGTGTTTGATTTTATTTATAGAGATACAAGGACCCACATCTTTTCCTTTAAACAATTTTTGTAAAGTGTTTTATGGTGTGTGGGGTTTTTTTTTTGCTTTGTGGTTTTTTGTTTGTTTGTTGTTTAGTTGTTGTTGTTTGGGCTTTTTTTTTGTTTTTCTGTTTTTTTAGACTCTGCAACAAACAATGAAACATGAGAGATGATACACAGGAGGATACTGATAGGAGAAACTGTATCATGTGTCACGCTTTGACCTGGAGCATTTAGTGGCATTAAAAAAGCACTTCTGCTTTTTCTGTTTGTAGATGAGAATTCATTCCTGCTGTGCTAGTAGTGTTTGTATTTTTTCCCTCCTTTGGGTTTTTTTTGTTGGTGCTTAGTTTGCTGGGATAGTAAAACATGGAAAATTTTTAGCATGGTTTTGTTGATATGGTCCCTGGCAGATAGCATGCAAGATGCTTTATAGCACAGTCTGGACAACATGGGAATAAATAAAACGCCTCGAAATCCCAGGTGACTGGCAGAGACCCACAGAGGTAACACTACTGACCACCTCCTTCTGAAATGTGAGGAAACACATGCAGCTTTACAGTTTTGAATGCAAAAAAAATTGAGTACAAAACCAATGTTTATTTTCCTCAGGCCTGAATATCAACTGGAAGGGAACGTTGTTGCTATTTAAAAGTAAAAAACCCCGCTGTTTTGAAATACAACTAGACTTTAGCACAGCATTTTTCAGGAAAAAAAAAAATGCGATAATAGTTTGTTTTGCATCTGCGGTCCCTGGCTGAAGTCACGGGGTCAGAAAGTGAGCAGAGCCGGCGCCGTGCCCATGGTCCCAGCGTCGCCGCGGGGCTCGGGACCTGCCACCAGCAGACCGCAGAAGCTGAATGAATCTCTTTGGCTGGTGTAAACTGGCACAGTTCCACTCGAGCCAATTTAGATGTTGGCCTTTTCTACCATCTGCTTGACTAAGCCAACTTATTTCGTGTGACACGTGTAACAGTGCAGGGATGTCACTTGCCTCTGCCTGGTGGTATAGTGCTCCTGGGACCTGGCGGTGAAAGGCTTCCTATGCCAATACCAATCCTGCAAAGCCTCTTCTTCCCTTGTGTTTATTTTCTTTTGGACACTCTTCAATGTTATTGAGGAGCTGAGAGAGGCAAAGCGGGAACTGATGACTTCAACTGGAATAATTCAGTATACTTGACAGATTTTCAGCCTTGCTACAGGGGTGTTGAGTTGTGCCTTTAGCCTTCAAGTTTCTGAGCTCATCTAGTTACTGCTGAAACACAGATGAAAATGACATTTTAATGTTTCTTGAAGTGTTTGTAGATATGCATGCTGCCTTATCTGCTTAGATTTATTTTTCTATAAATGGCTGATTAGTTCTCAAACATTTCATAGTTTACACTGGAAATGTGGTGTAAGTAGGGGGCAGTGGAAGATGAGTAACGAAGAAATGTTTCCCTTGTCTGTCTTTAAAGCTTTCTGGGGAATGTGTGGGTAGTAATTCTTCTGAGGCTTGTTTTTTGAACACATACTTTGCTTTATGTTCCTTGAGATCACGATGCCGCCTTTATTTTTCTTTCTCAGTTGTGTTTGTTTCTTTTCATCCATCACAGCTGCTTTATGATAGTTCTTTGTGTACGGAAGAGGAGTACCCAGGAGTACCCATCGCTGTCCAGAAGTGACAGTGCATGATCTGAACAGATGAACCTATGATTGCCCTGGCCCTCTCTTTAGGCTTTATTGTTGTTTTGTACTGTGATTTCTGCTGTGATGCACTGGGGTACCATAACAGAGGAGTCATCCCCAGGCAGCTTCAGTCTTGTCCTTTAGAGCAATTCTCTCTGATCCATCCTTCCTTTGTGTTCACTTTTCTTCTTACCCTGCTTTACAAAGGGACACACAACCTTTAAAAACTGGATCTTCATTGCCTTCTGTCCATACGGTTATTAAGGTAGCGCTGTGTCTTCTCTGTTGGTTGGAATGAAGGCTTCAAACAGGCTGTGGTGAGGAGCTGGTGACCTTCCCAGTGGGTACAGCTGAGCCAGAGGATGGTTTCTGTCTGTGACCCACAGTCTGTGTACTGCGGTGCTCACAGTGCTTGGGGTTCAGGGTAATGGGTATCCATATGGTGTTCTGGGACTGGTCCTTTTTCTGTGCTTCGTGTTTGGATGGCAGTGTTCTGAAATAGTTCACATAATGTATTTATTTTTGCATTTTTCTATAATCAGACATTGGTGCTATGAATCTTTCTGCTGTCTACATGTCAAGGATACCAATAAAGATGTTTTGTGGTATGATTAGTTAATATGTTGTTTCTGATGTTAATTCAACAATGCTGGCCCTATATCATCATGATACATTGCTTATGGCATCCATTTTCTGCACAGGATTTTGTGTACAGTCTGATATAACTGTTATTTAAAAGACCGATGGCAGGTTTGTGTTTTTATATGCAGTAATCCTGCTATGATTTTGAGCCTTGAGGATCAAAGATTGGGATTTACTGGGCTCGTTATGTACCTCTTCTTTCCTCGCAGGGCTGCCTCCCGGTAGAACATGAGCAGGTAATGCACAAGGAGCACCACTGGGAATCATGTCAGACGAGTCAATCTCAGGGAGTGATCCGGACCTGGACCCGGACTTGGAGCAGGAGGATATGGAAGAGGAGGAGGAGGAAGATGAGGAGGAGGCGATGGAGGAGGACAATGATGGGGATGATGAGGAGGACTTACTTGATGAGAGTGGTAAGTGAATGGGGTTGTGAATTTCTGCATACATTTGTTATACAAAACCAGAGTTACTGATTTTGGTGAGTGACACCTTGGTAGATAGCACAAGGGTTAGGATTCGTCCAGCACTTAGAAGGGAGAAGTGCTCATGTGGGTGTATAGTTTAAACAAGGATTGAATGTAGGTTAAATTTGGACATCTAGCCGAAAAAAGTTTTCATCATGAAAACAAACCACAAGCATAAATTGTAAGGAGGATAGAAATTTTAAAATAGCTACAGATTCAGGGAAAACAATTATATAAAGAATTAAATAAATCAGTTTACAATTACTTGTATTATTAAAAGGATCTGGTAAAATTAAATATGTTTACATCACTGGCTTGCCCATAGGTAAACAGTTAATGGATGCTGTGGGCAATTACTGATCACAATAATAATCTTTAACAACTGAGAAATGTTTTCTCACAGTGTACAGGTTTGCGTTTTTTTTTGTTGTTGTTTGTTTGTTTTACAATATGAAAGGTGGCAGTGCTGACTAAGGAAGTTGTCACCTTCTATCCTCACCTAGTTGTAAGTGCCCCACTTTCCTCTTCAGTCAGGACCAAGGTAGCTGTTTGTGGGCCTGTGCTGCACAGGTTGCATTTAAGCAAGATTAGGTAACTGCTCTGGTTCATGGCATGATCCTGGAAATATGTTTCATCCATCAGAAAGGCCAGTGTTCTAGGGCACGTAGACAGGAGTGCATGGCTCAGGTGGGAATTCCCCATGCTGTATTTGCCACTAAACTCCTTTTATCATAAAACTACAGCCCATGCCTAAGGGATGTTGTATTTGCTTCCTTTAAAATTATGATTTTTTTATAATTTCAAAGAGTATGTGGATTTTCTTAATGCACCCCCTTCAACCTACGGAGTATAGTTATCCTTTTCTTAGTGTAGAATGTGTTAAAGACAGATACGTCTTTCTTCCTGTAGTTACTGAAGTATTTTTTGTTTCAAAGTACATTGCTGTACTCAAGGGGTTTTCTTTTGTTGTTTTGTTTGGTTTTTTTTTTTTTTAATATTCTTTCAGCCAAATGCTACTCGAATATACTATTTTGATTTTAAATGCTTATAAAATGTTTACACAAATTAATTTTATTCCTCTAGTTTTATTCACATGATGGCTTCTTCTAATGAGAAAGTAGCAGAAATGGAAGTGTTAGCTCAGGTAAGAAACCAGGGAATTCCCAGGACATGGAGTTACAAGGCCACTGATTACTCTGTCTCAAAGGGACTGGCAGTCATCTTGTCACTTTGTTCACAGGAACCTGTGCCCAGCGGAGCAATAGGAAGCATGACATTGTAGACAAGCTTTTATTAACAGAGGAGTGGCTGTATGTCATGTCCAAGTGGCTCATTCCACATGGTTATTTTATCATAGACCTATGTATTTTATCATCTACCTCCGTCTTATAGTGTCTGAATACTCATACTTGGATTATTTTTTCCAAAGCAAAGGTAAATCAGAACATCGCTAACTGTTAATGACAGCTGTTTATTTTCATTTTAAAACACTAGAAACATGTTTATGTTTTGTATTGTGTTAGTGACTAATTAAAAATAGATTTTAACAAATGTAGGAAATAATGAGGAAGATTTAAAAGACAATTTACATATAAGTAGCATAAAATATTTTTACAGTTGTTCATTAGATACAGGAAAAACTCTCTCTTACACAATCTGAGCAAAGCTAGATTGCCTCTGAGCTTTCAGGTTGTTTCAGCTTTATTTCTGTCTGCTAGAGTATCAAGATGCTTTCTCTGTCCTTAGCTGTATAATTACTGTTTTCTGTGGAGGTGTCCACTCTGCTTTTCCTGATGTCTCATCACAGCTATGTACTGCCTTAGAAATGTCATTTGATGTCTATATTACCTTGGATCTAATATAAAACCAGTCTCCTCCTAGTTGGCCTATGAAAACATAGATGACTTCAGAATTAAGAGGATCATTTTATTTTGTCCATCAGATATTTATAGTCCCGTCTCTTTGTAGATGACCTCCGTTCATAAAAATCCTCTTAGGAACAGACAGTTACTTTGATTCACAAGAAGGAAGCGTGTGCTCTAATGTTTACACTATGAAGTTTTTTAACAGCTTAATTTTAATAATTTCTGTTAAGCTTTGTTCTGCCTGTTCCCAGCTGTGCTGTTCTCCTCCCCTTCTGGTACTGTGGTTGTTCTGTAGATGTTCCATTAAGGGTCCCGGGGGATCCTTCCCTTGTGGACAGGTTCTTGCATATTTCTAGCACTACAAGATTTAAAAGATCGTTAATCTTTCATGGTTATTTCCTTGGAAGAGCGGCAGGCTGCATCTATGTTTTATCCAAACTGAAATGGATTACTTGTTTTAAATAATAGTGATGATAACAATTATAAAACTAACATTTTTACTGCTTGATTGCAAAACAGTGGCTTTGTTTTGGGTATGTAGGTTTTCCATGATTTGATGCTGACTCAGATTCCTTATGAACCTTCCATGGTTAATGTAATGTTACCCACACCTGTTGATGGTTGGAGGTTTGGTCTCACACTTAGCAGTCACATGGGTTTTGCAAATTTAACCTGTTTTCCTTTATTTTTATATATATATATATATAGTGTGTGTGTGTGTGGAATTAATACTTGTGGTGGTTTCAGTTTCAGGATTTTGTGTTCTTTTACGTTCTGGTAATTAGGAGTGCTGTCTTCAGTTTTGGTGCAGTTTTTCTCATTCCTGCTCTGAGAACCCGAAGTTTTGTTTGCATTTAGTGTAGGCTGTCGCACAGGTGGTCTAGAGTTTAGTCTGGATGTTTATAGTACAAACTTTGTCTTGATGAAAGCAGCTCTTAAACCTTCTCCTCCTGCCCCCAGGGAAGAAAGAGAGCACAGAGGACTAGTTTTCTGAATATTTCTGAACAAGTGAGAGTCAATAACCACATAGCTTAAATCCTTTGTACCTTCAGGGGTGGTCAGTTAGTGAACCTTAGCATCATGTGTAGGAGCTCTGACAGCTTTAGTCTTTTTTTCTAGCACACTTCTGCCAGGACATGCCTACCCTGACACTTCAGACCCTTTCCAGGGGCTGCCAGGCTGCACACCCATCCTGGGAGCATGTGTCAGTCCTACCCAGAGGCTTCCGCTGCTTTTCCAGGTCATCCCTGCACGCTGCATCTTTTTTTCTCATCGCTTGTGAGCAGCAGCACTTGTTTTATCATGTTTGATTTCGTCATAGCAGTGCGTGACTGCTAAGAACTTTTTCCTTAACTCCCTAAATCCTTTTCACTAGGAATGTGATGTGCTGATGACTGTAGAGATAACGGGCTGTTTTAAGTCCTGCAGTTCTTCTCTGATCCCGGTAGTTGCTCAGGGCTGTGTAGAGCTCCATAGAAATGAAAGCTAATTTGAGCAAAGAGGAAACAAGCCTCCAATACGGATTTTACAAATAATTTCAAATGCAAGGACTGTTCATACCTCAGAGCTTTCCTGAGGAAAGCTGTTGAGTGTTTGAACAAATCGCACTGTAGTGCTCTGGTTTTTTTTGTGTTCTGAATGTCTTTGGATTATTCTGATTGAAGTCTCTGAAATTCATTGTCTCTTACTCATTGCTGTAATTCTGCTATTAATAGTAGTGGCACGTTGCTTCTTACCTCTGAGTATATGAGTTACACACTTTTTTAAAGGTGTAATTTGGGTAAAAGTGTAAAGAGGTGATTGTTTCAGTTCTCTGAAAGATGTCTTAATGAGCACAGGCATTCAGACACTGTTCTCAAAAGCTGCTATAGTTCTGTTTGCACACAGGATGTGTGGTACAGCAGACAGATTGGAGTCAGTACCTCTGGCCTATGAAAGTGGACAATTTTCCAATACCACAGTAGTACTGCAATACTTGATGTACAGATGTACCAGGCAACACTAAATAATAGTGTATTAGATGCTACTGTTGTGATATAATAATATCCATGCAACTGGCATTGTCTTCTGTCCTGTGTTGTCTGCTTTGCCTGTTTTCTCCTGTCCCATCCCTTTTTTCTTTCCCCAGGGCTGGGTGCATGCCAGCTCCATGGCATCTGTGTCTGGCTAGTGGAGAACAGGAGAAGGTGGAGGCATTCTGCCCTCCCTCTTCCCACCTCAAGCTTGTCCTGTTCCTACTCCTCCCCAACAAAGTGCTGGAGCAAAACATAGCTGAGCAGGGTTTCTGTGGACAGATGGACGCTAGGAGAGGCGTGAGCGAGGAGCACAGTTGTATTGTTGGTGCAGAATTGCAAGTCCCGGGAGAGTGGAGGACATGGGGTAACTGCTCTTTTGCACTGCAGCTTCTCAGTAGCGTGAAGGCACCAGGGCCAAGTCTGAGAACCTCTGAAAGACTGGCACAAGAGCTTAGTGAGGGGGAAGATCGACCCTTTTCCTCACCTTAGCCTCTTAAAACTCTGCTCATCCCTATCTATGACATTTTGTAGCATCATGACAGACTCAGTTACCTCTTGTTTCTGGAGCATCATCCAGAAAGTATTCCAATGGCTGCATTTTGTTTGAACTTGAGCGTACCACTTGGTACTCACAGTTTTGAGTTTCCTGCGATACCAAGGCAGGAGCACTTGACTTCAGATGGCAGCCACTGTCATTCAGGTTTGAAAAGATCTTTGCTTTCCTTGAACTCTCACTAGAGTAAAGGCTGTTTGTTTAAAGGAGTACTGCTAGATCAGCTTCACATACAATTTGCACTTGGTGGTTGGGGAAAAAAATGTTGGCATGAAATTATAGTAAGAACGTATTTTGTTTAGTGCGATGTTCCTGTGTGGCTCATCATCATGTTGCATGCAGCAAGGGGTGCAATTACTTTGAAAGTGAAATGGATTTGTAGCTGCCTGGATAATTTCTTTGTCTAACCTGAGGGGAAAAATCAGTAGTTAGTGCCATGCTTACTAGAAAGTTCATTAGCACTTGAGTTATTAAAGCTGAAATTATTTCGGAAATCTGTTTTTAAAGTCATGTGCAAATGTGAGTTAATATTTTTTTGAATGATATGTGAATGCATCCTTGAGGTGCAGGGAGCTGCTGCTCATCTTGGAAGATCATGTTATTCATGCGCTTCCCACCTCCAAGTCATTCCATCTTTACTTCTCCCCAACAAAGTGCTGGAACAAAACGAAACTGGTGTGTGTGTGGGAGTCCCCAGCTGGATGTGTGGGGTTGAGAACAGAGCAAATTTCTGTCCTTACAGGGAAAGAGAGGAAAATCGTTGTTATAAATCTGTTCATTTAGCAGGCTCCTTCTGCTCATGTACACGAGATTTTACTTTTCATCTGAAGTAATTCTTATAAATTGGGTCATGTTATACTCACCTGTATGAAAATGAGGGGCAGAGCGTGAAGAATTATACCCTGCTAAATTATATCCTATTCCATATCATTTTATATCCAGATTTAGAAAGGCCTTTACCGCTGGAAGGGAAAAGAGGGAGCTGCTGTTAGAAAGAAATTTACCTGCATGTGTCCCTTGAATTGGATGGTCCTACTTGAACTGGAAATGGAGATTAGTAACAGCAGCCTGAAATCTGTGTTCTACTTTTGACCACACTGCACACCACTTTTTCTTAGGAAAGACTGGTTTTAGGTTGTCCTCCCTATCTACTAGAAAAATTAAATACATACCTTAAGAAGAGGAGGAACAAATAGGTACTTATTTCTTTAATCTCTGAACTCCTTTAGGAAAGGAGCTTTTCACAGCTGTGTTGAGGGTAGTTGGGCATCCCAAGGTCTATGCAGCCTTGGAGACTTGTAGCTGCTCTTTGAGCAGCTCTTTAATGAGATGTTCCACCTGCTGCAGTACGTGGGCATGATGGACTCGATTGCTTCTTGCTTTCTCCCTCAGGCTGGTGGTACACAGGCTTTGATTCTTGTCCTTGTTCAGCTGGAGGCTGGTGGCAGGGGCTGAGGAAAGGGGCAGGCCTGTTGGAGTAAACTTGAAGTGGAGAGGAAGCTCTTTTTGTTGATTGAAAATGGGTGAGTCAGAAAAAAGGTAGGGAAGTCCTGACTTTTGTTTCTTTCCCCAAATCTAGAAAAGCACTGAAGACGATCAGGAGGATTCCTTTAATTTTAAGCTCTGCTGTATTCTGTATGTACGTATGCCAGAGTGGTGGGTGCCAGTAAGTAATAATCCTATAATTTAATCTGCAAGTTATCGTTTGCAGAGTGCAAGGTGGATTTCTTGGGGGGAAGAGAAGAGTGGTGATTGACATATTTCCATTTTTCCTTCTCGATGGATTTCCTTATCTTGATTCTTTTATTTTGGTTACTCGGGGCAGGATGCAGCTCCCTCTAGAGTCCACCAGTACTATTTCTAAAGAGGCTAGAAAGACATGTCCTGGAGCAAGCCAGCCTCTTCTCCACAGTAAGTTTGTTGCCTCCACGGTATCCCTGATCTTTCTAAGCCTGGGAAACGAAACCTGAACTTCTCTGTACCACCGTGCACTTTGCTGTTCTTAGACAACCACATAGATTTTAATGCTTATAGTGACTTTTTGTAGACTGTCTTCCAAGCTAATCAAATTGTTATGGGAAACTGCATTACCTTATAAAATTATCCTTATAGATCAGATTTTTAAAATATGCTTTATCATATGAGTACAGACTGTGGGGCTTGACCTTGAATCAGCTGGTTGTGGATAACTCAGCAAACCTGCATCTAACTGTAGATATTGGATGCATTTCTCAAGTGACTTGCTATAACTAAGTTGCTGAGGGGTTTTTATTGTTTTCTCAGACCCTGGAAGGGATGAGAGCATCTCCAAAGATGCTGGGTGTCTGTGAAGCATACGCTCTCCGCCTCTGCACATCTTACATTCGAGACTTGCGTTGGTTTCCTAAAACCCAGAAAATTACAAGCTGGCTGTCATCTACGTTTCCACAATCCGGCTGAATAAAATACGAAAGAGATAGTATCAAAGGTGAAAAGAGACTGGCTACTAGTATTTGCAGATTTAGCAATCCTGGTTACTGAGTAATGCAGAGAGGTTACATTGAAATGGCAGGGAAAAAGGCTTGGCCCTCATATTTAGGCAAAAGCCCCACTGGTTTCTCTGGGAACTTTGCTTCGTTACAGAAGGCTGCATATTTTACCCATTATTTTTATTCTGGCAGTTTCCCTATAGTACAGTCTGTCTTTCAGAACAAATGGTGTTTCTGTGTGCAGTCGGAGGGGTTTGGACCTGCCTGGCTTTTGTCTGTACCCAGCACGTTGTACGGGAGCTGCTAACGCCCATGCAGACCCTGTGGCAGGCACCCAGCTCCCTTGAAGTGACTTTACTGGACTCACTAAATGGTGACATTAAAAAAAAAAGTCCTCTTGGGTGCTTTGCTGGGAACAGCCAGTACCGTGTGCTTTGTGAGCTCCCTTTCTGTGAGCTCTCGTTGCAGGGGGATTGGACTAGGTGACCTTTAAAGGTCCCTTCCAACCCAAACTATTCTATTATTCTGCTGAAGCTGCAGATTGCCTTGCTGGGCATTTTGTTTGTGTTGGGGCAGTTTAGGCTGTTGGAAAGTGATAAAGACAGGTGGAAGTCCCTTGTCTATGGGCTCTTTACCCATAAATATGTGAGGAGCAGGGGAAGGTACCAGGAATGGAGTGCGGAAGGAGTGACACCAGGGGGTTGTGGGGGATTTATTGACCGATTCCAGCATTTTAACTAACCCTGTGAACTAGATTATTCTCAGCAGGGTGAGGTGTGGCTTGAAGGCTGCTGTGGGAAGGAAGGATGAGATCCTGACAGCGCTGTCCCTCAGCCCCCTTCACAGGGAATTACAGACTGACGATGTCGCGGGTCGGTCCCTGAGCCTTTTGCCGCGCACTTGCTCTGTTTGAAAGTGCGGATGCTTTAGCCGTTTCCTCTGCTTATCCTAAGCAGGGGGAAGCTCCGAATGAAAGTTTGTGACTCCTCTGTCCCCTCCCAGGCTCTCTGACAGCAGTTTCCTCTTTGAGAGGATGGCTCAAAGTCTGGCAGAGCCTGAAGGTTATATAACCTGGAGTAATGACTCGCTTTACTTCTTTAAAAGGAGGTGATGACGCCAGAGCTCCACTTCCTTCAGACCTGCCGACTGGGCACAGGGACTGGCTGATCTCACAAAATGATGTGGTATAATAACTAGCTACACTATTTTTTTTTCCTCAGTTCTTCCTCCTTCCTTTTGATCTATTGCATATGATGGAATACAAAATAGAAATATTTCTGTGCAGTTCAAGAACAGCCCATGTCCACAGCTCTGCATTTTCTATTTATATGTGTATGGATTTTTTTCAAATGTTTTTTACCTGTAGCTACATGCTCTCTTTTCTTAAAGTTGCCCCAAACGTGAGAGTAGCTTGAATGCCCGGGGAGCGGGGTCAATGAGCGGGCGGTTTACTAGCTGAAGAAAGAATTGCTCCAAGATTTCCATGGGGAGGAGAAGTATCTTGTTTCTTCCTGATTTTCTGGTAGGGGTTGTGCTTTATTGGCCAAAACCTTGTTTTTCTCTTTTCACAAAGCAGCCAGAGAATCCCTAAGGAAGGATAATCACACTCATGTTTACTTCTCTACCATGTTTGATACCTTTTTCCCTGTGTATGTTTTCAATAGTCAGCTTTGTACCGTACCTATTCACTGCTAGTTGATACCATACTCCATCGTCTGAAACTTCTGAAACCATGACAAAATCACAAGGAAACTAATTAGCAATTTTGCAACATGGTATTTTCACTCTTGAACAGGTAAAGAATGGCAAAGTGACTTTGCCAAGGTTGCCTGATGAGTGTGATGGAGCCAAAGTCAAAATCCTGTGCTTTACATTTTAAGCAGCACCCCTTTTATTTTCAAATGTACTGAGCGAAACACTTATCTGTTTTCCGTTTGAGTTTAAGCTATGCAAGGGGTCCTTATTTTCATTTTTCCTTAATTTATCTGGTATTGTGCTGTATTTAATGACTAGTTAAGTAACATGTGCACGTAGCTATATGTTACACAAGTATAATGTTTTTTTGCCAAGAAACAGCAGCAAGTTTGTAAGAGGGGGGAACTGTTTTAACTGAACTAGAAGCATTCTTCAGATTTTAAAACACAGTATCACATCACAGTTATTTGCTTTATTTGTTGTTTTAATTTTCTGCTTAGGCTTTATAGAAAACCGCAACACCGAACTTGCTGAAGTGTCCGGCTCGTCGTGTGGATCAAAGTTTTTGGTGCAATACCCATTTTTTTTATTTTAATGACAATAGTTTGTACTACAGATGTTGAAAATGTGTTATTCACATTTTCTTCAACATGCAGTTCACTGACTCAGTCTCAAAAAAATTAGGAGTCAGAAGATATTATTTTCACTCGCAAATAAGAATGAGACGGGAAAGCTACAAGATTAAATCTTTTTGGAGTAGGTGAATAGAAACTTCTAGTTTAAGTCTCTGTCAAAACAAATTTTGCAATTAAAAGCTTCATCTGTGTACAATATTTAAATACTTGAAGTAGTAGAAACAATTGTAAAATGGCACTTTTCTGTACTCTTAGCTTGTGATTTATGTCAAATTTGCACCTAGAGGAAAACTGAAGTTAAAGTTGTACAAAATCGCTCTTCCGTGGTGCACAAATACATCGTGTCATCAGCAGCAGAAATGTAGCAAGTTACAGGAAGATATGAGAATCAGTTTCTTGAATATAACAGATTGTAACTCGATGGATTTAGCTTTGATTAAGATGCTGATACATATCTGTGATATAAATCCTTCAACTTAAAATCATTACATCTTGTAAAAAACAAGCTTGTTTTCCTCAGTGCATTTAAACAGCCTTTGAAAGCCCAGCGCTGAAGTCTGAAAGTGTCTGTTTTGCCCCAGTGAGAGTCTGAAGAGCACTTGTGCAAGGCGCTGCAGTTCATCACTACCTGTATTTTGTGTGATTAGATTTTTCTCACATTATGTACAACTTCCCTCCCCGGTTATGATTTAAATGAGTGTGGGAAAGAAAATAAACCAAGATTCATGTGAATGCAAACAAAATGAGAAAAAACAGATTGATCAAATTTTATGCCTTACATTTCAGTCCAAAACTCACTAAAATCAATGGAAAGTCTCCTCTGATTTTCTGTGCTTGGTTTAGGTCTAATTGAAGAGGAGTTTTAATTTACAGCACAGAATTTGTTTAAAAAGCAAATGATTCTTAAAGCCCAGCAATACTCAGTTGGCAGCAAGTAGTGTGGAGTTTAATTCTGTCTGAACTGGTTTAGGTTGATAAACACCACCTATGTTATAACCAACACAAAATTCTATTCTTGTGTGTTTTCCATGTTGCTAAAACAACAAGGAAAACAGGACAGGGAAAACAGCTTTAATGATGGTTGTATGTGTTCCTAGAAGCTGATAATCAGGAGTGAAATTTGGCTGTCAAGCCTAGTTTGTGTTTAGTAATGTACAAACAATTCAGATTCATAGGCAGCTTTTCTACTGGTTGGTGATCAGTGGGGTGTGCAGAAGCAGCTGCTGGAGATGGAATAGCCTGTGAGAGCCTGTGCTGGGTTTGGCTGGGATAGAGTTAATTTTCTTCACATTATCAAGTATGGGGCTATGTTTTGGCTTTGTGCTGGAAGCAGTGTTGATAACACAAGGATGTGTTAGTTACTGCTGAGCAGGGCTTATACACAGTCAAGGCTGCTTCTGCTCCTCACCCCGCCCCACCAGTGGGTGGGCTGCAGGGAAACAAGGAATTGTGAGGGGACATGGTTGGGACAGTTGACCCCAACTGACCAAAAGGACATTCCATACCATATGGTGTCATGCTCAGTATATAAAGCTGGGGGAAGAAGGACGAAAGGGGGAATATTTGGAGTGATGATGTTTGTCTTCCAAAGTAACCATCACGTGTGATGGAGCCCTGTGTTCCTGGGGATGGCTGAACACCCAACTGCCCATGGGAAGCAGTGAATGAATCCCTTGTTTTGCTTTGCTTGTGTGTGTGGCTTTTGTTTTACCTATTAAACTGCTTTTATCTCAACCCAGGAGTTTTCTCACTTGTATTCTTCTGACTCTCTCTCTCATGCCACCGGAGGGACTGAGTGAGCGGCTGCGTGGGGCTGAGTTGCTGGCTGGGGTTAACCCATGACAGAAAGCTGTGGGACAGGGAAGGGACTGCACAGCCAGCGTGGAGCAGTCGAGGATGGGCAAGGAAGGTTTCTTGTGTTCTGCAGGGTGGAGATGAGAGTGAACAGCACATGGGGCAGTCATTGGAGAGAAGGGAACCACTCCAGCTTGTAGGAACTAAGAGCATGGTGGCACATGGTGGATCCAGAGCCTCTCGCCTGCAGTTTGCTTGGTTGGCGCGGATCGGGTTGATGTTGAGCTGTCCTGGAGAGGACAAGGGGAACAGGAGGTTGAAAGAACTAGGTTCAAGGTGGACAACAGGCACAGGGATGGGGAAGGTGAGTCACTTGTGTTATGTTTTGGGATATTTTGTTGAAACTTTTTAGTTGACCAGGGTTTAGTTTGGTTCCCCGCCCCCCTCATCTCCAATATTCTCTGCTATACAGAGGAACTGGTGTCCTGAAAACCTTTGTGATTGAGCTTCTTGTGTGTGTAGGCAGGTTTCGGTGTGAGTTTGAACCCATATGAATTTGCAGTGCTCAGGGATGCTGACATTGCTGCTGGAAAGACTTGTCAGTATTATAAAAGCCTTTGATCTTGATATTCTATGAAAATCAAATTTTATAGTGATTTTTTTTTTAAACAGGGGAATCTCCTAGGTTGTTTGCAAGGGAACCTCTCAAGTGACATCGGTTTCTTGACCAGCCTCTTCTGTGGATTAGTACAGTTGTACAATTGCAAAGAGCTTGTGGTTTGAGGCTGAGGTGGGTGAGGTATGACAGCCAGGTGAGATTTCAGACCGTGTAAGGAAGGCAGAACATTCTTCCTTACCGGCAAGGCTGGCCTCGCAGAAAAGCAATTTAGTAAATGGGCTTATCTATAACAAGATTACCTTCCATGAGGAGCTCATTTTATAAACTGACTGTTTCTGGCAGATCTAATTCTTGGCTATGTGAATACGTATTTATCATGACTAACAGTGGTGGCCTCCCCAGTCGGCTGTTGTAAGTAGAAAAGCTAGAAAAATTCCTTTCCATTCTGCACACTAAGGTGAAGGAGGAAATCTCCTTTTTATGGTGGTGTGCAGAAGGACAGGTATAGGTCATGTTTCCCCCACTGTATTGAGCTTCCATTTTCCTCGTGCTTATTTGCTGCAATAAGCATGGCTTGGAAAATACCCAGTTGCATTTACACAAATACTTGTCTTTAAATCTTGCTTCCTAGTTTCGTAACTCTGTTAGGTCAGATGCTGAGGTCATGTTTGGTTATTTATTCCAAAGTCCTTACAAGGCCTGCTACAATATCCTTGGCTATATACTTTTCTTAATATATTTGTCCCTCTTTTCCCCCTTGATGACCACTGTAGGTTGTATGTACCAGACTATTTGAATCTGTGGCACGGGTGAAAGGCTGTCTTGTTACCAAGGTTCTTAATTTTAGTAGAGTTCATAATATTTTATTTGGTAAAAATTATAAGGCTCTAATTATGAAAATAGCACCTTGGGTTTGTTTCAAAGTTGCGATGTACCCTGAAGCAATGCGGATACGTTGATGGTAGCAAGTGTTCACTGCCCTCTGCCACTATCTTGAATGAAAGGTCTAATAAGAATGGCTGGAGTCACACAAAGGGTACCTGGGCTCGCCCTGGCTGTGTTTGCAGACCCCTAGACCAACCATTACTGTTACAAGCGCAGCATGTTGTCCTGCAGCCCTGCAGATCCGTGCCAGGGCTGCTCAGATACAGCCTGCTTCGGGCTTCCTGTGCCCACCCTGGTTTTCCCAACTCTCACTTGCCAGTTGTTTCAAGTGATGAACTGACTTCGTTATGTGGACAAATGCTTGCTAAGAGCGAGCTGATTGTGTTATGTGTCTGTCAGCCCAGGTTTGCTGTTTGCTGCTGGCATCGAGTACGGCTGTGGAGGGAATCAGACATGGAAAAAGACTCTGTGGCACTGAAGAATGATGTTTAGCCTTTAGGGGTTCAACCGCAGCTTTAAAGTACTTATTCTCTCCTGTGCTTACTTATTCTCTCCTGTACCCATCCTTCTGGTGCAGATGGATGATGGGGAGGACAATTTACTTAGAAAAAGCTTGCACTCCACGAAATCTGAAAGGTTGTTTCCTAAAAACTGTGACATCTCATTCATAGTCCATTTGCTGCACGCAGAGCCTTCTGCAGGCTGCTGGTGCTGTACAAGCTGCCGATTTAACCAGGCGGACAGGGTGCTTTTCTGCCTGTTACTGTGCAAACAGGTTATCAGCTCCCAACATACTTCTCAGGTTTCAGTCTCAGTTGTCCAGTTTTCTTGGAAGTTAGCAGGCAAATAGTTCATAAAATCAGAGCTACCAAGATTCTTTTAAAAGCCAGAAAAGCTGTACTTATTTTTGCAGCTCATTGCCCTCCTCTTTTCCTTTTGTGCTGTGAAACTTGGAAGCGGGTTTACGGTCCCATGTGTCCCCTGTGCGGAACGTCCTGTTGTCTGTTGGGATTCCCCTTGCACGGGCCCCACCGGAGCCCGAATGGTTATGTAAGGATTTTTATTTTATTCTCAGTCTTGGTCTCTGCCACTAGTTGAACTGGATCATGGGCTGAGTGAATGGGATCCGCTCAGAACGGCGTGCAGCTCCGCCGCTCGAGATGAGGGAGAGGAGTGAGACCTCCCCTGTACGCACCCCTTCAGCCTCCCTACTCTTCTTCTCTCTTTTAAAACTCTTTTCCCAGGCGTAACTGAGGTTGCTCCCGCTGATTGGGAACACGTACTGAAGCCAAACGGGCCGGGCAGCGTAGCTCCAGCTGTTGATCCCCGGGGGAGCAGCAGCTCCCTCGGGCAGGGCTGTGCTGTTTGACTCTCCAAGCAGGGGAGGAGATAGTGACAATTTTTATTTAGGCTGAACACGAGGGGTATTTATGTAACAGTGACCCCGGTCCGTCTCGGCTGGGTGCAGGGAGGATATATGCGTCCTGATTCCTGTCACACCGGCTGGGTGGATGCAAGCACTAGGAGCTAGCTATTTACCAAAGTTATTTTCAGAAACCTTAAAGTGCAGGTTTCCCTGCCTGTGCCCTGGACTGTTTTATTGGGAGACATTTCCCACTTGTGAACTGAACAGCCAGTGAGAGTGGATTTAGGGCTCACTGGGCTGTGAGCAGAGATAAGGAGTTGTCGGGAGTGACTGGAAACTTTTGTCCTGAAGACCCTGAGACCAGAATAGCAGAAGGGCTGAGAGCTTGTGGCCACGTTGAACGAGTGTCGGGGCAGAGCTCTTACCTCAGTGCCCTGAGCAGCATGTTACTCTTGGATGAGTCTCAACAGTTTCCAGGTAGGACCCAGGTTGGTGGTGGGGTTTATTTTGCACTTTTTGTTTATTTTTTGTTTTGTGTTGTGGGCTTTTTTTTATGTGTGGTTTGTTTGTTTTTCTTCCTCCCCACTCCCCCCACTCCAACCCCACCTTTTCTGTTCCTTCTTGTTTTCCTGTTACAGACTGTTCATTCTTCCAGCCCCGTTCGTTTCTCCCTCCTGGAGCACCCTACTCACTGGCCAGCAAAGTGCAGGAGGAACCAAGACTCTCCTGTGGGGTTCTGGTTTTAATTTGCTGCCTATCTGGCAGGGATGGAAACAGTTGAGTTTTCAGAGTCTTGCAGTGCTTGTTGGCTTGATGGGGGAGATATAAGAAGGAAACTCTTTCTTTGTACTTTTAGTTCTCAAGACTTTGGTGATGTGACATTCTGGGTCTGGCTGTTGTTGTTTCTGCTGCTGCCTTGTTGTAATGCTGCAAAAGTAATCTTTAGCAAGAGAGGAGGCAGCATTTATTATCAGCATGATTTTATATCCATTGTCTCCTCCCTCACACCCTTCAACTTCTTGTGTATACTTTCCCCCAACATCTTACTGGATAAGAGTTTTGAGAGTTTCTTTTATCAGTGAAATATTTGGTGACTTGCTGATGGGGCAGCAGTCCGGGCACCAGGCAGAGCTGTTGGTGCTTGCTCCAGATCCCCTAATTAGTGCCTAATAGGCTAAGAGCTACTTGGCTTTTTTTTTTTTTTTCCCTCCCCCTCTCATCAAATAGAAGATGCTGATGAAACCCTAACAGGACTTTGCAGTTTTGGGATGGTTACTGCTTAGTTTGCTTGTTGGTGGGAGGACATTGTCTGTTAGAAGAATAACTTTGTTCAGATTTGAGCAACTTTCTAAACTTTTAATTTAACTTGTTACTTTGAGGTCAGGTACTTGGGGACACCAAGCTTCTTCCACCTTGTTCATGTGGCAAATACTTACAGAGTTCATGATATGAATGTAATAGACTAGTCAAAAATGGTCCCCAGGGGTTCCAGCTCTGGGTTCCTGGTTTGTTATACGAGCCCAGTGCAGTGTGGTCTTCATCAGGAGTTTTTATAGAAAGGGCCCATGCAGTATTTGTTGTCCATTAGTTGGAGGGGTGGATTCTAGCAAAAGCTTTCTTAGTTCTCGGGTTGTGGTGGCATAACAAACTCATTTTGGGAGAGTGTGAACTGAGAAAAGAACTACAATACAAAATGAGTTTAGATAAATGAGGAATCTGGGTGATACAAGTGGCTTATGTAACTCAGTCTTTGGAAATGAGACTGTAGGTCATAGAGGGAGAATACAAGGTTAGAGGCCTTCCAAAGTTTTGGATGGAAAGGTATTTTGGGGTCATTTGTACAAACATAGGAGAACAAGAGTGCAAGTGCACTCCTCTTTGTACAGCATTGCTAGTCAAGTTGTAAAGTCTGGGGAAAGGTTCATCACAGCCTGCTCTACCAGCAGGAAAATGGTCTCTGTTTGAGGAAGCATTTGTAATGGAGCTCACATGGTTGTGCTCTGGCTGCTGGATCCAGGAGGGTCTCTGTCCCATTTCTCCATAGCTCCTTGTCCCTGGAGAGGGTGATAAAACTGCACAAGGCCACAGAGTGAGACTGGGACAGAACTGAGTTGTTATGCTCTTCCCTGCCTTGGTGCTTCAACCACTGGTCAGGATTTCTTTTTGTCTCTGGTTTACGTGGCTTTTTCTCACTCCAGGTGTCTGAACACTTCTTTGGGGTGTTCAAAGTAGCAAACACTTGTATATGTGATGCTGTGCGATCTGTTTATAATTTTATAAATGTTTCTGGAAAGTTAGAGAAGATTTTTAATTATTTTGTGGTAGCACTCACCAGTGAGTAAATCAGGGCTTGTGGCAGTACATTGCCCATCCCCATTTGAAAAGAGGCTGTTGCCCTGCAAGAAAAAAAATCTCTTATTTACAGAGCCCTGTCTCTTCTGCATATACAAATGTACTCCGTTTTTTACCAAAGAGGCAGTTGTAATTTTAGCAGTCTTCTGAAGGAAGCAATGCTTGTCTTTTTTCCAGGATGTAGTGGGCTTAGATTTTGGGGTGTTACATATTTTGGATGGAGGTGTCCTTGTGACATTGTGGCTTCAATGTGCATGAGTCTGATTGCCATGAACAACTTTGCAGCCCTTTGTTAAACTCCTTTAGGAGCACACAAAATGGCATCAATATTTTGGAAAGAAAAAGTAGAAACAGATTGTTCTTTGAGTGATTCTGTTTCATCCTGGTCTTATTAGCTTTCTCCAGTGCTCTTGGTCACTTTTCTGGCTGCACTTGATGGGAGAGGTGCCAGTGGAATGCAATGCCACACAGGCTCAAACTCAGCAATTTGTGTTTTGTTCCCAAGTGATGCCTCCCTCATTAAACAGAATCCTTAAAAATTCCTCTGAAATTAGAGACTGAAGCAGAAAAAAAGAATGCAGCTGAAGTTCTGTGCTTTGTTCTAAAAAAAATCCTCAGCTATGTTTTGGTTTTCCAAGTAGGAAATTATATTTAGGGAGACGAAAGAGAACCTGTTGGTCAGAGCATAGGACAGGGAGCCAACAACTTGGGAGTTCCTCAGCACTGATGCCTACCTGATTTCTTCACCTGGGCTTTCTCTTCTGCAAGATGGACAGGGGTTGTTTCGCAGGTTATTGTGAGGATCGTGTTATGCTTGGGAACTCCTTTGACACCGAACAAATGCCAAGTATTATTATTTTGAAATCTCTCCTCTCTTATACCATTGCTACCATGAGCAACAACAAAAGAGCACTCAGATGCTGAAGGATGTTTTATGTGGGATTATTTCCCATGTTGCTCTTTCAAATTAGGATTGAGTATCAGATGTCTTCTCCTCCTGCTCTGTTCATATAATAGGTCCTGAACAAAATTATGGTGAGGGCTTGAGGCTGGAATTAAAGTTTGTTTTGTGCTCGCTATTTGTTTGCCATTTTGGTGGCCTTGGAAGCGTGTGGCAGCAATAATCCCTTCTTTGTTATTTCTCATTGCTCTCAGGGTATCCTGGTGTAAAGCTAATGCCACAACTCCCAGCTACCTAGTGTAAACTAGTGCTTATGTAATGATTGCGTAATGCAGAATGCTTGCTCCCCTACTCGTCCTCTTTTCTTAGTCCCTGAAATTTATCCCTGGAAGAGTCATGGTAGCAACCAGCTGGATTCACTGTGCTAGGAACATGTCAAGCCCTGTATGCATCTGTTTTCTGAAGCTGGGAGGCGAAATTTACCTAAATCAATTATTTATCCACCTTAATAGAATAGAGCAATTTTTTTTTTTCCTTAAGTTTTGAACTGTTGTGAAAAAAGCAAGGTCTGACGGTTAAATTCAGTTACTTGTGGTTTAGATCCCTATGGTAATTTTTGTAATCTGGCTGGCAAAACTGTATTCAGGGTTACTAGTTAACTGGGATAACCAGAAAGGGGAGGTTTCATTTCTCTCCTGTGTGCTGCTTGTTGAAAACTTCCCAGCACTCAAGCCTGAAACGCTTCCTGACTCCGGTGCGTGGTTTTATGTAACTCAGTTGCTCTCGCACACTCCCGGCTGAAGGACACGTGTAACCCATCCCCGCTTCACTCCTACCTTGCTGGGCGCATTTCCTGGCTTGTTTCCCTGTCTCCCTGTCTTGGCCAATGCCCGCAGTGTATGTGTGAGTGGAGGGTTCATGAGGAGGAGGAGGCAGTTTAAATTTTAGCTTTGAGGACTTTTATTGGGAAAAGTAATTTTGGTTATCTGTCTAGGAGAGAGATGCCAGGTAGCAGCGCTCTGCATTTCTCCAGATCTTGCTGTCTTAAAGCGCCGTGGAAATTTGATTTGAAGTTTCACAATCTTCCTTTGAGCATATCAGAGCTGGCGGCAGATGTGAGATTGCCTGGTGCTCCGGAGCAAGGATCCACCTCTCCTCCGTGGTGTGGGCGAGGGGGAGGACAACCTGAGGGCCACCCCACCAGGGCTGCGTTTCAGGGGCTTGTGTGAGGTGCTGGTGGGGCTGGGTGCAGCTGTGCCAGCACAGGGCCAGCTCTGGCAGTGCAGGGTGCTGGTGGCTGCAGGCCTGTGCCATACCACGCTTATATAAGCGCTCTTTGGGGTTTATGTAAGCTTGGTCTCAGCGTCCCATAGCATTGAGGCCCAGCCAGAACAAGAGCTCCTGTGTATTTGGGGCCTGATTCTGCTTGCATAATCCCAGGGCTAGAAGATATATTACGTTTGTCACCAAAGCTGGCTGTTTGATGTTCCCATTTGCCTCTCGGCACTTCTTGGCTGCTTCCTTTCCCTTTGGTTTTGGGTGTTATGCTCCTGCCTTTCACTTCTGCTGGTTTTTGCTCCTGAAGGATTCCTTCAGGCCAGGAAAGGGGTTTTATTCTGCAGCATAACCTCATCAGTAATGGATACACTGAAAGACCTCTGAAGGAACAAAGAAGGGCAGTGCTGCCTTATAATTTATCTTCTAAAGTTTTCCATTGATCGGGGCTTCCTGCCCAAGAAGGATTCTGGAGATAGGTTTGGCTTTTGTGTGTTCCTGGTCTGGCTCTCTCGCTGTGCCCGGGCCTGCAGAGCCTGTGCTGGGGGTGCTTTCTTCGGAGCTCATTTCACATCTCTTCCCTCCATCCTCTGGCCCTGGGGTGGGGATGAAGCAGCTGTCACCAGTCTGCAGATTCCACATAGGTGTCTTGAGCCTGCAGCGACTGATTCACTTCACAGATACCTAGAGAAGTGAAAAATGTGTTACTCAGGCTTCAAGCAGTGCTGTTTATTATACCAATATGACAGTCTCTGTGTCTGGTTACGGTGACAGGAACGAACAACAGACCTGAGGTGGTTAACTCCTAGATAGATCAGTGACAGGAATGAAGATGTCAGAGCTGATGTACGTGTGGTTTGACAGGTGAGGGAAGCCTCCCCTGGGAGCAGACAAGTGTTGGGGCTGGGCAGGCTCTGCCAGAGAGGTGCCTTTGTGTCTCGCCGTGCTGTGGCTGTGACTCAGCAGGACACCAGCCATTGGAGCCTGGGCGAGGGCGATGGTAGGAATCAGTCATACTCTTATCAGTGGGCTGCGTTTCGTTAGAATTGAGCAGGGCCAGCATGCAGAGAGGGGCTGGGAGCTGCAGATCCCAAGGCATGTGGCATGGCTGCCCTCTTGGCAGGGCTGTGCCTGGCCTGGAAGCTCCCCACAGCTGTGGCCCTGGCCAGGAGAGGACATCCATGAGGGGCACCCTGACACACACAGGAATAACACCCTGCACACAAGAAACCACTGGTGTAGAGAAAAGGCCGATCCTGGCTGGGCGCTGTCTCTCGTGTTGCTGGTGAGGGCCGAGAGGTGCCAGCGCTGGGTCCCGGCGTGCTGGCGGGGAGCGCGGCCAAGCGGGTGCTGCAGCGCGGGGGGGCGGGTGTGCCGGTTGTATAATCCTTACATAATTAGGGCTTTGTATGGCAGTTGTGGCTGGGAGGAGCCTCCTGCCGTCAAGGACTGAGCCCGATTATTTTCCGAGAACAAAGTCTTGTTACTAATTAGCTGCCCTGATAGTGGCTGCAGGGGGTGGCCACAGCCTCAAGTCCCTGGAGGGGCTGCCTCCCCCTCTGTGTCCCTGTAAGGTGGCTTTCCCAGTGCTTTGGGGGGAAGGAACTGGGCACTGATGTGTGTCAAGTGGTGGGAAAGGGCTTTGTGGCTCTCCTGGGTGTTGCAGCAGGCAGGGCCTGGAGGAAGGGAGTCTGAGCTTCCCCCTTGTTTCACCTGCACGGTCCTTAAGGGGTTTCACAAGGACTTTCCTGCCTTCAGCCTTGGGGTGCTCAGGTGTGTTGTAATGCCGCCTCTGTGAGAGGGTGCTCTGCGCAGACACCTCTCCTTCCTTCTTGCATGGCATCCATGGGACAGCTGCACCGGTTGCATACAGAGAAAGAAATGCAATATTTTCAGAATATTCTTTTCTGCCTCAGCTGAATACAGGATGAGCCGGAGCACTCTGGCGATTGCCAGCCTCCGAGATAGTTGCTGTGCCACAGCTAGAGAACTGCTGTTCTTCAGGTGCCAAGTACAGTTAACTCTGGCATCACGTACACACCTCCCCAGGGCCCAGTGCCCTGGGAAAACATCACCCCAGGGAGCATCTTCCAGCCTGTCAGTGCCTTTGCAGTTGGGCTTGCTTTGCAGAGTTGCTTCTCTTGCCGTGGGCACAGTTGTAGTTCAGTGTGTCAGTGACAGTGAGTGTTGCAGCTGCAGCTGTGCAATTAGTCTGTCTTGTGCCATCCCTCAGTGCTCCTCCCATCCTTGCTTTGACAGCTCAGTACTGGCTGTAGTAGTACTAGCTAGTACTAGCTAGTCTGACAGGCTGTTGCCTACAAACTGCATGGAAGCTCCCGATTCCCTGCAGTAAGATTTAACTGCTCCTTGCTCTTTGTGCAAGACGAAAGAGAGCTCCCAAAGCAAGAACTGACTCCTTGCTGCTCTGCATGCAGCTGCCTTCCTCACCAAGCATGCACATCCATGTCCTTAGGCTGGGAAGCAATGCCCAAAGACCCAGCAAAATACTACTATTCATTCTGTAGTGAAATGCTTTTAGAAGTAAACAAGTGTCTGTTTTTCAGTTGTATGCCTTCCCTGGAGTCATTGGAGTTGTGCTGGCAGAGAAGTTGGCCTCCCATAAGGAGGGTAACCTTCTAACCAGCCGTGTTAGCCAGGTTTTAACTGAGGAGTCAAGGACTTACATCTTACATGATGTTTTGTCTACTGAGAGGCCTCTTGCACCTTCTTGTGTGTACAACAGCCTCAGGTAGGGAATCCTCAGGTCTTATCCTGAATGCCAGTTTTTGTACTACTAGGAGTGCTAGCCTGTTGATAGAACAGTGGGTGATTACTTGTGTGTGCACAGATGCTTGAACTTATTGAAGTTTGCCTTGGAGTGTGGAGGTTGGATGCAGTTATAATGTGGTTTCTTACACATCTCAGATTCAGGAGAAGGCTGTGTTACAGAAGTTGCACACCCCAAAAGTGTCCCTGGTAATTCATGACACTTCGTAGCAACCTGAGTCCCTTTGCAGAGCAGGCTATATGTGTCGAGAATGATTCACTGCTGAGTCAAAGATGCTATATTCTCCAGGATGCATCCTGCACTGCTTTATGGGAAGTTTGAGAGTATTCTGCAAGAAGGAAGTGATGAGGTGAGTTTTATAAGCTTGGTGCAGTAGGAAGTACCCCACTGTGGAAGAAATCTTTGGCTGTTATGCATCATGTGTCACACCTGTGTGTGGTGTTCAGGGGCAGCTCTGGCAGTCGTGACACAGGGAGCATCTGCAGCAGAGTTATACAGAGCAGTCATGACATTTTTTCCTTACAGAGACTTCTAAACTGTAATACACGAGTGTCGGTTGAGAAGCCAAACACGTCCACCTGCTTGTTATGTACAGCTGGGGGCGATGGTTGCTGCAGCTAAGTGAGCAAAGACAACTGTCCCCCCTGCCTGCAGCACAAGCCATGGCCATGCTGTAATCACATTTATTGGGTTTGGAGAGTGCAGGCACATTTTAAACCTCTAAAGTGCATGAGAAAGTAGAGTCATTTCCCTCTTGGTGTTGAGGGTACCTTGCAGGACAGAGTGCCTGAGCATATTTACATCCTTGTCAGTAACTGGGACTGACCTATGTTTGTCTTCTTCTGAAGGACTTGGGCCTGCTCTTTCACCCAGCTGTGCTTGTGTGTATGTGGCTGATCTCGCTGTGCAAGGCTGTGCTGGATTGTCACCCACGGGTTTGGTGACAGTGCTTTTCTCACTGAGGCAATGCGGATAACTGCTCAGGTCTTCCTAGAATGCACAAAAACATCAAGCATGATCAGGCAATTGTCAACTGCAAACATGGTTGGCAAATTTTTGTGTTGTATAAAAGGTGCTTGTATAGCCATGCCCAAGTAATGTGTTGAGGTCCTGTTATAAACCATAATTGTGTTTCTGTTGTAGATGTAGGCTTGGCAGAATTGGGGCAGGAATTATTCCATTGATTACCTGATGGGACCTGTTCAGCAAGGCTGTTCCCACACTCCCTCTAACCCAAAGACCAAACCTGTCGTTGTACAAAAGAGTTTTTTGTGTGTGTAGTTACTGCTTCTTAATGTGTTTCTGTCCCAGTGTGGGTCCCAGTTACACAGCTTGGAGCTCGCCATGCTGGAGCACAGCCACACGGCTGCAGCGGGAAGCCTCGCCTTTCATATGCTGTGAGATTTGTCTGTGTACACAATCAGAAGTTCGGTACAAAACAGCAACAAATAATTCCTACTAGTAACTGCCAGCTCGTTTCACAGGTGTGGTGGGAGCTGTTGCATGGTTAGATGGAAGTTGTGATTTTATCATTGTATTAGTTAAGCTTTGTGAAAAACAGCTTTATTCATGTTAGTGGCAAGGAAGGTTTTGACTGGGTCAATTTTCTTCACAGTGGCTAGTATGTAGCTATGTTCTGGATTTGTGCTGGAAGCAGTGTTGATAACACAGGGATGTTTTAGTTACTGCTGAGCAGGGCTTACACAGAGTCAAGGACCCTTCTGCTCCTCACCCCATCCCACCAGCGAGTGGGCTGGGGGCACAAGGAGTTGGGAGGGGACGCAGCTGGGACGGCTGATCCCAACTGACCAAAAGGACAATCCATACCATATGGTGCCATGCTCAGTATATAAAGCTGGGGGAAGAAGGAGGAAGGAGGCACGTTTGGAGTGATGATGTTTGTCTTCCAAAGTAACCATCACATATGATGGAGCCCTGCGTTCCTGGGGATGGCTGAACACCCACCTGCCCATGGAAGTGGTGAATGAATCCCTTGTTTTGCTTTGCTTGTGTGTGTGGTTTTTGTTTTACCTATTAAGCTGCCTTTATCTCAGCCCATGAGTTTTCTCAATTGTATTCTTTAGGCCCTCTCTCATTCCACCGCAGGGACTGAGTGAGCGGCTGCGTGGGGCTGAGTTGCAGGTTGGAGTTAAACCATGACAGATGGGACCAGTCTTGGGAAGCCGGCTGTCCTCTGAATCCCACCGCGACTGAGTCAGTGTGATGTTTGGTAATGTTGCTAGTGCAGAAGAGATCTCAGTATCTAGATGCATAAGTGTCAGGAATGTGGGCTGAGGCACAGATTGTGTTCCTCACCTCAGAACTTGTATTGGCAGGACAAACACCAGCCTGGGCAGACATGGCTGTGGTGGATAAGGGCCTGTACTCAGTGCAGGGCCAAATTTATCATCAGATTTTAGCTTTCAGGCTCCTGCTCAGATGAGAATTATCTTTAAAAAAATACCATCTGATCCAACCGTTTTTGTGTTTCGGCAGATCTTGTGTTACACACCATTAAGAGGAAAGAAAAAGGTAAAAAGCAGAGGTGGAATGAGTATCCAAAGGGATTGCATAAGAAATAGGGAAACATACAGAGGAGACGCATAGTGGCCTTATCTTTGGATTTCTCTAGCATCACCATTGTGCTAAAGGAAGCTTTCCCGGCACAGTGTGGTGGCAGAGTTGCTGCTGGAAGAAGTGACGTGGGTAATTGCAGGGCTGAGAAGTGCTTCCTCTTCCAAACAAGCATGACTTTGTGCTCTCTGGTGCCTTGTCAAGGTCCCCTGGGCCCTGGGTGACATGGCAGCAGTGTAACTATGACAGTGTTTGTCTCCAGGATAGTCACTGGTTTAATGACTCATCACAGAGAATGTGATCACGTGTGCAGCCTCCCTCCTTCCCTTTGCCCTGTTTCACCCAATCTTTTGATCTAGTTACACAACCAGGAGTTGCAAGGGGTGGGGGGAAGCAAGCAGTGCTGAAGAATTGCAGGTAGTGTGACCAAGATGTGTCTGTGGCTCAAATAACAGAGCTGTTGTCTGGGAAGCCTGGGAAACTGGGTTTATTCTCAGCATGGTTCTCTGTCTGCAAGTGAATGTGATGCAGGATGTCTGAGGCTGTAAGGTGGAGGAGGCATGGCAGGAAGACAGGGCTCCAAAACCTTGACGGTGGTAGAACTACCATGATTGCAGCAGTGAATCTGTTTGCCTTTAGCTTTGCATGCAGCATAACTTCCCTGCATTCATCATGAGCTCTGTTTCGTTGCTTAAGTTGTGGATACCTGTTTCTTTCTAGTATGTGTAAGACTGGCTGGGACTGATGTTCACAGAAGTTTGAGCTGCTCTGCTGGTATTGGCTCATGGTGGAGTGAGCCCTGAGGTCCTAAATGGATTCTGACACAAACTTTGAGCAAATACTGGGGCAGGTCTGATGGGATGTCTGGAGATGAAACTTGCAAATTTTGTGCTTTTGACCAAGGTGTGAATCTAGTTCTTGTCATCTCAATTTTAAGAGGTGAGGTTGGTGGTAAGTTTAATTTAATAGACATATTAATGTGGCAGCTGTAGAGGTGCCTGTACTGAAGCATCCTTCATTTAAGCTCCCAGCTTTTTGAGAAGGGATGTTCTTTGTCTCTAGATCCCACGGAGTCACAATGTGATGCTTGTTGGTTCTGTATTACTTCATCTGCTGCATTCTTCTGAGCTGATGTCTTCTTTCCTTCAAAGTTCTAAGTGTCATTTTAGTTCAGTCATTAGCTCAGATACACATTATAGGCAAGAAAGCTGATTATGAGATGAGGGTATCTCTTTGCCTGACACAAGGGAACAGGATGCTTCAAAGAAGCTATTACAAGGCTTGTCAGAAACAGTTTACTTCAAGGGAAGCTTTTGAACAAAAACATTTCCTTTCTGTGCTCTGCAAACATTAGCTTGGTCACTGGCAGCCTGTTGAAGAGCAAAATGTCACATAGAACAAGTTGTCATTTTGCATAGTGCCTTAAGACTGAAATCAGCCACTAATGGAAATCTGAAAATAGGGTAATGCAGAGAAAAAGAAATGCATGTGATTTATAATGTGGAAAGAGTATTGTCACTTACTTTTTGTTTTCAGAAAAGCTTCCCAGAATTTACCACTCAAATCATGAGAGTGGAGCCTGGTGATAAAACCACTGAGCCACCTGCGAAGCTGTGGCCCAGTGTTGGGACCAGATAACCTCTTGCATGGTATGTTCTGCTACCTGGGAAGGTGGTTGCACAGGTGTCATATAAACGGAAATTTCTGCCCTACTTGAATGCTGTGAATCAAAGAAAAAAGAGATTTGAGTTCCTTGTTTTTATCAGAGCTCATCAGGCCCCTGTAGGAAACCAGGCCCAGAGGGGCAGCAGGCGTTCTATGTGGACTGAAGTAATTTTGCCTTGTTTTCTTTGCAGGACACTTTTGGACTGTATTGGTGGTGTTAGCCATGGCTTTCTCTGGGAGCAGACCCTTCACTGTAAAACTTCTTAACTCTCTTTGAGTGGCACTGTTTTGACACTTGGAGAAACATGCTTGTAAACAAGTGAAACTCAGAATTATTGGTTCCCATTCAACTCAAATCCTAATGAGTGCTCATGTAAAAGCTAGCTGCCAGCTGTTGTCCTCATGTTGCTACCTCCTTCTCTTTTCAGACCAACCCCAGGAAGCCGTGTTCAGCAGTGACCATGTGGAACACACGGAGGATGGAGAATGGCAGCGCTCTACTTCAACTACCTCATCTCAGAGTGAGCGGGCAGAGCGACTCTTGCAGAACCAGCACAAGAGCCTGGCCTCTGAGGACACCAAAAAGAAGAGGGCTCAGAAACCGTCTCACATGCGGAGGAACATAAGGTAAGCAGCAGCAGGACGGAAGGAGCAAGGGTCCTATATAGCCTTTTCAGCAAAAACAGAATCTCTGGACTTTGCTTCTGAGCTACGTTTTGCCACTGCTGGCAAACCAGATGGCTTTTCTTTTCCAAAACCATAGGATTTCACCAGTGGGAGTAGTATGTTCTCAGATTGGAGTGCTGCATGTGGGTGCGGAGTTCTTTGGTATTTCAGAAGAGCAAATATTTGGTTATGGAATTTATTGCAAAAATTGTGTCCTTGCTGCTGGCTTTAAGACATGCAATTGAAAAACAGCACAACTATTAAGTAAATATCCAGTTTCAGATATCTGCTGATGAGGATCCTGTTGCAAACACCATCTACTATCCCCAGTACTTGTTGGTAGGAATGCTGGTGCTATGACTGGTGACTGAAATGTTGGAAACCAGGGTCACCTGAATTTTATAAAGCAGTAGTTGTTTGATTGTGCAAGTCACCACATATATTCTGGGACAGGTTGTGAGGTGGTAGTTCACTATGAAATTTTGTTCAAGGGGATCTAAAATACTCACAGGAGCTCCTGTGGCAGCAAGTGACTCTTTGGCCTTGTATGTGATGTGCTGGTGGTCTTTGCTTCGTGTTTAAGCTTGTGCAGATTGATTTTTCTTATAGCTGAAGGAACATGCATTCGGTAGGCTTTGTAAATGGAGGCTTCGTTAGGATGGAGGAGATGTCCCTGCAGTGTAGGGTTGGGTAATTTAAAAAGCTGGCTTGAGGGAAGAGGATTTCACTCCTGCTTGTACTGAACCTCTCATGTAGCAGAAGAGCCTTCATTTCTAGAGTTGCACATGTGAAACTGAAGTGAGGAAACAGCAACTTTTGGAAGTAATGAAAATTACCTGTAAAAGTAAGGTAATTTGAGAGCATCCTTTGAAACAATTGTTAAAGCCATTACAAGTCCTAGTTCCTGAAAGTACTACTTCAGAGTAGAATCAGAGTGATGACTTTTTGGGGGGAATGCCTCTCATATCTTCTTTGCATGACTTTGTGCATTTTCTGTCTATAAACTGCAAAGCAATAAGTAACATCATTTCAGATAGAAGAGCTAGTCTATGATAACCTAGCTTAAGCTTACCCACTCACATTTTTCTTCCTTTCATTATTTTCCTTCTGTCAAACTTTTGGTTTTTACTTGAGTAAAATTAGTGTTACCTGTAGTTGGGAAGCGCAGTCTTGAAGTAGCTGTAGAATTTGTCTATAGCTTTTGGCAGTTATGTTCCCAGTCTGTGTAGCTGACAGACTACCTGGAGCTTGTCAGTCATCTTTTGAGACAACTCTATAGCTGTTCAGGTTTTTGGAAGAAATTGTTTCACTGTAACCAAATCTGTTTGCTCCTGTGTCCAGAAAGCTGTTGCGTGAGGACCAACTGGAAGCTGTGACAAAAGCAGCCCAGCAGGAAGAGTTGGAGAGAAGGAAACGGCTAGAGCAGCAGCGGAAGGATTATCCAGCCACTATCCCAGCCGTACCCCTGGAGTTTCTTCCTGGTAAGCATAGGGAGATGCCACCCGAAGCAAGATGTTTAAGGATAGAAGCTGAACGAGGAAGGTACTGCCATGCTTGTCCATAATAGGACAAGGGGTAATGGTTTTAAACTAAAATAAGGTAAATTCAGACTAGTTATGAGAACTAGATATAAGAAACTTTTTACGATGAGTGTGATGAAACCCTGGCCCAGGTTGCCCGGGGAGGTGGTGGTGGTGGGTGCCCCATCCTTGAAGACATCTCAGACCAGGCTGAACGAGGCTCTGAGCAAGGGGGGTTGGACTAGGTGAGCTTTAAAGGTCCTTTCCAACCCAGACCATTCTATGATTGGACTTTCAAGTGTAAACTCTTGAAAAAAACAGTATCAAACCACTTTTTGGTTCAGTGTAGTCATTTCCACATCTGAGCTAGTTCTAAATCAAGATGCTGCATGGTGAAAGGTGCCCAGTAACTTCTGTTGAAGATACTTTGACAAGTTAATTGTGGTTAAGTGGGATGATGGAACAGGTCTCTCATGTCTTTTGAACTGGTATGGAGCTTAAACAAACGGACTTGACAGAAATGTCATGTCCTTGGTCCAGATCATATTTGAACTGTGAACGGTCTGGTAACGCATGGGTCTGGTGGTAGGGACAGTGGAACAATAGACCGTATGTATGTATATGTTCATGATGTTAGACTGGGTGCACATATGTTCATGATGTAACCTCGTCCTTTCTTGCACATTTCAGCAAGCAGTGAAACATCAGGCAGTATAAATGGTTGTGTCTTCTGGGCAATATGTCATCTTGCATTGTCTTCTAACCTGGATGGTTTCAGGGATCTAGTTGATAGCACAGCCTCTCAGACTGGTGTAAAGGGCAGAGAAGTGCAGCTAGCAGCTGTGTCAGGGGTACAGAGTTCTTGAGTTGACTTTGCCTCTTGACAAAATGTCTATTCACCCTTAAGTACAAGTGTTCAAAACATTTTTACATGGGGGAGAAAGGAATAAAAGCTACTTAAAACACTAATAAATGCTGCAGAGTAGGTTGCATCCCCAGAAGAACATTGTTGCTTGCTGACTCGCTGCAGTGGTGCTTATTTGGCCCTTTTGAGTTAGGCTCTCTCTCCACATGGCAATACTTAAACATACATACAAACAAACGGTCTTGATCAACAAAGGTCATTTATGATATGTGGGATGTAATTATTACAGTGTCCCTACAAACAAAGAGCAGTTATCCTCCCTTCAGCAGTTGATACTTTCTCAGCTGGATGAAAAACAGCTTTTACTTCTGAAACCTCCCCCCAAAAAGAATTAATAAAAAAAAAAGGGGGAGGACTTTAGCATGTTGCATGGTCACTGTGCCCCAGCCAGGGCATGCAATAGAGAGGGTGCCGTCAGCAATGGGCTATTGTTTTGGCATACTGAGAAAGAAGGAGATTGTGACCCAGGAAGCTGAGTCACAGCAGTACTGTAGACAGTGAGAGTCTGTTATGGAAAATTCCAGGGCTAAGTTATTGGAGCAAAAGTAGAAGGAATTACTGTCTGGTTTCTGAGCAATTTTGTCTCCTTCCCCATTATTATGAATTACTTACTGTTTGTAATTTATGTTTGTAGAGGACATCGTTTTCAGAACAGCAGAGGCTGCCCAGCTCCCCCCGCAGGTCCTGGCTGAGGAAGTGATCTGCCTGGATAGTACCAGCAGTGGCAGTGAGGATGATGCTAAAGGAAAAAATAGCATTAAAGATGGTAAGTGACCAGTTGCCTCAGCCTGTTTATTTAGCCACAAGCCTCCCATTTTCATCTAGTCAAATGCTCCAGTTGTGAATAACTTCAAATTTCTGTAGGCTTATTGGTTTTCAAATATATGGCCAGTTGAGTCCTAAACCGACATTTGTAACCTGGCCTATCAGGCACTTTTGTGAACTTGTGTTTATTTCTGTTTTATAAATGCACTTAATTTTGCTCAATGCTCTGCTGAAGAGTGCTTACATGAGATGGGGCATCATCTGCTGTGTATAAAATGAGCATCTAAGTATTCAGATCTGCAACTGGAAGTGGGTTTTGTGTCCCTTGTCCCAAATGGTTCTAACCTGACTCCTTTATACCACTCCAGTAGAGTACTCCTGCCTGATTTTCTTGGTGGTTCTTAGGCATTGTATCAACAGATAAAACATGTGTCTAGGTTTGGGAATTAGGAGGGTATATGGAGGAGAATGTAAAACACTTACAGAAACTGTCTTGTTCTGTTTGGCAACTTTACAGAAGTGATTGAGCTGAGTTCGGGAGAGGATGATGCCCTCCAAATTGTGGACAGCAGTGACTCTGGCAATGAAGGGGAGGAGGATGGCAGTGAAGAGAGCAGTGGCTCTCACGTGAATGATGCCTTAAATCAGTCAGATGCTCTGGGGCAAGTCATTGTCAACATTAATCATCCACCAAATGAGGAGGACATTTTCCTGGCTCCCCAGCTTGCACATGCAGTAAAACCTCATCAGGTAGGCTTTATTAGCCTTGAAAATGGGATGCATTCAGGCGAGCCCACCTTGTAATCTCAGCAGAACTTCCTTGGTGAGCTCTGTGGCCACTCTGATTGTGATGGTGGCTGTTGTGGACAGTCAAGTGATAAGGACAAATTAAAGGAAGGCCAGGGCTATGTATAACTGGCTATTGTTATTGTCAGACCTTTATGTATTTACATGAACATCTTAAAAATAAAATTATATTTATCAACAAAATAAAAACCCCAAATTCAGATTCTCTGGCTACAAATGAATTTTGATTTTGTTGTTATATTCTCAGGAAATTTTGTGAGTATCTAAAAAATAATGATTTTCTGAACCTTCCTTAGATTAGTGTGCTGTAGTGAATGGAAACATCCCTTTTATATTTTCATGGTTTAGGCAATCTTAATGTACTTGCCACTCTGTAAATACATACCCATCTTGGTTTTTTTTCTCCCACTGTTCTAATACCTTTTCTATCTTTCTGTCTAGATTGGTGGAATCCGATTCTTATATGACAACTTGGTTGAGTCCTTGGAGAGATTTAAAACCAGCAGTGGGTTTGGGTGTATTTTAGCACATAGCATGGGCCTGGGCAAGACCATACAGGTCATCTCTTTCTTGGATGTACTTTTTCGGCACACGGAAGCAAAGACTGTTCTTGCCATTGTACCTGTAAGTAGCCACATGAAGGGCTGGCTGAGGGGCTGCCTGCACAACTTCTTTCTTTGCATAGAGAAGATTGATTAGTGTCCTGTCTTATGTCAAGCTCTATCATACCCTTGCTGCTGTTCTCCTGCCTTCATTCCCTGTGTCCCTGAGTTTGCATGCTGTGGTCTGTTCCATCTGTCTGGGCACAGCTGGGTGTCATTCCCTATTCTCATTTTTGCTATTAAAATCCCAAGTGACTCATTTGGGTTTTTAAACCTTCCATGGCTAACTTTTTCAGGTGAATACTCTCCAAAACTGGCTAGCAGAATTCAACATGTGGCTCCCAGCGCCTGAAAACCTTCCTGCTGATTATAACTCCAAAGAGGTCCAGCCCCGCACCTTCAAAGTCCATATCCTGAATGATGAACACAAGTAGGTTTCAGTAAAAGCCCTTTAGCCGTTTTGATCTCTTAGACTGCATCTTATGGAACTGTTATCAGAATTGTTGTCGCAGATTGTTTAGTTTGGGCTGATTCTGTGCCCTCGACTCCCAGATCTTTCCCACCCAGCATTCGTTGT
Organism: Streptopelia decaocto; assembly: GCF_964273445.1. Lineage (NCBI taxonomy): Eukaryota > Metazoa > Chordata > Aves > Columbiformes > Columbidae > Streptopelia > Streptopelia decaocto. Next base: position 7,340,648 of record NC_138662.1, read on the forward strand.
GGATGGTTTTCTTTCCTGAGATTTTTCACACATTTAGGGATTCCTCTATCCAATGCTGTAACTTTCTGTGAATTGTGTTGTCCTTGAGGGATTCGGGCAAGTTATACAAAGCTTTCTTGTCCAGAAAGGAGAAATCGGTGATTGCAGTTACAGCCTGGTGGGGAGTGTATTCTTGGCTTGTGGATCTCTGCTTCTTTCTGAGTCATTTTTCTTGCCTGGATCAGAACAGTGAGGAGATTCTAGGGAACTCTCAGTTCATCAGCTATTTTTATACCCTTATCTGTTGAGGTCTTCACCTTCTGGGTAGAATGTACTTTGAATCTGCTGATGCCATGTGTTTACTGTTGGATGGGATCTGATGTGCTCCGGGAGGAATGAGTGCAGACAGTGTCTTGATCTGCACAAATTCTGAACAGGCTAGCAGGGAAGGAATAACTGAAGGACAGTAGCATTGGAAGAGACAACACCAAGAGGTAATTGAATGATGATAGCCATGTACAATAGCAGCTTGTTCTGAAAATGTTTTTTGTAGACGCAGTCTCCTCAACAGCTCTTTAAAAAGGATGCTCTCAAGTTTGTTATACTTTTGTACATGACAAACTTCTACAGCTCCGTTCCTGTAAGAATTTGTCATTCTCAGCCCTGCTACTTGTGGCACATAAAAGGCTTTTTTTCTTTTCCTCTGTTGCCAGATTGTCTCCTAAAGAAACTTCATTGTATTCTTCTCTCTGATTTGATGTGAGAAAGTGCTTTGATTAATTGAACTGGTCTTTTTTCTCATCAGACTCCTATCCACTGGTTCAAACTGAAACTGGGGAGAAAGCTTGTAGGTTGTTTGGTTGATTGGTTTGCTTGTTTTGCAGGACAACAGCTGCACGTGCGAAAGTGGTGAACGACTGGGTGATAGAAGGTGGTGTACTGCTGATGGGATATGAGATGTACCGTCTCCTCTCACTGAAGAAGTCTTTTGCCACTGGTAGAAAGAAGAAAACAAAAAAACAAGCTGGCCCTGTCATTATTGACTTGGATGAGGAAGACCGGCAGCAAGAGCTTCTGAAAGGTGGGAGGCCAGGCCTTGAGAGAGAGAATGTGATCCCGTTGTCCAGCTGGCTGTCAACTCTGGCGGCACAGGGAGACAACCAGTAACTTGCTTTTAGCATCCCTGACATGAGCAGACTTGGCTGGACAGGATTATGTCTTTGGAGACAGAAGGTGGTTGAGCTTCGGTTGAGTCTTTCATTTCTTGCGATAGCTGCAAGTAAGCATTGAAGTATGTACTCCGAACTTGGGGATTTGTCTGTGTGAGATTTGCTAGTCTGAGCTGATGCAGGACAACCAACTTGATGCAATGCAGGTCATTGAGTGAAATCAAGGGACAGTCATGCTTGGTCATCACCATATTATGCTAAATTGGAGCTAGTGTCATCACATTTTATTTCCTGAATCAGCCTCGAATACTGCTTTTTTGTCTTTCAGAACTACCCCTCTTTTTGTGAAGTTGGTGAACATATAAACCCAGAACTTTGCCTTATTCATCTCTAACTAACACTTAATGTTCCTTGTCCTCAGGGATTGAGAAAGCTTTGTCTCGTCCTGGCCCAGATGTGGTTATTTGTGATGAGGGGCATCGGATAAAGAACTGCCATGCCAGCACTTCGCAGGCCCTGAAGAACATCCGCTCCCGCCGGCGGGTGGTGCTGACTGGCTACCCACTCCAGAACAACCTCATTGAGTATTGGTGTATGGTAGACTTTGTCCGACCTGACTTTCTAGGCTCGCGGCAGGAATTCAGCAACATGTTTGAGCGCCCTATCCTGAATGGGCAGTGTATTGACAGCACCCCTCAAGATGTCCGTCTCATGAGGTATCGCAGTCATGTCCTGCATAGCCTGCTGGAAGGCTTTGTACAGCGGTGAGTCCACAGGGGTTCTCAATGGCGTATTCCATGCAGACAGCTCCTTCATCCCAAATTAGCCTGCTTGTTTGCTGAGTTTATGCAGTACAGCTAACCGTGCTGCTTTATAGAGTCATTGAATCATTTAGTTGGAGAAGACCCATAAGACCGTTGAGTCCGACCATTAACCTGGCACTGCCAAGTCCACCTCTAAGCCATGTCCCTGAGAACATCATCTGTATGTCTTTTAAACCCCTGCAGGGATGGTGACTCCACCACTTCCCTGAACAGCCTGTTCCAATGCCTGACAGCCCTTACAGTGAGGACATTTTTCCTAATCTAAACCTCCCCTGGTGCAACTTGAGGCCATTTCTTCTCATCCTATCATTTGTTACTTGGGAGAAGAAACCAATTCCCACCTCACTACAACCACCTTTCAGATAGTTGCAGAGAATTATAAGGTCTTCACCACTCTGGACACAAATCCACTTTGTTTCTCAGATAAGGGTTCTAAGATGCTGGGCCAGTGATTTGAATGGGGTGTCTTAGTCATTGGCAAAGCTAAAAAGAGACCTTAGGTCTTATTTCTGTTTTTCAGCTGCCATGGAAAACAGGACTTTAATCACTTTTTTAACACTGTAACTTGTGCTAGAAGATTTTAACATTTCAGATCTTTGTAATTGTGCTTATAGTTGGTATTTGGCAGCAGCAAGAGTATCTCAGAAACATTGTGTGTTAGAGGAGCAACTGGAGGTCTTTCTCCCTGCAGCCAGGTGGGCAAGAAGTCGAAATCTTACCCTACATGCAGCCACAGAGAGATTGGATTGGATTGGGAAATTCCCTTCCCTCTATTTATCTCTTTCTTTATTTCATCCACAGGCGAGGCCACAATGTGCTGAAGGTTCAACTCCCGTCTAAGGAAGAACATGTCATTTTGGTACGTCTTTCAAAGATCCAGCGGGCCCTTTATACGGAGTTCATGAACCGGTTCCGAGATGCAGGCAACAGTGGCTGGCTGGGACTGAACCCACTCAAAGCTTTCTGTGTCTGTTGCAAGGTAGGTTTTGACAGGAACTACAAAGAAATACTCTGGTATGCAAGGGAAAGGCAGGAATACAAGTGAAAGCAGGAGATAAAAGTGTGGCTGGCCAGGTGCATCTTCTGTCCCCAGAGTGCCCTGCAATAGCCCAGCAGAATTGTTATCCCCACTTCCAGAACTGGGGTGCAGGGATTTTAAATGTCTTTTTCAAATTCGTGCAAGAAGTCTGCAGCCATCAGCTGAGCCAGCACTGGGCTCATACCTTAACCATTTACCAAACAAGCAGCTTCCTCGGTGGGGTGCGCAGTGGCCTTCTGTTTTGTTTTCAAGGAAAGAATTTGGCAGTTTTAAAGTCAGGAGAGCCTTGGTTAAGGTGGTTTATACCTTGTGTCATGACAGAGCCCTGATTTCTGTTTTCACTGCCTTAATACAGACTGGTTTTCTCTGCAGTGCTTCACAGTTCCATGTGGGGATGGTGAGGAGATGATCAAAGTATTAGTTCTTTCCTTTGAATAGCTGTGGGGGCTTTCAGTCCACAATCACTGGCAAGCACAGGCCTAACCACTTTCTCTTCTTACCTCTTCAGATCTGGAACCATCCAGATGTGTTATATGAAGCTCTGCAAAAGGAGAATCTGGCAAACGAGCAGGATTTGGATGTGGATGACCTTAGCACAGCAAATACAAATTCCCGCTGCCAGCCTCAGGGAATTAAAGTCAAAACAGAGAATAATACTTTGGCATCACCAGTTGCAGAAGCTACCAATAGCAAGTTCCTCCAGAGCGTTGGCTTCAACCCTTTTCAGGAGAGAGCAAATCAGGTTGTTACGTATGAGTGGGTGAGTACCACTGCTGGAAACCTCTTTATGTGGAAAGTTATGATAAACATAGGCTAGATACTTACTCTGGAAGACCGTACCTCTTTTTGCTAGGGCAGTTTTCTGAACTAAAGCAGAGAAAATACTCTTTTGTTTAAGAGTTGGGGATTTCTCTTACATGTTTTTCTACCACAGAGCATCTTGATAAGTACCTCTGCATGGTGCTGGGAAAGGCTTTTGGGACTCTCGTGAAGCAGGAGTGCAGGTGGCACTCTTTTATACCATTGTTTTCGTCTGACCAGAAAGGCTGTGGATTTTTTTCTTCTAAAAATGTGTTAGATTGAAGTTTAATCTAGATAAGGTGGTAGTAAATCTAGTGGGCTGGAGGAGAGGTCTTGAGCTCTAGTAGAGAGTCATGAGAGGTTAAGACAATGCTCGTTCATCCATACTCCAAGAAGTTTGTCATTCTGGAATGGGAGGTAGCAGCAGGACATTGTCACCTTGGCCTGACTGGATGTAGATAATCTCTCTGCAATGACTTATTTCTCTCACCATGAGACAGGGATGTTGAACTAAATAGGGAATGAGCATTTCCACCTATAATAGACTCCTGTTTCTTGGTAGGCCAAAGACATCTTGTGTGATTACCAGATGGGAGTCTTGGAAAACTCACCCAAGATGGTGTTACTGTTCCACCTAATTGAGGAAAGTGTAAAGCTCGGAGACAAGATCTTAGTCTTCAGGTAAGCAAAGTGTCAACAGCTGATCCTACACTCACCAAATGCTTGAGTAGTTGGACCCTTCCTGATAGTAGGAAGTTGTTACATGGGATGAATGGTGTGGCAGTTCCCCTTTTCTCCTTTGTTATATTAGATTCTACTTTTCCTCCATGAATTTTATACTTCTGCCACTATTGATTTCACCAGTGAGAGGTGTGCTGCCACAAACAGGGTTTGACAGCTGTCAATGCTGTCATGGTTGGGGAAGAGTTCTCATACTCTGCTTCTGCTGCCGTGGGGGCTTTCTCCTGAACAGAGATCTTGGTTTTGCAGCCAGAGCTTGTCCACCTTATCTGTCATTGAAGAGTTTTTGGCAAAGAGACCAATGCCAGGTCCTCCAGGCTCAGATGGAGGAGTTCACAACTGGGTCCGAAACATCAACTATTACAGTGAGTGCAGCCAATCCTCCTCTTTTGGTGTGACATTGTTTGACCCTCCATGATGGACTAACTCTGGAAAGTCACCCACCATCTTCTTGTAGTTGTCCCGGGGTGTGAAAATGCTCTTCTGAAACATTTTTCTGACGGAGTCTCTTTCAGATTGTTCTTGCTTTAGTTGCTTGGGAAGGCAACGCCAGTTTGATAGCAACTGATAATTTCTAAATCTTTTTGATATCTTACTCAGAAGATGTTAGACACCTTTAACATTTCACACACCAGCACTTTTTCAGTTTTGGAAGATACTTTTTGCTTCCTATGTGGCTATTTTCTAGATCTTGCTTTCCAAACCAGAATCACTGTGGAATGCTTTCATTAGCTTGGGGCTTTGAATTCCTCCTCCCCTCTTCTCAGCTTTAAATCTTGTTCTGGCATGGGTTGTTGCTTTGTGTGGCTACTTTAAAGGCCAGGACTGAGATGAGGGGTAAATACGGTGTCCCTGATTTTTGCAGAGCTGCCAGAAGCAAGCTGCTGCCCAGGAACAGGGACATGACACCCCTCTGCATTCCTTTAAACCAGCACTCTCTGTGCTCAGATCCAGTCTATGGGGTTTTGCCAAGGGCTTTCACAATTTTGCTTTAGCTTGGTTCCTTGAGCTTCTAGCATACATGAGGCCTTTGTGCCTGCTGCTCTTGCCTAATACGGAGCCTTAATGTGCTAGGTGCATTGTAGTACTCCCAGTCCTGGCCTTGCCAAGCTTGAGTAATGTTTTGCTTGATCTTTCAGTTGAACAAATCCCAACCTGGCTGGCTGCATTGCACCTGCCTGGCAGGGCAAATTAGAGGTGCAGAATGGTCCAGTGGAGTTCCTAGAGTGCATGACTTGAGGAAGACCTAGAACTGGTTGGAAACCAGTACCAAACTCAGTGTTTAGGAAGTGGGTTGTTCTCATGAGATTCTTCCGAACATACAGAACTTCTAAACATGTCCTTTTTTCTTCTCAGGACTGGATGGCAGCACCTCTGCCTCGGAAAGGGAACGGCTGATTAACCAGTTCAATGACCCCAGTAACACCTCTGTTTGGCTGTTTCTTTTGTCCACACGGTAAGTTGGCTGGAGCAGAAGGCTGCAGTGGAGGACTCATGCTGGAGCTCTGTGTGCATATGGGTTTTCAATTCTTAAATTCCTTTGTAGTGTGCTCTCCAGACTCTGTGGGATGATAGTGTGATGACTATGCCTAGAAACTCTGAAAATTGGCCAAGGCAGCAGTTTGAAATTTGCCTTTAATTTGAAATTTGCCTTTAATTTCCAGTGCTGGGTGTTTGGGTGTCAACCTCATAGGAGCAAACAGAGTGGTGGTGTTTGACGCTTCTTGGAACCCATGCCATGACGCACAGGCCGTGTGCCGAGTGTACCGCTACGGGCAGAAGAAGCCATGCCACATTTACAGACTGGTTTCTGACTACACCCTTGAGAAGAAGATCTACGACCGTCAGATATCCAAGCAGGGCATGTCAGGTAAGTGGATATGGTGCTCCATTCTTGGCTTTCACTCCTTTTGGCTCCTTCAAGTCCTGTTTCCTTGGGATTTGTCATTTTTTTTAAGGTTGAAAATCAAACAGCCAAAGAAATAACAGGCATGTTATCTTAGGGCTGACTTGTGCCAGCTGTTGAGCTGCTCTTGTTGAGCATGCAACTGAGGGTTGTGGTGACCCAAAAAGAGTTCTGCTGCCTGCATCCTTCTTTGTCTCAAAACCCAACTCCAGAGGCAGCAGCCCAGCGTGGTTGGCTCAGTGTGCTGTCTTGCGCTTGAGCAGGAGTCCTCTGGCTCCCAGGAGGATCATGGAGGATATTTTCTCCATGTGCTCCTGTTTGCCCTGTGTGCAGAAAGGAACATCTGAGGAAAACTTTCAGGCTCTTGTGAGAGGGGGACTGTGAATTTCTGAGCTTTTGACACAATAGAGTTCTGTGAATTGCAGCACCTGGTTATTAACTTGAACATTTTGGGTGGGATTTGTGGGAGGGCACATACTGATGTGGCTGCATTCTGTCCCAGGGCTTGTACATTTTCAGCCTTGAGATGTGCGATGGGACACCAGCCATAATTAGCCTCAAGTTCCTGCATGGCAGGAGCTCCATGACCTGCACTGCATTGCTGTGCAGTGTGGAGCACAGGGTGTTTGTCAGCCTGACTTGGTCAAACAGGTTCATCTCTGAACATGGCTGATGATTTTTCTCCCTGCCCTGACATATACAGAAGGCTTCTGAGGACTGGGCAGATTGCAAGGACGGAGCTGTATTTGGGCAGGAGTGTAGGAAGGGCAGCAGGCAACAGTACCGCTCTTTTCACTCTCTTTTCCAGATCGGGTGGTGGATGATCTGAACCCAGTGCTGAACTTCACCCGACGAGAAGTGGAGAACCTGCTGCATTTTGTGGAAGAGGAATCCAACCCTGCTCAGCTCTCCCTCAATCCAAGCAAGATGAAGGAGTCTGTTCTACAATTAGCCTGTCTCAAGTATCCTCACCTCATCACCAAGGTAAGGCAACCCGCTTCCTGGCTGGCACAACATGCACAGGCAGGAGGATGTCTGGAAGAGTCTGGCTGTTTGAAGGGGACATGGTGGCAAGAAGGACACATCTGTGTGCTGGTGGGAATAGGTAAAAAATCCTTTAGAGAGGGCTCTAAGAGCCCTGCCCTTCCCCACAATATCTTCTGCACATTTAGAACCATGTCTGTCCTGGACAGATTTGGGGGCTGGTTGTAGGGCACTGTTCTCAACTTGCTGCTGGGTGGGAAGGTGGCAGTGGTACATCCCAGCTTGCTGCAAGCTGTCTTCCTGGGGTGGCTTTAAAATAAAGCTGGGGCAGCCAGCACTTGCCTGCATTGTGAAGAGTGTCACTGGCAGGGTAGTGCTGCAGAGTGGGACTGTGGCCAGGTGCCACAGGGCTCTGGTGGCTCTGTGACATCTCAGCAGGCTCCATGCTTGTGCTCTTTGCCTGCCGGTTGACTTGTGGTTTTTTGCTGTGTGCTTGTGGTAAGTGATGGACAGGCTTAGTGATGGTGAGTGATGGCTTAGCTGACTCTGTCACTTTTCAAGCTGAGCCTTGATCACATTTGCCCCACACATGCTTTGCCATGACCAGCTCTGCCTCCAAACTCCCCTCTTCCCTGCTCCAGCCAGGTATGGAGACAGTGCTGGTGCAGGGACCAGGTAGCTGCCATTTGGGGCATGTTGGTTCCCTCTTGTGGTGTGTTGCTGTCAAAGCCTCAGTGCTGTGGGGTTGCAGGAGCCTTTTCAACATGAGTCACTGCTGATCGACCGGAAGGAGCACAAGCTGACCAAGGCAGAGAAGAAAGCAGCCAAGAAGAGCTATGAGGAGGAAAAGCGAGCATCCGTCCCCTACACCCGGCCGTCCTACGCACAGTATTACCCAGCCAGTGACCAGAGTCTGACGAGTATCCCTGCTTTTAGCCAGAGGAACTGGTGAGCATCTGTCTTGTCCCCTTCTTCCCATGCTGTAGACGTGAAATGACGGGGCAGAGGATGCTCAGCCCTGTCAGTGGGGGCACTGCACTTTCCAGCCTCCTCTCTCACTAGGCGACCAGCCCTCAAGGGTGAGGACAAGCCGGTGGCAAGCGTCCGCCCAGTTCAATCCACGCCCATTCCTATGATGCCCCGGCACGTCCCCATGGGCAGTGCAGGATCAACCTCAAGTTCCAACCCTGCTGTCAACTTCCCCATCAACTATCTACAGCGAGCTGGTGTCCTTGTACAGAAGATTGTCACTACCACAGGTGAGTTGCTGGTGCTTACAGTAGGTTGAGTTGTGAGGCCCACGGTGAATTGAGGAGCGAGTTGTTGATGCCCATGTGGGCTGTGGGCAGATGGGCATCAGAGCCACTGATACTGCTTCTCTGCATTCGAGGGGTTCCCCTGTACCTGGAGGACTTACCCTGCAAGGTGTGCAAGGAGTATGGGCCTGGCAGGCTGTTGGGAGTGAACTCCCCATGAGGAGACCTGCAATACTGTCACCAGTTGCCCCTGTTGGGATAGGGGAGGTGCTGTGCCGGAGTTGCATGGCTTTTGTTTCCTCGGAGCCTCTGCTGCCTTCCTGTGCTGCTCAGAACTCAACCCAGGGCTTGCTTCCAGAACAGTGTGTAGTAGAGACAACTGCACTGCTAGCAGAGGTGTTCAGTAGTTCACCTCTCTGGTCCTGAGTGTGGCTGGTGTGTAATTTCACATACACTGTTCTGTTTCTTCCCCTACTGCCAGATATTGTGATTCCGGGTACAAACACATCCACTGATGTACAGGCAAGAATCAGTGCTGGCGAGAGCATCCACATCATCCGAGGGACAAAAGGTAGGTCTCTCTGTCACAGTAAGACTTGTGGATAGGGTCCTAGCTGATGCTACTTGGTAAAGAAAGGGGTGTAAAAGCATGAATCGGTCCCTTGAGAGGAAAAGAAACAGGAAGGGGAGGAGATCTGGACTTTGCAGTGGCTCTGTTGCAGCCCATGATTTGGGTGTGCTGTTGTAGCTGATGCTTCAGGGCTATTGCAGCTGTGGCTGCTCCTGCCTCTGAGAGGAGCTGTTGAACTTCGTGGTTGGGTATCTCATTCTCAAAATGCCCACTTTGTGTACTGGGGTAGCCAAACACTTACCAGTGCTCCCAGAACAAACTTAGTCCCAAGCATGAAGATCCATATTTCCCACAGACAGCACATTGGGAAGGGATGAGCTCCAACCTGGGAAAGCTGAAGGGATGGAAATGAGGAGCGAGAAAGGGGGCAACAGCCCCCTGCCGATCCCCTGCACAATCTGTGGGCTGCCCTTATGCAGCACCGCTGTCCTAGTCCAGCCTGGGCAGCCTCGCAGGCACACGGAAACTGTGAATGAAGTTGTTCTGCCTTTGTCCCAGGGACGTATATCCGGACCAGCGATGGGCGGATTTTTGCAATCCGGACCACTGGGAAGACCAAGGGCAATGAAGACCGTCGGGCAGCTGCCTCAGGTAGGGGTTTGTGAGTGCCGTGTGGGGCTCGCTCGAGGGCTTTCCTACCTCAGTGTCTGGGGTGCTGTTCCCTGGCTGCCTTCCATCACACCTGTCTTCAGAGCTGACCCCATGATCTTCCCATGATTCCCCCACCTTCCTTCCTGCTGTTGCTTCTTGACCCTCAGGTTTTTCTCCAAGATTGTCTTTCTCACCTGCTCCATCTCCTCACCCCCAGGCTCCCAGAACTCTTCGCTGGAGTCCACAAGCAATGGCAGACACAGTGCCTCATCACCTCAGCTCCCCAGCACGGAGGAGCTCACTCGGCCCATATCCCCTGACAGCCCTGAGATCATCAGTGAGCTGCAGCAGTATGCAGAGGCCGCAGCTGCCCGGGAGTCCCGACACAGCTCTCCCAGCACCAATGCAGCGCAAGGCCACCCTGCTCGCACGGACACCGCACCTGGCTTAGCAGCCCGAGGAGCTGAGCAGCGCGTGGGGATTCACTGCATGGCTCCCGCTGTGACTTCAGCCCTGCCAGCCACCAGCCAGCATGTTGATGCCCACTCGGTGTTGGACTTGCGGGGCAACAAGCGCAAGTCGACCTCGCCGTCAGCTCCAGAGGAGCAAGCCCGCCGGCAGCAGAAGAAGCGCCAGTTGCCATCGTCCGTGCAGCCCTACGAACACGGGTACCCCGTCTCTGGTGGGTTCGCCATGCCTCCTGTCTCTTTAAACCACAACCTAACCCATCCATTTGCCTCCCAACCAGGAAACTCCTTGTACATGGGTGCTGGCTCCTCTTACTACCAGCTGCCCAATTTACTCCCAGACCCTCATCTGGTGTTCCCTGTGACTACTGACCCTCTGCTGACAGCCGGCACCGCCAGCTCTTCTGCTGCTACCTCAGCCACCGCCAGCATCCCCTCATTCATGCTAAACCCTTCTCTGACGGGGGTGCTGCCCAATTACTCGCTTCCCTTCACGCAGTCACTCCTGCCCGAGCCCAGGATGTTTGCTCCTTTCCCAGCCCCCGTCTTGCCTAGCAGCCTTCCCAGGAGCATGGCATCTGCCTACCCTGGCTACGTGTCCCCTCACTCGGGCTACCCGGCTGGGGGCCTCCTTCGGTCCCAGGTGCCTCAGTTTGAACCCCAGGAGGTCCCAGAGGTGGGATGCAGCTCTAATGACGAGGACAAAGATGACGACGATGTTATAGAGATCACAGGGAAATAATGGGCCCAGCTCCTGCTTGGTCTCAGCTCTGCCAGGAGGCAAAAGTTGCAGGACCTTTTTGGGAGTCAGGATTTCCCCTCTGGGCCACAGCAGTGGGTGGAGAAGGATGCAAAGGGTGTGGGGGTGGTTTTGTTCTTTTCATTTTGTTTTGTTGTTTTTTAGCTGTCAAGGGTCTGAATTGTTATTAGGGACTGGGAGATGGGAGGGGGATAGAGTGGACCTGTGAGGGCAGGTGGAGCAAGAGCCAGGGGAGGAGGGAAGCAGCGATGCAAACATAGGAGTGCCTCCCTCCCACGCTCTGTCTGTCTGTCTCTGTTCTCTGTCTTGTCTGGAAGAGGGAGTTTTGATGTTGCAAGCCACTGCCCTTCTCAGGCCTGGAGGCTTGGGCTTGACTGCGGGCAGGGCCGAGCTTCCTCTCACACAAACTGCCTTATCTGTGAACTTCTCTCACGCCGGGGGGGACATCTCCAGCAGAGTTTGGGGACGAAGTGTTTTTACTGGGGAGGGTGCAGAGGGGCTTCTGTGTTGTGTATGTTGGGGCAGTGGGATTGATGTAAAAAAAAAAGGGGGGGGGGGGGAGAGAGAGAAAAAAAAAGAATCAAAACACCCCACAAATGATTTGTCATCTTCTTCAAATTCACATGAAACCAGTGTGAGGGCTCCAGGCAGGCTCCTGCTGCAGTGAGGTGGGCAGGGCTCTGGTGAGGGCTCCCCCAGACCCTTTTGGAGGGTCCTGTCCTCCCCAGCCCTTCTGGAGGGTTGCATCCCAGGTAGGTTGGTCCTAGGGTTCTGATGCCAGCTCTGTGTGCCAGATGATGGGAGCAATCCCAGATGTCTTGGTGGCCATTGGAGGGGAATCCTGGTGACTTCCCCACGACCCTGCCATTCTGTGTGAAGGCCACGTCTCGCCCCGCCGTGGCCCACCAGATCCGGCAGCAGGGGGGCTTGCTGCTGCTTCTCCACTGCACCAGGCAGTGGGGAAGGTTGGAAGGGACACTGGACCCAGTGCCAGTTGCTGTTTAATCTGTGATCAGAGTGATTTCCCCCTGCACAGAATCTCTACATTAATTTATTTCATGAAGGCTTAATATTTATTATTTGGGAGACTCTTTCTTTCTATTTTTAAATTAATTTCCATATTAAAAAAAATAAAATGCTGGCCTCCATCATGCAGTGATTGCTTGTTGGGTTGTCTGTGTGGGGAGAAGCAGCCAGCTGACCAAAGCGTGACTGGAAGCAGGGCCGGCTGCAGATCTCTGCAGCCTGTAGCTGACCTGTGTTGCATTGGCTGGATGTGCCCCATCGGGGCATCGTCCCGGAGCAGGGAAGAGCTGCTCTGGGTGTTCAGCAGCAGCAGAGGGAGGATGGAGCCCTCTGGCTGTGTTGGGGCAGGTGGAGGAGTGTGTGTTACAGCCTCCTGTGCTTGTTCCCGGTGAGGAGGAGGAGGGCTGTGAGGTGTGTGGTGGTGGGAAGGCAGAGCTCCTGCTGGGGACCCACCTGTCCCCACACAGGGAGTGGCACCGAGCCCAGTCCTGCTCTGCCACCCGCCTGCAGAGCCTGGCCCTGCCAGCAAATGCCTCGGGGCTGGGGATCCTGAGCAGAAGCTGGGCTTGGGGTGCATGACTCTGTGTGTGACTGTGTTAGGATGGAGACCTGAAATCTGGGAAACTCCATGTCACAGCTGGATGTCACCAGGCAGGAGGTGCACTCACCTGCATGGGATGTCCCTGGAGTGTGGCTGGGACTTGGGAGCAGTGGTAGCTTGTAGGGGACCTCGTGGGCTGTGGAAGCTGTGGTCATGGGTGTTTGCTGGGACCAAGTGGGTGTAGGAAAAGGCAGGATGTCCTGACATCCTCCATCAAAGGGGCGCTGGAAGGAGGGGACCTCCCTTCCTGAGAGAAAGAGAGGGGGGTGTATGCACGCGTGTGTTACAAAAACATAATAAAAAATGTTATGGGGCTTTCCTAGTGTCTTTCTCTGTTTAATGGACATTGTCTGTCAAACATAACCACACCATTCATAGAAGCCTTAGATCAACAGTTTAGCTATGCAAATTATTTTAATTATTTTTTAAAAAAAACAAACATTAAAATAGTGCTTTCTTCTTTAACATATCCTAGGAGTTGAAAACCGAGGGGTTCTGAGCAAACTGCTGGACAACTTGTCTTTGGATGCACCATGGAAATAAAAATCAAACCCCCCACAAAAGTAACAAAGCAAATTAACTGATGGTGTTCATGCAAGTTTCTCCAAAGACTTGACAGTGCTGCGTCTGTGAGTCATGCCCTCCTGTGCTCTGTGTGTCCACCTCGTGCACAACCCTGTGACACTGATTGTGTGACGAGCTTGCCCTGATGTCCGTTGCATCCCTGTGAGGCTGTCGGTTTTCCGGTGGATTTGGGGAATGGACCTAGGCAAGGGCTTTCCTTGTCGAGAGTAGCGAGTGTCAAGACCTGCGGGTGTGTGGGGGAGGCTGGAGTGTGAGCAGCCCCTCGCCAGAGCCCTGTTGCAGCCCTGGTCCTCGCTGGCAGCTGTCAGGTTCATCCGAGGGACCCTCCTGCGTCCTCTCTGAACTGGGTTTTCTGTGGCTCTGTGCTGGGATGAGGCGTGAAGGTTCAGCTGGGGGGGTAGCTGGCACTGCAGCCATGGTACCTGTGACTGCAGACCCTTTTTTCTGCCCCTTGCCTTGCCACGAGAGCACTTGGGGCTTCCTGAGCAGGCCCGGGCATGTCCCTACACTGTCACCTGATGTCCTCCTGGGGGTCCCCAGTGCAGCCCAGGCCCTGTGGCCGTAGGAGCTGGTGGTGGCAGGTACTTGGTTGCTGCAGGGCACGTCCTTTGCGCCATGGGCACCAGGGCAGGTTATAAGGGCTCTCCTGGCTCCTGTGTGACCATGGGGGCTTGGAGATCCCTCACTGCCCTTCTGTGGTGTGGCTGCCCCTGGGTGCGATCCCCTGTGGGGGACTTCCTCTCGCTGGCAAATGTCCGTGGATGGGGGCAACCACAGCACGGTGTCTCTGCTCAGCAAGCACCCAAGCGGAGCCCCAGCTGCCCTCCTGGAGCATGGCAGGGCACCTGGCACCTCTCTGTCCCACAGACCAGCCCTGAGCACCTTTTAACGAGGGGCCAAGTCCCCTGTGCCCTGTCAGAGCCTCAGCTGAGAGGTGGTAGCAGAGACAGCTGTGGCAGCCCGACCACAGGGCTGCCGTGGGGACTGGCAGCGACTGGGGCTGCTCTGAGGTAATCAGAGGCACCTGCTGTGCCCCAGTGCTGCGGGCAGGATTTCCTCCACCCCACAGACGCTGTGTGAGTTATCCAGGGGCTTTCTGAGTGGGGGGACCTCTCAGAGCCCTGAAGTTCTCTCCCATGGGATTCCCTCTTACCCTTGTCTGCCATTCCCAGGCTTTTTTCTTCTTCAGCACGTGGTTCTGTTGCAGAGGGTCTTGTCTCAGTTTTCCTGAGCCTGGAACAGGGGCTTTCCCTGCACAGGTTAAATTTTTCTTTTGCTGCTGAATTTCTGTCTCCAAACAACCAGAGGGGAGCAGCTGCCAGCTTGCAGTGGGGCTGTGGGTGACACCGAGGACAGCCATGCAGGTCTCTCTGCTGAAGGTTTTGGGCACTAAGGGAGGTTTCTGAGCACAGCCCAGGGGCCAGGGCAGAGCCGCAGGGACCTTGGGGACATGCGAGTGCCCTCCGCCTGGGCACCCAGCCCTGGCCCTTCCCATGGGTGGGACATTTCCCTGGGGGCAGTTGGGCTGGGTACTGTTGTGGGACAGTGCCCCAAGCATGGCTAGGGCTGTGGCTGCTGTGTGCCCCCCTCTCCATGGGCCCCTGTCTCTGTGGGCTTGTCGCCCACTCACCAGTTGTGGCAGATGCACTCGATCCCCCGCCTCAGCTCTTGGGGCATCATGGGAGTCTGTGGGGTGGGGGCAACACAGCCCAGCCTGGCCTGTGCTGGGCGTGATCTGCTGCATGGTTGCCTGGGGGGTCAGTGGGGTGGATGCAGATATTCACAGAAAACAAATATTCCATCAAGCAGAGGGTGGGATTTCCATGGGGTCTTCACTATAAATGATGTATATTTTGGGGTAATTATGTCAGCAAATGGCTGGACGCAAGAGAATAGCTGTTGGTTTGTGGGTGGCTTCCAGGCCAAAAGGGACAAGCACAGCAGATACCTTCACAACTAGTGTTTCTCACCACTCTGGGATGAATTTTGTTAATTCAGTCTTGGGAGGACAGGGGGTGGGCAGGGAGGGTTGGGGTGGGCACCAGAGGTTAAGAGGGGAATGTAGTCCAGCTAGATACAGTGAGATGATGGCTCCTTGCAATGCGGAGCAAGCGCTCGCTTCCAAGGGGCGGTGGTGCGAGTGGGGGGCAGCAGGAGAGCAGCCTCTGCAGCTCTGTGCCTCCCATCTTGGTGGCACCTGGCTCAGAGCCGGAGTCCCTGGCGCATCCACAGGAGCCTGAAGGAATCCATCACTGAGTCTCATTTTGGGTTTTCTGTTGTTTTGGGGTTCTTTTCTTTTTATTTTTTTTTCCCCCCTTTCTTTTTTACTACCGCCTTAGTTTGTGGCCTGTCTTTTTGTGGTTGGAAAGAGGAGTGTCGCTAGCAGGGTGGGTCAGTCGATTGCCCCCACGCATGATCATGTGCTTCCCTCTTCTCTCTGTTGAACAGGATGTGCTCGCCTGATCTCCCAGAACAGAGACTTTGAACAATTTGTTGTTTATATGATGTATTTATTTTTACTTGTGTTTCATGTCATTTTTAAAAAAAAATAATAAATTGTAAGTTGGTATAGCTGCCTGTTGCTTCCTTTTTTTCGGTAAAATGAATGTCAAAATTTTAAAAAGCGGTGTGGCTTGAAGTGGATCGGAGCTGGGCTGAGTGTGGCCATCTCTGCAAGCCCCAGGTGCGTTGTTGCCGGAGCCCGGGCTCAGCAAGCAGCCGTGTCTTGCTGCCTCCAGCGGCCTTTGGGCTCCACCGGCACCTTGGCAGCCGCCTGCGCGCGCCCCCGCTGGGGCACGGTGCTTGCAGGGGAAGGCTGGGCGGGTGCACGGTGTCCATGGCAGGGCTGGGTGCTGCTGGCTGTCAGGGAACCACTTGGGAGAGCCAGCTGTCCCCCCTCTCTGTCCTCTGTGCTTATTATTGCTGCTGATAATAGCCATTGTTAAGGCCCAGGGGAAAACAAGGAGAATAAATATTCTGCTGGGTAAATAGCTTTGAGTCTTGGAGAGCTGGTGCAGGCTGCGTGTTCTCACCCCGGTGTGCCCTGTAGGGCACATGGAGAGGCATTGGGGACTGGCAGGGTTTGAGGTAGTAACAGCGAGGCATTTTCTGCACAGGAAGCTGCAAGGTGTCTCGGAGCTGATGCCTGCCTGCAAGAAGGGCCCTGGAGATACTGGGAAGGGAGCTGAGGGTGGCCCCGGTTCCCTCTGCCCCTCACAGGGGCTGGGGGTGCCTCCGCACCCGGCCGTTCTTGCTGTCTGGAGACGGGTGCTGCCACTTTTGGTGCCAGGTTTTCTGCCGCTGCCTCTCCTGGTGCCGCAAGGCATTGCAGTAAACATCCAGGCTGGTGCCCGGTGCCCCCAGGGCCCGTGGGAAGCCCTTGTAGCTCGGCTGCAGGTCAAGACGGGGCCAGGGGCTCTGGTGGGTCCCTCCCAGCTCCTTGCTCCGTTTGTAAGGTGGCATGTCCATGGCCTCGTGCCGGATGACGCGGAGGCTGTATCGGGTGAGGGGCCGGGAGAAGGAGCGCTCCACCGCCTGGCACTCATAGGTGCCCGCGTCCTCCCTCGCCAGCTGGCGGATCAGCAGCCCTTGCTCCAGCACCGAGAAGTGTCCGTTGCTCCTGACCTGGGACAGAGCACTGTGGGTCAGTCCCTGGGGACAGAGCCACCACTGCGCCTCGTCCCCACTGCCCTGTCCCCTCTACCTCGCTCAGGCCTGTCTCCTCGCCGTGCTGCACCAGCCACCGGACAGTCATCTGCGGGGAGTGCGCCAGGCACTCCAAGAAGGTTGAGTTCTTCTCCACGCCAAAAACCAGCTTCTCTGAGACAGTGGTCCCTGTGCAGGGGATGGGACAGAGGAGGGGGTGAGTACCCTGTGTGGGAACTGTGTGAGAGGTGGGGAGGGAGGGCAGCTCATGGTGGGTTGCACAGGCTCTGTGGCAGGTGGCGCTGCTGCAGCTGGTGGCACTGGTTTCCCAGCACCATGCCACCCACCCTCCTGGGCATTGCTGTCCCTGGCAGAGCTGGTTGCCGGCCCCGGGGCTCCTCACTGGGCCTGGGGCTGGTGCTCACCCTCTGCGGTGTCCTGACACTGGCTGAGCGGGTCAGACTTCAGCACGTCCTGGCAGCGGGCACGTCTGTGGGAGAGCAGACAGGGCTGTGGGGTCACACCTGCCCCGGGCTGTGGAACACCCCTGTGGCAGCGCAGCCCGGGGAGCAGAAGGGGGACCAGAGGGCTGGAGGACTGGCCGGCAGCAGTGGGGGTGCGGGCTGACAGGAGAAGTCCCCAGGGCTGGTGGCTTGTCCTTCTCTGCTGCCAACGCAGGGGAACGGCAGGGCTGGCCCAGGTGGGTGCTCACCTCTTCTCAGTGAGGAGCTGTGGGACGCAGGTCCTGCCATCCCATGTGCAGTAAGGGTCCCGGGCCAGGCAGCAGTCGGTGCAAGTTTTGCCGTAGAGCTCGCAGCGGTACAAGGAGAGCTGGAGCAGCCCATGGGTGCTGCTCACAAACAGCTCCTGCTGCTCAGGTGAGCAGAACAGCGGCAGTCAGTCCCCGAGCTGAAGACCAGGATTATCCAGGGAACAGAGTTCCCGGCCTGTGCTGGGCTGGGGGCACTGGGAGCCAAGGGGAGTGTGGGGCAGAGCCTGACACCCCCTTAGCCTACCCTGGCAGGACCCTGTTCCCTAAACGTGCAGACCTGGGGGCCAACGGACCCAGACAGACAGCTTGGGGCCAGCTGCACCCTGTGCCCTGTCCCTTGGCTGCTTTAGGGAGAAGCAGGAGGGAGGACTCACCCGCTTTGGTGATAACTTCATGTCCAGGATGGGAGAAGGCACCTGAGGGGAAGGAGAGGTTACTGCAGCTGAGTCGGTCCCTCCTGGGTGCCCCAGCCTAGTGGGACCCCGGGGCGGCAGGCTGCAGGGCTCCCAGCTCCAGCTGCTCCGTGCTGGCAGCGTGGGCTGGCAGACACGTTTCCAAACCTGGGCTCAACCCTCCCATTTTAGTTCGGGCTCCAGCATGCCATCCCCATCCCCCCTAGTGACTAGATGGGGAGCTGGGACATGGCTTGGCTCCGGTCCCTCTGGCTCCCCTCCACGCCAACAGCATCGCCTGCCGGTCAGGGCAGTCAGAGCCACAAGCAGTGAGGTGAGGGACCTCCTGACGGAGGCCAGGGACTTGCTGCAGAAGCTTGCAGGAAGTGTGCTACGAGGCGAGGGGAGGCTGCGTGGTCCTGCCACTGCGGTCTGGCCCTGGCCTCTGGTACCTTAGTGACGCTGATCTCCTCCAGGCTGATCACCTCGGTGCCACCGCTCACCCCGCCGGCCAGCCCCACCTTCAGCACTTGACCTTCATCTGTGAAGGCAGTGGGGGAAGGAAATGTCAGGGCTGGGAGCCACCCAAGCCAGCAGGACTGATGTGACATGGTGTGCAGTGTCCCCAGGGCTGGGGTGACCTCCCACCTGTGCCGAGGAAGAGCACATCGTAGTGCCGGTTCTCCATCTCCAGCCTGTGCACCAGCAGCCGCCGCAGCCGGTAAGGGACATTGACCTTCACCAGGACAGGCTGGCGGCCCTGTGGGTACACGGGCTCCCACATCAGCTGGTGGCTGCGCATGAAGCTGATCACCTCATCGGGGAAGTCCTTGGTGGACTGCAGGAGGGGGTCGTACGTCTCACTGGGGCACTGCGTGGTGACACAAGGGGGTGCATGAAGGCCAGGCCAGCCCGTCCTGCTCCCCCCCACCCTGTTCCCCAGCCCCTTACCATGCCAGGTCGGGGATAGGGGACACGGCCCTTGTATTCTACCCAGCGGTAGTCAAATCCTTCCTTGTGGGCAAAGGGACCGCTGAAGGCAGCTCTCACGGCTGCCATGGAGTAGACACAGACAGCAGAGCCGCTGAAGACACCGCTGCGGGGGGAACATGGGGCTGTCAGTGTGTCAGTGTCCCTGCTGCTCTGCAGGGACTGGGCACAGGCACACCCATGTCTCTGAGACCACGCTGTTCCCTGTCACCCTGGCAGTCACACACAGCACCCAGGGAGTGACAGGAATCCGTCTGGCACAGCTGGTCCAGCCTGTGGGACCACTGGCTGTGCCAATGCCAAACCTGGTGGGTTGCACTGGTGAGGGGCTGGAGAGAGGCAGACTGTCCCACGCAGAGCCCTGCTCACCTGGAGACGGTGAAGAGGCCAAAAATGAGGGGGTTCTGGGGGTCCCGGGTGCGCAGGAGGAAAACGTCCTCTGCAAAGAGAGTGGTGGATGTGAGTCACCCTGGAGCTGGAGCACCGGTCCCCAGGATGCAGCGGGACATCCTTGGCTGGCCATCCCCGTGGTGAAGGGGAAGGAGCAGCCGTGCTGGAGCAGTGTTTTTCCCAGCTGCGGAGTGGGCTGTGCACTCACCGAGCTGGTCAAAGTGGGTTTCAGTGCCCTGGGGCCCAGGGATGGAGCACACCAGGCGGGCCTTGAGGAACGTGCTCCAGCGGTTGATGAGGCTGCGCTTCCCTCCAACGTCGTTCTGCCGGGCACCAAGAGCCAACCTCAGAACAGCCTGTCTGAGCTTCCCACACCACCATGCACACCTCGGTCCCGCAGTGGGACATCCCCAGCCCTGAGCCCCCTGCTCTGTGGTGGGAGTGCAGTGACACTCCCCTGCCCTGCTGTTGGCCCCTGCTTGGGATGTCCCTCGGCCCAGAGAAGGTCAAACCCACATGGTGGGACACCAGCCACAGCATGCTGGCTTTGGTGACTGACCTTGCAGACCCGGGCCACCCTAGCATGGATGTGCCGCCGCTCCCACTGCCCAGCTTCCATGGCCATCTCGCGGAAAAAGATGTAGACCTTGTCATCATGTGGGTTGTAGGTATCAGGGATGGCGTAGGCACCGACAAACGCAGGCTCTGCAGGGGGAAGGAGCAGCACAGCATGGCCCTGTGCCTCGATCCAACCCTCAGAAGCCCTTTGGAGCAGGGTGAGGTGCTGAGGGTACGCAGGGTGTCCCATGGAGACCCTGCCACCAGAAGGCAGAGCCCCATTCCTGGATGCTCAGGCTGCAGAGGGAGTGCTGGAACATGGGTCCCATCAGAGGCTTCATCAGGGCTTCCCCCCAGGAGGAGAAGGGGGCCAGATCGCTGAGCTCTGGACCCCAGTGCTGGCCCCAACCTCTCCCCACCTGGCAGGAGAGCCAGCCCCGCACCCCACAATCCCATGATCCCCCTGTTCCTACCGTGTAGCCAGTGGTCCTGGTTCTGCTCTGTGCGGATGTAGCTCTGCTCAGCTCCATGAACCCAGGTCCGGAAGAAGGCGGCGCTGCTGCCCATGAAGTCGCTGGAGGTGCCTGAATAGAGCTCCCCATCTGCGGGGCCAGAGGGGTGGGGGTGGGTGGGGGTCCCACCGCAGAGGTACCCTGGCAGGTCACCCCTGTGTCCTCGGAGGCTGGAGGAGGGCAGAGGTGGCACAGCCTGGCTGGGAGCCTCCTCCAGTCCTGTGACCCAACATGGCTTCTAGCCCCATGGCCACCCAGCCCTGCCGCAGTGTAGGTGTGAGTGGGCAGGATGGTGACCAGGCACACCCCATTTTAATCTGCGCCCGTTTTTGTGACTGTGTAGCAACCGCGAGGTTGGGGTGAGCCGGGGCAGGGCTGGGATGGCTCCTCTCCCTCGCACCCGCTTCAGCACCAGCCTGGGCCCACAGCCACGTGCAGCAGAGCAGGGACACGGGGACCTGCCAGCTCCCCCCAGCACTGACCATTCCCAGCACTCCCAGCTTCCAGCACTACCCCTGCTCCCCACTCCCTCTTACCAAGAAGGAGTCCTGTGAAGGGTTCATGGGGGCTGTATGGGCACCGTCCTCGCCCTGATTCCAAGGAGTGGGTCACCAACCTCATGGGGGGAGCCCCGGGACCCTGCCAGCACCAAAGACCAAATGTCAGCCCAGGGGGAGGCTGGAAACAAGGTGAGCATGTGGAGAAGAGTGGGAAGGAGGCTGATGTGCTGGTTTCTGCAGGGAGTCCCAGCGGAGGCTGCCTAGACCAGGTCCTGTCCCCACGGGGCACCCTGGCTCTGCCACACCAGGGCTGCTTCTCGCCACGTGCAGCGAGGCCGTGCAGGGGGCAGGGACTCTGGCAGGCTGGCTGGCCACTGACCCTGGCTCCGGGGATCCCTCTCCCCCATGCTCACTGGGAAAGAAGATGGGGATGTGCTGAGGGTCTCTTGCCACCTTCCGCAGTGGGGACGTGTCTGGCCAGGGTGCCACTCACATTTCCCCTGGCTCCCAGCTGGATGAAGGCACAGACAGGCTGGTAGGAGCCGGTCCCGCAGGCGAACACATGGCTCCTGTTGAAGGGCTGGAGGAGGCGAATGAAGTTGGCACACTCCGTCTGCTCGAGGGGACACGTTTGTTAATGGGCTGAGCCCAGGGCTGGACAGTTGTGCCCAGCCCCATGGTGTGTCTGCCCAGGGTGAGGGAACTTGGCCAGCTACTCCCCCAGCAGCTGGCAAACTGAGCTTAACTCTGGCTGGCTCAACACCCTCCTCCTCTCAGGCAGACCCCGAGGCTCCCTTTTGGTGTGTTTAATAGCCACGGCAAGCTACAAAAGGCTGCGAGCCGGGTGCTGCCAGCCCTGCTTACCTCCACGTTCTTCCCAGCCAGCTGGCAATGCTCCACCTGCTCCCTGGGGGCTGGCCAGAAAATCTGCAAGAGAAACCCTGCCGATGCAACGCCTGCTTGGGTCGACTGGCTCCCACAGGCACTGGTGGCAACAGGCTCAGCCAAAAAATTCTGCTGGGCTTAGGAGTGCGGTGAGGACATAAGGCTGCTCTGCAATGGGTCTGACACTGCTTTGGGTCCCCAGGGCCCAGCCAAGCTTGGCAGGCAGCTGGCCAAATAAGGTGAGAGTGAATCTGGTGTGGGGACAGAGAGAGCTGGGGTGGGTCATGGCAGGCCTGGTGGTGGGCAGGCTCTCCTGGATCCCGCTGTGGGAACACCAGGCTGCAGCACCATGACAGGCTTTCCTTTTGTTGGTCTGAGCTGCGCCCTGCCAGCAGGATGTCTCGGGATGACATTAGCAGACTTGCTGCTGGAGGTGGTTTAGCTTGCAGCAGCATCAGGGACTAGATGTGATCCCAGGGCTCTGGACGCTGCCCTTCCATCCTTACCCGGGGTCCACCCAGGTCTCCGCTCCAGGCCAAGCCACCCTGTCCCTCCCTGGCGTCGGCCTGTCCCAGCAGAACTGACCCCCACCAGGGATGGGCTGGCCCTGCTGATTGAGACATCCTGGCGTAAATGTGTCCCTGGTGATGTTAAAGCAGCCCAGCTTGGAGCACGTCCATCTCCACGCCCTGGTGCTGGACTGAGGAGCAGCTCCTGGGGAGGAAGGGACCAGCCTGGCCAGGGTCACACTCACACCCTCCTCCCAGCACTGACCTTCTCGGGCTCTCTATTGGGATGGTCCAGGTGGAGCAGGAAGATGTGGTTCTTTGCTCCCACCATCAGCCAGGCCCTGTCTTCATCCACCAAGAGGGCTTGGAAATCCAGCCGGTCCCCTGAGGCCAGCAACAGGTGAGAGCTATTGGATTTCAGAAGATCTAAGGAGCACAAGGTGGGAGAAAGAGAAACCCATCCGTGAGTGACACAGCAAGCAGCTCCCCCTCCCCAGGACAGCTCTGGCTGCCCACCCCTGCCCCAGGGGAATGCAATTTTCCTGCCACTGCCTTACCAGAAAAACATGACCCTCAGTGCCCCAAAGCTCCTAATGAAGCCTCTTCCCATGAGCTTACCTGGAGGAAACACTGAGTCACCCCTATGGAGAGAACTCCCCTGACCTTGCCCTGGGCTGGTTCCAGGGTGCAGGGCAGGACAGTGGTCCAGCCCAAGGAGCCCTGTTTCTCAGTGTCCAGCCTGACTTCCAGAGATCTTGAAGAGACCCCCAAAGCCTCTGCACCCTGAAACTGTGGGGAGAGGGCTGAGAACACAGGAGTCTTGGTGCCATAATTCCCAATGTGTTCTCCCTGGGCTTCAGATTGAGAGGGTTTATAGAAAAAAAAACAATCTTGGCTATTTGCTGGGGCAAAGCATTGCCCCAAGGAAAGGCTGTGTGGAGCACGGCTGCCACAGCCCAGTCCGGCAACTTCTCTCCTTCACCCATCCCTGAGCCTTTTTTTCTGTGAAGTGTCTGCTGGGCTTTATCCCAGGCACCGGGATGCGCAGGCAGATGGCTGCACTGGGACAGACAGACAAACGGATGGCTGGTCCCTGACCCAAGGAGCTTGTGAGGGGAGGTCCCAGCTGTGTCCCAGGTGCTGCTCTGATCCTGCCTCTGCCACCTCATGTTTCCCTTTCTGCATCCTGAGACCCAGCCACAGCCCGGCATTAGACTGGCTCAAGAAAAGGGCTTTTTAAGAGCACCCCTTTGGCACTGCTGGCGGGGACAGTGTGCCCTGGACACCCATGGACATGGAGGGGCAGCAGTAAGGGCTTTGCTGTGCAGGCTGCAGCTCCTCCGGTGCAGAACCCCAGGGGTTGAGCATGGCCTCACCGGCACTGCTGTGTGGGTGTGCGAAAGGGACAACAGGATCCTGTCTCTTGGTTAACCACACCTGAAACAACATTCCTGGGGCCCACATCAGTCCACGATGTGCAGCGCCAGGTTTTGAGGCTGGCTGCTGGGTGAGCATTCCCCTGAGCATCACAGCAGCGGCTGCTGCTGCCCCAGCAAGCGGCTGCTCCCAGGGATGGAGGCAGGACAGGCTGACACCAAGGTGAGCCTTAGAGCTCCCAGAAATCCTGACACATGGCTTTCTTCTTCTAAGGTGGCAGGATCTGGCTGGGGAGAGAGTGAAGGTTGACAAGGCTGCCCCTGGCTTTGGTGCTGTGCGGGGAAAGGTGCTGTGGGCAGGGGAGATGGAGATGGGGACTGCAGGGAGTTGGAGTGCGGCTGGAAACCCAGGGTGATCTGTAAAGTCTATGCTGAGGAATTACCCAAAATGGTGTGGATTGAAGCAGTGTGGCAGGAACTGAGGGAGGGAAACCACGGAGGGGAGCGGGTGTTGGCAGGGTGGATGGGACGTGCGGCCCTGGGTGCAGGTGGGGTGTACGTGGGCACGGGCACAGCTCTGTTCAAAGGGAACTGGCTGCCCTGGGAGGTTGCGTCTCTCTTCCTTCCACCCCATTTCCAGGGCAGAGGGGAAGTGGGGCCAGTGCCTGCGAGCTGGAAATGCCGCTGACGTCTGCTGGTCCCCGGGGGGAAGGACCTGCAGCAGGCGGGGGTCCCTGCCCGGATCCACAGCCAGGCTCGTTCCCAGCTGGCGTTTCCTTCTCCCCTTCCTCTGGGGTCAGAGCTCCAGTTACTGTGGGACACCAGTCCCCCTCTGCCAGGAGCCAATCACAACTGTGTTAGGGAGCTCCTAGCCTTCCTCCTGCTCCCCAAAAACTGAGCACAGCCCTGCTTCACTCCCCGCTACTTCTCAGGTACCCAGGGGCTCTCTTCTGGGTGCCGCAGCTCCAGGGGGGCACATTTCCAAGCCATTTCCCACCAACTGAATGGGATTAACAGCTGAATTCCTGTCCCTGCCTGCAGGCCATTGTCACAACTGGGTCCCCAGTGGGCTACTGTGCATTGCCCACCCTCCTGCATCTGCCAGCAATCCTGGACCTGCCAGATCCAGGGGTAAATGTCGGGCAGAGAGCTGGGAAGCCAGGATGCGGTGGGAGGGAGGTCGAAGGTTCATCCAGTACAAGGGTGTAATTAAGTGGATTAAGGCAAGTCTGGTCCCAGGGAATGTCACCTGCTGGTCACCCTCTGATCTGTCTCAGCCCCTGTGAGGACAAGTTCAGGCAGGACGATGGAGGAGCCCTCCCTGCCCTGCACCTGCACTGTGAGACCTATGGCAGGGTCAATGACCATGAGGGTCTCAGCCTGACTCTGTGACATGGCTCTGCTCCCTCACCAAAGGGACATGGAACGCTGGGGACCCAGACCTCGTGTGCAGGAGGCTGCTGTGCACAAACCAGCTGCCTCTTGTCCCCAACCCAGCCATATGCCCAGGGCATTTGATCCAAACCTCAGTTCTCCAGGCAGGGAACCAGGTCTCTGCAGCAGCTGCGTGGTGGCTAAACCGATGGGTGAGCCCAGAGAAACATCCTCTCCTTTGTGTTCATTATCTCCCAAGGCCATGGTGTTTTTCTTTGTTGTCAGAACCACTATAACCGCCTTGTCCCATCCATCATCTCTGCCTGCCCCTTAGCTACAGCATCCTCAGTGCGGGTGACCCTGGGCTTCCTGGGGTCACAGCCCGGCTGTGCTGGGGGGCTGTCCTCTCCCCTTCCCCCCACCATCAGACACAGCCGACCATAGGGGAGATCCCTGAAGCCCAGGGGAAGCTGCATGCTAAATCGGGATCCAGCCCCTCACCGCCATCGGCTGATAGAGAACATGCCAGCACAACTCTTGGTGTCGATAACCAGAGACCCATCAGCCTCCCGCACTCCTCAGCACTTGCTGCACGGTGGTGGCTTCTGGGTCCTGCCCTGCTGAGCTGGCTGCAGGTCAAAGGCTGTCAGGAGATCTATTTGCCAACTCATAGCTGTGCTTGCCGCGGATTATTGCAGTTAGAGGAGCTGAGAGGTGTGCTGTGGTTTTGTTGCACTGCTGTATGGCCTCAGAACACGGAGTGGCTCAGCTCCGGCCAACGTCAGGGCTGACCCAGCCTGACCCAGCTCACCCGCAGGCTCCTCTCATGCGGCTTCGATTGCCAGCATGCTATTTGCTGTTATAAACCTCCTCCTTGCCTCCTTGGCAGAGTGGGAGCCGCTGTTGTTGTTCCTGGCCCCGTGCCCCCTGCCCCATCCTTCCTTTGCTCTCCTAGCCTTCACCGCTGTCATTTCCTTCTTGCAAACCCATTTGCATCTTCTCCCCTCATCCGCCAGTGGCTCTGCCTGCCTCCCCCATGCTGGGATCTGAGGGCAGGGCTGAGCCTGTAGAGGAATGCTCAAAGGCTTCTTTTTATTTATTTCTTTTTTCTAGGGGTTTTTAAACCTAAACTTCTCAAGGCATTGTGTCCTTGAACCTGCCCGGTGCTGTCCATGAGTCACATCCCCTGCCATTGTTCCCATTGTCCTTGAGCCCTCCTGATGCTGGGAGCTTCCTCTCCTGCTTCTGCCCAAGACTTAAGGGCTTTTGGCATGTCTGGCCCCAGCACATTGTGGGGCTTTGAAGTCAGCAGCCCCTCTGTGCTCCTGCTGCCTGGGCAGCCCTGCTCTGCCTCCTGCGGCTCCAAGGAAAGGCAGACCCTGCACCATGCTCCGAGTTGGGCTATCGGCAGGGACCACCTCCCTGCAGGGACATCCTGCATCCCTGGGGGGTCCAGCCCTCTCCAGCCACAAGCTGGGGGCATCTTTCACATCACTGGCCACTGCTTGGAGAGCAGCTTCTCAGGGTGATGGAGCAGACCAAAAGGATGGCTCCAGACCTTGGAGCATGATGCCCATGGGAAAGCAGCACTGCTACCTCACGGGCCGGTTAAGGTCTGCCAATTGCTGTGTCCAGCGCAGCACCAGGCATGTGCTGAGCTATCTGTCCTTCAAAGCAACTTGCTCTTTTTCACAAAGGAGAAGCTGAAAGCATGTAAATTGGCCAAGTTCAAGCTACTGGTCCATGGCAGGGCGGCCAGCTGCTGGACTAGTAAAGCTCCACTCTAACCACTCAGGTCATTCCCCTGCAGAGACATTTTCCCTACAGACTCATCCATTTTGCACTTCCCTGCTGGGCTGTGTTCTGTGCTACCTGCCAGGCTGCTCCTGCTGCATCTTCAGATCACCAAAAGCAGCCTCCCCAACTTTGCATCAGGCACAAGAAGAGCAAACTGTGCCTCCCCTGGAAAGCTCATAATCTAAACAGACAGGACAGATGCAGGGGGGAAGGGTGAAGTGCAGCATGGAAATGATCCGTACAAGGGATCAGCCTCTCCTCAGCAGGGAACGAGGGGTGAGGGCAGAAGGGCTGAGCTGGGGCAGGGCTGTGCTGGTGGGAGGCAGGGCAAGGGGCAGCAGCACTGCCTGGGGCTCAGTGTCCCCATTGCACCAGGATGGAGAAGACAGGGGACATTCTCCAGGGGCTGCCCAGCTCAGCTGCAGCCCAGGATGCACCTTAAGATTCCCAGAGTGAGTCTGTGCGGAAGGAGACATTGCTGCTGGTCCCAGCATTGTGCTGAATCAGGGCAGGGTGTTCCCTGCTCAGCCCCCTTCTTCGATGGGTGCAGCATCCTCAGGGGCTGTTCTCAGGGCTCCAGCCATGAAACATCCCGAGGGCCCAATGTGTGGAGATGTTGTAGCCATGATGTTAGGGCTACTGCTCACCTCCCGCCAGCCCTGGCCCCCCCATTCGCTCCCTACCTGCAGGACACTCTCCCAGCCCTCCCAAGTGAGGTGCAGACCGCAAGACAATCCCCCTTACCTCTGTAGGCAAGGCGAAGGCGTGGGGCATGCTGTTTCCATGCCTTGCTGCTGCCTGGCTGCTGCAGGAGAAGGCAGAGGAGGAGTGCAGCGAGGGGCAGCCCGTGGCGGGGGTCAGCGTGCATCCTGCTGGTCAACAGCTTGCCCTCACAGCACCATGGTCCTGCGCCAGGATGTCACCTCTGCCACCAGCTGCAAGCAGAAAAGTGGGAAGACTGCACCACAGCTAGTTATGTGCGGGTTGGGACCTCTGTCCCACTGGCCCTTGGTTAGGGAGGGTGCTCAAGGGACCACGAGTGACGGCTCAGCAAGTCAGCTCATCCCCAAAAAGGTGTCAGGCCAGCTGTCTGGCAGAGATGAGCCACCAAGAGCAAGTGGCCAGCCCCCTGGACACCCACAGTGCTGCAAACCAAGCCAGGGCTGTGGTACAGCCTGGTGGGGCGCACAGCCACAGCTGGCTCGGCACACACAAGCTGGGGACCCTGCAGTGCCTGCCACAAGCATCTCGTCAGCATTTATCTGAGTAGAACACCTGCAGGGTGCTGGGGCCATGGCCCCAGCCCAAACCAGCCAGACTGGGAGGGAAACTGGGGGCCCTAGGAGGTGGGTATCTCTCTGGCTGGGCTGTCCTCACAGCCTCAGCACTCATCGATGGTGCCGGTCAGGTGAGGAGAATTTCTGAACATGTCCATTGCCATGAACCGCACTGATCCCAGCTGGGACACCCGGCACCCTCCACCTCCTGGAGCTGGCAGAGCAGCTGGTGCTCTCAGGGCCAGTTTGGGTGCTGGGAAAAGCAGCTGTGGCTGGGAGACCCGCTCACTGTCTGTCCCTTCTGCCACCCAGAGCTTGAGCAACTTTGGAAGAGCAGCTATTACAGCCTGACGAGGGGAGGTGTTTTTTTGCAGTGTGGCATGCCCATAGTGTGCAGTACTCATGAGCACTGGAGTTTCAATGTCTCAGAGGTGACAGACACAAGGGAGAAGGCAGGCAGTGTTTTGGGGATGGTACACCCTCTGACAGGCTCTCGGAGCTTGAGCATCATCTGCAAAATGCCTGCTCAGAGCCCTGGTGCTTGGCGGGAGCCCAGTGAGGGACCTCTGATATTCATCCTATCTCAGCTTGGGGTTACATCTTGTCCCTTTTACTGAAGGCAGAATTAATGTTTTAGAACACTGTCCATAATTGCCACATTTGTGATCCCTTCAGCATCCGCTGTGGCTGCCTGTGTACATGATACATCGGTCAAATAGCCCGGTGACCCCAGAGCTCTCCAACGCTACTGGCATCCCTTGGCTGCGGGATGCTGCAGGCTGGAAGGACTCTCTCACATTTACAGCCCCGCAGAGCCGTACAGGGTTTCACAGCCTCCTCCACCAGCCCCTACGACCCCCGCAGGGAGCAGGCCTGCCCCGCCAGCTCTCAGCCATTAATTCAGACAATTTAGATGTTTTTTTCCTGCTTATAAATGTTCTGGTCCCGAAATTGCAGCTCTGACTAACTCCCTCTCTTGCTGCAGATTAAGTTCTTCCAATCCCATGGCTGAAAGATTTAAAATGAGCTTTTTGGCTCATTCCTGGCCAGGGGCTCTTGGCACATGGAGAAGGGGATTTCTGCTGCCCTGGTAATGGGCTGTGTAGGAGGGATGGATGGTGCAGCCAAGCCTTCCCTTCTGCCTTGTTCTCTGCCTTCCACAAGCAGGAGCACTTGGCTCTGGTTAGGGAGGAGGTTTAGGGCTGCAGAGGTTGGGGGTTCTCTCACTCCCACACGGAGAGCAGGCAGCAGCCTGGGGTGCAGCCCCTTGCACAGCTTTTCTCTGCCTGTCGCCTGCCCTGCTCCAGCCAGCACAACCTGCCGCTGCTCCAGAGCCTTCCCCTGTCCTGGAAGAGCTGACACCACCCTGGGACATGGATGTGACCTGGGGGTGGAAGCTCTGTTGTTTTCTGTCTTTGTTTAGTTTAGGTCTGCTTTCTCAAACCATCTACCCCTTTCCTGGGCAGGTCAGTGACTGCCTAGGGAAAAAACAACAACAACGAAAACAAAACACTAACGTGGTAGGTTTAGCTAGGTTTAAATTTTTCATTTCTTGACACATTTGTCATGGAGCAGGATGATTTCCAGATAGGGCTCCCATCAGCCACACTGGGGACCCGCTGACAGGCAGTGCTGCCCTTGCTCCCCAGCAGTCAGAGCTGAGGAGCAGCTTTCCTGCGCTGGGGATGCTCCAGCAATTTCAGCTCTTCCCCATGCTCAGCCGCCTGCAGCAGAATCTCCGGGACCCCTCCCACAGACTCACAGCCATGCCCTGGGCGAGCACCGCTACCCTGGGGTCAGCACAAGGACATGCCTGACATTTAACAGGGATTTTATTTTTCTTTTGCCAATGTGCATTTGGTTGCTGGATGACTTGGGAAAACACTGGCCTCTAATTGCAGCTTTCTATAAATGGAGCAGCACCTGTGCTGGGCTCAGGTTTGGGCTAAGCCAGCCCTGGGAGGAACCTTTCACGACACAGAGCTCCAGGGGCTGCTGGGGTGGGTTGGGATTCTGCGAATGGCAGACAGGGCACTGCTCCTGCCCCAGGACACGCTCACGCATGGGGTGAGATTTAGGGATGCTTCGCATGTCTGCAGCAGGGGCTGGGTGGTGGGGCAGGCAAGCAGGCTCCCATGTATGGCTCAGTTGTGCTGGTGCTTCGTCTCCTCACCCTGGGAATGCCAAAGGTGGGTTTGATGGTGGCAGGAGCTGCAGCCATGCATGGAGGAACCTGGAGCCCTGGTGGAGCTGGGTGCAGGGTGGGGAGATGTGGGGATCTTGCTGGAGGGGCTCAAAGTGGGCGGGGAAAGAAAAAACTGTTGGAGGATGACTTCCAGTAAGAGAGGCTTCCCTTATGACATTCTTTCACCAAGCCTTGTGGGACCCCCATCATGCCCAGGCAGTGCTGAGGGACTCAGCACATCCTGACCCACCTGTGCCTGCAGCACTGGGCACAGGGACATCCCTCACTGTGACAGTCGGAGCAGGGACAGCGTAGGGCAACACGCGGCAGGGCCACAGCCCCCGCCTGTAAACCTCTACCCAAATCTGCCTGGAGGTGAAGAGCTTGGCAGAGGCAGCGTTTGCACTGCGAGGGGGAGTGCGGGTGTGTAGTGGATGGAAACAAGCTGCGGATGATGAATCCAGGGTTAAATTAAACACTCCGACAGCTTTAAATAATCAACTGTCCGGAGCTGCGACTATTTCTATCTCAGTTTGGAGAGGGAAGTGCTGGTGAGGGCAGGCTGCTGGATGAGGGGATGTCAGGGGGTGAAGGCAGGAGCGGTTCCATACTCCGGGCACCATGGGAAGGATGTGGGTGTTTGCAGCCCTGTTTTGGGGGGCTGACAGTCCCCAGGAATGCCTTGGTGTGGGTGGCATGGGTGGTGACTCCACAGCGCTGGGCTGACTTTGTGCCAGCAGTCCCCAGTGCCATCGGTCTCCCTGTGTCCTTCCCTCCCTCCCACTGGTGACCATCAGGTCTGTCAGGTTTATGGCTCTGGGCTGTCATCCAGAGTCACCATTCCATGGCACAACAGCACTGAATTTTTCCTTTGGAGATAAAGTCCCCTGGAAGGTCTTGACAGAGACTGAGCAGCACAGGGAAAAATACAAATCCCTCCTGTGTGAGACGTGTGGGTCTGTGAAGGGTTTATCCGTGAAAGCACCAATTTCCTCCTGACAATGCCTATTTGATGTGATGCTGAGAACAGTGTAAAACAGCCTAAATTTCAGAGGGGTAAGGACACTGGCAGTGGATTTATCAGGCTAAGGATTATCTCCCAGGAGGGACAAGCATGCTGAACCCCACCTCCTCTGTGACCCTGCAGCACAGACAGCAGCCCCCGTGCTGCCTCCCTGCCCAGCACCATGTGCTCCCCTGCTTCCACAGGCCCCGATTGTGTCCCAGCTAATCCCCACAGCCATGTGCAGCCTGGTGCCTTCTTTGGTTACACGGTGGGGCCGGCTGGGCCATGGGCAGCGGGTGGAGCGCTGGCCCCCGGCAGCTGGGGGACCTCATGGGAGCGGAGCCAGGGGGAGGAGAGGGGCTGTGCTCTGGTGTCAGCATCCAGCTGCAGTCACCCTCCCTGTGGGGGGATGGAGATGTTGTGCCAGGGCTCACTGTGAGAGGGGAGAGCCTCAGGGACTCCAGAGCCTCACCATAGGGGTCCCAGAGCCCTGGCTTTCAGACCTGAGCCCCACATCCTCGAGACCATCCTGTCTCCCCCAGCAGCAGCCCTGGGTGCCAGTAGTCTCCCCTCTGACGCTTTAGGGAGCTGGGAGAAAGGAGTTTCATCCCACAAAAAAACTGAGGCGCAGAACCAGGTGAGGGGTCCAGCAGCCCAGACAGCTGTGACCTGTCTCCCCTTCTCCCGTGACTTCCCCAAGTGCCCGTCCCTGCACACACATCTGCACACCGCTTCTGTGCACGCCACCTGCACAGCTGGAGCTGTTGGTCGTGTGCCTTGGCGCGCACCCCTGCCTGCGCTGTCCCTCTTCCAAAAGTGCTGCCTACCTGTCCCCCTTCCTGCCCCTGTGTGCAGAGAAACCCTCCCTGCTCAGCCCAGGCTGTCGGTTGTTCACCCCGCACAGGATGATGGATGCCACAGCAGCTGCAGGCAGAGACAGCTGTCGTCCTGCTCCAAGTGGGAGAACAAAGCCACTGGGAGGGGCCTTCATTTTCCCCCCTACCTTCCCCCACAGCTGCCTGGCCAGGGCAGGACCAGCGCAGGGGAAGCCTGTGGTGCTGAGCTGCTTGTGGGATGGGGACAGAGGCACGGGATGCTCCTGCAACCTTACACTGGAATTGGGGCCACAAAAGCCAGCACCAGAGGGCAGGTAGCATCAGGGGGCTGTGGTGTGCCCTGTGAAATGACAGGGTTTTGGCAAATGCCTCAGTAACACAGGTCGCATATGCCCAAAAGCGAATGGTCCACACAGAGCCCCAAAGACAGGAAGAGTAGATTTTGGAGAGTTTGAACAGCAGCAGAAGGCTGAGGTTGTTCAAGCTTCACCCGTGTTCTTTGCCATGGCACAGCAAGGCTGGCCAGCAGGCTCCCTGTCAGCTGGGACATCTCCCGACAGCCTCCCAAGCTCCCACCTCCTGAGCTAAAGCCCATGATCGCAATTAGCCCCAGACCACCCTTCCTTGCCAACCACCGCTGCTGAAGTGTGCCAAGTGCAGCGAGTGGGGGCGAACGAGCTCCAGATGCCTCTGGTGTGCTGTGGCCATTTGGCCGGGCTGTGCCATCAGCACATCACCCTGCCAGGCAGGAGGGCTCCTCGCTAACAGGTACCTGGTGACAACGGCCATGGGGCAGGCACAGGTCGGTGGCCCAGGTGGTGGTGAGGGGCACCTCACTGCCTGTGGTCACACTTGAAGGCATTAGCACTTTTTCTTCCTTCTTATGTGTGCTGATCACAGAATCATAGGGCAGCCTATTCTAGTGCCTGACAGTCCT
The DNA here is from genome assembly GCF_964273445.1 of Streptopelia decaocto. NCBI lineage: Eukaryota > Metazoa > Chordata > Aves > Columbiformes > Columbidae > Streptopelia > Streptopelia decaocto. The sequence goes on from NC_138662.1 coordinate 7,373,949, forward strand.
TTCTGGGAATGAATTTTTCCTAATATCCAATCTAAGCCTCTCCTGGCTCAACTTGAGGCCATTTCCTCTCATGCTATCATTTGTTACTTGGGAGAAGAGACCAACACACTCCACGCTACAACCTCCTTTCAGGTAATTGTAGACAGCGATAAGGTCTCCCCTCAGTCTCCTTTTCTCCAGGCTGAACCCCCCAGGTCCCTCTGCTGCTCCCCATCACACTTGTGCTCCAGACCCCTCACGAGCTTCATTGCCCTTCTCTGAACTCGCTCCAGCACCTCAAGGTCCCGGGCTGTGAACCCCTCCAGCAGCGCTGCCCCAGACCCAGCAGAGCCCGGCTGTCCCTGCCCTCCTGTGCTCCGCCCTGGAGCCGTGCTAGATGGGAGCTGGGCTCAGCTCCTTATCTTTAGTAGAGGTAAATCCTTGTGTTGGAAGGAGCAATTACAGCACCTCCTCTAATGATTTTCATCTCCCTAAAGTTTCAGTAGCTTAAGGCATGCATCGGTTGGAACCACATTCTTAGAAAGCAAATGGGGAATTGCCAAGCCCAAGGCTGCTTGGGATATTAATAACTGTTTATGAAGGGATAAGGAGCTGGCTTCACTTAATGTCCTGCTAATTCTTTTCTCAGGAGGCTGTTGGCTCAGGCCCCACCTTTCCCTTGCTACTCAGAGGGGTGAAGCCTGCTCTGGCTTGGCTCTCAGGCATCAGATTGGGAAGGTGGCCCAGCAGCTGGGCTTGTCCCACTTGCACAGTGATGGGCAAGGTGACGGGTTCCATGGTGGGCATGGTGATGGGCTGGACTGGCATATGCTTTCAGCCAGGTAGTGCCAGTTGAGTAACCTCCATCATTCCTCCCTCTAATTCACCTCAAGGGCATCCAGCACCAGGGAGGCAACAAGCCCGATGTGCAGAGAAAGCTGGATGGAGATGCAGCACAATTGCACCTTGCAAGTCTCCTCTCACTGAAAATGCTGGCAGACTATAGGCAACTTCCAGTGCCACCAGACTACCGAGTCTGAGCAAAAACGCCTCTGGGAAAACCAAGGCAGGCAGGGACTTCTTGGGACCCCAACCACCCTCTGTTTCTCTCCCTGCCACCCCAGCACCACACCTCCCCACCTCTGTCATGGCTTTCATGCCTGCATCCCCAGCACAGGGCAGTGCTGAGGTCCTGCTGCTGAGCCCTGGCTCAGGCAAATGGCTGCGGGATGCTGCTGCGGGATGCTGCCCAGGGCAGAGCTCCTGGAGGGGACAAAGCGCACTGGGATCCCAGCTGGCACCAGTGCAGAGGAGAATTTGGAGGAAGGAGGTTGGGCTCCTCCAGAGGCCAAGCAGAGGGTCAGGGGGGTGGGACAAGTGCAGAGTGTGTCTCACACTGTGCAGCAGCCGTACAGCTCATCTCAGCCCAGCCAGGATTGGCTTGGGGTATTACACTCCAGACTGACTTATATGAAACTCCCAACCTGCCTCCTAATGTGACTGAGAAGTTTAAAATTCTTTCACGTTTGGGAAGGGGCTTGCTACCTTCTGATGTCGTGGTTTAGAAAAAAAGCACCCGAATAAGGCAGGGAAGAGGCCTTGTGCTCTGCGGCCAGGCCAGCTTCCCAAAGCCTCGGTGTCCCCTGAGGCAGCAACGCATTCCTCAGAGACATTTATACCACAATGTCCCTGGCCAGCTGAAACCCACCCTTGTCACCCGTCCCTTGTCACCTGTCGGCCACATGGCCTGACATTCAATACAGCACTTGGGGGGCTTGGGGAGTTCTGCCCTCTTCAGAAGACATTTTCTGGGCTTCAGGCTTTCCAGACTGAGTCTGGCTGGATCACACATGTGCTAAAACCAGGCAGGGGGTCCAAGGCCAGGAGTCAGTATAGGCTGTAGCCAGGGACAGGTTTGCTAATGCTTCTTGCCCCAAGCTGGCCGAAAAACCTCTGCTGGGGGGTGGGCTGGGTGACACCCATCCCAGGGTATTCTCATGACAGCACCAGCCCTGGGGAGTGGAGCATCATCCCTGCTCCCTGGACAGGCAAATTTCCTCCAGTGTTCCCATGCTAGAGCCTGTTGCCACCTTATGCTGCCAAGGCATTTTGCAGCAAACCCGTGCAATTTATAACACACATTTCTTCATTCACAGTGGGATTATTGCTTCCCATCTCCAGACCTATTGGGCAGGGATGCTCAGCACCTCTCAGAGAGCTGTTGTTTTCACCATGTTTCCCCAGCTACAAACCAGTGAAGCACCTGCTGCACTGTGCAGTGACCTGGCTCATCCTCATCACCATCACCAGTCAGTGACTTGGCCGCTGGTCACACTCCCAGGGCCATTCTCTGTCCCAGCCAGGGCTGCCCATCTCCTCTGACACTTGAAAGCTCTGCAGTGTTTTCTTTTCATCAAGAGCAGCCGTGCTCTCTGCCCTCCCTGGCCTGCTGCACTAATTGGAACAGGCTGGGCAGGCGTGGGGGGCTTTGCCAGAGAAAGTATTTTAATGAGGCTGGAGGGTGCCTGTGCTGTTATCTGCTGCTTCTCAGAGCCTCTTGGCTGCATCTCCTCGGTAATTACAGCCTGGACGGCTGGGTAAGCTCTCTGGCTTGGACCCCTGCAGAGCACCACGCTCCGGCAGCCTCCTCGGCACGCTGCCCTTTGCTCCAGGACACTGCCTGGGGAGCTGGGGGACACGTCTCTGCCCAGGGTGAGCTCCCAAAGGGCTGAGCTGCCTCGCAGTCCCCAGCAGTGGATAATCCACTGTGGACAAGGGGGTATCTGGAGGAAGGAGCCCTGGCCCTGCTGCGCCTCTGTGCAGGGAATTTCTGAGGATCAGTAACTGGCAGAGACACAGGGGATGGACGCCAGGCTGCTCACCCCCGCTGGCTGCTCATCCATTCTGCCCCAGGAGACCGCGGGTCATCTCCAGGCTGAGCTGAAGATGAAGACACATCTGTCAGGGGTGGGACAGGTCAGTCGCTGGGCAGCTGCTGTAGCTTTTGCATGAGGGGAACCAGGGTGATGGCTGGCAGCAGCATGCTCTAAGGCAAAGCCCCCTCGTTGCAATTATTTAACTGGCTGGTTAAACCAGAGGCAACCCAACACGGCAGATGGGCCCAAGTGGAGATACCTACTCACAGTGTGGCTCCTGGTGCTGGTAGCAGCCCAGAAGCAACCACCACCATGTACCTCACCCAAGGTGCTGCTCCCAGGACACATCCTTCCTATCCAGCCCCTAGTTCATGGGAATGCCTCTCAGTCCTCCATGTACTCATCCACACTGTGGAAGGCCACTGTGGCTGTCACCCTTCCAGTGGGGAGCTGAGCTGCAGATGGACTGAGTCACCTGCCCGTGACCAAATGGGAACTGTAGCAGGGCAGGGATTGACCACAAGCATCCCACCTTCCTGCAAACAGCAGATCATCCTCCTACACCATGCACCAGAGCCTTGAGGAAGCTCAGTGCTGAGCCTGACTCTTCCAGTGCCCATGTACAAGCCAGCATGTGGTGGCAGAGTTGTCACCACCCGCCTGCGTGGGAGCACGCACCGTGGGAAGGCCAGCTCTGTGCTCAGTGGACAATGGACAGATTGAAACTGAAAGCCAAGTTAGCTGACATCAATGGTCTCCTCCTGGAAAATGGGGAAATAAACCTGAACTTGACAGTGGGAGCAGCAGAGTGGTTCCTGCGCACAATCAATGGCAGGTCGCCAGCACGTGGGACAAGAACAATAACCCCACACGACTTGTGAACAGCATTGTTTTAGGGAAACCATATCCTGGGCAGGCTCCCAAGTCAAATGGGGGTGACGTTGGCGCCAACCACACTCCATGCCATGCCATCCTCCTGGCAGAGCTGGGTTGTGCTGGCTGGAGCACATGTGTGCTGTGCCTGCAGGTCCAGCGGAGCCTGGGGTGGGTCAGGGGTATGTGGCGTCACTGAGCATGGAGATGGCAGAGCTCAAATATCCTACAGTGCCCACACTAGGGAATAAGAAGGCTTATCTCTGCCAGGAACATGGAGTGCTCCCTCCCGGCTACCACAAAATCTGTCGTTCCCTGGCAGCTAGCTACAGGTAGATGCTGGATTTTTATGGCTGTGATTTGAGATAATCTATTCTACAGGGAGGCAGAATGACCTGGTCCCCTGTGCTGTGACCCCAGCTCTGCAGCCTTATACTGGTCATTTTGCCACTTTGTGCTTCTGTTGTCGCAGGCAAAAAGAGTTGGAGAAGGCACAGCCAGGTCCTGTGAGCAGGGGAGAAATGAGAGGTAGGTGGGGAGTTGATGGGTGGCTCGCAGAGACCAGAGAGGACCGCAGCTGGAGACCCAGGCCAGAGCAGGTAATGCTGTCTCCCCATTCCCCATCCGAAAGCTGTTCCCAGCTGCTCCCAGAGTTGGGGGCTACTCAGCTGCTGAACTGTGTCTTTGCTCTCAACACCGGGTTTGTAACTGTGTGAGCGAGTGCCTGTAAAGACCTGATTACCCTGTGCTCTCAAAGCTGCCTCTCGCTGTAACTCCAGCTGGAGTGAGGACAGACCAAACTTGGAGGAAGGGGCAGCTCCAAGAGTCCGAGAGCCAAAGCTTACAATAAATCTTCATCCTTGCTGTAAACAGCCCCTGAGAGGGTGTCACAGGGGTACAGCAGAGAGTGAGGCAGCCAGAAACCCTTGCTGGCGAAAGCATCTGCCAGCTCTGCTGGCTGAAGGGCTCGGTTTGGCAAAGAGCATCACTAGTCCTGCCGAGGAACCCAGGCTTGGCTCCCGCTGCCTCCGCTCGAGCCCAGCGCTGCTGGCAGCCCCGCAGCCGGGCATCACCTCCCCTCCAGCAAGCTGGGATGGCTCAGGCTGTGCCACCCCCTCTCTCCGGCCTCCACGAACAAGCACGTTGGTATTTGGGAGAACAACTTACACCCTTGGGGGTTTCCTGTTTAAATCTCACCCCAAGGAACTGAAGCAAATGATCTCTGTCTTGCATCCTTGTGGAATTCAGGGAGATTAGATTAGGGATGAATTCTTCCCATATTTCTTATAGAGCTGATATCTCTGCCCTGGCTTTTCAATTGACTTATCCATCCCTGACTCATAAATCACAAGGGTGTTTGTGTCTGTCTCTGTCATTTTCAATACCGTTAACTCTGCAGGAGAAATCTATAGATTATAGCAACCCATCATGTCAAGTCGGCGACCCACGGGCTGCCAAGCCCCCCTCCCTTTGAAGGCTGTGGCAGGACCGGCTGTTGGAAAGCTGGGACACGCTCCGCTTGGCAAAGAGCAAGCTGCCGTGGCGTGCGCGTGGGACAGCCCAGCGCTGTGATCTGCCCTTCCAGAGCACCTTCCCCTCTTCCCTTGGGCACTCGACTGCCTCAAAAAATGCTGTTTTCCAGCGTGGCGCGAATTTCACACCAGTGCTCAGCCGACAGATTAACGCGATGATTTTGTGTGGGTAATAAACTGCTTAAGAAAACACAGCCCTGGCAGCACCCTGAAGGTGGGGGTTCACCAAATCCCAGCTGCACCCCCATGAAATGCTGTAGCTCAAGCCAGAGGCAGTCTTACTTCAAGAGTAGGAAGAAATAATTCTCTTTGTCTTAAATTAAGTTCATCAAGTACGTTGTTATTTGTTTCTAGACGTAAACAAACTGCCTCCCTCATACCCTCACCTGGAGTATCACAGCCCCATCGCACTGAAACCTCTATCCAAGATGCTGGAGGTGCGTAAGGCTTCTGACTCCATTTGTTCATCCCCAGGCACTGCAATGCCTCCAAGCAGAAGGGTCATTAGTTAAAGGATGCCTTTGGAGAGCACCCGGCATTTCCCAGGCTCTGTTTCTTTTCTGCTTGCTATATTGCATGTCCCAAGGTTTCTGAGAGCTGAGGCATTGCAGAGAGGGAGGTTGAATCTGTCCTGACAAATTTCATGCAGCCTGAGCAGGGGATGATTCCCCCACAGTATTGGGAGGTTATTTTGCTTCCTCAGACCAAACCTGTCACAACTGCTTGGAGGCAAATGATTGATTTTTATTTGGGGAGGTGGGGGAAATCCAACAAAGCTGTCTTTGAGCAGTGGAGAAGTCCCCAGAATGGAATAGGCCTTTAGTGAAAAATCTGTCTGATATGGGATTTCAGGTTGTTAAACCTTAGCAAAAGCAGAGCGTCAAAGTCAAGGAGCCTCAGAAAATCCAGCTCTGGAGGCAGCTTTACCTTAGTAATAAAACTTCCTGGAATCCAAGTTAAGGCATTAATAGCTGTAACCAAAAAAGATTATGACCGTAAACTTTTCATTGTGTACTACAGCAAACGGAGCAGCAGAACAAGCTCTGCTCTCTCTACAGAGCTGGTTAAAGACAAGTCACTGCTGAGTTGCTCTGCACAGAGATATAAAACACAACAAAGCAGACTGTAAAAGCAAACAGGTTTCCAGCGGGTCAGCCCTGGTTCAACCACCCTGGGAACGCTGCCCCAGCCCTGGGGAGAGACACAAGGGACCCAGCCCAGCCCGGACTGCCAACCTGATGAACAATTAACCCATCTCCGCTACTCACCAGCCCGGGAGCCCGCGGGGTCTCAGCGCGACGAGCCCACCCTGCTGCCAGCCCAGCGGCCTCCGGCAAACCCAGCGCACTGGGAGGCTGCAGGGAGGAGCCGGGGGGTGGCAGCCCCTTCATTCATAAAACCAGCCCCCGCTGCGGGTGACCCCGCTGTCCCGGGAGCGCTCTGCCGCTGCTCGGCCCGGGATCTGCGAGCAGCAATTGCCATCTGGCGGTAAATGCATTTATTTGGCCAGGGGCTGTGAGGCTTGCATGAAGTCATAGGAAAGGATTCGGCTTTTCCCTGGGATGTTTCATTCCTGCACTCGAGGCACACCTAATGGGGTGGGAGAGTAAGGCAGCCCATCAAATGCATCGCTCCTTTTTCTTTTTTTTGTTAATTGGGAAACCGAAAAGCAGCGGGGCAGATGGGGACTGGGGACGCACAGGTACTGTCCCACTGCAGCCTGGCGGGGGGATTTAGAAAGGAAAGCTCTGGTCCACAAGCAACTCCAGAGTGAAATGTCATGGAAAGGGAAATCTGTGAGGACATGGGCTCTGAAAGCTTTGCGCAAGCACAGTGCAGCAGGAGCGGACCTGTACATCAAGGACCCAATGTACGTACTGCACTTTTGCAAGGTTGTGGGTTTTTTAAACTCCAGAAAACCTCTGGGCTGATGCTGTAGCCTGAACGCCCAGCAGTGCCTGGGGAGCGCGAGGTGCATTCCTGGAGCACGTTTGATTTGGTTTCATCTGAAAGGAATCCAGTTGCTGTTCTCCCAAGCCTGAGCTCTCCAGAACTGCTCCAGGGCATGATCCAAAGCACAGTAAAGTGAGGCAAGTCAGGAGATCATTTTCAGAAGTGCACCCTTGAGCCACATTAATGTGCTGGAGCAGGCACACCCAACAGGGCTTTGGAGAAAAGGGACTTTGGTGTGTAACTGCCTTGTACCCAGAGAGCTGCTGGACTGTCTCCTAAGTCCCAGCAACAGGGAGGACCCAAGGGAGCTGCCCAAAATCCCAGTGGGGCCAGGGAGGGTGTCAGGGCCCTGGGGGCACTGATTTGCCTCACCTGGGCCCTCACCCACCCACCTGCTGACCATGGGGCTGGGAGCTCCATTTAAGCCCAGGCCTGGGTTGTAAGCTCTTTCCTAAGCTGTGCTGCAGGTCCAGACTGCTCTTCTGGGTGGATTTCAGGCTGATGTAGGCAGCCCCAGCTCCTGGATGGACCTCAGAGCAATGTTACTGGCAGCTTTGTTACCAGCTTGTTGGTGGCACCTGTCACTACCCCCACGCTGGCCATACTCAGGTCCTGTGGGGTGGCACCCTGGTGGGTGAGGACACCGCCTGTGCTGGGGTCACCCTGCTCCTGCTGCTCCCACCCAATGGGAACCCAAACTACCCCAGCACAGGCACCTCAGCTGTTCCTCACCTCCCTCTGGATCGAGCCCGACGTGACACAACATGAAGTCATACGGTATGTATGCATCCTGCAGCATAGGAGGTGCTCCCCAGGGTTATCCACAGCAGTGGTGATTGTAAGGTGATGACTGCAGATGGCTCCAGAGGATGAGCTTCAAGCTGTTATCCAGCTCTCTGCTGTTTCTGGACCTGCCCATCCTTCCATTGTGTGGGATGGTGGTCCCCTGGGTTGTAATTAATGCTCTCATTCCCCAGTTTCCTTGCAACACACCCGAATGCTCTGCAGGGAAGTGAGGTGCACATTAACAGCTGGGTGGGACGGGACAGGCTTCTTCCAGGCTGCAAATGGGCTGAGCAACACATGCACGGAGCAGAACTGTGCTCCTGGAGGGGATGAGAAGTGTTGGTGGCAGTGCTGCGCATGGCTGGGTTGGTGTTCATGTTGCTGATCCACTTATGCTTCCAAGGGCCAGCCCTGTGTGCCCCAGTGCAAGAGGTGGGTGCTGGAGATGGGCCAGCACTGGCACGGTAAGCTGCGGGTCCCCCCTCCACAGCTGGAAATGCTGTAGAATCCTGGAACAGCTTGGGTGTGAAGGGACCTTCAAAGCTCAACCAGTCCAACCCCTGCCACAAGCAGGGACATCTTCACCCAGATCAGGTTGCTCAGAGGCCCATCCAGCCTGGCCTGGGAAGTCTCCAGGGATGGGACATCCACCACCAACCCAGGCAACCTGGGCCAGTGTTTTACCACCTTCAGCGTAAAAAATTTCTTCCTTAAATCTAGTCTGAATCTACCTTATTTTAGTTTAAAACCATTACTGCTTGTCTTATCAAATGGTTCTGCCTTTTTCCTCTGCTGGGAGTAACCAGCACAACTGATTCTCCTCCCAGCAGCATGTTGGGGAGCAGGGCAGTGGGTGCCAGGCAGGGCAGCAGTGTCAGTCCAGGGACAACCTCCTGCCCCGGGCGGGCTGGAGCACGTGGTGAGGGACGTGCTGCAGCAGGACCCTGAGAACACACTGGGGAGTTTGAGTAGTGGGAGGTTTGTGTGGAAGGTCTGTGTCCTCTTGGCTGCCCTTTTCTGTAGGGAAGAGGCTTCTTTTTCATGGTATTATTTCCCTGGGCCAGGGCTGTTTTGCCCATGGTGAGAGATGCTGCTGTGAGGCAGCCTGGTGCCATCTCATCCCATTCAACCCCTTCTCCACACACACACCCCAGCAGCAACTTGGCCAAAACAGATCCCCTTCAAAATGTGCTGGCAAAGGAAATCAAGTCAGAATTTAGACAAGGGCTTGTGCCTCTGCTTATCTCAGCTATTCCAGTCATTATGTGACTTATGTCATTCATCTTCCTTTGGATATTTGCTACTGGATGGAAGTCTATGAAAGTGTGATTTCACAAAGATTATACTTGTTGACATTCAAAAGCATAATGTCCCCAGTGCAAAGAACAGAATAGTCTTTCTTGTTTGTATATGGATGAATACAGAAATACATAATCTACATTAAAATGGGGGCATGATTTGAGTGACACCCTCCTTTGAATATTAAACTCCTGTTCCTCTTAAAACACTAAATGACTAAAAATGTTCATGATACTTATCGGGTATCTTCCCACATTCAACTAGAGGCACGTACAGATTTTTATTACTCTGCTCTTTCATTTCAGATAAAGACAAGGCCTTTGGATTTGTTTGAAATATTTATTAAAAATGGCTTATTGAAATGTATTTGCTCCTAAAGATTTTAGCAGTAGAACTGTAGCCCACTCATGTTCTGCTTGCTGATGTCCTGTGCTTTGGGGGTGTCCTGGCAGAGCTTTGCCTGCTGAGGAGTTGACTGACACCAAGTTCAGTTGTAGCTGTACAAGCCTGCAATGCCCCTCATGTCCAGCAGCAGCTGCACTTGTTCACTGGTTGTATTAGACAAGAAATCCCTGGGGCTGGGTGTTTTTAGTTCACTTGCAGCTGAGTGGTAGAAACCAAATTTGTGGAGCATCAGAAGTTGCCTCTGTTGGAGGAAAAACAGGGGGTCTGATGCCACTGATGGAATGGATGTACCTGGGCTACAGAGATGTGAGATTTTTCTATGCCAAACTGTGTAAACCACTTCAGAGAAGGTCCTGAAAAGTGCCTGCCAGGCCAACGAGATGCAGCCAGGTCTGGTCTCAGGCTCTGCACTACCCTAGTCAGGCATGTTTTCCTCTGCCAGGTCTGTGCTGCAGGAGGACAGGTACCTCATCCTGCACTCACCTCTTGGCTGGCTTTCTGGGCCATCATCTTTGCTCTCTGCAATGAGTAAGTGTGGTTGGTCTGCAGAAAGAGCAGTTGTGAGCTCCTGCTTTGGTGCCATGCTGCAGCGGGAAGATCCCCACAGTGTGTATTTGCTGCTGCCTGCAGCCCTTGTCCCCCTTGCTGTGCCAGTCCCTGGGTGCAGGGGGACAGGAACCATGTTAGCAAAAAGCTGTGTCACTTCTGCTTTTCAGAATGGACTCTGGAGAAAGCCATGGCTGAGATAAAGCAGTGCTTGTTTTATTCCATTGACAGCAGAAAAGCTGTGTGCCCACCTTGCAGAAGGACGACTTGCTTCTGTCCTTTCCTGGCTGCGCTGGAGCCGAGTGGGGCAGCCCCAGCCCCCTTCCAGGGACACCTCTGCTCTCCCTGAAGCAGCTCGCTGCTGCGGGGGGAAGGCTCTTTTTCTCCTTGCCCTTTACAAATTCTTCCCTCATCTCATCTGGCTGTTTTCCTTTTAGAAAGCACAACTCCAGCTCTTTACATCAATATGTTCCACTTACAAGGCCCTGAATCATTGTTCTATCAATATTAATATAAATAAATATTGAAAATCAAAGACTATCTAGAATCACAGAATAGTTTGGGTTCAAGGGACCTTCCCAGCTCATCCAGTGCCACCCTTACTATGAGCAGGGACGTATTCACTGAGATCGGGTTGCTCAGAGCCCATCCAGCCTGGCCTGGGATGTCTCCAGGGATGGGGTATCCACTACCTCTCTGGGTGACCTGGGCCAGTGTTTCACTGCCCTCAGTGTAAAAAATTTCTTCCTCATGTCTAGAAGCATCTACTTGCTTTACGCTGGGAAAGCGGCTCTTGCTCCAGAGGCCCTCAGATGTGCGATCAGCCTCCTGCATAAGAACCTTTGGGGCTGACAGAGGTCAGAGATGGGACCCTGTGGGCAGGGGTCCAAGTACCAGTGCCCGGCCTGGGCCCTCTGCCTCCCACCTTCTAAATGGTGAGCTTCATTTCCCTTTGGAAACATGAAGTCTAGGGCCCCTGTTCTTAAAAACATCCCCACACCAAGCACAGCCCAGCAGCCGTGCCCCTGGGGCAGTGTCCCTCCCTACCCCCACAGACCAGCCTTTGGAACCCCTTGTTCTGCCTTTTCTTCCCCTGCTTCTTGCATGCATGAAGCTCCCATTCACATCTGCCTTAGTACTGGTTACAATTGCTCCAGTCCTCCTGGGAGTGACTTCTCCATGCCCATCAACTGCTCCAACACAGGACTTCCCTTGTGAGCTGTTCCAACAGTCTTGGCTGGACCTTCCAAGAAATAAAAATAAATGGCAATCTTCAGGCATGCCCATCACCACAGGATGGCACAGCAGGCAACGTGCTGGACATGGCAACAGCTCTAGGACAGCTGTGAATAAGCTCTGTAATACAAAGAAAATAATTATAAGATATAAAGGGAGTTGAAATGCAGCTGTGGCTTTAGGTGACCATCCTTTAAAAAAATATTAAAGATATCAAAGCCACTACACCAGTGACAAATAGTCAGGGTTTCTACATTACCACCTATGGTGTTGCTTTCCTAAGAGAATATGAGGTTTCCTGGCTTGTTGCTGCTTTTTAATGCTTTTAGCTCCTTACTCTATTTGTTTGTCCCAGTCACCTCATCCCAACCCCACTGGAGTGCTTCTCCACATTCCCTCACCCTGGATATCCCCCAGCTGGTGCACAACACAGGTAGACACCATTCCCACGTGTATACGTACATTCCTATGTGTATATGTACCTTATATACACATGCACATTTTCAAGGGAATACAGAGAGGCTGGGTTATCTTGGGGAAGAGGAATTCAGAGGAATTAAGTCAATACAAAATGAAGGGGTTACCTTGATTTTCCATGAGCTGGTGGTACCGGGATACTCTTTTCAGTTGGGGTGAGTGGCGTTTTCCAGCCACACACAGCACACCCCCTTGAAACCTCACATTTTGTGAGTAACACGGTACTGTTCCAACACCTTAAGCCACAAGCCATGTTCCTGATTTCCTATAATCAGTTAATATGATCCTCAAAATAATGGAAGCCAAGAAATTTAGTGTTGTGATGATTAACATAAATAATGGGAAGTAGATTTATCTCCACTGAGGAAGGATTTATCTCGATTGGAGACAGATGCACTTTGCAATTAGATTTTTTTTTTTTAAGATCTTTTTTTCCTCTTTTCACTACAGTCTGTTCCTGCTCCTCTCGTGTTCCTGACTTGAGCCCTGGCAATCGGCCTACAAGGCAAGTGCTGCGTTGCCTCTCCTTTCACATATGCACATCACGCCAACGACAAGCGAGCAAGCACGCGAAGGCAAAGCTAAGCCAAGGAACACACATCATTGACTGAGGTCCATCTGTCCAAAGGAAGCTGCTCTAACATTTATCTGTTTTATTATCTAATTAATTACGTACCATCAGTTGTTAACAAGTTTTCACTAAGATGGATGTACCCACTTAGCAAATTAATAAGATCAGATAACAGGTTCCTGCAGTTGGTGGCTGTGAAGGATCCCCGTTCTGTCTGGGAATGACGTGCTGTGGGTGCTCATTTCTGGCACACGTGGGTGCTTGGTACACCCTGTACAGCAGATACTGGTCTCCCCCCAAGTTCCCCATTTCCCTCCAGTGCTGCTGAAAACCATGTCCCATCGCAGTCCCCTTTCTTTCCCCCTTATGCACAAATCATTTCCAGACTCGAGAGCACGAGCCTGCTCCTCCAGATCCACACCCCGGCCACCGCTCCCTTCCAGGGACCTCATCCCCAGGAGCCCATTGCCCTCCCTGTCCTCCCCCTCGCATCCCAGGAGCCCCCAGGACCAAAACCCCATCTTGCCACCCAGGCTGCAGAACTCTGTACAGCCAGGGCCTCCTCCTGTACATTTCGTCAAATGCTTTGCCCTCGTCTGGAGATCACTAGGAGGACTGTGAAGGCTTGCTACCCTTTGAGATTTTGTGCTACTCACTCAGGCTCTAGTTTGGGTTAATTCCTCACTATTTCCACCCTAACAGAGTGGAACCCTGTGGGTCAGGGTCATCACACACAGGCCCATTAAAAGCACCAGCATCCCCATCACCCAGACTGGCCCAATCTACAGACCCAGAGAAGCTGCTGCTGGTTGCACCACTAATCCCCCAGTGTTCTTGTTTTAGTGCACAAGCTCTAGAGTGACCGACCCTTCCTCCATCTAAACTGCCACACTGTTCTCCTAAAGCAAGTTTCTTGAGCAGCTCCTCATGCTGGTTTGCACAGAGCCCCCAGACTCAACACAGGGGACTCTCCAGCGGAGCGGCTGTCACGGACTCTTTCTAAACCAAACACCTTGCCCTGGGCACACACGTTCCCTCCCCTCATACCCATGTACTCACCAGCACCACAACGCTTGTCCCCACCTCCACCATCACTGGGTGCAGCACCAAGGGCCGGGGTGCCAGCCAGTGAGTTCCCCACACCTCTCCGGGCTTGCCTGTGTTGGAGATGAGGAAAAGCAGCGTGGACAGGCCTTGTGCTCCCTGTAGCTGTCAGGTGTTGCACGGTGGCCCTTCACCTCCACATCTTGCTGTCTTCAGCTTCCACGTCTCCCGTTTTCCCTCCGTAGGGATGTTTGATGCTGGGCCAGCTCTCTGCCAGCAAGCAGCGCTGGCCAGTGCAGTTCCACACCACCTCCTGCCCACGTGTTCCTGCCAGCCACCGCCATCAGCGTCAGCCTTATCCGCACAGGCCATGCTCAGCCTTGTCACCCATGGTCCCTGCCCTGTGTACACGCGCACACATGTGTTCACTGTGCTTCAGACGAACCACCCCCAGGACACATCCCTGCCCAGGAGCTGCCCAAAATGACTTTTCCTCTGACAAGCACCATCCCTTAAAGGCTACCACACAGCCCTGGCCACCCTGGACCAGGACATCTATGTCCCCACAAGCATCCCCAACACCACTGCCACCAGATCCAGCCCTCCTCATGCTCCATGGGAAGGAAAGAGGGGGACTCTGCACTGGCTGGGGAGCCCAGATGACACCCAGCATTAGCAAGACCACCTTTAGCCATTAAGCTCCTGCTATTAATTGAACCCAGCGGTCCTTGGTAACAGCCAGGATGAATTCCACACAGGTTGCTCCTGCTCCCGAATTCTTCCCAGGCCTTGGGGCTGTACCCTGCTCCCAGATCACATCCTGACCCACAAGTACATGGCACCAGGAGCATCTGTCCCTGAGTGGGCAGGGAATGTGCTGCAGAGCAGTGACCCAACCTGTCCCAGCCCCACTGACATGGCCACAAGCCCCAGGGACCTCAGCAGCAGAGAGCAAAACACAATGGGAATCTTCCAAAGCACAACGTGTTTCTAAAACATGCCATTTTAGGCACGAGACAAGCACTGACAAATTTTCAGTTTTATTAAAAAAAACTCTAGCAGCAAAACCTGTAACAATTCAAAAAAACAACAAAAAAAACTCAGACCAAACCCTCAAGAGAACAGGACACAGACAGAAAGAGACGGAGATGGAGAGAGACAGGCTTGGGGTTTTCTCTACCATTCACTCCAGTTCCTTATAGCGGGCGAACATGACTCTCCTGACAGCGTCGCGGTAGGTCTCATTGGACTGCCGCTTGCTGGGCTTCCCGGGGGCACCCAGGCCAGGGCCCTTCTTCCGATTTTCTGCCTGAAAACAAGACACAGCCTGTGTTAGCGATCAACCCTCTTTGCTGACTGCCCATAAAGGAAAAGCTTTCCCCAGGCTGACAGCTGACTGCTCCCGCATGGATCCAGGATGAACAGCAAGTGCACCGTGTTCCTCCAAAAGCTGTTTGGAGAAACTCTTGGCCCTTTGCAGGCAACAAAACCGCAGTCAGCAAATGCCTGTCGAGAACCAAACCACGGCGATCAGCACGAGCAGACGGTGGGGTATGAGCAGGCAGCCAAAACAGGCAGCGCCAGCAGACGCCAGGCAGCGTGTGCGAGCGAGGATTGAAACAGTAAAGGAAAGTGCCAGCGAGAGAGCCGGGCTCCTGGGGAGCTGTTTGCTGTTTGCCTGCGTTTGCACAAGCTCAGCTGTTCTCTCCTCTAACAGAGCTCCCATGGGTTGTGGTAGCTCACTTTGAATTTCAACCAGTTTTTAACGACTGGCTTTTGCAGCCAGCATCTGAATTATTCAGTAATACCTGCCTAGAGTTAGCCCAGGAGAGCTAGCCCAAGGCTGGAAGTTTCTCTTGCTTTTAAGTCTGACTTATCTGAATACCAGAGATGTGATCAATTAGGCTGAGAGATCAAAGTCCTGTGGGGCTGAAGTGGGCACATGGCTTTGTCCGGCATGACTTGGAAGTGAGAAGAAAGCACATCTCTGGGGCCCTTCTGGGAGGCTTGTGTAGGATTGTACGATGGCTGTGCTTTGCAATCAGCTCCCGCAGCCGGTCCAGGGAGCCCTGATCAGAGGTCAGGGCCCCCAGAGCACATCGCTGCAGTGGGCGCTTCGGCAAAGCCCGTCCTGTGGCCACAGGAGACTTTCCCTGAGGACTGAGGAGCAGCTGGGGCCGGTGCCTGCTGTCTGCACTGAAGAGGAAATCTTGCCTCGTGTGTGTGTGGGCTCAAGCAAACACACGTCACGAAGCTTCAAATATTTGCCTTTAATGATAAACTCGACTGCAAGCTGAATGTCGCAACGTGAGCTGCGCTGCAAGCTGCCTGCCACTCGGCGAAGCACTGACACCGTGGCAGTGAGCCAGTCAGACGATAAAGCCACCACAAGTGATGGTAGCCACAAGGGCACGGTGCTGCTCACGTGCCCCTGGGCAAGCTATGCCAGTCCCTGGCCTGTGCCGCTTGTCAGATAGACCCTCTCCAGCAAATTAAGGTCCACTGAGACCAGCCTGTCCCAAGAAGGCAGGATCTACCCAGCCCTGCCTGTCCCTGAAGCCCTTTGCTGCCAGGGACTCTGCTCCTCATCAGACCATGCACCCCAGTGCTCCCTTCTGCAGTCCAGAACAGCAGCAAGAGCCTCACAAGCAGAGCAGACAAACGATATCACATACCTGTGGCTCTGGCCACGCTTGCACCTCCCAGGAGAAGGTTCACCTTCTCTCCAGCTTACATGGCTGCAGAGCACTCAACTGGTGACCTGCTCCAACCCCAGCCTGGCTTTGGGCAGGTATTGATCAGGCACTCACACCCTCCCTGCTCACTGTTACTCTATTCTCAGCTGCTCCAGATCCATATAAATTCTAACCTTTTCTCACTGCCAACACGCTTGCAGTCCCTCCCAGCCTGCAAAGTTAATCAGCACACACGTATTTTTCCATCATGTGGTGCAGACACTTGCAGCCCGACTCTTGTGCTGGCCAGGAATTTGGTCCAGCTGTCCTGGGAGACATCACTGGCCGCAGGACAGGGATGTGTCTGGAAAGCAAGGGAAGACTCACCTCCATCGGGGATGTTGTGCCCTGCTGGTTGTGGCCGAAGCCCTTCTTCCACCCCGTGGACTGAAACATGCGGTTCCCTTTGTTGTTACTATCCATCCTGGGGTCATAGTCACTGCAAAAGAGGCAGAATCAATTGTCCAGCTTTGCAGGGCTTCAAACACATGCCAGGGATTTCCAGCTCTGCTAACTGCACCTTCACTGATATTCCAGCCTCTCCCGAGGGGCACCCAAGTTGCTTGCAAGAAGCACACTGCCCAAGGGATCTAACATGGTGGATTCTGGGTGCAGGACTCAGACAGCTTCGACTGTAAAACTTCTTGTCCCACACAAAAAACACACCAGTGCACAGGAAATGAGATCAGGCTCCAAACTATTTATGATACAAGCAAACCAAGAGCATTCTGTGCTTGCATTTCTTAATCTGAATTTTAGCAATATCAAGAAAGTGAAGTCTAATCCCTGCTGCTCTGTTAGGTCTTTCTTTTCTCCCAGTGCTGTGGTCATTGAGCTCAACAGTTTTTGATTCAGACATGCTTTTTCCCACCTGGTCATTACTCATCCAAAACCATTAACCAAGCCCCACCATTTAAAAACTGCTCAACACAAAAATAGCTTCCTTCAGGCAAGTTCTCCTTTCTGGCTGCTGACGACACTGCAGACAAACTGCTTTAGTTTATCCACAGCTATTCCAGGAAAACAGAGGGAAGAGAAAACGCAGATTTTTCAACTGCAAGACACGGAGTAAAGGTCCCCGTCTGAGGTGCTGTACCAGAAGGCACACAACCAGTTTTGTCCCCAACACACGCCTAGCAGCTCCTCAGCCCGCTGCAACACGTGAGCTCACGGCAGGTAGGCCTTCCGAGAGCTCCGCACAGCACGCACTTTCTTCCTCCACCTACTCCAAATGAGATGGAAACAGCTCCCAGCATTCCTCTGAGTCAGTGGAACAGATGAAACACAGCTTTGCTCTTTCTGTCAATGGTTGGGTGCCAGGACAGGGGGACAGCAAGTGCCTTAATGATGAGGTAGCTTCAACAAGCTGCATTTTGCACCCTGTGCCTGGCCAGACACACCCAAACCCCCATCTCACCCATCCAGCTTGTCTCTGCTGTCCCCTAAACCCTCATTTCCACCCCTGCACTACACAGCCCTGGTGCTCCCCTGCTCTCTCTGAGAAGTCCTGCAGCACAAGAGGCTGCTCTCCCCACAGGAATCCCAGCCTGTATGGCCGTTCCTCTTGCAGATCCACCCCACAGGCTGATCCCTGGCCTTGGCATGCCAGTGGCACACATACCAGCCCAGCACCAGCAGCCCCAAAGAGCCTGAATGAGGAGCAGCCATTACCTCTCTGAATCCCGGTCGTATCTGAGTCGTTTCCTCTCTGGTGAATCCATCTGCTGGAATTTCTCTCTCCGGTCATTTCCTTTGTCTTTATATCTCCCCTTCATAACAGAAATAACAAAGTAAGTACAGGAGCTATGAAGGATTCAGCCCTCCACAGGAAACTGCTCTGCAGCCAGGTCTCATCTCATCCTCAGCTGGCTGCAAATATGTCCTGGGGACCCACAAACCCTGGATGTTTCCAGGATGCACAATCCATTCATGCTGTCCTGATGGCATCTGTTGGGCTGACCCAGACCTGTGGTTGCAGCCTTCCAGCTACAGCACTGGAAACAGCTCTGCTGCCTTCCCAACAATGGGCAGTTACAGCTCTCCCAGTCCTGACCAGGCAGCAGCAGCCCAGGTCCATACATGGCTTCAATTTTAGATGGAAATCTGGGTCCCACTCAGCCTAGAGCCCAGCGTTGGCTTGCAGGACAACAGAATCACACTCAGACCCCACCGGGAGAAGAGAGGCCTCCTCCTGGAAGTCACAGTTCTATCTGCAGGTCCAAATGCAGACAATGTCCACAGTTCAGTCTAAGACTCTCTGGGAGGAGTTTGATGCCCTGGCTGCAGATACAGGTGCTGAAGTGGAGGTTCTGCCTGGGACCAACACCCCCCGATATAGGACCACAACCAGAAGTCCGCCCATCACTGCAGACCCACCTCACGCTCTCTCTTCTCCAAATATGCCAGTTCCTGCTCAGATCGTTTGATCTTCATATGTATCTCCAGGTTTTGCTGGAAGGAAGAAAACAGAAGCCAGTGTCAGCAGAGGAGACAAGCTGTCAGGATCATCTGCTCTGCCCATACATTGGGCAGGTAAAGCAGCATTCCCTTGCACCTGCACTATACTCACTGCAGCAGCTTCTCTTGCAGCCCAGACTACCTGCTCCCCCCCAAGTGCAGGAGCACTTCCCCTCCAAAGTAAGGAAGACAACCGGTTCTATTTTATGCAGTTTGGCCCTCCAAGAAGAGCTCAAAGGCAGCACAGAACATGGGGAGGCAAGTGCTAAGTTCCTACTGCTATCACACTCCTGTGTGCCAGCACCCGCTCTTCCCAAGCCTGAGCTATTTCCCTATGGCTTAAAAAGTCACACCTTGATGTTACAGCACTCCCATGAGAGGAACCAGCAGCTCACACAATGCTTTGAACAGCGCTTTGATTGGAACCTGCTACTGTGTCAAACCCAGCTCTTCCCACCCAGCCATCGCATTTTTCCCTGCACATTATAAAGCTGTTGAGCCAATGGCAGCTTGCAGCACACACACAGCCCCCCAGCAACCAGCTCCCCCGTACCTTGTGCAGGTTGGAGAGCTGCTGGTGCTTGATGAGCACCTCTTTGTTGGGAAACTGCCTCCTGCACAGCAAGCAGGCCAGTTTGTTCCAGTCGGTCAGCTTGTCGTCGTTGGCCTTGGCCTTCCTCGCCTGCTCCTTGCGTTGTGCTGGTGGGTGGGGAGGCGGCAGCCACTGCGCCTGTGACTGCTCCTCCTCTTCCTCCTCTTCTTCATTATCGCTGTCTCCTCCATATTCTCCTAGAAGTCCTATCAGAGGGTTCACCACCTTGGGCTGAGGAAAGAGGCAGGAGAGTGTGATAATTAGTAGCATCACGCCTGCTCTGCCACGCGGGGCTCTGCTTCCCCACCCAATTTCCCCACAAATTCTCTGTTCCAGCCCAGGAGCCAGAAAGCACCACCCCAGCAGCATGGGCAGGGAATGGGAAGAAGCTGGTTGGCCAGCGTTTAAACACCACACGGCAGAACCCTTCTGTTCTCTTGACAGGTTGTGCTTTGGTGCCAGGCTTTCCCAAACTGCCACACATGAAGCTGACCACAGCAGCAGCTCTTTGGCAGGGACCTGCTGTCAGTCACTTCCTCCAGCAATGGACATCAGGGAGGTCTGGCCTTTCTCAGTCCTCAAGAATTCTTGAAGTGGAAAATTTTTCTGCCTAAGGACTGCTCAAGTGAGGAGGCCCATGCTAGAAGCCCACAAACAAGCTCAGAGTTATAAAACACACTGCCTTCACCATTCCATCTCCAGTGCTCCCTTCTCTGGCATGAAAAGCCAGCACCTCTGCCACCCAAGGTCACAGCCAGGCTCTGGTGAGCCTCCCTAGTCTTCTACCCAGGCTCGAACAAGTCAAAAGTCCATCCTGTGGAGCCACTTACCGGAGCTGCGCTCTCATCCTTTTTCACAGAGGGAGGTAATGGTTTTTTAAAGACATCTTCTGCAGAGAACTTCTCCTCTCCAGTCTCATTCTGAAACAGTCAAGATCAGGCATTACGACTCCCACAGCACGGACTCGGTGCACCTAACAGCTAAGCACCCATTTAAACAGGCCTTCTAGGAAACCAGGCAGTTGGCAGAGATGGTGGTTTTGGTGGGAGACATTCCCCTCCTGGGGGATTCACAGCTCTCCTGGAGCTATGCCCTTGCTTTCAGCAGCTCACCGTGCTGTCCCAGCCTGTTCCCCTGTCACTCTGCCAGACAGTGATGCTGACAGCAGCCCAGCTGTGCCTCAGACCAGGGAGGGAGCTGAGGCAGGGCCAGGTCACATTGGACACCTCTGTGTGTACACAAAGGACATGGAGACCAGGCACAACGCCACCCGCACAGCCAGCATGGGAGCAGAGAAACCCGGAAGAGTTAGTCCTGCTTGGATGTGAGAGGTGAGACAAAGCACAAGTACTAGAGAGGTGGGGAGGGGAAAGGACAACACCAGTGTTCTCTGCTGTGTCTGTGGCACAACGCATGGGCAGGCTCAACCAGCGCGGTGGTGTTCTGAGGATCTTCTTTATACTGGACAGAGACACCAGAGACTGCAGTCACCCAGCACTACAACAGGATGAGCCTGTAATGCTCACTCATACACTCAGCAGCACAACAAGCAGGCTAGGGTGAAGCTTCACATCTACACGCTTTACAGAAAACTCGTCTGAAGCTCTGGACATGCTCTGGTTTAGCAGTTCATCAGCTACTCAGACTTGACTGGGGAAGACAAGCGCTATGCAACATCTTACCAGGCCTGCACTCTCATCCTTTTTCAAAGAGGGAGGCAATGGCTTTTTGAAGACATCTTCTGTAAAGAACCTCTCCTCTCCAGGCTCATTCTGAAAAACCCAAGACCAAGTGTTAGGCCAGTAGCAGCACAAGGGTCAGAGAGTGCACACAGTAGCCAGAAAGCCGCGTCTGAGCATCCACAGAAACCAGGCAGCCTGGAACAGTGATGGGAGGATTCCTACTGGAGATGCTTTCACACTCCTCAGACAAGACCATGTCTGTCCTAGGTCAGTGCCTGTGAAAGCAGGCATCCTCCACAACAGGTAAGACTCCTCAGCTGGCTTGGTACCAACTTCAGGGACAATTGCACCCCTTGAGTGCCAACTGCCCAGGGCTGGTCCTGCTACAGAGCACATCCAGACTAAAAGGCAAAGGGGAAACGACGTTTCTGCATTCATGGCTCAATCACTTCTGCCAACTCTCCTGACTCTCCCTGGGCCCAGTCAGTGTCACAGCACTGTTGTAGAAGATCCTACTCCAAGTCCTTGTGCTCAAACATCGCTTTGGGCAGATACTCCACCCCAGCAGGTCCCCACACAGTGTTTGCTCGTGGGGTAAACACTGAAGGGCACTGCCCCAGGACTGGGGCTGGACTCCGGGAGGGATTGTACAGGATGTCTGTCACAGACTCCTATCTGTGTTCTATCTCGGTTCACCTTTGCAGCCTGCCTGCGCAGTCTGCCTCATCTTCCTGCCTGTCTGTGGTGTTTGGAGGGGGCAGGAATTGCAGTTAGAGGAAAGCTTGATCTCTGTTATTATCTGACTTGCTATGTTTAAACATCTCTGCTATTTTTCCATTGGCTCTGCTACAACAGTCGAGTACTTTCAGTAGTGTGAGTGAAATGTGTGTGTCAGTTACCTGGATGTTTCTGAATCCTTTACCATGAAGAAGGTATAAGAAGCCCTGACTCAATGTCACAAGAAAAGTATTTCAGGAACTTACCCCCATCTGGTCAGACAACCACCACGTTCCTGGTCTGCTACGTCAGTATTTAATGCTTTTTGCTCACTGTCCCTCCCTCTTTGAATCCTCCATAAATTATTCTCTGATTTCTAACCTATCTTACACCAGCCTCCTGGCCTCAGATCTCTGATCATTCTGATGCCTGCAGGGATTTACCTTAGCAGAAGTACTTCTCCCTTTCTCCTTTTTGTCCCTATTGTCCCTGCTGTGCGGCTCCTTCCTTTCATTTGTCCGTTCTTGGCTTCCATGCTGCCGCCTCTTGCCCTCTGTAGGTGATGAACAGGCTTCTCGGTCTATCGTGACTTCTCTCTGAAAGAGGCATTTGGAACAGACTTAGCCAAACCCCCGCAATCTCCTTACGGGGCTTATTGTCCTTGTTGGGCTGAGGAGACCAGCACAGCAAGATGGAACTGCAGAGCCTCAGAAAGCTGAGGGTAAAGGCTTCAGAAATTTGTTGGGGCAGAAGAAAGTTGACCACAGTGAGGTCATCAGAGTATTGCCCTGCTTGCCCAGGACACAGACATGTCCAGTATCATGAAAACAAGATGATAGTTCCAAAGAACCTCTGCTGATAGTTCTTTTTTGGCATATTTGTAACTACTGCTGGCTGGGGTCAGGGAGCAAAGAAACCACGGATGAAAACATAGCTCTGCTGTCCATCTTTTAATATAGAGTGCCTGTCTTCAGTAAAATCTAGCCAGGATGCTCTGCCCATAAGTCTACTCAATGAACAGGGGACCAAAAACCCTCCAAAGGCAGCACTTCAGAGGCCAAATAAGCAGCTACAGGAACTGGTTCAACACACAGCTAATGGGTTTGTACCCTCTCATTAAACGGATATTTTGGGACATGCATCCCTTCTATACAGGACTGAGTGAGAGAAACAAAGGTGCCTCTATATGTCCTATGCTTCCTGTCTTCAGGACCTAGCTGTGAAATCTCTCCAGAAAGGGCAGTTTGTAAGAATGTTCTATGTGTAAAGCTTTCTTCCCACACACTCACCTGAGTCCTGGGGTCATAGTATGTGTCAGCTATGGGGTCGTAGTAATTCCCAGTTTCAGGATCATAAATGTATGTGGACACATCTGATGGAGCTGAACAGAGAGACAAGAGTTAACACCAGAATCTTCCAAAGGCAGTACTTGTCTTTTATGACAAAAGTGGGAGCAAACATTACACTGGTAAAGGATAAAGATTGGGAAAGAAGGATTTTTCTCTCCTGGCAAAAGAGGTATGAGTATCCCAACATCACTCCACCTGCATCTTCTCATTTTAAGGAGTAGACAGACAGGTTTTCACAATTCTTCTGTTTTAGGACTCTGGCAAAACTTTCACATCAAAGCACACTTACAGAGGCTGTGCTGAAATCACCAGACCACAACATTTGACCAGACAAAGCTAAAAAATTCAGCAATTTTCCTATGAATGAGGTAATGAGTATCAGGCTATGTGTCCACCCACCCCTGTGAACGAGATCTGTGCTCTTTCAAACATTCTTCTGTTTAAAGTGATGACGTTCCCCACATCCCTGCTGCCCTGTGGGTGCATGAAAGTTCCCCACAAGAAAGTGGAGCAAACTGTTTCAACAGGAAAAGCCAAAGGCCTTAGGGGTAGCCCCATAATGTGAGGAATGCTTCTCATTTCCAAAGCGTGATGAGACAGAGCTCAGCGATACTACATATAAGTTTGTAAAACTATCAGGAATGTTCTCCCAGCTACTGTCACTGCTGCATAAAGTGTATTTTCTTCCGTCTCATCTAGGAATTGCTGGGCTGATCTTATCCCATCAGTTTACCACAACAAGGAAAAGCATGCAGAAAGTTTCCTTTATCTGTATGTAGTTTTGCACAGTAAGAGTAGAGAGAAACACATCATCAGATAGGAAAATGTGACTAAACAAAGTTGGCAAGGGAACTCAGAAGTGGGTGTAGCAAACAAACCTACTCTTGGCCTTTAAAAATATTTTTGGGCTGATTTCTACATGTCAGTGCCCTTTTAAGGAAGAAAAGTCTCCACAGTAGGAGTGAGGCAGAGCTTAACTTACACTGTGCTCTGGTGCGTCTCTGCGATTCGCTGCCCCTCCTGTCTCTCATGCCCCTTCTGCCCTGGAGTAAGCAAATAACACAAACAGATCAGAGACTCTTTGACAAACATCATATTGCTTTTCCTCCCTCTCACAGCCCAAAATTCAGGAAATCAGCTCATGCAGCTACCCTAAATAGAGCACAGGCAGACAGCTTTTCACCTACAGAGCAATGGACAGTGTTGTGAAGCACAAGCCCTCTGTAGCTGCCATGAATCTTTAAATGAGGTGCTCATGGTAATCTATATTGAAGCCTCCAGCCCATTCAGTAGGGAAGAGCCCTGTAGTCTAGTAACAAGCACTAGAGAAGAGACATTCACTCCAGCAACTGAGATCAGTCATCAATTAAGTCACTCTATAAAGCGTGGTAGAGAGTAATCCAGCCCAGAACTGCCTCATGCAGCATCTGCATGCTGCCTTGCACTTCTACGCACATTATAAACAGTGTCAGGGGCCCAGCAGCAATGAAGAGCACACTTGAGCATTATCAGCCCATCTTAAACACCTTGAACTTTCAGCAGCCCAAAGGAAAAAAGCTAAACAAAGTCAGGGCTATTACCCCCGGTGCTCCCTCCCATTCCAGCGACCTGCAGGGAAGCTGTGCAGACCTACCGGACCATAGTAGGAATTGTCTCCACGGTCCCCATAGTCATTCCTGTTGAGATAAATGTTATAGGTTAATGTCAATTTGGCTTCACATTAACCTCAGTGTACTCAAAATGATCAGCAGGACCAATAAAGGCAGAAAGATCATCTTTGTTGGCCATGTGATGAATTGTGGCCATCCCAGGAGACAGAGAGACTCTGCAGATAACTGTCACCACAAGAGTTATGACCAGTCTCTGTGCTGTGCCCACAAAGATGAATCTCTCCAATTGCTCTTTAAAAAGTTGAACCAATTAATTCCTTCACAATGGGATTTGATGGCTGGACAACAACAAGAGCCCATGCAATGTGATTAATCCCATACTGCTCAGTCATTGAAGCTTCTCCTAGCTCTGATGCCTTCACCTCTCCAACACACTTTTAGGTTGCAGGAACATCTGTGTTAATTCATGTGACAACCTTTAAGAACCTGATCTGACAACACAGCTCTAGGCTCACAGCACATCAAAGGACAACCCTGCTGCCTCATCTGCCTTTACCTTCTCCCTGTAGCAAGATTCACTTCCAATGTACGTCCATCAATGCAGATAGGGGGATCCAGATTCTGCAGGATCTTAAGCAACCTCATTGCCTCCTGTAAAAGGAAAGGAGAATTTCACATCCATGAGAAGAAAACATAAGCCTGTTTCCCAGATCCAGTCTGCCTGAAAGGAAGGCTTTGTGCTTACATGCTGATCAAAACAGGACACGAAACACAACACTTTTGACTAAATATTAGTGAAAGGTATTTAGGATGGGACAAAAAAAGATAAACCTGTTCTTAGGTTCTCTGCTTGTCCTATGACCATTTTCAGCAGCTAGCTAGAGACTACATTCTCTCAGGGCTGCTAGACCATGCAGCATCATGGCTGCTGTTGCCCCAAAGAGTTTTGGTGACTATGCTCTGGACCAATGCCAAAGCACAGCTATGGAGTCTGGGAGTCAGCCAGAACCAGAAAATGTGAACCCTCCAACACGGGACTGTCTGTTCATTAAGATGCTTGCCTTCTAGAGACAGAAATCATTGAGTTCAAGCCCTGCAAACAAAATAACTGTGTAAGAGGTGCTGACATTTAGGAGGATCTACAAAGACGCGTATTGAGGCAGGAAACTCACTCAGCACCACAGCTTGTGACCGGAGACAAACTTTGGCTCCTAAAGCCAGAGAGCAAGAGCTGTATCAGATATTCCCTGAATTTAGCCAGACAAGCAGAAGAGACCACTTACTCCTAGACAGCTGCCTCACAAGTACAGCTATTTCTTATATTTCTGTGGTTTCTCTGCTTCTACAGACAATAGATGCTAACAGGGAGAGCATGTGAAAGCAGCAAACTACTTACAGCATGTGATTCCAGTTCAACAAAGCCGTAGGTCTGCCCCATCCGGCCAGCCTTGTTCTTCATGATGCGCACATTGGATGTGGATAGACGCACATATGGGGCCAGGAGCCCCACAATCACTTCTGGTGGGGTGAACCGTGTAATGCGCTTCAGTATAATTGCTGTGAAGAACAATAAGGGAGGTGGACAGCAAAGAAAAAGTAGGAAAAAGAAAAAAAAAAAGATAATTCAGACCTAAGTTTATTGTGACAGCACAGGTCTAAACTAAACTCACCAAAAGCAACGACGCTTTTTTTCTCTTCACTCTCAAGATACTCAGAATTCCCCCTCCAATTGATAACCTTCCCTTCCCAGAAAACAGAGCAGAAAGAAGGCCCCCTGAGGAGCTCAGCCCAGGTAACTCCTAGCCAAAGAGACTTTTGCTGCTGTGCTAAGTTAACTGCACCTCCCCGAAGCCAGTTTGCCCTGAATTAATGTTCCTAAAAGCAATTTGCCAGCACCTTTGGAGATGGACATCCCACCATTGCTTGATGCCCTGGATTTGCACAACATGGAAAGAGCCTCCAGAGGTTTTAGTGAAATGCCGCCCATTCTGCTGATGGCTTCATGGAGTGCAAGCAAGAAGAATAAAAAATTGGGCCCTATGTCACTCACTTCTGCTTCCGCCACCATCCTGTGGCGTGGCTTCCTCTGGTTGTCTCTGAGAAGGCATCTCCTGGTGCTGGTCCGTGTCACTTCTCCTCTCCTGTGAGGGCCTCTGCTCCCTCCCTTCATCTCTCTTCCTGGGCTCCTGTTCCTGAGGCTGACACTCCTGCTGTGGTGCAGGAATCGCAGGCTGGAGAGGCTGCTTTGGAGATCCTGGTTGTCCTGATAACTCTTGCTCGGGTTTTTCAAGTTTTGTCTCTGCTGTTAGAAAAGAAAAATTGACTGGTTACACATACGGGGTTTCACCTCATATTTTTCTTCTATTTTCTGGCCACTGCAGCAGAGGCCCTTATAAAAGGCTAACCTGCTCTGCCTTTCACATATCCCGTGTCTGAATACTCTGCAGACACAAGGTGGGTAAAGGACATGTGAGAAACTGCTGATCCTTCCATTACCTTGTTTCACCTTGGGCTCCTTTACCTTACCTCTCCTGTAGGAGACAAGAGGCTTTTTGGCCTCCCTTTAGGACTGGCTCTTAGCCTGGCACACATGAATGAGGGATGGGTTCAGATGTGTTCCTCCCATGACCAGGACAACCCACACGGCAGCAATATCCTCACTATGCCAGATATATTTGTGAACAGCCATAGCTGAACAACATCAACCAGTAACTGTTGCCCTGTCTCTATGGGAGAGGAAAACTGGGTTCAGATGCCTGTGACCACTGAGTGAAATGCATCATCACACAATTGCTGATTTTATCGGGTGCCTCCTTACTGCAGATGAGGCAGATATTATGGGGAAACACCCTGCTCCCCAGCCTTTCTATGCAATACAGAAAAGATAAATCCCATCGAGTTTCTGTGCTTGAAGGCCTCTAAAGCATCTGGCTTCACTTCAGGAGATCTCTACCTGAGCTAAAGCTGTTGGACGGGAAGCCAAAGCTACAAAGTCAGACATCACCAGACCTGCACCTGCTGCTGAAGCCTCTTCCCACAAAGAGAAAGAAATGAGAGTGCAAGACTCGACACAGCGAAGCTTCACTCTTTAATGTCCCGCAGAGCACCTCCCTGCTCTTGTTCTCTTTGGGGAGTGGGCAGCATGGCAGAACATATAACGATTTTGCACGTAAATGTTGAGAAAGCTGCACAATGATTTGCTTGTCTGTCAGCACAGCTCATGTTGGACAGGCCTGTAGTAATTTGTCTGCAGTTTGCAGCATGCAGAGTTTTGGCTACACTTCATGAGCAGAACCTCATGTAACATTTGCATATGAAGCCAGTCTGCACGTGCAGCTGTGAAAACTGCTCATGCAAATCACACAGACATGAGGATGACCCTGGGGATGGGGAGAGCGATTCCCTTACTGAATTCTTGCTCAGCTGATGTGTCCTCTTCCTCGGAAGCACCTCTAGACTCTGGGCCTGCTCTGCTCCCTGTAAGAGAAGCTCATTAAAACCCATTTCAAGACCATCAGTCACAAAGCACGTAAGAACTCACACAAAGCTGCAGTAATGTCTGTATATGCATAGAGAGTTGTTTTGTTTCACCCAGCAATTAAAGGACAGTCATAGAGAGGTTACCTTATTATACATGTTCTCACAATCAACAAAACCAGTTGGTAAGCAGCATGCACTACAATCTGTTTTCACAGCATCTTAAAGGCTCTGTTTAATTTGCTCCTTGGCAGCTTTATTACAATTCATAGTTGTGTTGGGCCAGCTAGGTGAATTTTGCCTTCATAAGGCTGATGGAGGAGCCACAGCACAAGGAAAGCACAACCACGGGGACAGTGTTTCAGTAAATTCAGAGTTCTGCAGCAGTAGTTATTTTAATGCCCTTCTGCCTGGGGTATGTGGGTAAGAAATGCAAAACATTGAAGTCTGCTCAAAGATACAGAGTGCCTGGAACACCTGCTCATCCCAAAGAAATCAGTTATCAAGGGAGCATGTTTTGGCTCTCACACCCTCCCACTCAAAAAGAGCAAAGGTGTTGGTGGGGTGAGGAGAAGCTCCAGCAGATGCATAACTCCTCTCCATGCACTTCTCACAGTTAATAAGGCAAGTTCAGCGATGCACGTCCTGGATTCACCTCTAATCCAAGAGCCTCCAAAGAGTAACGCTAAAAACACGCAGCTGCAGCTCCCAAGCAAGGTGGGTTGAGGAGAAGCCATCTCACTGACGGCCGGCAGCACTAGCTCACAGTCCTAGAGGACACACAGCCTGGAACTCCGTAGATGAAGGGCAATGCCAAAGCAATAGGAAGGGAAGGCCTTGTGCAGAGAGACGCCGCTCCACCAAGCCTCACCAGAAGAGAGAACCTGGTAGCAACCCATCTGCATGCAACATCTTTACTGTGGACAGGGAAAAGGCTCTAAATGAAGTAAAATCAATAATTCTCCTTCACAGTGCTCAGCTGGTCCACCAAGAGATCTGTCACACTTAAGCCAGAAGAGAAACTTACTTCTCGGGGCAGATCAAACTTTTAACTGACCAAATGCAGGGGGAGCTGATATACTCACCATCTCTTGGGAGCTTGCAGTAGGAACAGGAGGATCTGTAGCCCACAGTACACACCTTACACTGCAATGGAATACGGAACAGCATGAGGATGCTATGTTTTAAAGGCACCCACTCCAGAAAGGCAGACTCTGCAGCGCTTTCAGAAAGTAACAGCTGCAGAAAAGCTGCAGTGAGAGCCTGAGGGACAGGATGGGTCATAGCAGCAGGAGCCTTTGCTGGAACGGAAGGGAAATCCTCCTATGGTTCACCACTGGAATTGCCTTGGGAACAGGATTTTCACACAACTTCTGAGCAGAGATTTGTTTACACCATGGAGGTAACTTCACTAATCCTTGAGACAGGACCCTCCCACGTGACGCAGGACCAAAAGGCTCCATGCCATGCACCATCCTGCTAGCCACCCTCTTATTTCAAAGGATCCAAAGTTACCTTTGTATTCCCTAATCTCAACTCACTCCTAAAGCAGTGACGAAGTCCTTACCTGAGCTAAACTGTAATTTGCTGCCCAGGGAGAGTCAGTGAAGAGGTGTGTGCTAGCCAAGAGGCAGAACTGTACAGGCTCACATGGTTTTCCCACCCAGAGCCACTGTGGAAAGAGCCAAGCGCCCCGTCTTCACAGCTCTCCAAACATAGCATTGCTAACTTCCTCTTCAAGCTCTTTGTAAATGCATTGCTTCTCTTTCATACAATATTTTTTTTTCTCTAACTAAACCCCTGCAAATGCCCTGGGCATGAGAAAGCGCTTCCAGGCTACGCAGGTGCCCAGCAACAGCAGGGACATACGCTCCAGCTACTTCCCACTGCACTGAGCACTATTGTGAAACCACCACCTGAAACTGCTGTCCCCATCTCTGGAGTGTTGCGAGCACAGACGAGGTGCTGAGCAATGGCTCTGCTGGCAATAGGCGTGCATCCCGTTAGCGTGGATGAAGGTCTTTGTAGCCCAGTGGGATCCAGCGGTCAAGGCAGGAGTCCAACCAGAACTGATCCCTTCCCTGCAATCAGCGCTTTGCTCTCACTGCTCCCCAGCCCACTGCAGCCCAAAGCACCTGTTCTGGGAGAACTGTGGGAAGGGCATGGGCACAAACCCAACCCTTGGGCAACTGTGTCTTCCCAGAAATGGGCCAGTTCCAGTCTGTACCAACTGCTGCCTGGACTGGGACTCGTTTCCATGCTTCCTTCCCTGATGCACTTACTGCACTCAAATCTAGATCGCAGGTTCTTGGGTGAGAAGATGGGTAGTTTGCACTGTTACACTAATGAAAGTTCTGGTTACCTGGGCAGTGAAGGCAAATGAAAACCTGTTCCATTCCGGTTGGCAGGATCACTGTCTCCTTTTGGTTTTTAAGGAAAAAGGTTCTGCACACTATTTTCCCCACATGTTAAAAGGGAACGATTGCATAGGGATGGAATTGTGCTTAAAACACTGGTTACCTGTACTAAAGCAACACACACTCAAAGGTGGTACCAAAAGCAAGGTAGGGAAAACCACCAAAGTTTAGAAGAGGCAAGAGCTTCAGGGCAGGTATTAGTGTCAGTGATCTTCACCCACTGAACAAATATCTAACGCTCCTCTCTGCTACCACTGCAACTGCCAGCAGGAAGGCACAGCACAGCTCTCTGATCGCATACTTACACGTTTGCAGCGCCAGAACTCTGGGCATGGTGTGTATTCAAGGGTCACTTCTTTGCCACCGATCGAAAGAGTTCCCTGTTGAGACAAGGGGGTAAATGACGAACGTGCCCAGCACACGCAGACTGCTCAGAGGCAAAGAAAGGGGTTAAAGCTCTGATTCCTAAAGGTTCCACAAGTGAAACAGGGTGAAAGGAGGGAAAGTCTCCTGGTACAATTCACTGGAGCTTTGTTGTGGAAGTGGAAAGGAAGCTGCCTGTGCCCTGGTCTAGCACAGGGCTACAAAGCTGCGTGTCAGCTCCAGAGGAACTAGGCAGAAAGGCTTTGTCACCTCCCAGGATGAGCAGAGTAACCAGAGCATGAGAGGGAAGTTGCTTTAACCTGTTTTTGTCCACATGCTGGGAAGGGGCAGCTGAACAGTCTGCTCCACACCAGCCACCAC
The DNA here is from genome assembly GCF_964273445.1 of Streptopelia decaocto. Classification (NCBI taxonomy): domain Eukaryota; kingdom Metazoa; phylum Chordata; class Aves; order Columbiformes; family Columbidae; genus Streptopelia; species Streptopelia decaocto. The sequence continues at coordinate 7,405,306 of NC_138662.1, forward strand.
CAGGCTAGCCTCAAGGCAGCTACTTGAGGAGGAATACAAGGAAAAATATCACCAAGGTGAGAGAATTTTCATACTTGGGTTAGTCTCCACGCCACTCCTGAAACCCTGGCTTTCCTTCAGACAGGTGTGCCAGCATGTCCTTGGGGTTGGCCTCGAGCACCTGAGCAGCAGCACCAGAGGAGCTCCACTGCCTACAAACACACACTGCTACCAGCTCCGGGCACCGCACCTTGGAGAGACGTCAGGAGCCCAACAAATCCACAAGCTTTGCTGAAATGCAGATGATTTAAGGGTGAAATGAAGCCACAGGTGCAAGTTCCCCAGCTCCTGCCCAGAGCATCCCATAAAAGCAAAGAGCAGCGAGGACTCCTGGTGGGTCTCATCTGCTGTGGACAACAGACGATGCCTGGGCATGCAGGGTACAGACGGAGCTACAGATGCACGGAGCCATCAGACATCTTGTGTCACTGGAGGCAATGCCAGGCCAGTCTGTATTTCCCAGACCACAATATGAGACTCGCTGACAATGATGAGACTCAGACCCAGGTTTCCCAAACCCCAGGAGAACGGTCGCTCTTCTGGCCCATTGCTGAATGGTACAGACAGATGTCAGGGAGCTGTAAAGCTATTTTGGAGATCTCTGGTGAGTCAGAAGCTTCCCAGGTACTCTGACCTCATAGCCTAGCCAGACAAGAGCCCTCAGAGCAAACCATGAACAAGAGAAAACAAGCTCCCAGAGTTGTTATTCAGAAGTCATGATACAACCATACATAAATCGCTGTGCAGAACATGAGTGAGATACTAGGGAATACGTAAAGCATGAGGGAAGAGTTCACGGGAGGGAATCACCCAGCGGCAGTACAACAATCCTTTAATCCCTACAAAAAAACACAGTGGAGAAAGCTGGAGACCACAGACACCACCCTGTAAGGTCAGGTTCCACCAGGCCCACTCCTGCAGCTTGCTTTTTAGGGACGAAGGCGAGCCTTTCCTAGCAGGCCTATGTGCGTTGAACACTTCAGGTGTTTCCTTTCTGCTGCCAGCTGCTCAAGCACCACTTTCCAGCATGGACTTGCAGTCCCCAGACCTTGCTGCAGGCTGGTGTGTGCACCCAGCGCACAGAGCTGCGACCTCAGCTGCAATGAATCTCCTCAGGGTCTGTTCACAGCATGGGGTTTGCCTACTTTGCATGTCTGGGAGCAGGTTCCTACCTTTGCTAAAGCATGTGAGGAAACACAACTGGGCAAGACAGGAACATGGACATCCAGGCTGTGCCGCTGGGACCGCTCGTCCCTCTGAGATGGAGATGCTCCCTCTCCCAGGCCGGGCAGCCACCACATTCCATCATACACTCACAAGACAGGCAGGGTCAGCAGAGCAGGACCCAGCAAGTGCAGGCAGGAGGGAAGGCAGGGTGCGCATCCTCACCAGCGGAGCTGCACCCGCGCCGGGAGAGTCCTCAGAGTCCTCGCTGCAGCCCTGGGGGCTTGGGAAATAAGGACAACCAGATCTGAGGGCACTCCATCACACAGGTTCATCCTTCTGCCAGCCACTGGGGATAAAACTCGCCAGAAAGCCTTAGGATTATTTTTGGGTTTGGGGAAGATGGTTTTTAATTGCATGTGGTGATGGTCTCTGCTGCAAATTCAGTTCTCGGAGACTGCAAAAAGTGTCACTTGCATAATTACCCCCTAATTTCCTTAACACCCTGCTGATTGCCTGCTCACTTTTTCAACAAGCTCTCTCTTACTGATTTCTTCTTGATAAAGTAATTTTCAAGGTTGCAATCATCATTTAACACATCAAAATGAGTCCTTCGTTTAGGACACACATTGTCAGAATTCAGTGACTTTAAATTCCTCATTGCCCCATTCTGTTACTAAATGCCATCCCAAATATTTTCAGAACCTTTATTTCCTCTAGTCCCTGTCACTGCTTGTTCTTTTTTTTCATCTACATCTTATTCCTTTTCTCTGCAAAATGTTTTGGATAATACTCTAATTTTCAGTTCACCACTTGCAATTGAGCAGATCTTTGGAATTTCTGAGAATTTCTGGAACAGTGCCAGGGGAAAAAACCACCAACAAACAAAACCAAATGTAAGCCCAAGGAATGCAACATGTACTGTCTGGTACCCAGACAGTAAGAATCTCTTCCATATTCACACATTTTACCCCAAACCTCTCTCACAGACTCACCTGCACTATGCCCATTAATGCTCCTTGTGGGTTTTTAACATCCTGTATTTCTGAGCAGCTTGGCCTTTTCTTTCTAAATCACTATGTGCTACAGAAATGTCTCTCTGGTCCTCCTAGGCAGGAGCCTCCCCCTCACAAGCAGCAGTAAACACCCAGTTGACTCATCAGGGAAGGTTTAAAAGGCAGCACAGCTCTGCAGTCCTAGAATACCGAGCTCTCAGCCATGGAAATGACCAGATTTCCATGGGCACGAGCAGTTTCTACTGCTTTTTTTCTTTTCCCTGAATTTCCAAATTCATCAAAACAGAGCATCAGGACTTTACTGCAGGGAGCAATGATTTATGCTGCTGTTTCATATCTTTCAAACACAGTTATACATGTTTTTTCACTTAGAGGTCTGTTGGAGATTCAATACTGGATTCTAGTCTAAGCCACACAATTCAGTAGAAGCCGTTTCAGTTGAAGCTACTTAAAGGTCTGCATTATCTAGAATAATAGCTGATGGCTTAGTATGCAAATATTACTGACAGAAAACTCTGATCAACTGAGCAATCCCACCATGAGGTGGTTCTAGAGCACGATGCCATGAAACAGTAAAGTCTGTTTGCAGAGAGCACACACAGCAAGCAGCAATGTCTCAATGCCCTTCACTGAGCGGGGATAAAACCCACAAGAACGGGTTACCGTAAAGAAAATGGGAAAATCCCTTAGCTGTGATATTCACAGGTGACAAAATCCTTCCAAAAGCACTTTGGAGACTGTGTGTCAGCTGGGCACAAGGCTTTGGCAGCGAAAGTCCGGTTTCCCTAGAGCAGCTTCCACGCTCTTTGTCATCAAAGGCAATAAAACCAGAAGCATTAAAATTAATACAATACGATCCAAGTGGTAAAGGTAACTTTACCTGTGCGAAAAAAAAACAGATCACACTGCTAGCACACGGAATGCCCACTCATGAGGGTTGTTCTAACTCATCTCTAGTGTAAACTCTTCGGACTTGTGCTACTTTAGCAAGGGAAGAACTTACGTCCTGCTCCGAACACAGGCAATTCACGCTGACAGAAATTGTGTGTGCTACCGAGCACCGATTGCTTTGCTCACGCTTCCCAGGGAAGGGACGCAGGCACTGCCGGGCTGGGGACAGCCCGCTGCAGGCTGGGCACGGCACGAGCCGCCTGCTTCGGCTGCCAATCATTCACATCACATGTAGTTGGCACGCTGGTGGCTTTCATGCTTGTTGACAGCCTTCTAATGATGATGACTGGGGGTTGAGGAGGGGGAGAACTTGCCAAAAAGGTATCTCTATGCTCTCTCTAAGACTGAGATGACAGAAGAATACAAATCATCAATGTTAAAGTTTTTGATAACTGCTTCCCTGGAAAAAATTTATAGCATCCAAGAGTGACCTAGAAAATTTGAAACGTGGAGAGCTTTTGGAGTACGGCACACTCCCTCAAATCAGATCAGGCTTCTTCTTTAACTGAATTTGGCCGCACATTAAAAACTTCAGCAAAATCTCACTTCGGAGCCTCTTAACAATGAGCAGATAGCTCTCCACATCTTTCACCCCATGGGCAGTGCTTCAGCAGCTACCACAGGGGCTGCCAAACCACACAGACATGTGGATGTAGCCACCGGCGCTGCTGTGGAGGAAGGTGGAGCCTGGTCTGGCTCCTTCTGTGGGCTGGTAACGCCAGGTCACCGTCCCCTGGTCCCTTGTCACAAGAAAGGTCACAAGCACCTGACTCAGTGGAACAGCAACCGTCAGTCTCGGTTTGATAGATCACACACCTGGAGGAGCAGCAGCGGGTCATTTCTGGAACAGCTCTGGAGCCCCCAGATCCATGAGGATTAATAAGCCAAAGTTTCCTCTTTGGCAACAATCACAGAGCAGCAACCAGGGGGGTACAGGAGGTGCCTGTGCCACGAGCAAACCACATTCAGATCTCCTCCAGCAGCTGAGCTGCGCACAGAACCAAACACCACTTCAGCTAATTATTTCCTTATATTGTTCATAGTTCGATTAAATGGAAAATATCCATGCCATGAACTGAAAGGTTCTGGTACCCTTCCTGCTGAGTAACAATCAAGTCAGAAGGCTGACATGGTTCCACATGTTAAAAATGAACTGAAAATATAATTTGCACATAGATATAGAATCACATACAAAGATTATGACAAAAGAATGCTTACGGGCAGCACAGCAAAGCAGTCACATTAAAATACCAGAATTAACCTCCTTTATGTGATGCTAATTCAGCCCTCTTACGCATAGTTGCTATAATTAGGATGGTTATTCAAAAACCATTATACACCCATCATTTAAAAATTATTTAAACTGATTAATGAGTAGTAGAGAAGCAGCACTTCCCAGAACCGCCATCTCTCGCCATCTTTGGGTGTTTTCCAGTCCTGCTCTCCAAATGCATGGGAGAGCACAGGGAGACAAGCAGCCAACAGCAGAAGTCAGGTTATCTAATTGTAACCGCAAATCAGACCGCTCTTAGGTTTTTCTCCTATTTGAGTATGGATTATAAATGCAAATATAACAACCCCAACTGCAACACAAGGTAAATTACTGCAGGTCCTCCTGTTTCCCTGGCATGGCTCTTGTCTCTGGCCAGAGGCAGGAGGGAACTGGCAGGGAGAACACAAAGCTCTCCCCCTTACAGTAATAATCTCCAGATAATGCAGGCAGGTGGGGTCAAACAACAAAGGTCCCTCAAACCCACAGCTCCACAGCTGCTCGTGGAATTCAGGAGGTAGCAGCTTCCCAGGACAGAGCAGGGGGCCAACACCAAGACACCTTGGAGGATGAGACCAGCTGGATGTATTTCAAAACAAGATCATCTCAGTCACAGAAACTGGCTTCTCATCCCGTTTTTTCCATATGCTGAAGTTTTTATCTCCAAGCTCCTTGGCAGCTGCCATACAAGGGACTCAACTCTACAGAGCAACAGGCAGTACATCTGCTTACCTTTGACAAAAAGCAGATGAGAAAAGCTGTGAACCCACAAACCACAATCTGTCGGTAATTAAACATTTAGAAACAGAGCATGACACGGAGAGATGAAGAAACGAGAGCAGTGCAGCCTGCTGCAGGGTACCGCGGCAATCTGGCACTGCCTACAGGAACAGTAACCACAAGCAAATTCCTACTCCAGTGTGACTTTGCCCAAGGCTCTCAGCCCCCTCCTCCACCCCCTAAGCATTTGCAGCTCATGGACTTGTTTTTACTGGCCTGATCTATCAGTATCCAGCACTCTACTGCAAGGTAACTGACAGCCAAGGCAGAAAATTCAAGATACTATAATACAGAGGAAAAGGACGGCCTGACAAGTGGTGGATCCCAGGGGAACAGTTACATCGCCAAGTGGATTCAAACCACCTACTGTGTACTATTATTACAGAGCTCTATCAAGACTAACACTGAAATCAGTCTTGCACAGTGGTTGTGTTAGTGGTCACCGAAAGGAGGATGAGGTTCTTAGGGACATGGTTTAGAGGTGGACTTGGCAGCGTTGGGTTAACAGTTAGATGTGATGATCTTAAAGGTCTTTTCCAACCAAAATGATTCTATGATGCCATATTTAACTCCTGGGCTGCAGCAGTGCTTGGAGCTGAAGAGCACGTGGCATCACCTTGAAGCACTTAGCAACGAGGCACTTGTCTCGACAGTGACCTGACGCACAGTGAGCACAGCATGCTCAGCATTATGGTCTTCAAGGTCAGAGGAGGCCTGAGAGCCCAAAGATGTCATCATCAGTCCTGAGTTCACACAACAGAACTTTAGGCACACCACTGATGGGCATGTTGAACAAAACCAACACTAGCACAGAACTGAGGTATTAGGAGGATAACTTGGAGAGTCCTGAAGATGCAGTAATAAACATAACAGATTAAGATGCTACATAAGGATTATTTTATCCTGGATAGCACTCGGTGTCTCTTTTTCAAACTCCTTTCGTACAAAACCCACTCCTCACTTGCACTGGGACCATCCACCATGACACTCAAGTTTCCACTTCTACTTGCTCCCCTCTGCAAGCCTCCCTGTCTGCCTGGTCATCCAGGTTACTTGTCCTTTAGCAGAAGGTGCCAGTCTGCAGCCTATAAGAGCCATATTTCCACAGACACCCCTCATCTAGCCTGCTGAGACACCTTCAGTTTTCTTCCTACAATTTCTAAATACCCTGGATACCAGCCATACTCTTTTTAAGCAAGTCCCAGTATCTTTCTACAATCATCTCACCCCACCAACATCCCTTTTGCAAATATACACAGAAATTGCCTTCCAGAACTCCAATTCACTTCCAAGTTAAGACTCTCAAAGTGCTTATCTTTTAAACACAGTGTTTGCTTCACTTGTCAGCACAGTCCTATTCTGAGAATGCCACCAAAACAGTCAGTACAGGCAAGGTCCGTATTACGGCTCTGTGAAGGGTAACAGCAATCTGTCACAGCTTGAAAAAACACACAATGTGCCTGGGATTGCACATGCTCTAGGGCCAGCTTTGGGTGACAGGTGACACAAATGGCTTCTGCATTTCACCCTTTAAGGAGATTTCAACACATCTGAAAGCTTTCTTTGATCCAGTGAAGCAAAGTGGAGCTTTACCTGCCACCGAAAGCCCTAACGTTTCCCTGTAACGTTAATTCTATCCTTTAGCTTCCCTCACCCCTCTCAAGAGGGCATCTCTGCAGATCAGCATTATAGGATCACTGGAAAAATGAGGAAATTTTAAAATTAAAGGCTTTCCTATGCAGTACAAAGGGGTCAGAAGAGGATTTCTAGAGCTCAGACAGTGAGGGTCGGGGGGCATCAGGAGATAACAGCTCCAACAGGGACAAGTGCTGCGCTCTGGTGTTACCGGCTGCGCTCTCATTCCACAGCCAAAGAGGAGCCTGGATGGTTATGGACTTATTGGGGGTGAGCTAAGAAGGTCATACATATCAAACACTTGTTCCAGTGCTCAAAGAAATACGAATCAGGTTGAATCCTCGCTTTGCAAAGTATACTTAAAACTATCAAAACTTAAGAGTGTTTAAATATTTAGCATATTGAGCATCGTTATTCTTAGATGGCTCTAGGGAAGGGTCCACATGGCTCTGCCTCATCTATATTCCTTTTCTGATTCATCATGGTCTGCTGCCTGGGCTCTGTGTTTGAACAGCAGCTGCTTCAAAGACTCCCTTTGCTCCCAGCTCAGATTTCTCTTCTCCCTCCAAAATGCTGCTCCAGGGTGCCTGGACTTATTTCTCAACACTTTGTTACATGGCCACCTTCTTCCTCAAAGGTCATCTCATCCCTTAACACTGTTTAACAACATAAAGATGAGGCACATTTAGCACAATACACTAATCCACCCCAGGACCTTTCCCGTGCAATTCTGATTCCGTCATTTCCCCTCAGGGTACCTTACAATTAGCCATGCCCATAAGGAAGCTGGGAGAACGATGAGAAAAGGTCCAACTCCTTACTCATAGATTTGAAGCACAATATCAAAACACTAAAGAGCAATCTCAATGCAAAATAATGCTGGAAAAAGTCTGGCTGAAAAGCTCTGCCTTAAAGGGGTAAATTTATTCCTAGACAATTCAGTGTACTTGATTGAGCATTTAATGATCCCATATCCAAACAAAAGCATGCCCTTTTGCTGGAGCACGTAACTGTGGGATTACATGCCAGTTGTGATATGGCTTGACCTGCATGATCAAGGTGCAGGATGTTCTGCACAGCAACAAACCTTTACTAAGAACACGCCAACTCTAAATGGGGACCAGAAGAGTCCAGAGGTTCCCCCAGACAAGACTTCAAATAGACTTCTGCACCCCCTGATTTAAAGTCTCAGAGCCCCCACTGGCAAGGCTTTCTCAGGCAAGCTGCCTGCAGAACAGCCCCTCTGCCACAAGGAAAAGCCCCAAAAACCCTGGGAAGACAGAGCAGCTCTGGATGAAAAGAGGGTTTTGTCCCTGAAGACTTCAGTTCTCAACATCCTCAGATTCCTAGTTAATGGCAAATTCTGACTCCAAAAGGGTAAGAACCCAGCCAGTTGCCAGGGAAAAGGCACTGGCAGAGCAACACTTACCTGGGCCATCTCAAGGATGATTCCCAGTGCACCACCATGACCTTGAGGTGGCCTGTCTGAAAGCTACATCCAGATCCTTAACAGCCAGGCCTACAGAGAACCGCCAGGCAGCTGGCACATCCTCAGCCTGGCACCTGCAAAGATTTCTAGATCTGAGTGGGTGCTGTCTCTTAGGAGAGCTACTCTTAGGAGCTGATTTGGGAAAAGGCTGTTCTTTGGTCAGTATTTGCCCAGGAACCTGGCACAGCGTGAGAACAGAGCTGTCTGAGCCCTTTGGAAGGAAAGGAGCTTCTCCTGACAGCCTGTCCCAGGTGCAACGTCACACTAGTGGGTGTCACAGCTCCCCTAGGACCAGCAGCTCCTCTTTACAGGGGCACTGAGGCGTACAAGGTTCACCCAGGCACTTCTGACGTTTAATGACTGGCCTGGTATGCACCAGAAAGGAGGAGAAGTCAGTGCAATGGGCAGAGGAGGCAGTGGTAGAGGATAAACACCAGTCTCACAAGGACCAGGCACAGCACACCACCTTGTCAGTGGAAAAAAAAAACAAAACAACCAACTCAGCTCTCTTCTTCAGTGATATTAAAGTCAGGAAGAATCAATCAGGCTTTCAAAAACCTGGGATTATAAACAGTAAAATACCTTAGTCATCATATCATTAATGTACAGTTTCACACCATGAGACAACTTCTTAGTGAGACTTCTCAACCTGATTTTATGTGTAAGGAAATATATCTTGGGATTCTGAGGACTTAAAATTACTTTCTCTATTAACTCTGCTCCCGAGATCCTTGATGGAAAAGTACATTAAGTGTTTGCTTGGGCTTTTACTGCCATCCTGGCTCAAATCTGGTACATGAAGCCCATCTGAATATTGCTAATTTCCTGCTAAGACATGGACTGTACATCACAAAAACTAAAATCTCCCCTGCTGTCTATAAAAACAGGAGAGAATTCCTTTCTTCCTCTTGTTCTAAAGACAACAGTTTCAGAGATTTAAATACTTGAATCTCATGTTTACGACTTTGTGGCTCTGACCTCATTAAAAATGTAATCCATTACATGACGCGCTTGATTTTACACCACTGTCTTTTGGGGAATCTACTTCTGGAAGCTGTTCATCCTGTGGAAGACATCACTACCTGAACTTACAGGTGGTACAAAGTGATAGTGATGCAACATCAATGCATGCACACAGTGCAACAAGGCAGGAAAACAAACCTGAAGGCAGAATGCAACTTTACATCAGACACTTCACTGAAACAAGACAACCACACACTTTGCAGCTTCTGTTGAAGATCTTCCCACCTCCCTCTGTCTCCTTGTACAAAACAGCTTCAGGATTTTCTCCCTATTGCCCCTTTCATGGAGCAATCGTAGTCAAAGACAAGCTGGTCACACAGGGGCACTGAGGACTCTCAGCTGCTGTCCTGTTCACACACGCTGGGTTGAACAGGTCACCAGACTTGATGCAAGAAAAAATTCTCCCTCTCTTAAATTAGAGAGGATTGGGGGAAGTTTGTGCCTTCCTTTGGAAGCACAGAGGGCTGTTTTCTGCTGGCACCCTCGGTGTTCTTCCACTCAACGTGCTTTCTTGTCCTGCGCAGACACGGAACGACAGCAACGCTCCTGACCACCAGTCCTGTAGCACACAGTGTTTCTTGTGATCTCTGTGGGTATTAAAGCTTTAATAACAGTCTGAAAGTGCCCTGTGGCTTGCAGGGGAATGGGGAGGATAATAACCGTGTGTTCTTCTGTGTTAAATACTTGTTTCCTTGTTGCCTGTGATTGATGGATAATGACACAATAGCCCACTCAGGCGAGCCAGCCCGTTTTCCACTGTAATCATGTTTCATTTCTAGTCAAAAACATTAACAGCCCAGTTACAGTCAAATGGAAACAGAAATTCACAACTAAAAGTTGCTGACTGCCATAGCTTTGATCTTGCACCATCAAACCTGAAACACTTGAATTTAACCTTTTCTTTGTGTGTTTCTCAAAACCCGAGCAGAAAATGGCAAAATTCAAGGTACTCTTTTTGAATGTACCTCAATTCAAGATACCTTTTGAATGTACCTCAATTCAAGGTACCCAAACTTCCACGATTTACATTAAAAAGGTCCAACACAAACTCAGCTGGGAAGAAAACAGACCAAAATCCACATATGAAGGGAATTAATTCCAGCTCTCTCTCACTGTCTATCATAACCGTACTTAAGCAGAAAAGTTTCTCCAGAAAAGCAATCTGACAATTGCCCTTCTAAGAGAAGGAAGCAGCACTCCTGCCATCCTTAGGCCCAAGCAGTGTGCAGTTTGACATCTTTTTCAGCCTCTAGACTCAAACTTTTACCTTCCTGCTCCGGCAACCCACCGTCAACAGTGTACCAAGGAAAGCGAAAAGCAATTGCCGCCAAGACAGCATAAAATCACGAACAAACAGCTCTGCTGTTGAAGCTAACAAAAACGACTCATCGAGTGAAAACTGCAACCATGTTTTGGTGTGCCCCAACTTATCAAAATAGTCCAGATGGAGTCTTAGCACTACAGTGTGGCTCATATGCTCATAGAACATATCTGGTGCTTCCCGCGACATTGCTGGGATAGCGCCGAGAAAGACTGTCACAGTGACAGGTCTTGTGCAAACCATTATGGCAAAACCATGATAGAAAATGGTCTTGCTCTGGAAATGAAAGTTATGATGTGCTCACCCAGATGCCTTTATTCCTGTAAGCTGAACCCATACAGACATTTCCCTCTCACTGCCTCTGTGTTTCCTTTAAGTAACTTCAGTCATTTCATCAGCATCATCCACTTCTAAGAGTACAGAGGGAATTTCTGATGGTGCATCTGCAGTTCTGTTAGTCACCAGCTTACTTAAAGGACGACTTCAAAAGCATCAAAGCAAATCTGTGGCATGAGTCCTATTAACTTTCATATAGAAACTTGATCAAGGGATTTTACATCTTAATCCAAAATCACCTTCTGACCACATACACAATCTATCAATTGTGGCAACACGCTATCTGTGCCACAGCTGATAGACCATGCTCCTCTGAAGCACTTTGATGCTACAATGATAAATACCTTCCAAATGGTTACAAAATAATATATGTAGTTTCTACAGATCTTCACAGAAAATTAACCAATCGTGAATGCAAACACAATAAAAAAATATACAATCTGTGAGTAAGAGCAGCCCAGGATTACTTGAAATCTTTCTAGCTCAAGGCAAAAAATCTCACCTACAAATGAATTCAAAGGACAAGTGCACACGATGCTACATCACTCAAGAAAATGCTTCACATGGTGACAATGACTGAAACAAAGCTATTTCTTAGGTGTTGTTCTGCCAACAGCTGCTTTGCAATGCAAATTTATCACTACAGAAGGGGCAGAAAGCAAACTTATCCCTGGCACATGTTGCACTTCATTTCCACAAGCAAAAGTTTTTAAGTATGCCCATTTTTACAACAGCTGTGCCGGGTATGACTGAAGGTCCAGCTGCCCAACAGTGCTTCCTCACTTTGGGCCACCAGTGTAGGGAGTATCCACCCCCACACCTTTGGGTGCTCCAAGAGGAGTGAGTGCTGCACTGCAAGTGCTGGTGTATCCCATCATACATCAATCAGCCAGAGAGGACTGCACTTTCATCTTGGCAACACTCACCGATCAAGTTATTTTAACAAACTTCAGAAAATCACAACTATTTGTTACCATTTGCCAGCTCAAGCTCCTGGCATTGTAAATAGAACACCTATTCCAACAGAGAAAAACTTGATTAACAAGGCATTTGAGGTGTACAGGGAAAGAACGGGTATTTCAGAGATACATCATCACACAGATTTGTTAATGTCAACTGGCAGCAAATCCCAACCAACCCAAACCCACTTGAGACGCAAGTGGGAATGAACAAATGATTGACTCAACATGTCGAGCCTCAGTGATGCGAGACCAGGGCGAGCTCGTGATAAGGTCACATACTGAATTACACACACAAAAAAACCAAGAAGGTAAATGCCCAGAGGCCAGAGGGAGAACAGTGCCATTTTACAGAAGGGGATGCTTTACGTGGAACAACCTATTTATACAGCAGCCCAAGAGAGCTTCAGCACACAGTATAGACAGTTCTGCAATACACAGCAATTATTTCAGTCCTGAGATAACCCTGCTGGACCGTATGTCCCCAGCAGTGACCAGAGACACTAGGTAAGTCGTGCGATGCATCTGCTGCCTGCTCCAAGCAGCTCACCCTGAAGCTGTCCTCTGGGACAATCCCACTGCGGAGCGGCAGGGCGGCAGCAGCGGACGCACACAATCTGCATCACACGGGTGAGGTGAGGCTGAAGGGAAAAAGGGGGAAGGAAAAAAGGAGCACAGGATTTTTGAATAGCAGCAGGGAGGTAGAGGGACATGGCAAGCTGGAATCACACAAGTAGAGCAAGAAGCTGCAACTTCACAATTTTTCCAGTTAGAAGTGTACTTATTTTAAAATACATTGGTTAGCATGGTTTGCTTCCGAGGCAAGGCAGGACAGAGCTGCCAAGAAGAAGGTTGTAGTTTTTTGCCTGGGTAGGGCTAGAAAAAACACATTGATGGGCAGCTACTGCTGAAGGAAGAGTGTGTGAAGTCTTTGGCAGAAGATCTCTTACAATCTCCTGTGCCAAAGGAAGAGAGAGTAAGAGGATTCACACGGCTTGGATAGCTGAGATGACAGAAGATGCTGAGATGACAGAAGTCCAGAGAAGTATTTTCAGTACCAGAATTTTTGGCACTTACATTTTACAACAAAAGACACCCTCCTCTGCACAAGCAACGTCTCTGTTACACGCAGAGATTAAATCAGTCCTTCCGAACAGAAAAGCAGACAGGGCATTTATTGCAGCATGATGGCAGGATATACACAGGGACGGACACCCAGGCACCCAGCCCTGCCACAGGTCACCGCAGGCACATCCCACTGCTTATTCACAGGGAAGCCCCTGCCCAGCACCAGGAGCCTCCCATTGTGCGCTTCTGTACGGATCTCAGGGGCTTACAACTCCAATTAAATGACAGTACAACACAGTGATTAGTGAGACGCAAGTGGGAATGAACAAATGATTGACTCAACATGTCGAGCCTCAGTGATGCGAGACCAGGGCGAGCTCGTGATAAGGTCACATACTGAATCACACACACACAAAAAAACAAATCAGCTCTGCTGCCTGGAAATCCACTCATCTGATTACAAGGTGGGCTACGGAGGGAAGTTTCCATGGGCCACTTGGATCATAAAAATTACTCCAAACTGTGCATGTTTCACAAAGCATTGGGTTGTTTACAGAAGAAACGCTGCCAAAGTATACCAGCCTTTCCCCTCTCTATATGCACACTTGAAGTGGAAGACTCCAAAAGGTAATTCTAGAAATCCACACAGTCGAAAGCAAGACATGTTTAATAAGGAAAAAAAAGATATGCGCTCATGATACAACCTGAGCAAAATCCACGCACCTAATATACAACAAGAAAAGCAGAAGATGTCAGCTGATAATCCAAGAAGGACATATCCAAAGCAAGGCCATCCCCAGCACTCTCAGCCTAATATGCAAACGGATTTCAGCATATTTGTGGACACACTCAATTGTTACCACCACCCTCAACGGCAGGTTAAAGCTAAAGAGATGGAGTGACCTTGTCAAATAAGTAAATGATGGATACCAGACAGCCCGTGAAAATACATTTGAGGTGGGTGTCATCTTCTGTTATAGGGGGCATTTTGCAGATTCTAGGAAAAAATGCCCGAGTCCACAACTCGTCATATCCTACCAAAGGAAAACAATTATTTTTGATGTTTCGACACACATTTTCTCTTGGAAATTGCAACACACTCCTTGCACCACAGGTTTCAATAAATACCCCAAGGCTACAGGTCACAGATGCATTCTCAAGATAACCACAAGCTCCTGCTGTATTTCACTGAGAAGCCACACAGAGCTGTGACTGGTTACTGCCAATGTTTTCAGGACAGAAAGTCCTAGGCTTTGCCTGCTTGTCAAAGCATCTTGTGGATTTTAACACCAACAGCTAGAGCGAAAAGCCTGCAGAGCCTGATCTGTATGAGCAGCTATGCTCACACTAAATGCAGAAAAGCACAACCGTGAATGGATACAAGGGCTCAGACCAGAAGAAATGTGCAGCTGACGCTTCCAGTTGCGCAGAGGTGGGATGTGCTCAAGTGAGCACCCACAAAATCCAGTGAGAACCCCTCTTACCCTCTCCAGCAGGAACAAGGAGGGGACGGAGGTACTGCCATGTTCAGTGAGCTGAACCGGGACCGCACAGCGCTGCGGGGAAACGGCTCCCCGGCACACGCGGCCTCTGTCCAGGAAGGCACAGGAGCAAACCTTGGAACAACCACTTTTGTGCACACCTGGAGACCTCCTCAATAATTCCTGAACTATGTATTTTTAAAAGTTCGTGCTGCAGCTCTGCTATTTTTGTCCTCTTACTTAAGAAGCAGGAAGAGAGGACTACAAAGATGTTAGATACTACCAACGAAAGCTAGGGAATATTCACGCTGCCAGTGATACTAAGTTTGAGGCCTGAGTGGATTTGGAGACACTACTACATAATCAGTCAAGACTAATTATTTGCTCCTAAGCTGAAAAAACCCATTCTGCTTCCATATGTATAACAACCAGCTCTCTCTCATTGAAAACAGTAAAATATCCAGGGAGGAGAGATTTCTCAATTTCTCCTCCTTCACCTGCCTTTATGATACATGAGAGTACATGAAAGGTATTTAATTTACCGCCTGATTTTCTCACACTCAATAACAAACTTATTACATATGTTTGTTCTACAGATGGAGGAGGAGCACGAGAGAGAATTCAGGTACTTGAGGGGATCCCAACGCTTATGGAAAACAAGAGCCACAAGATGTATTCTCAAAGCTGTCTCCCAGGAAGCCAGTCTGGTGCCCCAAAAAGGAACACTACTACACCAGGGGCTACACCAATCCTTAACACCAAGAAAATGCAGCGAGGTAAATACCACACTATGTTACAACCTTTCAAAATGAGAATAAAGGAGAGAAAGATTGTTGAGGAGAAAACCTTGCAAACAGAAACCCCATTTTCCATTCAAAATATCCATGCCTCTCCAAAGGAAAAGAAGCTCATCACAGACAGAAAAGAGGTCTCCTCTCATACAAGTCAAATGACAAAAGACCAACAGGAGCATTGCAACCATCAGGTTGCACCTGGTTTCTGTAAAACTACTCCAGAGCCCACCTGCACGACCAAGGCAAAGAGCCTCCCAGGCAGGGGCGCCGGCAGCAGGTGCTGCACCCACCCAAACCTGACCCCCAGCACCTCTGCGCGAGCAATAACAGCGACCCATCATGTCTCATGTATGGTAAATGGGACCTGCGAGCTGCAATGAATTGCCCATGCAACAATCAACAAGGTAAAGCAATGAATACGGGGGGTATTTTCATTACTTTAGCTGCAGCAATTAATACAAGTGGAATGAAAATCCCCTACAAAAGTAGGGCAGCATAGAAGATGGATGTTTCTTTATCACGGTAGAAAGTCCCCTCAAATCACAGCAGTCACATACACATTAGACTTATTGAATGGAGAGAGTTGGACCTGGCAAATCTGTAGTTAGCAAATTTGGGAATGATCTTAAGTGGGTGATGGTCTGTGTTGAGTGAAATAAAAGGATTTCACAATATAGGAATTATACCATTTATGGATGTAGCAAAATGTTCTTTAGGCAGGGGCAGTTAAAAAGAGGCATTAAAAAGCATAAAAAAACGCTGTCTCTGCAAAAGCTATTTATTCCCAGCCTACAGATGACTGAGAAAGAGAGAGGTTGACTAGCGAGGGGCTAGGATGTCACCGTGGGCTGGCACTGGTTTGCTATTTATGCTCTCACAAGCGATTGAGTTTGACAGGGATAGCTGGTAACCTTCTGAAAATAACTGAACTACCAAAGAATCTATATCTCAGCTAACACAGGTTTTCACTTTTGCAGCTTGTAAAAACGCAAATTAGTTCTCAGTCTGAGGAAATGATCTTACAAGTCTACCCTGGAAGATATTAAAATATGATATCTGTTGTCTAAGGAGAACCGAATTGCATAACTCCCTTTCTGTATAGCTCTATTTGGCTTTTACCAAGAACTTGAAAGTCAGCTCCTTCCCTTGCAGCAGGTCAGATATGAATCTTACTACTTCTTTTCAATTTAAATAATTAGAAGGCTTTTTTTTCCCCATGTTCAAATTAGAGAAGTCAACCTACGTGGGGCAATTCAGATGTTACAACTCTCCTGACCAAGTTGACATAGCTTGGGTCACCTCAAAAAAGTATGTTTCTTGCTTCACAAAGTAGAGTAGTGAAGACATAGTGAAGATTGGCACGTGCAGGCTTTGGAGGTGATCCCTCCAACCACTCCATCTTCCAGGTTTCCTCCGTATGAAGGCACAGCCACGTACAGCAGGAAGAAAAGCTCAAGACCTCACACTCTTTCTGTTTCTAATGAGTCCCAGGTAGAGCATACAGCTGGACCATGACCCCAGCGCTTAATTCTGGCAGCATCTTCCCTGAGTGTTGGAAGGGAAACACAGTAAAATATTATCCAGCCTGAAGTCCTGCTACAGCTGTTGCTGGAGAGGGTCAATGTAAGCGGCAGCTGCCATCCAGAACCTCCGCACGTGCACAGGGCTTTACTGGGCACCCAGTTCAGCTTAAGGACTGGTGCTTACAGGCTCTTTGCTATTGCAATGGGCCAAATCTGATCAAATCAAACACTTGTCTGAAGTACATAAGGATGCTCCAAACAGAAGAAGGGGCAGAATAGGCATCAACAACAGAAGAAAGAGGTATTTGGTAATTGTTCTGCATAGGAAGACATTGTTTCATGTGAGCAGAACTGGGGAGGGAATATGGAGAAGCATTTGGTTAACAGGCGTGTCATACATAATTACAGATTCCCCAGTGACAACAAAATAAATTGGGAATTGTAACAACACCAAATGGAAAATAGAAGTTGTCACTGATGGTAAAAGTAATAATTAATCCTGGAGCCTTCTCTCCCTGTGCTCACTGCCACCACCACAGTGGGAATGTGCCAGGCTCTTTCCCAGCAACAGAATTATTTCTGCAAAACATTTTTGTAAGTCGCAATACCTCTGTAACTGAAAATAGAGGCAAATGCGAATGCTTAGTGGGACCTCTGAAACCCCAGCTGTGAAGACTCATTAACTGTAAGTACATTTTTGCAGATGCGCAGCTCTAAATCTGACTCATGACTCTCTTCCCGTGACAGCGAGACCTGGGATTCAGGTAAAAAGCCTTTAGATAATTTATATGGTTTCTTACTCAGGCAAATTAGGAGGAAGAAGGAAGCAGAGAGGAGACTTAAGGGATGTAGTGAAGGAAGGCAGATCAATTGTTCAGGGATTCTTCTTGAGTGCTCCACCACCTGCAGTTTCAGGACACAGGGAGGGTGGTGCAAGACGGGAATCTGTGTTTTACCAAGAAATTTTATGCACCTTGCTCTTGTATGGTAGACAACAGCTCTAGCCTCAAACACCAGGGCATAAAAAAGGCTCCCCTTGGGTATTCATTCACTGGGATTTAAGCCATTTTTCACTTTTAAGGGCTGGAAATGTTCAGATTTACCAGGCGCAACTGCATGTAGGATAGTCCTCAAGTTTGCAGCTCCAGCTTGCCAAACAACAGGATAGATATAAGGGAGATGAACAATTAAGAATCTCTCTGTCGCACAAGGCATATGGAAAAGCAGAGTGTGCAGGTCAGAGCTGAGTCAGAGCTGCAAACCAGAGGCCTCGTCTACAGTCCCATGTGTATGTGTGTGCACACGCACACCTGGGGAGGTGTTTAACACAAGCAGAGATCTTTCCGATTGGGTTTCAGTGTGAGAACAAAAGTATCAGGGCCACAACCTGCATTAGGGGTCTGCCAGCCCCCAGCCTCTGCCGGCACCAGTGTGCTGACACACGCTGGGGAGCAGGGCAGACTCTGTGGTATCTAGCGTCTTTCTCACACTAGCATTTCTAAGCCTTTTACAAGTTTCTGGAAACAACATTTAAACCGCAACGTTGTGTATAATACAAGAATCTTCCTTTGAACGGTTCAAAAAACCTCATTGGCTTTCCACCACCCCACCAAAAAAAAAATTAAATCTTCTAGCAGCATTGACCGAAGTTTAAAGCAACCTGGTTGGCTTCCATGCATCCGATGGCCTCTTCCAAGAGTGAAAACTCCACGCAGACATAGCCATAGTCGTAACCTGGGGACAGCATTTAAATACAGACGGGAGTCATGTTAGTGCCTTGTCATAAAGAAAGCCACATTAAATATTCCATTTCCCTTTCCCTCCAATGACCAACCACCACCCCTCTACTCCAGAATGAAAAGGAGAGAAATCAGGGACTAGCTGGATGATGATTAATTGTGCAGTTTATCATGAATGTTAATGATACAGTGTTCCCACTTCCCCTTACACAACCCAGTGACAGGCACACCCTTCCTCAGGGCAAGAAATAATTGCCTTGAGGTTTTTTTTAAAGGTATAGTGATTTTCCATTGCTAGTTTCACATTTTGTGCTACCTTGGAGGCAGCGTTCTCCAAAGCAAGTGTTGATAAGTCATTCCAAAGTACCTTGCTGCAAATGTATTTTAGATGAAGAGCCAGCACTTTAATTGAGCAATATTCCAGAAAGAACCAACGCAATTTCTTTGTCTGTGCTATTTTTCCTTCAACACCTGGTTACTTTTGAAGTCCAAGTCCTTTGTATTATGAAAAAACACAGTGGTACAAGAATGAGAACTGCAGCTTTCTTATTTTGGTATAGATGTTATTGTACACATAACAAAAGGGTGTGGGAGCTCGAGTTTAGATGTAAGAAACTAGAGAGCCTTTACACTTCTCGCTCCTCAGAAAGTTGTCATCTCAGCCAGGGGCAGGAGGGACCCACTGATTCAACTGTGTCCAGTTACCTGCACTGTTAATCCCGCAGTAAAGCGCAGGGTGAACACTACAGAAGATAAGACCATCCTAAGAGTCATCCTTGATGTAGAAAGTAGCTCCAAGAAAGTCATAACCTCACCCTTCACACGCCAAGGCCACCTGACTCTAAAACAGCGCTTTCCAGAAGAACACGTGCTGACACGCTTCCACACGGACGCTCGGCAGTAGGAAACGCTTGGTTCCCTCCTGCGGCTCTTTTCGCTGCTTAGGAGCGAGAGGAAAGGCAGTCTGGGTGTGGATGGTACGATGTGAGACACCTAGCTGTCCTGGTGAAGAGCTTGTCTCCTCTGCTAAAGATGCACATCTTAGCACCCGTGCCTTCAAACCAAGGATGTATCTGGTTCCTATTGCCTCAGCCGCTCACCTTCCGCAGGAAGGTGACTACACACACACTTCTTTCAGGCCAGGCTATCCAGTCTGTGGAAAACAGCCCCCATTTTCCCCTGAAACTATGCCAAAGAACATGCGCTGCACTCTCTGATTTTTCCTTCTCTGTTTCTTTACCATCTTTTGTACTTCACCACTTCAGAGACAAGGCCAAACAAAACTGTTTCATCACCAAACCCTATTTTTTTTTTTTTAATTCTGAGAGCTCTTTGCACACTGTTCTAACACAATCCTGACTTTAAACATCTGACATTATAATGAGTCTCCAATTTGAACCTAGCCCGTCCTCCATCTCCCACAAGAATTTACTCCGTTTTCCCATATTATTTCAGTCAATATAACTACACTAGAAGGAAATTTATCAATGTGGGCGCTTTTCTGCTCGCTGACGGACGCAGGCCAGCAGCATGCCATCTGCAGTGGAATGCAGCTAAAGCCACTTGATATCCTCCCATGAAGCGGGCACCTGGAACCGGAGGTACAGTTTCAGCTGGCAGAATCAACAGAACCAAATTCACCCAGCTGTTCCCAGAGCATCCATCCTCGGCAGCTCCAGCCACGCTAAATCACATTTGCAAACGAAGCAGCACTCCTCTCCGCAGAAGTGAGCTGCTCTCCAAGAGCAGTGCTGCCCCGTGCTGGGAGGCTGGTTTGCATTCCAGGCAGACATCTCTGCTGCTTCCAGGCACAGCGTGCAGGCTCATACCATCTATTTTCAAGTCTTATTCAAATCCAGAACTCTGTAGAGTTGCTTCTCTCCTTCCTGTTTAGAAAAACGCTGCATGAATGATATTTGTCAGCCTGTACGGCTCCCGATTCCCCTTCAGAGAGAGGATTTTTGAAAGCTGCTGTAAGCAGCAAGCCAGGATCAGAGTGCTATCTTACTTCCACGTGCATATGAAGTAGGGGTCTCCTGACAGACAGAAAGCAAGATTGCAGAAGTTTTCACTCTATTTGCTCTACAACAAGAGGCAGTTTACATCCTGCTCCTGGTGAAGTGAATGAGTGGTTTATACATGGATTTAAGCCAGCATGAAACAATCGAGAGCACAACGTTGAATGTTATACACAAAAACAAAAACTGCGACATTCGGAGGAATGTACACTACAGGATCCTTCCAAGCATTACATGGAGACAGCTAAGAAGGCCAGCACATTTCTCCTTGTGCACTTTCTTACCTTTGCTCTCCCCCACCAAACTCAACCTCCCAAATAAGCAAAGCTGCAGTAACGTATGGCAAGAACCACAAACAGAAACTGCAGCCCCATATCCTCTCAAAAAGCAGCTTCGGGCCAGACGTTCAGCTCTTGTGGTCGGGTCACAGAGGGACACAGCGTTCTGCGGTTCCCTGTGAGCCGTCTTTGCACAGCCAGCACCGCAGTGGTGCAAGAGAGCGGCCAGGAGCTGCTGCTCCTCTCCAAGCTGCTGCTGAACATCTGCAGGGGCCTGACACGTCCCCAGACCCAGCCCTTTGCATGGCCCTGACACACACACTCAGTATGTAAGAACTACAGAGTTACATCAGCCTGGGATGGTACAGCACTCCTGCTCCATCCCCTTACCCCACCAGAGCATCCTTCCATTTTAGACCATAATGGAAAGGCCACTGAAATGGAGGCCGGTGGAACAACAGCACTGCTACAGAGCACCTTCCAAATGCAACGTGCACTGATTTTTTTTTCACGATCAGCAATAGTCACAATACCCAGACTGCAGTGCCTGAAACACAACCAAGTGACTTGAGGCTGGTTCTTAGGTGGAGCAGCTAGAGAGGCTCTGCTACCAACCATTGTTTCTCCTCTGTAGGGCTGGTTCAGCTCTTTGTGCAGCAGTTGCTGAGCTTGCCTATTTTTATTTCTGAAGCCTTCACACAGTTTGCCTGTCAGAACATCGCAATTCAGCTGCCAGTACCAAAAGCAGGGCAGAGGATTTTGACGGGGGCAGGGGGCCAGGCACCTCATGGCAGGAACTGCTTCAACAGGCATCCCAAGGGAAGGTGTCCTCCCCTGTGAATGATGGGTCTCAGACACCCACTAGATGCTTCAGGTCAGAATACTAAAACCAAAGTGATCAAACCAGCAAAGCAAAACCACCGCTGAAGACTACAGCATGTTTTTTTTTTTTTTACTCAAGGCAGCCTGAATTCATATGCAAAGTTTCATCTGAAGATATAAGTATCTTCTTTATTTCATCCTTCACTTACTGGCTAATACAATACTACAGTGTCAGGATCCACAAAAAAAGTAGAATGGAGTAAGAAGTGCTTTATGTTTTGGCAGAAGTATGTTGGATCAACACAGACTCTGTTATAAAGGACGCAAATCAGTATTTGCCCCCACACAACCCCTGAGCATGCTGCAGCACAGTTACACTGTCCAAAGGAACTTTCCAACAGGAACAGTCCTCCAATACTTTAACTAATGCAGATTTTGACCCTAGCATAGCCATAAAGCACACATGTCCTCATCTCCCCCGCCATGTTTGAGATCAACTGTGTAAAAGGACTTTTGTGCCTTATTTAACAACATCTCGGCTGTGCAAGTCTACAGTACCACAGGCTGTATACGGCAGGTAAAAGGAGAACACAAGGAGAGCGTGCACATAAAATCTAGAGGACTTTTGCTTTTCCTCAAGTGCTTCTATGTATACACAATCCTTTATGGATTTCCCAAAGCAGGCTCAGTTGTTTTCTGCACTGAAAATGGGCATGATCGCTTAATACTTAGGAGTAAGAACATATTTATAGCACCAGGAAGCTGCTCTGCAAACATTTGAATAAGCAATACTTTGCCCCCGAAGCAGATGTGTTTTAGTGAAGTGAAATCTAACAACAAATAGCAGGTCCCTGTGAGCATACCATGATTTGGCTAAACATCCTGAAAGCCTGACTTAAAATTACTGTTCTTTGGCTTCAGATAAAAAGATCAAAGACTTGGGATTCAAAATAAGACTTGTTTCTATACTCACACGGTTTCTACTGAACAACTGACACATAGTAATGTGTTACTTCATGATAATTTGTTATGTCAAAAATCTAAATAAAGAAAACCATAATGTTGTTCTGTTAGGAGCTGTAAGCAGTGTGAAGACATCAAAAAAAATCTCTCTGGAATTTTAGGAGGCCAAAAGAAAAGATCTCATAAATACAGCAGCCTTGCCTATGCCAAACCAAAGATACTTTTGGAAAGAAGGCATGATGGCAACACGACAAAGGCATCCAGTTTGAGAGGTGATCCAGCTCCTTAGCTCTAGGAACACAGTAAGTGACGTTACCCCACCCCTACAAGCTTAAAGCATTAGGTAACCTGAAGTCCACAGTGAACTGTCAGCTACCTTGTCAAAAACAACTGCTACAAATCCCCTGTCTGCTGAGGTGCAGCACAAAGATGTTCTCTCTCCTCTGGCCTGGAAGGTAAGAAGATGACTTCCTATTAAAGTAACTCCAAATAACAGGTTGCCAAAAGACACTCTGTTAACCTGACTGGCTGGGCCAGCCGTGAGCATTGTGGAGGCCCCTCCATCTGCCAGGGCAGAAGCTTCAGCCTGAGGGCAGAAGACGATGATGGAATCTCCGTTAGCAGAGGGCTTCTCAGCCATCCAAACAACACTTCCCTTGTGTTTTTTCTGTAGGATGAGACAGAACTACCACAGAAGAAAAGCATTTGCAGCTTTGGGCACTTTTAGGACTTGGAGAGACAGTACGTTAAAGCAAAGCCATGGCTGGGCTGCTCAAGCAAGGACATTCTTGCTGCTTGTCCTCTCCAGAGCCAGCATGGCACAGCAGAGCACAGCCAAGGAAACCCTCTACAGAGCTTCATCCAGGTTAGAGAAGTTCTGTTGCTTCAAAGGCAACTACAGTATAAAGCATGGAGCAAACGTAAAGGACTTCCACATTCCTGGAAGGAACCTGCAATCTCACACGCCAACCTCTGCACAGCTCAGGTAGTGGAGACAGGATTTCGCACAGTGTTCTCAGAGAATCTGCTGTTCCTTGGTTGATAGGAAGACCTACCTCATCTGTGGGAGGTTTTGGTAATATGCCCATGAGCCCTGTGTACAAGATTCTCAGTTTCCTCCAAGGAAAGATGCAGATGTAGTTCATCCATACTAAAGAGTAAACACCTCATATCACAAGAAAATACTAAAAGACACAGGGCTTTCTCTGTATCTCTGTATCTGTGCTTACACAGCGAGTCCTGCAATTGCGGTGAGAACAGGCAACACTGCGCTGCCTTCTGCGGCGAGCAGAGAAAATAAAGCTGTCCACACAGCCTGAGAACACGAGGGCAGCCTCGCAGCACAGTGGGGAACAGCAGCAATCTATCGATGCTCACGCAAGCTCAGAAGCCAAAGCCGAGAGCTCTCTTAATACCAGCGGGTGGATTCTGAGCATCCATAAATTTGTCAGATCCCTTTACTGCACAGATAAATTGGTCTTCAGAGCTACTGGAGCTGAAGAGCTGTACCAGAAAAGCTTGCTGGTGAATACTAAACAGGATGATCTGCAGCAAGCCCTATGCCAAATTTCTTTCAAAGGCTGAGCATTTACAAGCCACACATGGCTGTGGGGAAAAGGCTCACCACTTCATACTGTCCCTCTGTACAAAACACACACACACGCTCACTCATGACTTCTCTTGAAGGGCACTGAAACCAAAGATATGAAACACAGCTATATTCTGAAAGGTAGAGAGCTACAGTCCATCCTCCTCACTACATCCAGGAGGACAAAATGCAGAAAGGACCTGCCTGAGGTGCCCTCAAAGGTGGAGACAGGCAGTCCCATAAACTGCAGGAACTACAACAGTCAGAGCCCTAGATGGCTCTGAACCATCCTTGGCTCAGAAAGATGATGGTTTGTACAACAGCACAGTGGACAGGAGGGAAAAACCCAAAACACTAAGACCATACGCACTGTAGCTTTATTAAAGACAAAGTACTACACAATATTTATACAGAAACCTGGAATCCAAGGAAGGCTGGGGCCTCACAGAACCCCATGAGAGGACTGGGAGCTGCAGACCCGGAAAGGTGTTGCAGGTAGAACCTGGTCTCCAGCATACGTGATCTGTCTGACTGACTCAGAAAAGCAACCAATGCAATAACGTCAGCATGCTGTGAAAAGCCTTGAAGTTTTGTGCTGGAGATGCAAAAAGGATGAGCACATCCCTAAAAATGGTTACAAAGAGAACGCTTCTGTGTGTCAAAAAGGCTGTGAGCACGTTTTATGGATGTGTTTGTTGCTTTTTCTATTGAACAGGCCTTATAAACCTGATCCAAGGCTGATCACTATCACAAAAACCGACTTAAAGCAGATTTGTACTTCCTATTTCCTAAGCCACCACATCACCGGTGAGGAAAGATGGGCAAGAAAGCCTTTTGCTTCCAAGAGATAATGCACTACTGCTCTGACACCAAGCAAGGTGAGCCAAAAGCCTGTGGCCCACGCAGCTGGGAAAACTGGCAAGGACTGATATTGATGACCATGCACTAATTCCAACTAAGTGCTTTTTTTAGTCCTTGCCAGGCTATTCTGGCTACAAACAAGAATCAGTTGCTTCATGTGGACCAGCGCTGAAGGTATTTCCCCAGATTCTGAAAGCTGAGCCCTCCAGATGGAAGAACTCTGCTGATGAGCAGGTCATCTGGCCGTGCCTCAGGAGGAAGCTCCGTGTGTGCTACAGCATCTTGTGAGCTCAGGGACAATCGCTTCAGCTCTCAGCAAGTGCCCAAGATCCATATGCCCTTGTTCATGGCTGATGCAGTTGAGCGGGCCACACAACCTTCACTGTGCAAAGCCCTAAACACAGCAAGAGGAGGTAATTTGTCCTCTGGTTCATTAGCACCAGCCTTGACAGTGAGCCATGCTGTTTTCTGCATCATTAGCGCAACAGGCAAGATGCACCAACTACAGCGAGGGAGCCAAGACTCAGTTCCATGTGGGGTAGACAAACGCAGAGCTGTGCTTGCTACCACAGGAACTTTAAGGGAAAGGAGATCTCACTGCTTTGGGATGCCCTCCAGGCACAGAAAATGGAGAATTTGACCCCAATATGGCAAGGCGTACTTCAGCACTGCATCTCCTCAAAAGGGTCAGAAGAGGGTTAGCAAACCCAAATCTCCCAATTTTTGAAGTGCTGCACTAATTTAGAGGGTACATAAAGGGGCTGGGGTACACTTTGCTGCTCCCTCTGACTGCAATCCAGCCCACCTGGTCCCTCCAGGTCCACCTCACAAAGCTCCTCTCTGCACATGCTGCTCTCCATCTCTGTTAGCGTGTCCATCCTCCACCAGCTCAGTAAGAACTCCTCTCGGTTCCCCAGAGTGAGCCAGAAAAGCTTCATGGGTTGCCAGCAATTTCTCGGGCTCACTTTCCCTGAACAGCCCCTCCTCACTGCTGGTATTAATGCTAACACAAATCCTTGTTGGAAAACACATATTCTGAGCTTGTCCCACTGCAGTCTGCATCCAGGAGCACAATCTGAACAGAAGGCTCACAGTACGCTTTGTGTTTGCACTTATTACTAAGGCATCACTGCAGCATCTTTTAAGGGTGAACGACTCATCACAAGCAGCCCTTTAAGATAAAGATAGTTCCATAGGCCCCCTTCTCCAGGGCACACATGTGTGTTCAGCAAAGAGTTCTGCACACATCAGACACTCAAGATGGTCTGTCAGACTTTGCTTATGTTGGACATTAGTCAGGAAAACAGAAATAAAGCTTGATGATAATCAGGTAGGAGATAAGTTTAAAATACAACCAAAATAAAAACCAGGACAAGGTGCGTTCATGTTGGATTCCTCGAAGGTCAAAAGGTATTGGTTTCAAGCCGCTGGCAGTCAGCACCGACGCAAGCGCACAGAGAGTGGCAGGAGATGACAGGCACCCTGCCACGAGCAGCCCAGTGCCGTCACACGCTGCACTGGCAGCTCCACGGAGGAAGGCCCACATGAAAGCCTTGACCCCAGTGAGATAAGGACCCTCAGATGTGACAGAGGGGCCTCACAAGCCGTGACTGACAGCCCCCTTCTCAGAGAGCAGCTGACAAGCCATCAGTGCCAGGATCTACCGAAGCTGCAGCGCATCCACCGTGTGAAGAGGCACCGGGAGATGTCACAGACTAAAGCAGCTTTAAGAAGATTCCACTATCACCTCAGGCTTTATTCTTTGTAATGATTAATTGAACAGACATCACCAAACATACTTGAAAAGGTAAGCTGAAAGAGAAGGCAACAATCTAACACAGTTATTTCTGCCAAGGCTTACACGTTACCTTGGAAGAAGCCTGCTTTCCCCCCACAAACGGATTTGATACTTTCAGTCTAAACATCAATTCAAAAATCTAACCAGTGAAAATGACACATTAATGTTGCATAATGTTATAAAGTCTGATTTTGATATTTTATGATTGTCTGTAAATATCTGCCTTTTTGATTTAAATAGAACTACTATGCCATTTCAGTCTGGGCTTGAGAGAAAATAATCTAAAGAATAAACAGTTTGAATGCACACCAAAATCACAGCAGGTATATTAAGAACAGTGTTCCATGCTCAGCACAACCTTCAGTGACAATACACTTCCCTTTGCACATACACAGTACATAAAAAGAAAGAGCTTTATAAAGAAGTCGAGCTGCTTTTTTCCAAGAAATGTCAACCATATGTTTTCCCCAAAAGAGAAGAGTCTTGTGAAAGATTATGCAGTGGAATAATCAGGTTGAAGCTGCTGAGACAAGCTTTATGATAAGCGTTATCTTTTTGTGAAACTGATCTGAACCTCACTTATTTTGAGTTAATTGTGTGTTATTTGTTATGGCTGTTATTGTTCTCCAACAGCTGCAGGCATTCTTCACTCCAACACACTCAACATGAATACTCATGATTAATGTTATTTTTACCATTTCTGAACAGCACTCAACAATACACAAACCACTCAGACAGGCTTAGCACGCACTCTTTGAGCCAAGGGTAGCATGCACCCTCCTGAGCCAGGCTTAGCACACCCTCCTCTAAGCCCAGTTGCCATTGTGGCACTGAACGGACACAGCAATGCAGCCCCTGGGCCCAGGTGTATCCCAGAGACATTGGTAATCCAGCAAGTTTGCCTTTAATTCTTATTAATATTTACACACACACCCCACCCTAAAAGCATTATTTAGCCCATGACTGACCTCTTGTTTCAAACAGACTTAGCTTTTCAGAAGTTAATATGAATTCAATTTCATACACTTCTCTATAGGATGACCTAATGTGAAAAGCTGGATTAAATTTACTAAAACTTCTAGTTACCCAATTTCAAGAAGCTGTTTTCACAATTCAGGAAGCTTTTATTGTCCTAGACGTATCCATCTTGCGTAACAAGGATCAGAAAGCTGCTTAAATTAGCAGCTGCATTTGCGGCCTCAGGACATAATGCAAAACAAAGTCTTTGGAATATCCACGTAACCTAGATTGATGCTAGACTGCTTAATTACTGATGTTGACTGGACAGGGTTAAACAACTGCTTTAAATAGTTCACAAAATATTTCCTTCCCTCTCCACAACTGCCAAAAAAACTTTTTAAACAAACAAAAAAAACAACAAAAAGAACTTTGCAGCTGAGGAGACAGACTGAAAGAAAGCACAGCTTTTAGAGAGATGGCAGAAAACTGCAAGCCTCCTAATAACACGTGATTGCCAACAGAACCTAGAGCTTCTGGGCATACCTTCAGACACTGTGTCTCATCCTGAGTAGCCTTTGAAATGGGGAATGGGAAGGAGACAACGACAATTCTCTAATGATGGCAGTGAGTCCTACTACATACACAAGAAAAGGCTTACGCAGAGATTCCCAGTTCAAGTTGATTTATTACTGAAAAGTGACGTGTTTCAGAAAAAAAACCCCTCACAAATCACATCAGCACAAGCAAAAAAAGAGTGTGTTGCAATTACTGGGTTGCAGTCAGTGTCGGGTGGCTGATGACAGCCATGCTGTACTATGCTTAGAAAAGAGGAAAGGAAGCAAGAAAGATGGACTGTGCCCTTTAAACCCTGCTCATTGGGCCAGACCAGACTTTGTGACAGGAGGGTGTTCTTTAGTTCAAAGGTTCACAAGAAGGTTGTGAAATCTCCTTTGACAGCTTCCAGAAACAAGAATATACTTGAGAAATACGCAACTGCCCCAGTTTCTCTCCTACTAAACACGTAGGACGCCTTTACATAATGTATTGACACCAGGAATCCCAACTGCTTCACGTGCAACCCATATTGGTAATAAGAAAAAGCACTGATGGAAGTAGAAGCCTTTGCTTTCCTAGGTTTTAAAAAAAGAAATAAACATACCAGTTTCCAGGTATTTCATACTAGTATTATCTAAACCACTCCCCAGGACTCACCCTGCATTTGCTACCATCGTACATCTTTGTTCCAGTACAACTTCCTCACAGAGCAGCCTCGTAAAATATTTTTCTTCAGAATCCTATACATACTGACCAGAAGTACAGCAAAACTTCATTCTCTGAATGAGGAAGAGCATCCAGACCCAGTATGTGGATATCTGTTCGTCAAACTTACTTTTTTTTAACCTGTCTTCATATCTAAGAAGGGTAACAGGTTCATGTTACTGAAGGAGAAATGTTAGGATGCATCAGGTTTCCTGAGGACACTATTTGTGCAGGACACATTCCACAGTAAGACTATCTCAGAAAGAGGATGTAGAACAATACAAAAAGATTAAATAATAATTTTTAAAACCTACTGGGAATTAACCTGCTGTCCCATGTCAGTATTTGCTTTACTCTTGATGGCTATTAGAACAGCCTCCTTGGTTGTGCTGCTGCTCTTCCATCTATCTAGAGGCCCTAGGGCTCATGTTTTACCTCTGAAGTAGCAGCAGCCACCAGTTTCAAAGACAAGAGGACAAACTACAAAACAGTAGGCATTTTCATTAGAAAATACCTGCAATTATGGCATCGAAGACTTTAACCAAACTGCCTAAGTGAGTGTCAGTGTGAAAAATACCCTTTTATAAGCTTGAAACCAGAAGCACTGGAAAAGCCTTCTCACCTGAACTGTAATCTTTCAGCCGCAAGTCCTTCACAGGTGTCCCATCGGGCCCTCGGAAAGCGTTGAGAATCTACAGGAAAATCAAGATCCACTTCAGTCTCCAAAACAAAACCTCAGAAAGTGAAGCACCTGCTCAGGTACCTTTCTATTTCCCCAAAACTTTTCTTTCTAGGTTAACACTGTTACAAACTGACAGGTTTTCCCCATCAAGTTCCCGCCGTACCTGAGAACTGCTAATTGAGCTTGGGCAGTATTTTTGAGTTTTCTTTAAATAAGTGAACACCAGACAGTTACTGTCTTTAAGCAAATCAAGGGGCATGGGCTGCATGTTCTAAGTTTTATCATCCTCCGACAGAAGAGGTTTCTGCCAGGAGTTCTCTAGATTCAAGCCTCAGCAGCTCTGATCATCGCAGCTAACCCTCGACAAAACCGTTGCATGTAGGCGTTCTCATGTCTGCAACTGCCGCTAAAAAAATATCCTAATTCAATGTGGAAACTTTTTGAAAGGGAGCTTCTTTCACCTTCCAGCCTAGATTTTTTTTACTAAAATCAGCAGTAGCAGTAGACATGTTCTCCATCTTTCTAAGATCTCATTTAAGCAATTTCGAATAACTAGGAATGAACAAGTACACTCAGACGCTACACATCTGAGTCCAAAACATAATAACAAAGTAGCAATATTTGGTATATATAAAGCGATGCTGGAAATAAGGCATGTTAAAAGGAGTCTGGAGTGCGGGCTTTTAGCCACCAACACCCTAGATGTGACTGCAGAAAAACTTGTCACTTCCAGACTCCCCAAAACCCAGAATCATCAGATAAAAAATAACATTGCAATGACTTCTAAATCTGGATTTTCCCTGGGGAACATGACAGACCATCTGAAGTACATTAACAAGGCTTAAAAATGGTACATTTAGAAACACTTGATAGAAGTTTTGAAAATCTTGCAATGAATTTTGGATGTAAAACATCTGACTTACATCATCCTTTGTGGCAGTTTCAGGCACTCCTCCGAGTCGAATGAGCTTGCTTGGCTTCACATATTTGGGACAGGTCCGGTAATCTTGGTCCTTGAGTTCACACAATCAAGATGGTTTTTACAAATGAGAGATGCTAGTTCACATATGCTAATGGTAACAAAGTAAAGCAGGGTATCATTCAAAGGCAAAGGCCCATAAGTAGACTGGCTCAGATCTTTAACCCCAGCACTGCTTAAGACTCAGAGAGCTCTGGAGAACCAGCATTAGTAGTTTCAGATGCTCATTGAGCTGTACAATGGGATCTAGATCCAGGCAAATGACCCCTCTCTGCTTTCCAGCAGTGGGAGATTCAAATTCATTAGTAGTTATTAACTCAGTTGCTACTATTACCTTCAGATTTCAAAGTTAACTCTGAAGGAAAACAAAACATGCATGAGAACAGCTGTACTGGTCCACACAGGTTCACTTAAGCCAGTAACTTCTCTCTGGTAGTGCTCATAGTACTAGTGCTCCTGGAGATGTCCAGGAGAAAATAAGATAGTAAGATCTTCTATAGCCTACTTCCCCCCCCACCACTCCCTCTGCCTGGGCATTTTCAACTTGGGGACTTTCTGAACCAAAACTAGTTTTATGTATTTAGTAACACTCAATTGCTAAACTGCATTTCTCCTCAGAGAATATATTTCTGAGATAGAAAATGTGCCCATTAAAACAACCTGGAGCATGAGGAAGGTGAATTAGGACAGAGCTGAAGTGATGGGTTATGAATGGAAGACTCCTTCTCAGCTCCTTCAATTTTTTGGCCAACACACATTTAAAAGAAACATCAACTAACAAAACCACCTACCTGAAGGTTCTTATAGGGCCTAGAATCTTTGCTGGGTTTTCCTTCTGAAAAGGACTTGCCATGTTCATAATCAAAAATCTGATGCCCTGGCAGCCGGTGATCCACATCGCGATACTCAATGTTTCGGTAGTCGGTGTCTTGCCTTCCGAGGAAATCCAGGTCACTTTCACCCTTTAACCCAAGATCAGAATCGGATCCTTGCTGCTCCCCCCCAGAAAGCTGCTGCTGCTGCTGTTGCTGCTTGTTAGCAAAGGTCTGAGGTTGCTCCTCTTGGTCCTGAAGAGTAGGAACAGGTCCACAGCTATTTTGGAAATTGTGTGAAGCGTCGTCTTCAAGACCCAATCCAAGGGATTCCTCTTCTCTGGCTGGTGCTTCTGAATGTTGAAATTCCCCTTTTTGGCTACCAAAGGGAGTTCTATCTAGACCAAGTGCAGACTCCTCTCTCTTGCTGGTGCTTAAACCAGAGCCCTCTCTTTCTGCTAAAGGTACAGTAGATTGGTTGTGCCTAAAATCTACAAGGTTTTGATCCACAGGAGGCATTTCCCTATCTGAAAAGTCCATACGAGGAGCCACATCTCTGCTCCTAAAATCCTGATCAGACCGAGACCTGTGCCTATTTCTGAAGTCTGACGATGGTGCATTTCTGTTTCTGAAGTCCAAATCAGAGGTGCCCACACCCCTGAAGTCCAAATCAGGTACGTCCCTATTTTTGAAGTCTGAATAGGAATGCTCTCTGCCCCTGTAGTCTAACTCAGACACATCTCTTGCCCTGAAGTCCGCATGAGGTCCATCTCGACCTCTAAAGTCTAGATCTAAAGACCCCCTTCCCCTGAAGTCTGATGTTTCATCTCTGCCCCTGTAATCCATATTATGTGCTTCTCTATCCCTGTAGTTCATACGGAACGTCTCCCTGTTCCTGTAGTCCATGGAAGGAATGTCCCCACCCCTGAACTCCATAGGCGGCCCTTCTCTCTCATAGTAGTCTCCAGAGTACATATCCCTGCCCCTATACTCAGAAGAGGGGGGCTCCCTTCCTCTGAACTCCATCTGGGACTCATCTCTGCCCTGGAAGTTGGGTGGTGGGAAATCTCTGCCCCTGAAATCATGGTGCCCCTCCCCACCTCTGAAGTCACTACGTGGTCCATCTCTAGCTCCAAAGCTGAAAGAAGGTTCCTCTCTGTTGGCAAACTGAGGATTGAGGAGGCCTGTGAATGCCTGGATATCAAAAGGAAGTGATTCTCTGCCAGAGAAGTTGCCAGAGTGTCTTTCTTGAGCAAGACTATCAAGGGAAGGAGGATATTCCCTGTTCCACCCGGGAGCAAACCTTTCTTCTTGGCTCCCACTGTAGAAATAAAGACAGTATTATTCATAACGTGCTTAGAGTCTCAAATCTACACAGCAGCACATTCTTCTCTAAACTTTTATAGAGTTGTGTAACAGTCTAAGATCCGCAGAAGATATTGATGTTTGGCAGTTTAAGATGAGGCAGCATACGACAGATGTGAGAAAGTAAACTTGGGTGCTCCCATTTCAGCACAATTTCCAGAAGCACTCAACAGGAAATACCTGCAATATTAATGGGTTAATGATGGCAGCAATCCACATAGTCCTGCACTGCACACAGCTCTGCAGCTGTGCCAGGTTCCAGCAGCCGGTGTGTGTGTGTGTGTTCATTAGCATCACCAGCACACACTTGTGAGGAACCACTTGAGCTTAAGCTCTCCAGGCAGTATTAAACAGCTAACTTATCACACCATCCTGAGGCACACAAAAGCAGAGGTTACCAAATATGCTCTATTAACATACTGCAGAGACTCACTGATGCTTCCTTGTGCTGGAGTCTAGACTGGCAAAATGCTGCGAGCTGCCAGTTCAGGCTTTGTGGGTGCCCCACAGGAATATGCCAACAATCAACGGTCAAGATGACCCTGCGCTTGTGCCTCCAGACCGGCTGTCTGACACCAAGTTTACAACACTATAGCTCTGAGCTCTCCTGATATCTGCCTAAGACCACTCAGGAAGAGGTTTTTTCTCAAAACAGTTTCTCAAAATCCAGTGAGATTTTCTTTGAGATAGAGCTACCCGATGTTTCATCCAAGCAAGGCTCCAATACATTTAAAAAAAATAGAATAATAAAACATCAGTACATATTAAAATAACACTGAATGCTTCCCAAATCAGTGGACATTCCTTAGCAACTACAGCAAGTCATGTTCTTCTTCGAGTTTCACTACAGAATCACCAACAGAATGTAAGGTGACATTTGCATGGTTAATCAAACCATATACAGATTTCCTAAGCTACATTCCCCTGTTTCACCACCATATAGAACAGTAATTAAAACTTGAATCAAGGTTAGAATTTCCCACCCAATACAGTAAAGAATGATGCAAATAAAATCCACTTAAAAATTAGTAGAACAGCACTACTGATATAATCACAAAACACAATCACTCATCAATACCATTAAGACATGTTCTGGAGGAAACTGTTTTTCATAGCTCAAATGTTATCAGCTTTCTCAACAACTGGACAATTATTTTAAGTATTCTTATTGCAGAACCCTAAGGTATACCATGAGTAAGTACCTTTACCATGTTAATATTCAAATAACTGAGGTGGACACATGAGCAAAGGGTGAAAGAATTATGCACAACAGAGGAAAACCCTAGCTCTTGGCGCCTCCATTTGGTTTTGGTTTGTTTTTTATTTTTCATACCAAGAGCCCTCTTCCAAATACAGGGCCTACTAACAACCAGAAGAATCTAAACTATGAAAAATATCATGTTGTGCAGGTCCAGTTGCATATGACTCTTTAAAACAGTTCTAGTGACATTCAAAAATGTCTTATGAAGGTTATATGGTCTACTTAGCCTCATGGAGAGAATTAAACTCTTAAAAATTTTCATAAAATCCTGTGTGCAATGAAAGTGCCAGTATTCCTGAAGTTAAGGCAAGCACCACAGTTGAAGAGAATCAACATCACACTATTAGGTGCTTCTCTTCTAGGTCTTAACAGCACATAGCACCAAAACCCATACAGCATCTCATCGCCTTGGCTTACAACAGCTCCACTGGAAAAGGTGGTGTGGAGAAACAGAAATACTAAAACCAGCTGCTGTTAAAAAAAAGAAAAAAGGAAAAAAAAAAAACTTCACAGAAATGCAGAACATTACACTGTCACTTAACTTGTCTATTCGTTGGCAATCACACCAAGCTCCACAACTATCTCAGAGCTTTTACCAAAATAGTCTGCTTACAGGAGGCTGTGCAGAAACATCAACAAACAGAAAGTTCCTACAGCTTATTGTATTTAAGAATGTTGCTGAAAAAAAACTATACATTCAAATGCTTACCGAAAAGACCCCATTCTGTTGCCTTGTCGATGGTCTCCCCACATTTTGATCTTGTCTGGTAGGCTTCCAGAAATGCCTAATTCACTCTAAGAACACCAAGACAGCACGATCTGTTGAATAAATAACATGGCAATAAGCCACAAGGCAAAGAACACGTCATGTAAGAAAAACACCACTGGTTAGAAGAGGTGTGCATAACATCTGATCAGGATCCACAAATATACAAGACCACAGGCACAAACGAATTTAATTGCTGCGTTTCTCCACATTCAAATTTGCAAGTGTCAAACAACTTCTGAAATCAAACTGTCAATATGGGGGGCAAACAATTTGATATCTGCTTTGATTAACATAAAGCTTCCCAACACACTGTGCTGTCTGACACTATTCGGAGTGCAGGCAGAAATGTGAGAACACCACAATCTATAAACAACAAAGACCATTGCTGAACAACAGTTCGCAATTAATGTTTAATCCAAACTACCTTTGCCAAAAGCTCTTTGCTGTTCAAGGAAACAATCACTCCTATTGGTCTGCTATGGTTACTCTGCCCTCAAAAGTCTACAGATAACAGGGCAGGCTTTGCCAATAAATCACTACAGGAACTGTCCCCCACCACTGCCCTCACCAAGCTGAGCGCCTCAGGTAACATTTGCCTCGATAGACACATAAAATTTCATCCACTTCCTCCCACTAGCCAGGAAGGTGCAGATTTCCTGTCGGCTGCCGAAGCCAGGACTTGAAATGGGAAGTACTTCCATCTTTCCCCCCTCCCCGTCCCCCGTCCCCCCCCCCCCCCCCCCCCCAAAAAAAAAAGACTGCAGCAGAACTAGGGCACAATGAGGCAGGTACCAACCTGCTGGTCTCAAACCTGCCCTGGCTAACCTGGTTGCAGTGGTTCAGGAGGGCAGCGGAGACACCAGACCGAGGTCAGGAGATCTTGCTACACAGCAGCTCAAAAGCAGGATTAAACTCACCGCAGCTGTTCGGTGGAACAGGAGACAGTACAGTCACCACCAAGCCTGGCTAGAGTAGCTAATCTCGAAGAATAGCACGCAAGATCCTTTTTCTTCTGCTTCCAAAGGTCAGCGCTGCCATACCGGCAGCAAGTCAATCGAGCAGGTTATGACATACACCAGGAAGTGACTCCATGGGTCACAGAATCATACAGTCATAGAATCATAGAATTGTTTGAACTGGAAGGGACCTTCCAAGCTCATCCAGTCCAACCCCTGCCATGACCAGGGCCATCTTCACCCAGCTCAGGTTGCTCAGAGCCCCATCCAACCTGGTCTGGGATGTCTCCAGGGCATCCACCACCTCTCTGGGCAACCTGGGCCAGTATTATATCACCCTCATTGTAAACAATTTCTTCCTCATGTCCAGCCTCAATCTCCTCTCTTTTAGTTTAAAACTATCGCTCCTTGTCCCATCGTTACAGGCCCTGCTAAAAAAGTCTGCCCCCATCTTTCTTATAGGCCCCTTTTAAGCACCGAAAAGTGCAATAATATCTCCCTGGAGTCTTCTCTTCTCAAGGCTAAACACCCCAACTCTCTCAACCCGTCCTCCCAGCAGAGCTGTTCCAGCCTCGGATCATTTCTGTAGCTTCTCTGGCGCTTCTGCAACAGGTCCATGTCTGTCCTGTGCTGAGGACCCCAGAGCTGGATGCAGTTGCAGGGGGGTCTCACCAGAGTGGAGCAGAGCAGCAGAATCACCTCCTTCCACCTGCTGCCCACGCTCCTTGTGATGCAGCCCAAGATATGACTGCCCTTCTGGGCTGCATGCACACATGCCAGCTCATGTCCAATCTCTCATCTTCTTGTACCCCCAAGTCCTTCTCCGCAGCCTGGATTGATATACCGGGGGTTTCCCTGACCGAGGTGCGAGACCTTGCACCTGGCCTTGTTGAACCTCATGAGGTTCACATGACTCCACTTCTCGAGCTTGTACAGGTCCCTCTGGATGGCATCCTGTCCCTCAGGTGTGTTAACTGCACCACTCAGCTTGGTGTCACCTGCAAACTTGCTGAGGGTAGACTCAATCCCACTGTCTATGTCATTGATGAAGATGTTAAACAGTGCTGGTATGGACCCCTGAGGGACACCACTTGTCACCAGTGTCCATCCAGACATCGAGCCATTGACCATTACTCTCTGGATGTGACCATCCAGCCAGTTCCTCATCCACCAAACAGTCCACCCATCAAATCCATACCTCTCCAATTCAGAGAGAAGTATGTTGTGGGGGACTGTCCTGCACCAGCCAGTGCTCGTGAGGAGGTTGGGGACAGTAAGGCCTGGCAGAGTGCTGGTGAGTGTGGGGGCTGATGAAGGCAACCAGTACAACAACCTGCTCATCCACTTGCCATAGGGACGTTTCTAAAGAAACAGGTTACCAGCTACTCAAGCCCGAGGGCCCTGGTCTGCTCACGTTTTACACGATTCTCAATGCAGCAAGAACGTCCATAGTTCCAAAGATTTCCTCCATAAGAAGTAGCATTTTTTTGGTCTTTCTCAGAGGTGAATCTGAGAGAACTGACACTGCACTCTCCACAGAGAGGACAGGTGAGCAGAGATGGTTACGGCAGTCACCACTACAGGTGGCTGGCATCAGCCAGTCCTTTTATCTATGATCTTTTACAGCCTGAAGACATCTAGAGCAGTGCTTCTTGCTGTTTCTTGTTCTTCCTTTTTTGATTTCTTCCCCCACTCAAGTTCTCATCAAGTCAACAAGCTTACCAGTGCTTAAAAAAAAAAAAAAAAAAAATCCCTTGCCAGCTGGGAATTGTTTGAACATAATATTCAAATTATCAGACAGGGAAAAAAATACTGTTGGACTGAAATGAGGCCTGGTGTAGATCAGCTGAGCTGTGCAGCCACATCCACAAGGATGAGGTCACAGTTCAATAACACGGGCAGCAGCACCAGCTCCCACAGTCCCAGTTCAGTCGATATGATTTCCGCCCTCTGCTCTGCCTCTGGCAAGGCATAATGTGTTAGTTGTGCCAGCTTGTGCTTTTTTGGGTCTGCACCATGGATGACCCTCCGAAAGAGTTATATTTAACACAGGTTATTTCAGCGATACAGTTTACTACACAGCCCCACAAAGCAGGGTAATAGCAAACTGCTGGACGGGGACGGAAACTTCTTGGACTGGCTTCCACCAACGCCAAAACCTCCCACACATAACACCCTGCCACAACCACTCCAAAAGGCGCACGCTGCGCCCAGAGACCATCAGGATTCACCCTGCTGCTGCAGGCAGGTACAGTCGGCTCAGTTCCCACCTCTCTGCTCGCAAGCAGACACCAGAGACAGGTCAGCATGAGTAAAGCTGTTTGCCAAAGACACACTAAGCCTGGGGCCAGGCCAACAGCAAAGTATGGCAAAAATCCACCCTTGGGTGTGAGGAACTGCACCGATTAGTCTTGCCACAGTTCAAGTCACAACCACACATCTGAGGGAGATGGCACATAGGACATTTCAACCACAGAACACACAACATGGTCCAGCTACTCACAGAGCCCAGATTTAGCGTTCTTTTAAGACAATAATTAGCTGTTAACAATTATACTGAATATTCAGGAGGGCTTTTGAAAAGCATCTTGAAAGTATGGCATTTTATTTCCTTCCTCTCCCAGCTGGCTGTTTCCTGGTAACAAAGCCTTGGCTCCAGTGAAGAGACAGAAGGTGTCTCCAAGGAGGGGAAGCTCTTTGGTGGCCTTTGTCTCCCCAGTCTCCAGTGGTCCCACAGCTCTCCCAGCAGACAGGAGAGTCTGATGCAGATCCAGATGCTCCCTGGCAGTTACACCCTGACAGCAGACTCTTCTGCATCTCTTATTTCAATTTACGTCTTACTACGGTTGAGTAACGGCATTGTACATCAGAAGCACGCAACTGAGCCAGACTAGGAAGCTGGCCTTCTTAAGGAATAATTAAAGATTTCTGGCAAGGGGCAGAGGGAGGAACGCCAGCACAGACCTCCAGCACCTCCTCACTGACTTACACCCAACTTTGCACCTTGTTTTCCAAATCTGCGGGGAGACAGCATAAACTACTGACTGATTAGGCAAGGTGAAGTTTCAAAGAGATGCTATTTCCAGAAAAATACTCTGATACTTACAATTCCTCTTCAAACATATTTTGCCAAGGCTGCCAGACTTGGTATTTATAGACCAAGAGGAAATCAAACACAGAACTACAGACAGGACTACGCTCAATGAACAGAGGAAATAATTTGCTGTGGAACAACTGGCGGTGCTCAGTAAAGTTTTTGTAAGGCTAAAGAAAGGAAAAAGCCTCTGTGAAATGCAAATATTGCAAGACATAAACATGTCACTGAAGTTCGACAGTGAAAGGAGAGAGAACCATTTCGGCTCTCCTGGGTATCAGGCTGGAGTTTTTCACTTAAAGGGGTATGTGTGCTTTTCAGCTGAATTATACTTTTAAAAAGATGTATTGGAAACAATTAGGTGAATTTCTAACACCCACCCCCATTACTATCCTGACCTTGCCTGTCCCAAAGGACTTCATGAGCACATTCTCAACTCTCACACCACCAACACCCTGCTGGGACAGTGAAGGGGATTCAGCAGGATTTCCAAAATAATACCACACCAGCAACAACAGCAAACTCTTGTGGTGCCAGTTGTTTAAAAAAACAAAACAGGAGAGCTCACCGTTATTGCTCCCAGCAGTTCACAACCACAAAGTAACCAAGCGACATCCTGCCTCCATCTGAGCCTTTATTTACAGTTCAAAATGCCATTCAGCCCCTCTTGGGGGTTATTGTCAGCTAATCAATCTCCAGCAGCAAGCCCCGTCACCTTCCTCTGCCTCCCAGTGTGAACCTGGACCACTTTTCATCCACCCCTTTTAAAAACACAAGTGTCCTGGGACACTTTTCACAGAAATGCATATAATATGGTATGAAAGATGCCCTAATTTTGACCAGGGCCTCACAATAACAGAGAGATACCCAGAAACACCACAACCACTAACAGTGGCACAAATGGCAGCTCAAGCGTCAGGCACGGCTGTGGGGACACCCCGGGGTACCCCCGGACCGGGCTGCCCGAGCCCGCACGCAGCCGCGGGGTCACGCCGGGGCACGGAGCCGGGACCTGCTACCGCAGCCGAGGCAGCCCCAGCTCGGACTGACCCCCGGCACGGGGAACCCCAGAGAGACGCCCCCCGATCCTGAGGAACCCCACTGGGGGAACCCCCGCCTCCTCTATCCCAGGCGGCCCCGAGGAAGGGCCCACCGCCCGCTCCTCTATCGCGGACAGCACCACGGTGACAGTCCCACCCCGGGAGACCCCCAGGAGACGCCCCGCCTCTCTCCCCTCTGGCGGCGGGATCCCCCTCTGCCCCAGCGGACACCCCCGAGCCCCTGCTTCCCTATCCCAGGCGGCCTTACTGAGGACTCTGCTCCGCCTCTGCACCCAGGAGACGCCCCCGCTCCGCTCCCGCACCCCGGGACACCCCCCTCCGTCGCCTCACGCCAGGCCCCGCACCCGCGCGCCCCTCCCCCGCCAAGCCCGCGAACCCCGCCCAGTTCCGCCAAACTGGACGGCCCCCAAACTCCCCGCCCACCGCGACCACCACAGCCGCCGCTCCCCCGGCGGGCCCGGGCCGCCCCTCACCTCCGCCGCCGTCGCAGCCGCGGCCTCCGCGCCAGGCCCAGCGCACCCACAGCGAGACACCGGAACTTCCGCCCCCCTGCGCCCCCGCGGGGCACTCTGGGAAGCGGAGTCCCGCCCCGCCGCACTAGCACTACCACTCCCGCCATGCCCCGCGCGGCAGGGCTGTGGGCGGACTCCATCTCCCAGCACGCTCCGCGCGGCTGGAGCGGCCTGCCGGGAGTTGTAGTCGAGAAGGGGCGGGGCAGCGGCCGCGGGGAGCGCGTCCTGCCTACAGCTCCCATGATGCCGCGGGGCCGGTGCCCGACCTGGTGACGGTGGGGCCAGGCCCGAGCAGGCCGCGGGGGCGGATCCCGGCGCGCCGGTGCCGCGATGCCGGGGGTGCCGCGGCGGAAGGTGGTTGCCCGCCGCCGGTGTCGTTCCCCCCGCCTCGTCTAGGCCGTGCTGGGGGCTGCCGGGCGGCCTCCGCCGCAGCTGCGCCCGCCGCGCTGCCCGCCCGGGCCTCCGGTGCCGACGGGAGGAGCCGCGCAGGTGGTCCCGGTGCGGGAAGTGCGGGGTGGTCCCGGGCCTGGCACTTCCCCAGAGCACCGGCAGCGGTGGCCCTCCGGGCGGGAGAGGGGCCGGGGCAGGCCCCGCACTGTGCCGCGGGGGTCCCGGGGACACCCCGGCCCGCGGGGACAGCGGTGCGGCCGGAGGGGTCGGGGCCCTGACCTGCAGCCCAGCGCCCTCCAGGGCTGCCGGGGGCTGCAGGCTTTTGGGGGCGTGTCCAGCCCCCCAGGTGCGGCGTTCCCGGCTGGGGCTGGGGGTGTCACAGCCAAGCCGGGGCTCTCCGGCCCGCCCGATGTCGCGCTCTGGGGGGCTCCGGCAGCGAAGCAGCGCGGGGTCCCGGCCCAGCCGCTTTCCTGCACTGCTGTGTGCGTGTGTTGGCTGCGGGGCCGGTTTCCCCGCGGGGCAGGGAGAAGGCGCGGGCCGGAGGCCCCAGGGCTGACCCGGGGGGCAGGGGCTTGAGGGGGCATCGTGCACCCCGGGGAGCTGTGCCACCTGAGCGGCTGTGGCCTCGGGAGGAGCGTCACCAGCCTGAGCTCATCTCGGCCACCTAATCCAGGCCAAGGAGTGCCATAAAACCCGCCCTGTGCAAATAAGAGGCCTCTGGCATCGAGCAGGGCCGGCTCCCTTCCCCCTCGCTGCCAGGAGGGAGCCTGAGCGGCTTTCCCAGCACTCAGGGGAAATTGGGGCCAAGCCTGGATGAAGGTGCTGGGGCTGGGGAGCTGGAAGGAGCCAGGGCCACAGGCGGAAGGAAATCCTGCTGGATTGGAGCGGCTTTCCTGACATCTCAACAGAGCTCAGTGCTGCCTGCTGAGCCAGCAGGAGTGGGCCGAGGGTGCTGGTGAGGCCCCACTTGAGAGTAGAGCGTTTCAGGGCCTGTTTTGTGGGTGAGAGCGCAGAGGGGTGACGCTGTGGGTGACACGCAGGTCCTGCCCTGAGGAATGGCTGCAGATGTCCAGAAGAAGAAAAGCTGGGAAGTGCCCAACGGGTCCCTGGCGCCGGGAGATGGGCAGCATGCGGAGCGGTCCGAGAGCCCCACGCCGGGGCTGGCACAGGGGACAGAGCCAGGTATGGGGCAGAGCTCGACATGGGTGTGAAACCAGTTCTTGTTGTGCAGGATGGGCCCTCCACAGCCCCACAGGCAGGGGGAGATGGGCCCCCTGGCAACTCCCCACCAGCAAAACCTGCACCCCTGGGTGCCATGGGATGGGGAGGGGAGGCCAGCACCCTCCCTGCAACCCCGTATCACTTTTGTGTTGTCTGTCCGCTCGCTGCCTCAGCGTGGGGGACAAGCAGACAGACACTGCATGGTCCATTGTCTGCAGGGGCAGGCCAAGAGGGAGCCATGTTCGTGCACACCCGTTCCTATGAGGACTTGACAAGTCCCGAGGACGGGGCAGCCACAGTGCGGAGCCCAGAGGAGGGGCGGGGGGAGCCAGCCGAGCCCAGCAGCATGGAGCAGATCAGCAAGGACTTCAGCGAGCTGAGCACGCAGCTGACGGGCATGGCCCTTGACCTGGAGGAGGAGATGAGGCCGAGCAAGGAGGGGAAGCTGGAGCCGTCCCCGCAGACCACCCGCCGCGACTCGGTACTGTCCAGCAAGGAGGAGGAAGACGTGACCATGGATGCCTGGCGCATGCACAGGAAGCACGTCTTTGTGCTGAGTGAGGCGGGCAAGCCCGTGTACTCTCGCTATGGCTCTGAGGAGGCCCTCTCCAGCACCATGGGCGTCATGATGGCCCTGGTGTCCTTCCTGGAGGCCGAGAAAAATGCCATCCGGTCCATCCATGCAGGTACCACCCTGGGGGGGAGTGGGACAGGGGGTTGTCACAGCTTTCCCAACTGTGCCTCTGGCACCGTGGGCCACATTAGCTGTCCCCAGGGGCAAATTGATTACTGGGGCGGGGGGGAGGGAGGGGGGTGCTGCAGCCTGGCTCCCTCTTGCAGCCCTGGGGAGCCAGGCTTAGCTGTCTGTCCCCGGCCCCCCGGGGACTCCCTCCCAAGCAGATGGCTACAAGGTGGTCTTTGTGCGGAGGAGCCCTCTGGTGCTGGTGGCAGTGGCACGGACCCGGCAGTCGGAGCAGGAGATTGCCCACGAGCTACTCTACATCTACTACCAGATCCTGAGCCTGCTCACCTGGACCCAGCTCAACCACATCTTCCAGCAGAAGCAGAACTACGACCTGCGCAGGCTCCTGGCTGGCTCAGAGCGCATCACCGACAACCTGCTGGACCTCATGGCCCATGACCCCAGCTTCCTCATGGGCGCTGTGCGCTGCCTGCCCCTGGCAGCCAGTGTCCGGGATGCTGTCAGCACCAGCCTCCAGCAGGCCAAGGCCAAGAGCCTGGTCTTCTCCATCCTCCTGTCAGGGAACCAGCTGGTGTCTCTTGTGAGGAAGAAGGATCAGTTTCTCCACCCCATTGACCTCCACCTGCTCTTCAACCTCATCAGCTCTTCTTCCTCCTTCCGGGAGGGTGAAGCCTGGACTCCCATTTGCCTCCCCAAGTTCAACTCCAGCGGCTTCTTCCATGCCCACATCTCCTACCTGGAGCAGGATATGGACCTGTGCCTCCTACTGGTCTCCACTGACCGCGAGGACTTCTTCACCGTCTCCGACTGTAAGCGGCGCTTCCAGGAGCGCCTGCGGCGGCGGGGGGTGCACCACGCTCTGCAGGATGCCCTGCGCACCCCATTCTACAGCGTCGCCCAGGTGGGCATCCCCGACCTCCGGCACTTCATCTACAAGTCCAAGAGCTCTGGACTCTTCACCAGGTGAGGCCCTAGGGGAAGCATTGGGGGTGTGGGACAAGTCTTCTCTGTGAACGCCCTTCTCCAGGGGGCTAACAGGGTGCTGTGTTCCTGCAGCCCCGAGATTGAGGCACCCTATGTGCGGGAGGAGGAGAAGGAAAGGCTCCTGGGGCTCTACCAGTACCTTCACAGCCGGGCTCACAACTCTTCACGGCCCCTGAAGAACATCTACTTCACGGGCCCCAGGGAGAACCTCCTGGCGTGGGTAAGGGCTGTGTGCAGGGTGTGGGTGAGCCCAGCTTCTCCAGTCCTGCATGGTGGAGTGAGGGGGTGGTGACACAACACACCATCAGCTCCATGGTCCCTATGGTTACCCCAGCCCATGTGTGGTCCTTTGGGGGTCAGCCTGTCACTGTGTACCTCTGTGCCAGGAAGGGAGGGGCAAGGACAGCAGCTGGGACCGGTGAGCTCTGTCACTGCGGGCTCTGCCATGTGCTGTTGTGAACTCCCCCATGCCATGGAGAAAACTCACTGTGGGTGCAAAACATGGGGTTTGGTCCTCCCACTTCTGAGCAAATGAGGCGCCACCCATATAGGGTACCCTGCTGCCACCCCGTGTCCCTGCACTGGAGCCCCTGTGCCTGCTTCCCATTCCTGTGAGGGGAGGATGCAGAGCCAACCCCAAGTGAGGCACAGACATGTGCCCAGCAGATAGCCGTTTTTTTCACGCAGGTAACCAGCGCCTTTGAGCTCTACATATGCTACAGTCCCCTGGGGACCAAGGCCGGCGCCATCAGTGCTGTCAACAAGCTCATGAAGTGGATCCGCAAG
Source organism: Streptopelia decaocto (assembly GCF_964273445.1). Lineage (NCBI taxonomy): Eukaryota > Metazoa > Chordata > Aves > Columbiformes > Columbidae > Streptopelia > Streptopelia decaocto. The sequence goes on from NC_138662.1 coordinate 7,450,017, forward strand.
GAGGAAGACAGACTCTTCATCCTCACACCCCAGACATACTGACAGACGTTGCCCAGGGCATGGTGCCAGCCAGGGGAGCCCCTGCGGTGCCGGGGCTCCTGTCCCCCAGAAAAGCTTGGGCAATGAGTCCAGGGGAGAGGGCATGGTGGGACCCCGGAGCTTGGGGAAACCCACCCATGGGACTGTCCAACCTGGGTGTTAGAGCCAGAGCGCACAGCTGCTGGAGGAAGGGGTGAGCAGGACTTTCTCTCAACCGCAGGCAATGCCCCCCTCTGGGGGGCCTGCCCTTCCTCTGTGGCCCCTGGCCCCATTCCTCCTTATGGATGTCCTGGAGCAGGGCTCCTGGTACCTGGGGTTGCTGGAGGGCAGCTGAGCCCCTGGGCCTGGCACCCTCCTCTCTGCTGTCCTGGGGCTGTGATGAGGGTGGGTGTCCCTGGGGAAATGTAGCAGCACTCAGGGGACCCCTATGCTGCTGTCCCTGCAGGTGGTGGGTGATACCAGCCAAGTGGGGGACAGGGCTGGCCCAGGGAATGCGCTGCTCCTCTCCCTGCCCTGGGGGAGCCAGAACCCCAAGTGCCAGGCAGCCCCTGGCAGTCCCACAGCTGTCCCCAGCAGGTTCCATTCCCTTGGCATCTGTGTGAGCCTGGACCCTTCCCACCATGACCTGGGGACACTGGCAGGCAGGGTGGCAGGTCAGCCTGCCCTGGCCAGGGCAGCGGCATCCTGCTTCCTCCCCCACAAGCACAGAGCAGCCCCAGAGAGGCTTGGAGTACCAGGGTGCTCATCGTGGTGCTTGTGGGCTCGGTGCTAGCTCCCAGGCAGTGGACCCTACAGGGTCAGCTCAAGCACTGCCCCCTGGACAGCCCCCCGGCATGGGGTGCTGGTGAACCCCAGCCTGAGGAGGGTCTTCCCCTTGATGCAGGGGCACCTGCCCCCAAACCCAGCCCCTTGAGCCAGCTGCGCTGAGCTTGCTGCATGGGGGCCACCTCCTCACCAGCCATCCCCAGGCACCGGTGTGGGGCTGAGCACCCATGAATGCTGCTGCACACCAGGCATGGCCTGACCCCGTCTTTTGGGGCTGTCTGATCAGTGCTGGGATGGGTGTTCAAGGAGGGGCAAAGCCACCGGGGTGGCACCGAGACACCGAGGGAGATGGGAAGGATCCATCAGAGCTAGTGCAGGGACTATTCTCCTGTATTTATGCTCCTGCCAGAGTGTAATTGCTTGTCTTTGCTCATAAACGTTATCTGGACCCTAAGCCAAGTCTTTGTCACATTCATGAGTGTGTGCTGGGGGCGGTTTACAAATGGCCATGGTGGTAGGGAAGTTTGGTCCAAGTTTGGATACAGTGCAGTCCAGCCCTGGGGACCCGCTGGATGCCGGGAAAGCTGCCGAGGAGCGGCGCAAGGCAGCCAGGACTGTGCTGGAAGTGCTGGTGGGAGGGTGGGAGCGGTGAACACCCTGGGATGGGCTGGCCAGAGCCAGCTCATGTCGAAACTGAGCGGGAGCTGCGCAGCCGGAGGAAGGAGCTATTGGGTAAGGCCAGCATAACCACCAGGCCTTGCACAATGCGGGGGCGGGAGCCTGGGAGCGCTGAGCCTGCCCAGGTGGTGAGGGCAGGGGAGCCCGTTTTCAGCATGTTCAGCCCCTTCTGGGACCAAGGTCCCCCCAGCAGCATGAGGCGGTGCCCTGCTCGGCTGGAGAAGTCCATGTGCGCAGCCTGAGGGCAGCAAGGCGCTTGGAGGGCAAATCTGTGCAGCACATCAGTATGTAGTAAGATGTTCAGCTCCTTGCTTCAGGCTCCAAATGGAGATTTAATGAAATGAATAGTTTGAAAGCACCAGCCTAAACATAATTATAGCAGGATGTGTTACTGAGATTGTAACCTTGAGTTGTACAGTAACTGTAGAGATCGTATTCCCCAGGGAAATCTCCCAGCAAATTTAAAAGGATAGACAGTAATCTAGCAACCCAGACCACATGTGTGGTTAAGGTACATACAAGGCAGAAGCACTGATATACACATTGCAGAAGCAATATCATCCATTTGTACTTCTGAAGATACCTCAGGAAAAACTGGGAGGTGTTCAAGTGCTCAAGATGACAGCTGTCATTCCAGAAGTAGTCAAGTTTTCAGTTATGAACTGTAGTTGTTTGACCTATGGAACACAATTTCTTAGATATGCAAGCTACTCTCAAACATAGATGATTTTTATTTAGAGTGTTTAGGATAACCTACAAATATCTGGACGTAAGAATAAGATGTATTCAGAGTTACAAATACATAGATGTCTATATGGAAAAAATGTAATGCAATTTTTTTAAAGGATTTTATGAAAATATTAACATTTTACTTGTCAAAGAAGTACAATTTCAACCAAAACATTTGAAAGTCCTTTGTTTTGCATGAATAAGAATGTATTTTTCCACACAATCACAGAACAGTTGGGGTTGGAAGGGACTCTTGAGATCATCCAGTCCAACCCACCTGCTATAGCAGGTTCACCAGAGCAGGTCACACAGGATCATGTCCAGGTGGGTTTCGACTGTCTCCAGAGAAGGAGACTCCACACCCTCTCTGGAGGCCTGTTCCAGGGCTCTGGCACCTTCATAGTGACGTTTCTCCTCATATTCAGATGGGACCTCCTGTTTCAGTCTGTGCCCATTGCCCCTCATCCTATCATTGGGTACCACTGAAGAGTCTGGTCCATCTTCTTGACATCCACTCTTGAAATATTTATAGGCATTGATGAGATCCCCTCTCAGCCTTCTCTTCTCCAGGCTGAACTGACACAGCTCTCGTAGTCTTTCCTCATAAGAAAGATGGTCCAGACCCCTCATCATCATTGTGTTCCTCTGTGACTATTCTTTTGAAGGAAGCAAACAAAAGTACTTGTGATTTTGCCTGAAAGCTACAATTAGCACCAATTTAGCTAAAAGTATGTAAAAAATAAATTTTTATCCAGCTGTAATTATGTGACAATGAATTGGTGAGAATATATGACCATTTGTTATGCCTATGTGAAACAGGAAATATTAAAATCCCATTTTGTCAATGGAGATTGAGAGACAAAGAGCAGGAGAGCTGTACTTTTCACTTCTTATTTTTTTATTATTTCTGGGAAATTTTTTCAGTTATAATGGCTTGGTCTCCCATCTCTCTCTACCCATGCAGATAAACTTTTCAGAAAACTTTGGAAGTACTTTGATTTTAAAGTTCAGATGTCTTCTAGGACAACAGGGTTGTAGTTTTGAAATTAGACTCTCCCTCTGTTTAGGTTTGCACCTAGAAGTAAGGAAGAACAAGTGCGTGGAATGCTATTCCAGACATTTCCCATAATTTCAGCCTACGGGAAGACACACACTGCTGCAACCAGATGAGTGCCTGCTCCTTTTTGTATTCATCCTATTGCATTTGTGGTGAATTCAATCACCGTGCACTGAAATACCCTGGAAAATGAAGCAGTATGTGTAGGGCTTTGCTGCAGGGATGTCTCTATGAAGATTTACCTGATTCAGGCTCCTGTGTCTGGTTACTTAAGCTGTAAAGCTCAAACTTAAATGTCTTTCTCAAAGTTACCTAAGTCATATTGTGGAGGAAATAATTTCAGTTGATATCTTCAAAGTTGGTATCCTCCCGTTCACCTTTGGTACACTGATTAGAAACTGTCTGAGGCAACAGGTTAATGCTTTAACTCTTCCTGAACTCAACAGCTGTGACAGTTTCCAGCGTGGTGCCTCTTACCAGACAATTTGCAGTTGAGCTGCAGCACGGGAGCTGCTTCCCCCGAGCCCCGGGCCAAGTGCTACCAGGTGTTTAGCTCTCTAGCTCTGAGGTCTGATGGGCTGAAGGCAAGAACTGGGGAGATATTTTTTCCTCTTGTTGGTTCTCCACATCCTTTTCTACATATGGAAAAGTACTGATTTATGTGGAAAAAATACCCTTTGCCTTGGCAGAGGGTAGCTCTCCTATCAGCGATTCTTTTTTCTCTCTCTTTAATTTTGTTCTTTGAATCCAGTTTCTGATAACACTGTAAAGCAACCTCTCCTGAAGGTTGTTTTAATAGAGACTTTCAAGGGTTTTTTTAATGTGAATTTTCTCCTGGTGCCATTTAATCTCACAAAGTATGATTTCCTTGTCATTATCCCAGTGAAAGTTCCAACAGGAAAGGTCTGATTTCAGTGTAACTCTGGGGCTGTATTGTAAATTCTCTGATTCAAAATTTTTTCTTAGCTCCAGCCCCCCAGCTGCTGTAACGTACAGGTGCACATGGGAAATGCACACAAGGCATTCAGAGTTCCTGTAAAACGCTCAGCTGTTGTGAAGAGTGCAGGCTGGATGCCCTGGCATCGCACAGTTCTCCCTTCCTACTCTCGGAGCTCATGCTTGAGGACGGGTACAGCTGCCTTGGGTCCCACGTGGCTTGGTGATGAGCACTGAGTGCAGCAAGAGCAGGAGAGCACATAGTGCCTCTTCATTTTTACCCTTCAGAAAAACAACAAAAATACTCTCTGCACTTATCTGTATGACATATAAGGTTGTATGTTGCTTTAAGTGTTGCTTCAGCTGTCTACTAATTAACTCAAGGAAAACAGCATTTTTTTCTTTCAAGATATAGTCAACCATTTTCTTAGATATATCAGAATGAAAAACATGCATAAGCAAAGATGCTAGGATTTTGTGGAAAACCCAACACCAAATATACGATTTCGGTTTTTTCCCCTTAACTTTTACAATGAGAAAAAATAGCAAAAGCACTGTAAACATTGCTTGTACCACGAAGAAAAAACAACTCCTCTGAGCCACAATTCCTCATAGTCCCTTCTGATACCAGTGCAGGTAACAATCCTGACCAGTGAGTGCAAACCCTGACATTTCCCCGTGTCTTCCACACACAGTCATGGGGCTGCCCACAAATAAGCTCTGCTGCAATCTACAAGACAATGTAAAAACTTCTTGTCCTCTTCTCTGTACATGCAGTCTCACAACATTACTCCCAACAACTGTCAGGACTCATCATAATAGCCCTTTCTTCCTTTAGTAAAATAATTTCTAACCTAATGTTTTATCTAAATTAATGTATTTCTTCACAACCACTCTCTTTCCTCAGGAACTATTAGAAAATGTTCAAAAAGACATTTATAAACATTTATTTCTAGTTACTACTTAATCAGCATCTCTTTCATTATTATGCTTCACTTCTGTAAGTGTCTTTATGTAATTTGGACTTTATTTCACTGACATATTTAAGACTTTTTTTCCCTTTTAACTGCAATTGCTTAGAAATTTCACCATGTTAGCACAATTTTCCCTTGGATTAAGTATTTTTTATTTATGAGTTATTACATATCATACTAGTTTCCTGCAATTAATAGTATGATCCATAGAAAATGATCTGCTTTACCAATATAGTAGTGTTTTCTGGAAGCCATACCTCAGGTTTTCAGCATCCTGAATCACAGAAATAAAATATGTGAACCATGAAGCATTCATGAAAGGCACTTTCTACTTTTCATATATATCTAGTTTTCATATCTGGGACACATAAATTGGATATATGGGATGCATTGTATTTTACTTTTTACAGGATGGGGAGGTTGCAAACAGCAGCACCAGCTGCCTCCACGGAAAAAAAAAACACCTGAGCATTGGGCCACAACCAAAAAGCAAAGTAAATGGGTGGGGGGGACGGACTCACCATGGGGCTCCGAGAAGGACAGGGAGTAGATGACGGATTCCCCCAGCACTGAGAAGAGCAGGCGGCTGCCGTCGGGGCTCCAGCACCCTGTCTGTGGGACACAGGGCCCTGTCAGTGCCCAGCACCCACCCCAGGGTGCCCAGGAGGGTTTAGCGGCTCTAGAAAGCAGTATCTACACTGGGAGGCAACACCACCAGGCGGGCCGACCCGGGGGCGGCCCCGTCTACCCGCCACCCGGGGGCGGCCCCGTCTACCCGCCACCCGGGGGCGGCCCCGTCTACCCGCCACCCGGGGGCGGCCCCGTCTACCCGCCACCCGGGGGCGGCCCCGTCTACCCGCTCCACTCCACCTTGGTGGCTGCACTGGACTCTCTCCAGCAGTTCCCTGTCCTGCTGGAACTGAGGGGCCACAACTGGACACAATATTCCAGGTGTGGTCTCCCCAGGGCAGAGCAGAGGGGCAGGAGAACCTCTCTGACCTGCTGACCACTCCCTTCTAACCCACCCCAGGTACCATTGGCTTCCTGGTCACAAGGGCCCAGTGCTGGCTAAGCCCACAGCACCCGGGATTCCCAGCTGGTCTCCCATCCAAGTACTGACCGGGCCCGACCCTGCTCCGAGATGCGGCCGCAAACCAACGCGTTGTTGAACTCGTAGAGGGTGATGTCGCCGGGGGGCGGCGGGTGGGGGAACAGCGCTAAGGAACACATGGCTCCGCAGCTCCTGGCGGGGGGAGCGGGCACAGACGTGTTGAGAGGCTGAGAGACGCGACCCCCCCGCTCCGGAACCCCTCACACCCCCACCCCGGGTAAACCCCCGCCCAGTGAAGCCCGGGACGAGCCAGAGGTGACGCTGGGGAGTCCCGTTCACCCCAAGACCCCGACCCCACCCCCGCGTCCCTACGAGCCCCTTCCAGCCCCACCGCCCCCCCCCGTACCTCGGCACGACCCCCGCTGCCTCCCCAGCCCCACTATGTACCCCCCACTCACCAGCCCGCGCCCACACGCCGCCTTCCCGCGCTGTCCCGCGGCGGGTGGGGGGGATTTAAAAGGGCAACGACCCCGCGGGCAGCACAGCGGGGGTGGCGCCCCCCTTCCCCGGTCTGCCTCCGCCGTGACTCTCCGACTGGTTCTTCCCTTCGCAGAGAACCCCGTGCGGTGAATTAGGGGCTCCCCCAGTTCACGGGAAGGGCCGAGAAATTGGTGGGGACACCATAAGGGACATTGCCCCTTTAAGGGAGGCGGTGCTTCCCTGACGGGGGCGGGGAAGTGGCACGTGGTGCTGGCTGCGCAGGTGGAGCTTAGAGGAGCCTGCACCCCACCCCCGGTGTCTCAGCACCCCCGGTGGGGTCCTGCACTTCCCCACATGGGGTCCCCGGGTCACCTACGTGTTCTGCACCGCCCCCCGTGTCCTGCATCCCCGACATGGGGTCCCCGGGCACCCCCGTGTCCTGCACCTCCCCGTGTCCTGCACCCCCCCGCGGTGTCCAGCACTCCTGTGGGGTCCCACACCCTCCCGTGGGGTTCAGCAGCGCCCCCCCGCGCTTTCCCGCACCCCTCCGTGGGGTCCCCGGGCACTCCCTGCCCTGTCACCCTGCTCACCGCACCCCCCGGACTTGGGGATGCCCCAGGCACATCGTGACCCTCCCGTGGGGGAGTTGCTGACTTCCGTGGGTGTCCCCCCCGTGCGCCTGTCCCGTGGGTGTCCGTGTCCCCCCACCCCATACTCAGGTCCCGTGGGTGCCGGGTCCCATGGGTGTCCATGTCCCCCCACCCCTGGGTCCCACGGGTGCCCGCATTTCCCCAGGCAGCGCAGTGGGTGCTGCGCCCCCTCTGCTCTCCCCCCACCTTGGATCTCTCCCAACTCCTCTTTTCGGGCTCTCGATTTCCCTTCCTCCCCCCTCTCCCTTTCGGCTCGCTTTTTTTGTATTTATCTCTGTGTTTTCCTTAGCGGCCACAAAAGTCATTTTAATTTTTTCAGGATATTCAATAAACGCTGCGGCGGAGGGGGGGGCTGCGGCGGGGGGGGCTGCGGCGGGGGGCCCTGCATTCCTCACCCGTTACCGAGCGAGCGGGGTTTGATCCGAGACACCCATTTGAACGGTGCCGATATCGCGACATCAGAGCCACCGCGGGGCTGGCGTGTCCCCCGGCTTCCCTTGGACCCCCCCTCAAAAAAAATAAGCCCTGATGGGGCAGGAAAAGCTGGTGCTGCCAAAGGCGGGGGGGTGGGGGGCTGACAGGGTTTTTTTTGGGGGGGGTCGTTGGCTGCGTTTGAGCTCCGTGGTTTGGGAGGCTCCAGGCGGTCGAGCCCTTGGTGGCCGCCGGGGTCGGGGTTTGGCTCGAGGAGGGAATCGCTGGCACCGGCCCACCCACGGCGAGCGGCGGGGTTTTGGGGGGGAAAACGACCCCAAAAGAGCAAATCTGTATTTGGGGGGAGTGGAGTTGGGGGGCTGTAGGGAAAGCTGGCACCCACCATCCCGAATTCCCCCGGATGCCACCGTGGGGACGGCTCTGTCACCCTCCATGTGCTGGCACTGGGCTCCACCCTGGAATGGGGACACCTCCGTGCACAGACGTCTTAAAACTGTCAGCAAATGTGTCTGAATTAATGTAAGGTTTTTAATCATTAAAACTGATCCAAGGAGTGTGTAATGGTGATTGCATTCGCAGGTTCAAAAACAAACCCTTGAATGCATATTCCTAACTGCTTGCTCTGATTTCTGATTTCTGGTAGGGAGGGAGAGAAAAGAAGACAGGAATTGCCTGTCACCAATCTCCTGAAAGTAGTAGCTAATCCTGTTATTTTTTAAGGGAATTAGAAGTCTACCTTCATGAGAGACTGTGAGCTGTGAGCTACAACTGAAGAAAGATACCTACCTGTGTCTAGGGGATACAAAGGCCAGATCTATATTAATGAACCCTACTACCCATATGAGGCTTCTAAGACAGCAGGGTGGTCGATATGAATGCCCTGCTCTGTCAGCACTGAAGAATCCCTTCCATTAGAGGTTTATTTGCCTTCTCAATGTATCTATCTTTCTGCATGACTTCTGCAGGGGATATGAAAAACTTTTTTTCCTCTTAGAGTTTGGTTTAAGTAATCCTAGTAACAGTGCATGCTTCCCTCTGCTCTATTTGTGCTCTTGTGACGCTGCAGATAAGTAGAAGCAAAAAAGCTTGGGGAGCCCCGCACGGCCCGGCCGCCCGCCCCGTCCCTCCCCGCCCCACCCCGTCCCGCCCCGTCCTGCCTCGGCGGCTCCGGCCCGACCCCGCTCCGCCCCGGCACTGCACGACACGGCCCGGCACGGCCCGGCAGCGCCCAGGTGAGCTCCCGACACGGCACGGCCCGGGTCGGAACGGTACCGGACGGGACAGAGCGGGACGGGGCGGCCTCGGGGAGGGGCGGGCGGGGCAGTCGGAGCCGCCGGGGACCCCGGTTGGGGAGCGCTCCCGACTCCGGTGAGCTCGGGGGTCGGCGCCCGGCCCCGCGGTACAGGGGGCTCCTGTCCCTGGGGACTGACAGGGAATTTGTCCCAGCCCCGCGGGACTGCCCTGTCCCCATTGCTGACCCGAGGGGCTGGATGGGTCCCTATCCCCGTCCTGGCTCCCGGGGGCCCTCGGGGTCCTTGTCCCCATTCTCATCCCCTGGAGGGGTCTTGGTGGGTTCGTGTGGGGCAGGGAAGCCCCAAGGGAACAGGTGAGGGTACCTGGGAGGTGGCATCTGGTGGGATTTGTCCTCCCGCTGCAGGCAGTCTGGCTTCGCCTCTCATTTGCAGTGTTTGAGAAGAGGTTTGGTGTAGTCTCTCTGCCCCCAGCAGCACCCATTGTGGTCTGGCCCCAGGGGTCTCTGGCACCCCCAGCCCCACGCACAGCTCTAGCACCGCCCCAGGTCCTCACCCCCCTGCAGCAGGTAAACCTCTTTCTCCTCTATTTTGGCAGATGCAATGGTGACCCATCCTCTGTGTGTCCCAACCCTGCTCAGAGCTGAGCACCATCAATAACACCATGCTGGTGGCACCGTGCAGCATGGGGCCGCTGTGCCACATGTGCCTCTTGCTGGCGCTTGCCCTGGCCCCACTGGGCGCCAGTGCCTGGGAGTGTCCCCGCATCCCCTACAGCTCCACCAGGAACTTCTCCATCCCCTATGTGCTGCCTGGCCTCGATGCTGGCAGTCTTGTGCAGAATGTTGCCGTCTTTGCTGACTCCACTGGTCCAGCTGCTGTCTTTGTGGCCATTCGCAACCGCATCCTGCTGGCCAACCCTGAGATGCGGCTCCTTTCCATCCTCATCACTGGCCCAGTGGGCAGCACTGAGTGCCAGATCTGCCGCCTGTGCCCAGCTGTCACAGATGGCCCTGAGGACACAGACAACGTCCTGCTACTGCTGGACCCGTTGGAGCCGTGGCTGTACAGCTGCGGCACGTCACGGCGTGGCCTGTGCTACCAGCACCAGCTGGAGGTGCAGGATGGCGAGGTGGCCATTGCAACCACACGCTGCCTGTACTCAGCCACGGGCAACAGACCCATGTCCTGCCCTGACTGCGTGGCCAGCCCCCTGGGGACTAGTGCCACTGTGGTGGCCACCTCCTACGCCTCTTTCTTCTACCTCGGCTCCACCATAAACAGCAGCGTGGCAGCACGGTACAGTCCGCAGTCCGTGTCTGTCCGCAGGCTGAAGGGCACCTTGGATGGCTTTTCGGATGACTTCCAGTGGCTGACGGTGCTGCCACGCTACCAGGACAATTACACCATCCACTACGTGCACTCTTTTACTGACGGGGACCACGTCTACTTCTTGACGGTGCAGCCGGAGCGGCCGGGCTCTGCGGCATACCACACGCGTCTGGCGCGGCTCAGTACCCGTGAGCACGACCTCCGCCGCTACCGCGAGCTCATCCTCGACTGCCGCTTCGAGTCCAAGCGCCGGCGGCGGCGGCGGCACAGCGGAGAGGGGGACACAGAGCATGACATCGCCTACAACGTGCTGCAGGCTGCCCATGCCACCCGCCCCGGTGCGCGCCTGGCCCGCGACCTTGGCATCAATGACACCGACACAGTGCTTTTTGGAGCCTTCGCCGAGAGCCGGCCAGAGAGCCGGCTGCCGCGGGAGAACTCAGCCGTCTGTGCCTTCCCGCTCCGCCTGCTCGCCCAGGCCATAGAGGAGGGCATGAAGAAGTGCTGCGGCACTGGGCACCCGGCACTGCTGCGTGGGCTCAGCTTCTTCCAGCCAGTGGAGTACTGCCCGCACAACGTGAGTCCTGCGCCCCGGGGGGCTGCGGGTCTGCTGGGAGGTAGAGAGGTGGGTCTGGGATGCCAGGAAGCACTGGTAGAGTGACCAGGGCTGGGCTGGGCAGGGGGAGAGCAGCATCACCCAGGTGTGAGTCAGCCCCACCAGCTGCCCACCACCCCTCGCAGGGACCACCCTGTTTCACCAGCGCCAGCCGCACCAAGGAGGCAGGGTGCTGGTGGGGATCTGGCCACGGTCCCCAACCCGGGCACCCAGCCCTCATAGCCATGTGCTGCAGAGACATGTCCTGGCACTTGAGTGCACTGCCGCTTGCCACACACCCTCCCCTCAGTGTGGTTTCCTGGAGAGCACCAGCTCCAGCCCCTGCAGTGACTGTCCCCAGCGCCAGGTTGTTGATGGCCACCCACTTCAGCTTGTTTAGGTGCATGGCGGGGACAGGGAAGCCACGGGGCCTTGATGCTCCTTGGGCTGGGGTGTGTGGGGTGCCCGGCCACTCCTGCCTTGCCTCCCCGGCCCTGGGGCCGCTGCCGCCTTCTCTGGGTAAATAAACGGCAGGCGGAAGTGCAATTAGTCACCAGGGTTTCTCGCCAGCCACAGCTGTGGGGCAGGAACACTGAGTTCCAGGGACAAGCCCCAGCATGGCCAAGATGGGGATGGGTGGGCACCCTGGCAGGGCCCCCTCTGCAGGCAGGGATCCGCCAGGTACTGTGGCACGAGTTTCGGCATTCTCAGCCAGGCATGGAGTGAGGTGCAGCTCAACCCCCTCCTCTCCCCACGCTGGAGCAGACAGCTCACGGCCGCTGACTCACACCGCTGGCAGGGGCAGCTGGGAGGGGACCCCGGTCCCGCGCATCAATGAGTGGCCAGTGGGGACCCCCCAGTGCCTGGTGACCCCCTTCATCTCCAGCCCCCCTGCCAAGCCCTGGGGAAAGAGAGGGCTGGCTTTGGGGTGCTGGCCCTGCAGTGCTGGCACCATTAACCACATCCAGATGGGATGGGAGGGGAGGACAGGATCTGACGCCACGCAGGGGCTGTGGGAGGGGCTGCAGATGTGTTTTTTTCCAAAAAAAATTTTGTAGCCTGAAGGGGAGTTTGGGCACTTGGCACTCCCCAAAAGACCTTGTGGCTGTAGCTGGTGCCCACCTGCAGGGCGTGGGGGGTCAGGGTGACAGTGCTGGTTGCAAGATGCTCACCCCATGCTCCGCTGCAGGTGAACCTCTCGGCACCGGTGACCAACACCAGCTGCAGGGACCAGCCCACCCTTGTCCCTGCCGCCTCCCATAAGGTAGACCTGTTCAACGGGCATCTGGCTGGTGTTCTCCTCACCTCCATCTTCGTCACCGCCCTGGGGGATGTCACTGTTGCCCACCTGGGCACAGCAGAGGGACGCGTCTTCCAGGTGGGGTGAGGGCCCGGGTGGGATGGGGGGCTCCCAGCAGGGCAGGGGGTGTGCTCAGCCCCCGGCTCTGCTCCACTGCAGATGGTGCTCCAGCGCTCCAGCTCCTACCTCCTCACCTTGGCCAACTTCTCCCTGGGGGAGCCAGGGCCAGTACGGGGTGCCCTGGGGCTGCAAGGCCACTCGCTGTTCTTCACTGCCGGCACCAAGGTGAGTGAGGGGACCAGGGGCTGCAGAGCAGGTGCTGAGCTCCATGTGCCCACTCCTCTCTGCTCTTCATCCCCAGGTGTGGCAGCTGAATGTCACCGGCCCTGGGTGCCGCCACTTCTCCACGTGTCAGCGCTGCCTGCGGGCTGAGCGCTTCATGGGCTGCGGCTGGTGTGGGGACAGGGACGGCTGCACCCGCCGCCACGAGTGTGCCGGCCCCTGGGTCCAGGATAGCTGCCCCCCCATCCTCACTGACGTAGGTCTCCGCCGACATCCCCCTGCACCCCACGTCACTGGGCACTCGGGTGGGGAGGGAGATGGCAAATGGGGTGGCACGTGGTGGGACCTTTGCTCCATCCGGACACCCCACTCCATGGGATGGGTGTTGCACCCTCTAGGGAACGGGATTTCTGGGCTTCTGGGGCTCAGGGCAATGCAGGTGCCTCTCCCGCAGTTCCACCCCAGGAGTGCCCCACTGCGGGGCCGGACACGGGTGACACTCTGTGGCATGACCTTCCACTCCCACTGGGACCCCGACCCTCACCGCAGCCCCACCACCACCTACCGGGTGGCGGTGGGGTGGCGAGGCTGTGCTGTGCTGCTGGAGGAGAGCAGGAGCCACAGGTGTGCCACAGTACTGGGAGAGAATGGCGGCTTAGGGGGGTCCAGGGCTGCCCCCTGGCCAGGGGCTGACCCCCATTTCTGCCCCACAGACCCCTGCCCACCTCCCACCGCAAGGACTTTGTGGATGTGCTGGTGTGTGAGCTGGAGCCGGGGGGGCCAGCAGCGGTGGGGGGCCCGGTGGATGTAGTGCTCACAGTGGAGGAACCTGCCAGACCTTCTGCCTTCCACGTCCATGGCTCCACCACCCTCAGCGGCTTTGTCTTTGTGGTACGGCCCTGTGACCGTGGTCACCCTGGTAGGATTTTAGGTGGGGGGTGTTGGCTCACTCACCACCCAAACCCCTTCTCTGCCCAGGAGCCCACCATCAGCACCGTACACCCCCCATTTGGCCCCCAAGGGGGTGGCACTTACCTCTCACTCCATGGCACCAACCTCTCGGCGGGGAGCAGCTGGCGGGTGATGGTCAATGGCTCTGAATGTCCACTGGCTTGGGAGCCCAGGTATGGCCCGGTCCTGCCGCTGCCAGGCACAGCAGTGTTACTGGCATGGGGACAGGCATGGGGACCCCCTGCAGTCCTGCTGTCCTCTCCAGCCACGGCTGCTGTGTCCCCAGGCAGGGTGATGGGGCGATCCGGTGCGTGGCTCCTGCTGCTGGTGGCCTGGGCACAGCCTGGGTGGCCCTGTGGATTGATGGGGAGGAGTTCCCAGCCCCTCTGCCCTTCCAGTACCGTCCCGACCCCTTCATGTCGGCCATCACCCCCAGCTGCAGCTTTGAGTGAGTGCATGGGGTCCCTCCCCCAGGGGCAGACGGCCCCAGCCTCCACCCCACCCCGGCCGGGCTGGATGAGGTGCTGGAGACCACATGGGCCATGTTAACCTTGGGGGCCACATGCACCCCAAGGACCATGTGCACCTTAGGGCCCATGTGCACCCCAGGGATCATGTACACCCTGGGGACCACGTGCACCCTGAGGGCCACGTGCACCCTAGTGCCCTGATCCCTGCCCGCCACAGGGGCTCGATGCTGACCATCATTGGCACCCACCTGGACTCTGTGTATAGCACCAAGATCCGCTTTGAAGCCAATGGTGTGAGGACCAAAGCTACAGTAAGCACTGGGACAGGAGGCTGTTACCCCCTGGCCCTGCCTGCCCCATCCGTGGGCACCGTGCTGTGCCAGTGCCAGCATCCCCCTGCCCGCAGGAGTGTAAGGGCCCACGGGCACCGGAGCGGCTGCTGTGCCGCAGCCCAGCCTTCCCCTTTGAGACCAAGGTGGAGACGGCTCTGGGGAACCTGAGTGTGCTACTGGATGGTGTCACCAGCCCCTGGCTCTTCCGCCTGCGCTACTACCCCAAGCCCAAGGTCTATCCCTTCGAGAAGGAGGACAGGCGCCTCCGCCTCAAGCCTGGTGATGATGAGATCGAGGTGCATGTATGTGGGGCAGAGGGGAGAGCCAGGGTGGGGGGTTCCACTGCCAGGACCCCCGGGCTGAGGGCACTGTGTCTGGGCAGCAATTGGGGCTGGACACCGTGGCCGCCTGCATGAACATCACCATGACAGTGGGCGGCCAGCACTGCCACCCCAATGTCCTGAAGAACGAGGTGACATGCCGCCTGCCCCGTGAGCTGCGCCTGCGCCCAGCTGGGGCCCCTGTGGAGGTAGGCACCACCTGGGTGGGCACCCCCATCCCAGTGTCCCCCACTCCATCCCCGCTGAGCCCCTGCTCCCCCAGATCTGCGTGAACAGTGCATGCGAGGCGCTGGGCTGGGTGCTGCCCCCTGCTGCCTCTCTGGACCTGGCAGCCAGCCTGGCCCTGGGCACCAGCATCACCTTCCTGCTCTGCTGCGTCCTGGCCGCTGTGCTGCTCCGCTGGCGCTGGAGCAAGAGGAGGGGTGAGTGCCGTGCTCACCGGGCAGCCCCCTGCCCCTCACCCACCCCCCGCCACTCTCCACCCACCCCACGCTGCCCCCAGGGACGGAGAACCTGGAGTTGCTGGTGCAGCCCGGCCGCAGTGACCCCCCCGCCACCACCCAGCGCCCTGGCGTTGACTACAGAGAGGTGCTGGGTAAGTGAGTGTCACCGGTGGGTAGGGGGGTGATGGGTGCCTGCCCAGCCCTCACCATCCCTCTGCCTGTCCTGGCAGTACTGCCCACGGCAGGCAGTCCCGGACCAGTGAGGCCGCAGGCACGCTTTGCTGGCGCTGGCGCCGGTGCCAGTGTGGCAGGTGGTGGCTCCCCCATGCCCCTGCTCAGGGTCACATCCTGCTGCCTGGAGGACCTGCGGCCAGAGCTGCTGGAGGAGGTGAAGGACATCCTCATCCCTGAGGAGCAGCTTGTCACCCACCGCCACCAGGTCATCGGCAAAGGTGATGCTGCACCCCGATTTGGTTGTCGCATCACCTACTCACCATGTGTGGTGCCAGCTTCATGCTGCCTGTCCCTGCAGGCCACTTTGGCAGCGTCTACCATGGCACCTACACGGACCCGCTGCTGGGGAACCTCCACTGTGCCATCAAGTCCCTGCACCGTGAGTAGCACCTGCTCCAGTGGCACGGTCCCATGACATAGCATGGCAGCGGGATGCCCCATGGCTTGGCTCTTGGCAGGCATCACGGACGTGGAGGAGGTGGAGGAGTTTCTGCGTGAGGGCATCCTCATGAAAAGCTTCCACCACCCCCACGTGCTCTCGCTGCTGGGGATCTGCCTACCGTGCCATGGGCTGCCCCTCGTCGTCCTGCCCTACATGCGCCATGGGGACCTGCGCCACTTCATCCGTGCGGAGGAGCGGGTAGGGGGGTACCTATAGGGAGGGCGGTGGTGGAGGCCAGGGTCACCCCACTGACTGCTCCCACCCTGCAGAGCCCCACGGTGAAGGACCTCATCGGCTTCGGGCTGCAGGTGGCCCTGGGCATGGAGTACCTGGCCCAGAAGAAGTTTGTGCATCGGGACCTGGCAGCCAGGAACTGCATGTGAGTGCAGCCATGCCTGCTGGACCCCACTGTGGGGTCACCCTGTGGGCCCAGGGGTGGCCATGGGGGATGCTGCCTGCTGGCTCCCTTCCCCCAAAACACTGTCCCACAGGCTGGATGAGACACTGACAGTGAAGGTGGCTGACTTCGGGCTGGCACGGGACGTGTTCGGCAAGGAGTACTACAGCGTCCGGCGTCACCGCCATGCCAAGCTGCCTGTCAAGTGGATGGCTTTGGAGAGCCTCCAGACCCAGAAATTCACCACCAAGTCGGACGTGGTACTCACGATCCCCAACCCTATCCCCTGTCCCCCATCCCCATCCGGCCTGCCCCCCATGGCAGCTCTCTGCTTGGCAGTGGTCCTTCGGGGTGCTCATGTGGGAGCTGCTGACACGAGGGGCTCCACCATACCCCGAGGTGGACCCCTACGACATGGCCCGCTACCTGCTGCGAGGGCGACGTCTGCCACAGCCCCGCCACTGTCCCCACACACTGTGAGTGGGGCTGGGGTGTGGGCAGGGTGGTGGGGGGGGGTCTTGGAGGGCTGCTGGCGCTGATGGGGTTGTCGGGGCAGGTATGGGGTGCTGCTGAGCTGCTGGGCGCCGGCACCTGAGGAGAGGCCATCCTTCGCGGGGCTGGTGGGCGAGCTGGAGCGTGTCCTGGCCACACTGGAGGGCGAGCACTATGTCAACCTGGCTGTCACCTACGTCAACCTGGACCGTGGCCCCCCATTTCCCCCGGCCCCTCCGGGGCAGCTGCCTGATGGTGAGGATGAGGATGAGGATAATGAGGAGGATCAGGAGGAGGAAGATGAGGAGGAGGAAGAAGAGGAGAAGGACCTAGCCGTGTGCTGATGGGGTGCCCTGCACCATGGAGACTCCCAGGCCCCCATACACCATAAGGGCACCCCCTCAGGAGAGATGCAAGATGCAGCTAGGTGCTATGGGACATCCTCTCTATGGGAGGCGCTGGGTGCAGTGGGTGCTGGCTCACACCCGGACCCGGTGGGTGCTCACCAGGCTCAGTCCCACACCTGTGGTGCCGTGGGGCTCCGTCCTGCCCTGGCTGGGTGCTGGGCGGCTCAGCCCCACAGCGGTGAGGCGGTGCCATGGCTTCTGGGGCTCAGCCCCACAGCAGCTGGATGCCGGGGGCCCCAAGCCCAGCCCCACACCAGTGAGGCTGTGCTGTGGTGCACTGGCTCAGCCCCAGCAGGTGCTGGGCAGGGACATGGCCCACCCATGGGTCCCGTGGCCTTTCCAGCCCCTTGGCTGTTCAAATTGCTCATTAAAAATGATTTATATTTTTTCCTGGGCTGGGGCCATATCTTTCCCAGGGGCCACGCCCTGTGTTGGCAGCACCCCTGACCCCCTGCGTGGGGGGCTCGCTCCCTCGGGTCCCCAGCCCCCCGGGGCACCCCCCTCAGGGCGTGCAGGTGAGGGTGCACTCACCGTTCCCCTGCCAGCCACGGGAGGGCACCTGCACACTGGTGCTGGCACAGCCACCCCAGGCACCGCCATCCCCCTCCACCTGGTCCTTGCCAGCCACGCTGAGGCCACCCAGCATCGTTACCAGCTCGCCTAATGCCACCCTAGTTGCCACAGGAGCTGCCTGTCGAGGGGTTGTGCAGCCGGTGCCCCGGGGCTGGTGCTGGGGCTGCCGAGGAGCAGGGGAAGTGGCCGAGCCCCCACTGACACTGCCGGACCAGCTGGCTTTCTCCTGTTGCTGGCAGGGGTAGCAGATGTCACATCCATGAGGAGCTCATCCCGACAAGGAGGTCCCCTACACCCCAATTTTGGGGCAAAATCCCCTAGAACAAGCCACTGGAAAAGAGGAGGGGGCTGGTGATGGGCATCACCCCCTGGGTGCACATCCAGAGCTCGGGCTGGGAGGCGAGGCCAGTGTTTGGGGCTGGATGGATGGGCAGGGGATGCTGAAACATGCTCCAGCCCCACGGCCACAGGCAGCTCTGCTCTCCAGTCCGTGGTGGCCACGCAGGTCCAACAGCCAGTGACAGCTCTAAATAAACCTCCCTGGCTGCTCATTAAGGAGCACTGAAGCCCGCGGCCGTGTCAGCTCCCATCAACCGAGCTGTCTGTCTCCACTGGTGCCTCGCACCTGCACAACTCCACCACTGCTTGCAGGAGGGTATTTTTAGGGTGGCTGCGTCCCAGCATCCCACAGCCAGCAGGTGTCCCAGCACAGTGTCTCAGTTTCCCCATGGTGGGGCCATGCTGCTCCCCTGGCCTGGGTTTTGGGTTGGCTGTGCCCCTTGGCATGGGTGCCAGCCCTGCCCGTGTGAGACGGAGCAGCACCATTTCGGCTCCATTGCCAAGTTGCTGTGGCAACGGGAAGGGCCCAGTACTGCGTGGTTATTACGGGCTGGATCAGAATCGGGAGGTATTGAGGGATGTGTGTGCTGGGGGTGCAGCTGGGGTGGCCGGTTGGGACACCGGCAGTGGCCAGGATGCAGGGAGGGATGGATGGATGGATGGATGGATGGACGGATGGACGGACGGACGGATGGGCAGACAACCACTCTGCGTGTTGCATGGGGCAGGATGGGTGTTGGGGGACAACCTTAGGGGCACCCCATGTGAACAAGGCTGTCAGTGCCCTGTGGTGGGGTGGCACAGTGAGCTGCTCGTTAGCTGACGAGGCTCATGCAGTTATGGTGATGTCTGTGAGGAGGGCCCCGGCCTTGAGCTGCCCCCTGAAATGTGCTTGTGGAGATGACATATTTCATGCTAATACGTATTTATCCTGCCCTAATTACGCTGCAGGAGGTGAGGAGTGAGAGCCTGGCCTTTAACACCACAGGCTAGTCAGCACCCACCCCTGTCTGTCCCTGCCTGCCCCTGCCAGCCTGGATCTGCGCCTGTGCTGCTCACACTGCCATAGCACAGGAGATGGACAGGGGACCTTGCAGGGTGGCACCTTGCATGGCACCCAGCACTCCTGCCTCAGCTGGGGGGCCTGGGGGCATCTCAGAGCTGCTGCCTTGGCAAGGGTGGGCACCTAGGGGTGGGCGGCCCAGGGTTCGCACTAGACAAGAGGCAACCTAAGGTGCTGCATGGCCAGGCAGAACCAGTGGAGCACCTGGTTGAGCTGTGGGCACTTGTGGCTGTGCCGTGCTGTGCCACGCTGTGCCATGCCCACCCGCCACGGCTGCAGCACAGCCGCCAGTGTCCCACCCCGGCAGCACGCCTTGCACACACAGCACTTTAAATGTTTTATTTGGGGAAAGTGCTGTCGTTAGCAGGGATTAATTATTAAAATCAGAGCCATCTATAAAACATGAGTGGCCGCGCATGGCTGCGGGCGTACAGGCAGAGCCGGGCACAGTCCCGCTGCTGGCAGCACCCAGGGATGTGCTGCCACAGTGATTGCTGGTGCTACCGCGGTGGCATCCGTGTGCCAGCAGCGGTTTTGGGTTCCTCATGGCAAAGGGGGTGCAAAGGCCAGGTGCAGGCAGCAGGTGTTGCCCAGGTGAGTGGCCTGCACCCCCTTTTTCCTCCACCACAGCTGGGCAGCTGGATTGTGCCAGGATCGGTGTCTGGGCAAAGCAGAGGCTCTGGTAGCCGCCGGTCCAGCGAGGAGTGCCAGGTAGCAGCAGGCAGGGCCGAGCTGTTTTTAGTGGTTGCTGGTGCACTGGGAGCAGGCGCGAAGCACGGCTGCCGCGCTGCCACCGCTCCATTTTTAGAAACCGGCAAGTTTTGCTAATGATGTCTGTGAGCAGCGGGGGGGACTGTCTGCACCTCCCCGCTTCCCCCCTGCTGCCTGCACCCCGAGTAGGCTGCCTGGGCACCCCCGTGCTCCCCACCCAGTGCAGGCACCTACACCTGTGGCACCTGCACTGCCATGGGCACCTCTGCACACAGTTGGGGCTCTGCAGACCCCTGGGGATCTTTGGTGGTCCTTGAAGATCTTTGGTGGCCCCTGGGGATCTCTGCTGGTCCCTAGGGAGCTTTAGTGGTCCTCAGGTAGCTTTGGTAGCCCTTGGAGATCTCTGCTGGTCCCTGGGGAGCTTTGGTGGCCCCTGGGGAGCTTTTCTTTACCTTGAAACCTTCCAGCCTGTAAGGCACATTTTTTTTCCTTTTTATGCCCCCAGGACAGCATTCACCCTCAGCCAGAGAGGCTTGCCCTGTCTTGCACCTGCTCAGGACCTATGCTAGCTGCATCCTGGTCCTTGTCCTGGTCCAAGTCCTCTCCCCAGGCCAGTTCTCCCCTGGTGAGAAGCCCTGCTTGATTTACATGTGAAACTCCTCACCCTGATCAGCCTCCCCTGGTCTCCAAGGCCACAAAAGCCTCCTGAGCAGGTACCACCCTGGGGAGCCTCAGGGAACCCTCAAAGGTCTTCCAGTGGGAAGGGGAACCAAATCCCAATGCCAGGTGTAATGTCACTGCTGTGATGCAGGTGATCACTACAGCGACCAAGCCTCCCTGCCCAGGCAAGGCTCTGGGATGTGATGGGGGCCAAGCCAGTTGAGAGGTACAAGGGTTTGTGCACTGTTGTCATTGAAATGGGGACAGGCCACACCAGAAGCAGGCTGGCTGGGGACAAGCAGCTGCGGTTGGTGGTGCCCTGCCAGGCAGGGGACAGCCCCATCTTCACCCATGGTGTGGTCACTGGGACAGGCTGGAGGAGCTGTGGCACCGTGTCCTCTACCAGGAGCTGGGGGACTGCCCTGAGGAGGTGGCAGTGCTGGCCACAGATGCCCTGCTGTCCCCAGTGCCAACCAAGGAGAAGGCGACCAAGCTGTTCTTCCAGGGCTTCAGCGTGTCAGCCATGCTGGTGCTGGCCCACCCCTTGCTCGTTGCTGACTCCTGGGCTCTGGTGCCAACACCTCCTATGTGGTGGGGATGTGGGACAGCTACATGCTGCCCCATGCCACCTTCCACCTGGACGTGACCTGACACCTTCACATTCTACCCATGCTGGCTGCTGAGGTTCTGCGGGGTCCACCTGGGAACCAACCCCTGTGCAGCTTGAAGTAGGCGTGCTGTCACATCCTGCTGGGGACCAGGGTAGCCCAGCCCATCACCCTGACGGCACCTCAGAGCTGCTCCTGGGGGACAAGTGGTCCCACTGCCCTTACAGCACTCTTGGTCCCTGTCACCCACATCACCCTGGGGCCACTGGAGCAGGCAGCCCTCAGCATGCACTGGCCACCCCTCACCCTGTGTTGAGTCACCATGCTGCTGTGTGGCTTTCCCCCAAGCTGGGAGTCCACCTGAGGCCACCTTCAGCTACCACATGGCCACCTGGTGGGGGAGCTTGCTGGCCACATCCCTTGACACCTTCCAGGGCACATGGGTGCTGCAGGGCACCTACGGGGAGGGCAGCCCCGCCACTGAGCACCCCCACTTCTGCTGGCCCCAGTACAGGGCTAGGGGTGGTGATGGCACCCTGCGCCCCTGTATTCCCCACCCCCCCCGCATCGCCAGCTCCCCAAAAGAAGGGATGGGGTTTATTTGGCCCTGTTGCCAGGCCGACGCACGCAATTATTGCTGATTGCCTGGCGGTTGCCATGGAGATGGCGAGCACGCAGAAATGCGGTGCCACGTAGTACTTGAGTCACGGACACGCTGCACCCCCCCCACTGCACCCCACGGCACCCCCCCCAACCACCAGCCTGCCAGGCTGGGCTGGCCCCACACCCCCGGCCTGGGGCAGAGGGGTACGGCCATGTGTCCCCTGCCCTGTGGGCCCCCCACCCAAAGGAGTACAAATGAGTGTCCCCAGCCCTGGCACCCCCACCTCAGGCAGCCTGAGTGGGCTCCAGGTGTTCTGTGGGAAATGTCACCCCAGACTGGCCATGTCACCCCGCGCACGGCAGTGGGCTCACCGCAGGGCAGTGGGAGGGGTGGCGAGTGCATGGAACAGTGGGTGTGTGGGGCCGGGGGGGTGCATGGGGTGGTGAGTGCACAAGGAGGTGGGTGCATGGGGCAGTGGGTACACAGGGTAGGAGGTGTATGGGGCGGTGAGTGGGCAGGGAGGGGGTGCACAGGGAGGGGGTGGGCTCGGCAGTGGGGCAGGGCACAGCAGGGACAAACGCTGTTGGGCTCAGCACAGCTGATCACCCCAAAATGGTGTGTGGGGGCGGCCCAGCGCCCAGGCAGAGCCAGGGCCAGGAGGGGTCGGATGGGCAGTGACAGGGTCCTGGGGCTGTTCTGCCATAGGCAGGAGGCTGGTGCCAGGAGACAAGGGGCACGAGCTGGGCCGAGGGGCACTGGAAGAGCGCTGGCCCATCCCTCATGCCACGAGCCACTTCTGGGCAGCCCCAAGCCACGCTGGGCACCTGCTGGGTAATTGTGAGTTATGCTCCAGGTTCCCACGAGGTGCAAAGATTAATAACTGCGCTGCGCTGCTGCCAGCCAGTATGATTAAACTCTTGATTAGAAGCTCAAACTACAGTGCCCTGCTAATTCACCCACTCTCATATGACTTTAATTACCCAATGCAAGTTGCGGTGGGGCTGGGGCTTGTGCAGCTCAGTGCTGCACAGGGGATGGATGCAGGGGGTGCCCTCGGGTGCCTCTGCCTTGGGGTGCTGGCTGGTGTCCCTGTGCTGGCTTTGGGGACGGGACCCTGGTGTCCCCCATCTGTGGTCGGGGTGCCTTGGCTGACCCAGACTCCAGGGGCTATGGGCCCCAGGAGAGGATGGCCACATCCACGCGGTGGCTCAGGACTGCATGGGCCGGGTATTTTTGGGGAGCTGGGGTTTGGTGGGTGCAGGAGCGGGAGGGGACGGGAAGTGGGTGCAGCTCGGAAGCGGCACCATATGGGCCGCAAATGCCAGTGCACTGCACGCAGCCATGCAGGAGTCTCTGCACATGCGATTGCATTGCATGAGGACCAAGGTGCTCCAGGGAGGGCTGGGGGACCCACTGCACCCCCGTAGCTGTGCTGGGCCCCAAGCCTGGGCTGTGGGCAGAGTTAAGGGTATTGCAGTGGCCAATTTCTTGCCACTTTCCTGCCCCTTGGGCTGGCCCATGGGGCACGAACAATACCTGTGGGGTGGGGTCAAGCAGGTACTTTGGCCCCACAGCTGGGGAAGGAATAAGGGAAGTTGCCTGGGTCTCACAGGACCATGGTGTGGAGGCAGGACTGTGTGCCTGCCCACCAGTTCATGGCACCTCTTAGTACCCTCAGGGGACACATACCTGCGGCACTGAGCCCACGCTCGGCTCTGCTAATAACCTATGCTATGCTCCTGTTCTATCCCATCTATCCTGTCCCATTCCATCCAACCTGTCCCATCACATCCATCCCATCCCATCCCATCCATCCCATCCCATCCCATCCATCCCATCCCATCCCATCCCATCCCATCCCATCCCATCCCATCCCATCCCATCCCATCCCATCTCATCCCACCCGGACTCATCCCATCCCGGGACAGTGTCCATGGCCCAGCCCAGGGCACAACAGCCCACCCCGGTGTCTCACATTGGTCCCTACCATCTCAGTAAAGCTGCTGTGACACCGGGGCTGCCCCAGCACTCAGGGCTTAGCAGGATGTGGCCTGTGGGGCACAGCGTCTCTTTGGGCAGCCACCCTCAGGGTGAGGAGCTCATACAGGGACAGCAGGGACAGGCGGTGACTCAGGGGACGTGCACGGGCAGCTCTGGCTCGCCGGGCTGGGCAGCAGCAGGAACGCAGCAAGCCGCGTGGGCTCGCCGGTATTTACGCGGCCCCGAAGCCGCCACCGCGTGGGCAGTGGCGCAGGGTCCCATGGGGTCCCCCAGTCCCCACGGCGTGACAGTGCTCCAGCCCGGTTTTGGTGACTTTACCGTCCCGGGGGACACGGCCGCCCCGTCCCGCCGCGGTGCCGGGGCGCGTCCCCACGCCACGCGTGACCCTCCCCCACGGGTACCTCTCCCGCTCCCGACGGGCGGGGCGCGAAGTTTGGCGGTGACGTCAGGGGCGGGGCGGGGCGGGGCGCCTTGGGGGGGCGGGGCCCCGCGATCCTACCCCCCCCAACTTGCCGCGCCGAGCGCGCGGGGCCGCGCCGCGACGGACCGACGGCTCGGCTGGGCTCGGCTTGGCTAAGCTCGGCTCGGCTCCGCACCGGCCCCACGCGGGAGGGAGGAAGGGGCGCGCAGCCCCCCCCCGGGCCGCGGCCCCCTTTGCGGTCGGAGAGGCGTGCAGGTGAGCGCGGCGCCGTGCCGGGACAGCCCCGAGCCCCGCCGAGCCGCTCCGTGGGCGAGGGGGGCCGGGCCCGGGGTGGGGGCGTTGCTGGGATTTGGCACTTGTTGGCCCGGGGCTGCCCCCCACTTTACCCCCCCTGCTCCCCGGTGGCCTGGGACACCCCGGCAGGGCTGTGCCGGTCCGTGCCAGGGTGCGTGTGCGCCCCGACGGCTGCTCGCTGCCGCACCGCCCCCGCCGGCACCCGCGTCCCGCAGACCCCGAGCCCCGACGGGTGTCGCGGGCACGGCGAGATACCGGAGCTCAGCTTTCCCACGCGCCTCCCCGCTCGCCTCCCCGGAGCCGCTCCTGCCCCGGTGCCTCCCCCGCGTCCAACGGGTAGCCGCCGGGTCTGCCCCGTGGCGGGGGGAGCTGCCGATGCCCCTCACCCGGCGCCCCCGCCGCCGAGCATCCCTTCCCGGCCGGCCCCCGGCTCTCTCTCCCGCATCCCGCTCACTCCCCGCTGCCGCATCGCTCCGAGCCGGCCACGGCCGAGCCCTCCCCTGCGGTGCGCGGCCCGGGCTGCACCTCCGCACCCGCCGGGGCTGGGGACGGTGGGTTCGGGTCGGTCCGGCCCCGCGGGCGGTGGGGCTCCCCCAGCCCTGCCTCTGCCCCGGCCCGGGCCACTTCTGCGGGCAGCGTGGGGCTGGCGCAGCCCTTCCAACTGTCGCTGCCTGCCAGCTGCCTGCACCAGCAATATTTCGGTCCATTTTGGCCGGGCTGCATCTTTTGCCTCTCCCCAGCACATCCTTCCCTCCGTCTGGGGGGAACGGGATAGCAGCGGGGCCCCCCCACGGAGATGTCCAGAGTGGCTGCAGGTAGAAGCAGGGCCGCAGATGGAGTGCAGGCCAGTGGCACCTCACGCCGTAGGGCAGAGCCAGGGCTCAGGGGGCCGGGGGACCCGCTGGTGAGGGCTGCATGTCTGCGTCATCCCTCCATGCCATCCGCACCCGGCCACCCACCTCCCTGCTATTGTCTTACACCCGCTGTTGCTTCTGCTCCCAAATTAGATGCTTTGGGGGGGACACACTGGTGGTGCGCAGGTGCCAGCACAGCACCCAGCCTCCCGCCTGGCACCCTGGGGAGGGAGCACTCACCCCTTCGTTTACCCCTTGCCTGGGTGCCCCAGCCACGGTGGGGATGCTCTCACCTGTGAGGCGCAGGTGCTGACCCCAATGTGGGGCTGGGTGCCAGCCTCCCTTGCAGGGTACCCCAGGTGCACTGTGCTCCCCCTGAGCCAATCCAGGGCAAGGGAGGGTGCTGGTACTCTGATCTGACAGCATGGGTCCCCACTAAACCAACAGGAACTAATTTTATGAGTGCAGATCAGCTGAGAGCTCACAGAGACAGCAATAAAATCCCAGTATATCATCCTGCCTGGGTCCCCTTCCTGGCTAATCCTGGCATTGCGCCACCGATGCTGGCAGCCTGCCTGCCCGCCTGCAGGCCAGCCCTGCCCCTGCTGGCCCCTGTCACCAAGCCTGCCGCCACGCCAGCGGCTGCCAGGACAGCCCTTGGACCCCTTGACCAGGAACGGTGGCATGGCAGAGCCAGCCTTGTGTGACACAGGGACATGGGGGTGCCAGGCAGGGCACATTTGCTGGGGAAGCTGTTGGAATGAGGCAAGCATGGGCTGGAAAGCCTCACCTGGTCTGCAGCATGGGGAAGGGTGTCCCATGGGTGTTCTGCTTCTCTTTCAGGGGTGGGAGAACCCCGAGCAGGACAGGGACAGGTGCTCTTGCCCGGCATGGGCTTTCCCAGCAGGAGGGTGCTCAGGTGTCATACGAGCTGGGAGTACCCGTCCTGTGCGCATCGCTTGGGCAGGCACAGAGGCAGGTCAGCCCTGAGCGATGGAGGCAGGAGGGAGCATCCCCTTGTTCCCCGGCTTACTGCACCCATGTTCCACCCAGATTTGGGGTCAATCACCCCAGGGGCACTTAGGAGTGTGCCCTGGGTGCTACGGGCACGACCACCTTCTTCCCAGGGCCTGTGTGCCGGAGACAGGACTGTGCACCTGCAGGTGGGTCAGGTGCTGACGGGTGCTGCCCATCCCTGCCCCCTCCGAAGGATGTGCCGCTTTCTGCATCTCCAGCTCCCATTGCCATAGCAACAGGCTCAGCGCTTGGGTACCCACGATGCTGGCTCCCGCATCCCGCGCTGCCATCCTGCCCGTAGCTCTCACTGCCCGGCCCCGCTCAGTGCCGGCATGGCACGGCGAGGCCAGCACATTGCAACTGGTGTTTCAGGAGCTTTAGCAGCAGGCGATGGGTGCCTCCAGTGTTGTGCCAGCATCTTGTCACAGGGTCCCGCTTGGGCCCATCTGAGAGGGCTGGGGGGACCTGGGGAGCCCTGTGTCCTGCTGAGCAATCAGAAAATAATGTCAGCTGAAACTTCTTCCTGGTAATGGGGTGGGAAAGGGAAAAAAAAATCACTTCATGGGATCAATTTTTTGCTGGGAAGGTGCTGACCAGGGTCTGGTTTCAAAGGGTTCCTGGCAGGAAAGCTAGGGGCAGAACATCATTCCTAAAGGGCAGGAGAAGCCGGTGTGTGTCGGGCCAGTGTCCTGCGTGCTGCCAGTGGCAGCAGTGGAAGAGCGCTGGGCACCCCCTGAGCTGCGGTGCCCACCTGCCTGGTGCTGCAGTGGGGCTGCCGGGGCTGGTAAGGGCTGGGGAGCTGAGGCTGCTGTAACTCGCTGCATGTTTGATGGTGTGTGACAGTGCTCTGCTAGAGGAAGCCCCAGCTACAGAAATGTTACCATGGGGCAAAACCAGGCTGAGAAATGGGAAAGGGTCTGTTTGCCTCTGTTTTCCTCCCCAATGGGTGCTCTGGGCTCTGCACTTGCCATAGCTTAATAAATCATTAATGATCTGCAAATGAGGGCCAGAGGGGCCGTTTTGCGGCTGTGCCTGTGGCCTGAGCCTAGGCAGAGTGGCTGGACACCACAGGGATGGACGCATATTGGTGACACTGGGCATGAGGCAGCTTGCAGCAGCTGGGGAGCACGAGCAGCTGCCGCACTTTGTCAGGTTTTACGTTAATTAGCGCGGCTTGTGGGGGGCTGGTGCAGCTCTGGCGGGGTGTTGGTGCTGGGGCGCTCACTGCCTCTCCCTGCCCCACCAGCACCGGGCCCTGCGATGCCGTTTGGCTGCGTGACGCTGGGAGACAAGAAAGATTATAACCAGCCGTCCGAGGTGACTGACAGATATGACCTGGGCCAGGTCATCAAAACGTGAGTTAGTCCCTCCCTGGCCCTGGGGGTGTCTGGGGGACCCCAACCACCTGCATGCCGCAGGCTGAGGAGCGGCACAATGCTGCCCACGGGGGCTTTTGCGCTGCTGGTCCTCAGCTGGGTTGGATAGGGCACATTTTGGGGTGGTTGTCCCCTAATTAATGCCTCTCGCTGGTGGGTGAGTGGGGGTGTTCGCCATCAGCTCCAAGGAGGGCAGCAAGGTTTCCCCACTGCTGCTGGCTGCAGCCAGGCGGCTCCCTGTGCCTCTTCTTCCTCCCCCCAAATCTGCAGGGATTGCAGCAATTCCCCATGATCACAGCTCCCCCGAGCACTCCGGGAAGCAGGGGGGCTCTACTCCGGCAAAGGAAAGGGCAGATATCATGTCGGGGGAGTAGAGCTGCCGCTTTTCCCCAGCTTATGTTGCTGTGCTGGGGGACCCATTAGGAAGCACTCCAAAAAATGACGCTCTCAGACCCGTTGAAACCAATTTGAACCCAGAAATTTTTCCATCAGCCTCTGAAACACCAGGACTTCTTGGGGTACCTTTTCAGGTGCTCTCAGAGGTTTGTTCCATCCTCTGGGCAGCCTGTCCCAAAGCACACGGGCCTGGTTCCCTTGCACCCAGAGCAGTGGCCATGAGGATTTTGGTACCACTGCAGGGGTTGGACGGCTGGAGGCTTTGCCAGAGCAGCACCGAACATCCCTGCGGCTCCCCTGCAGCCCTGGCCCTGCCGATGTGCTCCAACACCATTAGTAATAGAACATTGCCACATCCCCAGCAACCGGCATGTCTCCCCTTCCTTCTTCCTGACCACGGCACTGACATTCATGCCGGGGTGCGCTGCAGTTCCACCGCGTCACGGGCAGCTTTGCACTGGACCTTACTCCAGCTGCCATGGGAAGGGAGCTTTTCAGTCAGCACATTTCCCTCCTTCCCTAGCAATTTGCTTATTCCATGTTGATTCCTTCCCACTGCCCCTTTTATTTTTTTCCCCTCTGCTCCGGAGAGGATTTTAGCCGCAGCTTCCGTCCACCCCTGCAGCATCTCCCCTTGCCACAGGGATGGGAAGGGATGCTGGTGGGCCCGAGGACCACCCAAGTGCCCGTCCTAGGGGGTTGATGGCTGTGGGCGCTCTTGCAGGGAGGAGTTCTGTGAAATCTTCCGGGCCAAGGAGAAGACGACGGGGAAGCTGTACACCTGCAAGAAATTTTTGAAGCGGGATGGGCGGAAAGTGCGGAAGGCAGCCAAAAATGAGATAATCATCCTCAAAATGTGAGTGTTGGGGCTGGGGGGTCCCTGCACCACCAGGCAAAGTGGGGACCCCCCCCATGCCCCTGTCTCTCTGTAGGGTGAAACATCCCAACATCCTGCAGCTGGTGGATGTCTACATCACCCGCAAGGAGTATTTCATCTTCCTGGAGCTGTAAGTTTGGGAGGTGTGGGGGTCTGGCTGGGGATGCCCCCACCAGGGAGGGTCTCAGCAGAGCTGCTGTTGGCAGGGCCACCGGCCGGGAGGTCTTTGACTGGATCCTGGACCAGGGCTACTACTCAGAGAGGGACACCAGCAATGTCATCCGGCAGGTGCTGGAGGCTGTTGCCTACCTGCACTCACTCAAGATCGTCCACAGGAACCTCAAGGTGGGTGCTGGGGGGTGGGAGCACCCCTGGGTGCTGGTGTGCCCCCCACCCCGGCGCTCACAGCCCCTGTGCCCAGCAGCTGGAGAACCTGGTGTATTATAACCGCCTGAAGAACTCCAAGATCGTCATCAGCGACTTCCACCTGGCCAAGCTGGAGAATGGGCTCATCAAGGAGCCCTGCGGCACCCCTGAGTACCTGGGTGGGTGATAGCTGGGTGAGTGACAGCCGGGTGGGGGGCGGAGGCAGCCGATCCCTGCTGCTCCTTGCCACCTTGGGGACCAGCCCTGGAGGCTCCCACTGGGTCCCTCCTGATGGTCACAGGTGTTCCTGGTAGGTCACTCCCGCTCCCCATCACCTCAGGGCTGATCCTGGGTGCTCACAGTGGGTCCACTCCCCATCCCCATCACCCTGGGGATAAGAGGCTAGGGGGTTGGGGACCCTGAGGCAGGGCCGCTCTTGTGTCCCCCGCAGCTCCGGAGGTGGTGGGGCGGCAGCGGTACGGGCGGCCGGTGGACTGCTGGGCCATTGGCGTCATCATGTACATCCTGTGAGTGCGGGGCGAGGGCCAGGGCGGCCACGGGGGGCTGGGGCCTGGGGATCGGGCTGAGCCCCCCACCCTGTCCTCCAGCCTCTCGGGGAACCCCCCCTTCTATGAGGAGGCAGACGAGGATGACTACGAGAACCATGACAAGAACCTCTTCCGCAAAATCCTGGCTGGGGACTATGAGTTTGACCCGCCTTACTGGGACGACATCTCACAGGCGGGTGAGCCCCACACTGGCAGGGGGGGAAGAGGGGGTCCCACGTTGTCCCCCCTCCAGCACTGACCTGCCCCCCTGTGTCTCCAGCCAAGGAGCTGGTGACACGCCTGATGGAGGTGGAGCAGGACCAGCGGATCACGGCGGAGGAGGCCATCTCCCATGAGTGGTGAGGGGCTGGAGGGGCGGGCAGGGGGCTTGGGGGGGCTTGTGGGCACTGCTCACCCCTCCCTGCCTCCCCAGGATCTCTGGCAATGCTGCCTCCGACAAGAACATCAAGGACGGTGTCTGCGCCCAGATCGAGAAGAACTTTGCTCGGGCCAAGTGGAAGGTGGGTGGGGGTGCCCCATGCCTCAGTTTCCCCTCTTGGCCTGATGGGGGACCCAGCGCCCCACGGACAGGGGAACCCCCACGAGCCCCCGCCTCTTCCCCACAGAAAGCTGTGCGAGTGACCACGCTCATGAAACGCCTGCGGGCCCCCGAGCAGACAGAGACGGCCCCGGCCACCACCGCTGCCACCACCGCTGCCACCGCCGCTGCCGCCACCACCACCACCACCGCCGCCGCCACGGATACCGCGGCCCCTGCCACGCCGCTCGCCACCGAGCAGCCCCCGGCCTCTGCCACGCCGCCCGCTGCCACGTGTAACGGGGACGGTGCTGCCGCCGCTGCCACCACCGAGGCCCCCAGCGAGCAGACGGGCTGAGCGGTGGCAGCCCCCGCGCCCCCCTCTGTACATAGTCCCCGGCATGGTGTCCCCCCCACCCCTCGCCTGCCGCCCCCTTTTCTACGTGCCCCGACGGAGAGCCGGCCGCGGGGCAGAGCCCTGCATGGAGCCCGTCCTCCCCGGACCCCCAGCCCCTCCTGGCCCCCTCGGTGGCTTTGCCGGTCGGTCTGTTCCACCCCCCTGCTCTCTCAGTCTGTCCCCCGCCACCGTCCCCCCCAGGGATGCTCAGAGATACGGGGCAGCCCCCCCGGCCGCATGCCCCGTGGGGCTGGGGGGTGTTGTGCGGAGCCGCCCAGGACACGTGTGCATGCGCGGGACCGCGGGTGGTGCCGCGCGGGACCGCGGGTGGTGCCCCAGTGGGCAGAGCACCTGGCAGCTCCTCTCCCACCCGGGCCTCTGGGGGGTGCGTTGGAGCGGGAGGGGGAGCATGGGGCCCCCCGCCCGGGGGGCGCCACACGGCCCCCAACGCCTTGTGTCTGCAGGATCCCAAACGACCCCCCCCGTGCCTCCCTCCGGTCCCCGCTTCCCCCCCCGCAGCTGCATGCCTGCAGGGCCGGCTCTGCCCGCGGCTGCCGCCGGCGCCCCGTGCGCCCTGTGCCCCCGCACTGTATCTCTGGCAAATAAAGACCCCGCTGAGGACAAACTGAGACAGCACCAGCGCCGCCTGCCCTGTCTCTCTGTAGGGCCTCGTGTGCCGGCAGCTGCCTCGCACGCCGGTGGCACATGGCGCAGCTCTCGCCAGGGCTGAGCGAGGCGGGGCGGCCCGGCCTTGCTGGAGCCGACATTACTGCCCAGGCGGTGCGGGCAGCGGGGTCCTGCGGCAGCTCGTCCCGCCAGGAAGGTACTTGGCAGCCCGGCCGCCATCGTTAGGCTTCAGGGTACACGGGTGCGGCGGGCGGCAGGACCCGGGGGCGCGGCCCCGCCCAAGGACACGCCCCCCGGGGCCCGGCCCCTGCTCCTGGCTATAGAGCCGAAGCGCGGGTCCCAGCGCTCGCCTAGTGAGGTCACTTCCGGAGCGGGCCGGAAGCGGCAGGCGGGCGGCCGGGTTTGAATCGCACGGCGCCGCGCGGTGGCCCTGTCCCGGCCCGGGCTCTGGTCCCGGTCCGCTCGCCATGCCCATCCGCGCGCACTGCACCATCTGCTCCGACTTCTTCGACAACGAGCGGGACGTGGCGGCCGTGCCGTGCGGGCACACCTTCCACCGCGCCTGGTGAGCGGCCGCCGCCTCCCAGGGCAGCGGGGCGGGCGGGGACTCGGGACGGGCCCGGCGGCCGTTGGTTGGGGCAGAGGGAGCAGCGCCGTAGGGCTGCGGGGTCCCACAGCGGGGCGAGGCGGTGCCGGCGCCCGCAGCCGTCCCGGGCGGCAGCCCCCTCCCCGGCGGCTCTGCCCTGGCTGTGCCCGTGCCCTCTGGGCCCCGCTCGGGCCCGGTCCCTGAGGAGTCGCCTCCTCCCCACCACCTGCAGAGCCCCCGCCCACGGTGGCAGCGATTCCCCCTCGAGCGGGGTTACTGGAGCTGCCACTCTGCTACCTGTGGCCCCCTCCCTGCGGTCCCTCCCCGCTCCGGTGCTGGCGGTTCGTCCCTGCATAGGGTGTTTGTCTGGAAGCATCGGGGCTGAGTTATGAGTGGAGCCCCCCATGCAGTTTCATGCTTTTTGCTGGAGCTGTTTAGCAAGTGTTCGTGCTGGAAGGAAATTGTTCTGAGGAAATCAGTCCTGTGCAGGGGGAGGGGGCTGGCATTTGCCTGTTTCCTTGGCCATCTCCCTTGGAGACGGGCCACCACTGGCTGGTGCCATGGTCACCCCTGAGCCAGTGGCAGAGATGGGACTTGCTGCCCTCTGACAGCAGTGGAGGAGGCAGAGCTTGCATGGGTAACCTGCCAGCTCCAGACTGCTGCCCTGCTCCAAAAATAAACGGTGCTGAGTGTGATGTGATGGTTTAGTTGAAAAATGCATTAGTAGCTCCCCTGGGGAGCCCGACAGGTTTCATTCATCATCTCAGAGCAGAGACTGGCCCGATGTCACTCACGCTGCAGGGCGGTTTGGTGTCGATGGCACCCGTTGGAGCTGACCAGACCGGGGAGCTCTCAACTGTTGCATCCTGATATAGCAGCTCTTGTGCTGCTCGGCATGTGGATCCGTTCACTTCTGTGAAGCTACAGTTGTTCAAAGACTCTCTCAGGGACATCTGAGCTTTGTAAAAAGTCTGCCCTGGTGAAGATAAGCTGGCACGCTAAATTCAGCTGGGAATTGTCTTGGAGGCGAAGGTAGAGTGCATGCGCTGGAATGCGGTGTTCCCGTTAGCTGCAGCTCTGGACTAAATGTTTGTGTTTCTGTTTTAAGTTGGTAAGAAGGATTTACTGTAGTTTTTCTTTTCCTTTCTCAGTCTCTTCCAGTGGTTTGATACAGCACCAAGCCGGACTTGCCCACAATGCAGAATCCAGGTAAAACCATAAACTCTGTGCACCTCTGTGTTTCTGTGGTGTGATGGTCTGCTCAGGCGCACTGAGGAACTGTGGTCTGGGCCTGTGGTGACACAAGGAAAAGGTTCATGGTGTGAAGTGAGATAACTTTCCCCGAAAATACGTCTCCAATGGCTTAGAGGGTGCACTCCCCTCCCTTCAGCCACCCCTCTGATCAGAGGGCTGGTCTGAGGGCACCCTGTTGCTGTCTGTGTTGTAGTTCCTCTAGAAAGGGTCTCTGCTTTCTGTGGCTTTTATTTAGGCTGGGTAAGTGTTGACATACTGATAGAAAGGACTGGAAGAGATTAATCGGGACACCAGACTTGTGTTTCTGGAGTATCCTGCTGCTCGCCATCAGGAAGCCTCCCGCTCTGCTGCACATGGGCCTTATAATGGAGTCCTTGCTTTGCAGCGCGCAGCCCTTCATTGCGAAAAGCAAAGGCTGGGGAGGGAAGGATGTGCCCATCTGCTGAGATGGAAAGCCAAGGCTTGGTGATCCAGTGGCCTGAACTTCTTTAAAGTCCTTTGTGTCACCAGCCTTGATGCCAGCAATAGGTCTTGGTGAGTGGCAGCTGCAGGAGATGTTGCCTTATGCTCAGATGTAGGTTTTTAGCCAGCTGCAGCTTGGACTTGTTCTGTGTTCATGCGTTTTTCTTCCTGTCAAGGTCTTGGCCCTTGTTCCTTTCCTGACTTGTTGATTCCCTCTGTTCTTCGCTACCTCTTACCTCTCTGGGTTACCATGGAGTTATCGCGAAATAACATCTTATGTAGCAGTAACTATGCAATTAGCTGGTGTCATGACTGTATATAATACTTAAAACACAAAGCTGTAGCTGCATGGGGGAGGTGTGGAGAGCTATCAAATTCAATTACAGCACCTTCTGCCTGCAGAAAGCAGCACGTACTTCTGTCTTAGGATCTGGCATCGTGTTAGCTCAGCGTCAGCTGCTCCGGCCTTGGCTGCCAGAGAACAGACTGCGCTTGATTCAGAAATGCCTGAATCCTTCTGCTGCAGCTCAGGAGCTTGGCTGGAGCTGCGGTCCTGAAACTCAGTGGGGGGTCTGCTGCTGAGCCAAAGCAGGGCATCACCACTAATGGCCTCAAGTGTGTGATCTGACTTGCCTTTTGTGGTTTTGTGACAAGGTGGTACCTTCTTCCCCTCCGTCTGTCATCTGTAGCTGCTGTGTTTCCATATCTGTGCCCACCAACCTCTTCTGTCTCCTGTGTTTAGGTCAGCAAAAGACACATCATCAACAAGCTGTTTTTTGATGTGGCACTGGAGGAGCAGACAGCACCAGATGCAGAGACCTTGCAGGTAATGTGACTGGGTGGTTCTTCTGTTGTGTGGTGCTTCAGCATCTTGGAAGCGTGGCCTGGGCTACCAGTTCTCTGCCAGCAGCTGCTTCCTGAGCTGGTGCTTGCTGCGCTGTGCTCATCATTCAGACCTGAAGCATATCAGTGTCTCCTGCCTGTCGCTGTTCTCTCTCTTGGTCCTGGCCCACTCTCACCTCTGTGACAAGGAAGTCTCCGTGTGGTGGGTTAGTTTCCCCTGACCAAATCTTGTGTGGTGACTTAAGAGGACACCTCTATTTCACTGCTCTTCTGGTTCTCACCTTGCCTGGAAACCACCTGAACCAGCATCAAATAAACAACCAACTGTTGCCTCTCCCTTGAGCCTTAAAGCCTTGGGGAAAATCCCAAATGCAATGAATTGCTGCCAGCGTCTGTGGCTGGGTTGTGTGTGAGCCCTGCAAACCCCTTGGGAAAGGAGGGTTGTTGGAGGAAGCACCACCTCCTCACTTCTGTGCAGGCAGGTTTGCACGTACGGTAAGGAAACGGGGCAGGGTGGTGATAAAATCTTGGTTTCCCAAGCGAAAAGAGGACAGGGACTGTCTGAAGCTGCACCAGTGGGGGTGGACAGTGCGGAGGCTGTGTCCTCGGGGTGGACTGGGCTCAACCTGCTGTGCTGGGTGATGTTCTCCAAGTGCCACCTTTAAGTGCAGAGAGCTGGGGGTACGCAGGGATGAATGCAGAGTGGCTGTTCCATGTTCTCCTCCTTTGGTTAGTGCAAATGAAGCACAGCTCCTTATGTCTTGGAGTTGTCTGTTCCAAAAAAAAGTAATGGGTTGACCTTGGTATAATGGGATGCTTGTACCCTCTTGTGTTTAGAATCAGCATGTGCAGTGATTACCATAATTAGCAGTTGCCATGACAATGCTATATGTATATCCCATGTTTTTAAAATAAAGCCAGCCAGACTATAATGTCAGTAGCACTGTCATTCTTGAAGACTGCTAATAAAGAAACCAAAGGCCAAAGTATGCATGCTGGGGAAATGCAAAAGCATCTCTGGGCACTTGAAGCTGTGTACCCCAGAAGCACAGCAATGGCTGGAGCGGATAAACGTTGCTTTTAGTGCATATTCAGGTCTGTTCTCACAAGTGTAAATAGATGAGTGAATCAGAAATAGGTTGACGGGAGAAAATTGCCCCAGAAAAAACTTTCTGTTCCCTCTTCCCCCACCCCAGGACCCGAGCTGGCTTCCCCCAGCCTCCCCCTCCAGGCAGGCTGTGCTGGTGAGCTGATCCCTTGCTCAAGGGCCGGATTGTGGAGCCGCTCCTGCACATCAGGCTTGATGGTAACTCATCATGCTCCTGCAGAGTTTGTTGTATGGTTGTCTGAACATCTAGCCCTGAGAATGCAGCTTTTCTAATGCTGTGGTCACTATCTAAGGGGAAAAACTCAAATATTTTTTGTATAGATTAGCGCACTTTGTAAGGGTATTTACTGCCACACGCACTGATTCAGGTTGCTGCTGGGCTGATGCTGTTTTGTCACCAGTCACACACATGTTGTGTGCTGCCTTGT
Source organism: Streptopelia decaocto (assembly GCF_964273445.1). NCBI lineage: Eukaryota > Metazoa > Chordata > Aves > Columbiformes > Columbidae > Streptopelia > Streptopelia decaocto. Next base: position 7,486,027 of record NC_138662.1, read on the forward strand.
TTCTGGAGAACATGGGTGCGCATCATAGGTGGGATTTAATTTCCATCTAGACTGGAGTTCTGTCTGCAATGGAGTTTCTGGTTCTGGCCTGGGCAGCAGTTCAGCAAAGCAAACATGCAGTGGGCCATTCCCGGTCTCTTTAGAACCTGAGAAAAGAGTTGGTGACATCCTCAGCCAGAAGTGACTTCACCTGAAAAAGCCCCCGAATCCAGGGTTTGTTGCCAAACCCTGCCTGTACCTCTGAGATCCTGGGCGTCACGTGGCACTTGGCTCCGCAATCAGCTGGAGCTGTGTCTGTGCAGATGTCCTGAAGTGAGTGTTTGGCCTCCTGCCTTGGAAAGGTCAGGCTGGGGCAAAAGGATGTGCTTTGTGGTGCTGGAAAGCAAGAGTGCGTAGCTGTGGTCTGCTTGTCATCTTGGCGAGACAAATTTGGGGTACCTCTCTGAGAACCAGGCTTCTGTGCCCAGTTCTAAGTTGTGGGAAGAGCTTCCTCAGAATCCAAAACCTCTTCCTGGGGCTGTAGAACTATCTGAATTATCTTTTGGATAATAATTGTCTTTGGCACTATCCCTCACTCTTGCTTTTGCTCCTAAGTGTTCGCAGTCAAAGGGGCATTGGGGCTGCTTTGTGTCCCACCACACTGGGCATCGGTTTTGACTAAAACACTGGAGGGAACTCAGTTCCCTGGAGCAGCTGCAGAGCACAGGCTGAATGCTGTGACATGTCCAAGCGTTCCTGGGTGCTGAGCTTGGGTTATCCTGGATTGCTCTTAAAGGTCATCCTCAGCAATCAGAACAGTCTCCATGTGGCTGTTCCCAGAGCAGGAAAACTGTGAGTTTTGGGGTGAGGCTGTCTGGAACCTGACACTTCCAGCTGTTTGTGATCTTCGGAATGGAGAGTCCTTATTCCAAAGGAGACTAGGAGACTTTGGCTTGTTCAGCTTAGCAAAAAGGAGGCAGGAGGAGGAGGAGGATTCCTGCCTGTAAACCTGCTGAGGAGGGTAGGAACCTGGGAGGACAGCTGTCTGTGGTCCAGATAAACTCCTTTGATCTTGGGAAAATGTGGTCTTCTAACTCAGGCTGGCAGAGAGTGAAAATTTGGGGCAGCCTTTGGGAGCCGTGCTGGAGGATGAGGGATTTCAGATTAAGTTGATGAATGAGGTAATGTTACATAGATGCCCGTGGTAGCCCAGGATTTCTTTGCTTTCATGCTAATTAGCACATCTGGTGAGCTCACTAATCGTTCCTGAATAGGACTCTGATGCAAACACTCCAGAATAGTTCCTGCAGCAGAGTTAATTCCATGTCAGGCCTCCAGCTGTTGTGCCCCCGGGGGCAAATCCAAGTCCGCTCTGCTAGGCTTTGCATTTTGTCTCTTCTGCTTACTGAGCTTTACATCCCGTATTCTCTTTCATGCCTTTATTGTCACAAGCAGAGCCTCACTCTGCTCCCATCAGCTCCATGGTCACTGTCAGTGCTATTCTCAGCTCTGATTTGCATGTTATGTTCCGGGTTGCACAGATTTGTGTGCTCTGCTTCAGTACAGTGTTGGCATTTTATTGTGGTTTTATTCCACTGCAGTTCCTGCCTGACTCGTTACGTGCTTTCCTCTGCAGTTCTCTAACACAGTTTAAGTCATCTTCTGTTGACTCTTTCCTGCATATATTTCTCCCTCTATTTAAATATATATATATACACACACACATATTTATTGCCCTTTTTTGTAACCGTTCCGTACTCCCTTTGGCTATTTGCCAGTATTCATAAGTCACATCACTTAATTATCTATAATTCAAGCTATGGGGCATTTGCTGCTTCTTTCTGGTCCTTAAGGAAGGTGTTAGAAACATCTGACCTTCCCAGACCCTCGTGGCATCCAGGAGATTTTATGTGCCCTTAGGTTGGTTCAGGTTGGTTTATCACCGATCTGTTTATGACCATTCGACTGAGCTGTTACTCATATCAGCATCCTGAACTGCAGTGACTGTAGCGTCCATCAGAGTGCCAGCTGGTGCCTTTGCTAGTACACTTCCTTACCTTTTTCAGGCACTTGGACCTGCCCACCTGTCTCCCACCTGCACCCAAATAAAGTTCACTTCAGTTCAAAGCAACCCTCAGTCCCGTTAGTCTGGCAACATCCCTGCCTTATTGCCTTGTTTAGGTAAAACGTTATAAAAATTGTTCCTGTCTGATTTCCTGTGTTTCCCTGAGAGCCTTCCAAAATTATTCAGCTAAAACAAGATGACTGACAGTGTGAGAAACACAAGGTTGACAAGGCTAAGACGAAACTGGGATCTTCTCTTCTCCCCTGAAGGATGCCAGTTGGAGGTGCTCTTTGCATTCCCACTGATAGTACTTGCTTGTAACTTGGTTCTTGCTGTTACTGTGGGCCCTTCTTAGCACCTGGCCAGTGCAAATGTCCTTCTGAGAAACTTCTCAGCTCCTTTTAAGACCTGGTGAAAGCTCCCGCAGGGCATTTCCTAATGGCGTTTTCTGTGTTGTGTTTCAGAATGAACTGGACAAGGTGAAGGCTCAGCTCTCTGTGAAAGGTGAGTTCCAGCTGCCAGTGGGGGGTCAGCAGGTCCTGGGCTCTGCCTGTGCCAGGCTGCTCGGCTGGGCTTCAGGAGCCCTGCACAGAGCCCAGCCCTTGCTGGAGCCCAGCCCTTGCTGGAGCCAAAGGCGTGATGCCGGCTGCAAACTCTTGTGCTGGAGCAGCTTTTTCTGAGGTGAAACCACCTAAAGCTGTACAAAGCTTGAGTGACAGAACCAGAACCTGCAGCCTGGCCTAGCTCTGCTGTAGCTGGGGAGCTCACTGCAAGTTTAGAGACATATATGCGATTTTTTTTTTCTGCCCCTCTTCCTAATTGCAAGCTACAAAAGTGCAGAGCACAGCTATATCTGGAGCAGGCTTGCTGAAAGCAAAACCCTTGGTTTGCTTACTGGGAAACTCACAGCTGCACATGGCAAAGGCTCATTCCTTCTGACAGATGAGGGCGTAAAAGCAGTGCCCAAAAGCAGCAGTGGGGAGACTTTGGATTTGTTTGGCTGTTGCAGTGCCACATGTGCGCGCGAAGAGCAGACCGAGTTCAGAGTATGCGCACTTCCATTTTCCCATCTTTAATTTTAGAGGATGTTTGAGGGAGGCAGGAAAAGCAAAAGCCCTGGAGACTTGTCGATGGGTTTTAAGCATCGTCTGTAGGCAGCCTGTCATCAGAACATGAGTCATGAGCAGCGAAAGGAAAATGTCAGTCTGAGTGACAGAAATCCAAAGACACACTAGCAGAAGGGGGAAAAGAAATTCTTTAAAGAATGCTGGGGGCTCGCCCACGCCCTGAGAGTCGTCTTTCCTCTGCTTTCCCTGCGTGCACGAGACAGACATGAATAGCCAGGAGATTGAGGATTCAGTAGTTAGCTTGAGAGCAGAATTGGATGGTCTGCATGTCTCTATTCTGAGGTGTGTTCTCTTGCCAGCTTGGTTGAGTTTAGTGACTTGGTAGAGAGCCAAATCTTCTGGGAAAGGTGGCTGGGACTCTTGCTAGGATGTTATCCAAGAAAAACTGCTTGAAGGCCTGCTCAGCTTCTCAGCTGCTGGTGAGTAGAGGTTGGATTTGACATCCCCTGTCCCATTCTCTTTCCATAGAAATGAGTAGCTCCTTCCCACCTCCTGCCTCCTTTGCTGTGGGCACTCTGCTCTCTGGTGGTTCTTGTGTATAAATTCTTCACTTGAGGATGTGCTCTGTGCTGTAGAGGAGCTGTGTAATTACCAGTCTCTGAGCAGCTTTCAAATGCCTCTGGAGGTGCAGAGCTGCGATCAGCCCCAGCAGGCACTGTGGGAGGCACTGAATGAGCTGCAAACTCATTCCTGCAGCACGGGGAGGTTTGACTTCTGCCATCTGCCTCTGGGCAGCTGGGAACGGAGGAGGGGGAAGCCCTGACTCTTTTGGTGGCTGTGGAGTCCCTGCAAACGCAGGGGAACGTCTCCAGGGTGTGCTGCCTCTGGTGAAGAAGGGTTATTCAGATCGATGGAGAAAAAAAATGCTTTGCTAAGAAAGAAGTATATCTCTGTTTCCCTTGCCACCTGTGTGCTTCTGCTGGGATCTGCTCTTCTTCCCCAGTCCCACGTGGCTGTTTTACTGGCTGATCGAGCAGCAAAGCTGCACTTCAGGTAGTGCTTCCTTGGGACGTGCTGGCACAGTTTGAAAATGGGTGGTTTGCAAGGAGGAACAGCTTTTTGGAAAGGCCTTGACTGGTTCTCTGCTATCATCAGGCTGGAGCCATGGACAATTTTAGCAAAGATGCTGAGCTGAAGACTTCACCCTGCTCTCAGCAGGGTTAGGCTGAGGAGTTATTGCTTTCCCTCATTGCTCAACTGCTTTGAGCTTTCCAGTAATGCTGGCTGTTCCCTGCTTAGGTCTGTCAGCTCCTGATGCTGATGGTTGCTTTATGAGCTGTTCTTCCCTTGCCTCAACAAAACAAATTGAAATCTGGTGCTGTTTTCCATCACCTTCTCTCCGGTGGTCAGAGGCATGTGCTTGGTTCCTGGTTTGCCTGTGTGCAGAGGAACAGCAGGACTCCAAGTTTTGTGACCTGCAAAAAGTGGGTGCTCTGGGGAATCTACGTAAGCTGTCGTGTGTTCTGCAAAGCCCCCACCTGAGCTCTGCTTTGCTGCCTCTTGCTGTAGGTGCAGCAGCGAGGTGGGTCACTGTACGCAGCCGCCCAAAGGGCTTCCCTGCACATCAGGCTTCATGGGGAGAGCATGGGCTGGGGGCTCAGCTCTCCAGCTCTGCATGAGCTTGGTGTAACCAGAGAGAAACGTTTTCCTTGTGCCAGCCTGGCTTTGAGAGCAGGCAAGAGTTAAGATGCATCAGCTTAGTGTTAGCAGGGCTGGCACTGGAAAGCTATTAAAGGGAACTTTTTATCTTTAGTAAAGAAAATCTTGAAGCCTGCTGGCACTGGGAGAAGCAGTTGCTCAGCACAGACTCTGGTGCAGACAGCACTCGGGGAAATGGCTCCATGGGAACAACCAGCTCCGGCAGCCTGGAGCCCGAGACTGCAAGCAGTGGCTATTTGTTGTGCTTCTGCTGCGATGGGGCAGCTGAAGTCTGGGTTGCTGGGCCATGACCTTTTTTTTGTTCTCTTTTCCAGAGAAAGAAAAGCGGGAATGCCAGGCCATTGTGGATGGGCTGAGGGACACTCTGGATGTGCGCAATGCCACCATAGAGTCGCTCCAGAAGGTGCTGGGAGAGACAGAGATGCTGTGCTCCTCCCTCAAGGTACCCTTCCCATCCCCAGCAGGACTTCAGCACCAACTGTTGCACAGTTTTGTTGAAGGTCTCTGCAAGCCTTGCTAATAAAGAGATTGTGCTGGTGGGATTTTGGATCTGGTGCCTCGAGCCTCGTGTCTCCTCGATCTCCATGTGACAGGAGGGCAGTGAAGCTGGGTTTTCATTTTGGGTTTATTCGTCTGAAGCAAATGGTGTTGCTGGTCTCAAGGTCCTGAGCACGCTCCACTGGGGGGTGATTTGGAGGCAGAAAAGCCAGGCTTGTGGCTCACATACAAGTGGTTTATGCTGAAGGCAGAGGTGGCCATGAGGGGGAGAGATGCCAGCCCAGCCTGGGGGCTGCTGGCCAAGCCTCGCTAGTGAAGCGGCAGTGCTGATCATAAAGGTAACAGCACGAACCGAGAGCAGGAACTGGCCCCAGCGCCCCATTGCCGAAACACTGGCTCCCTGCGGTAGAATGTTCTTCTGAAATGGGTTTAGGCCAGACGGGATTCAAGGAAAATTAGTTCCTTAGTTAGATTGGAGGAGAAATCAAACTGAAATATATGGAGGGGGAGTTGCAAGCTTCAGCTGAGTGGGATTTGATCCAGCTAACTCTCCTGTCTCTGTTCTGTTGCCAGGGTTTTCCTTCGGTTAGGTTAGTAATGTGTGAAGTCCAGGGATCAAATATTCCTGTTGTGTTTCAGCACACAGTGACTCAGGGTGTAGTCACGTACTGAGCGTAAACAGCAAGTGGAAGAGGGGAAGAGCAGGAGCTGCTTTGTTGAGATGTCCTGTAGTGAGCAGAGTGACTGTGCCTGGGCGGTGGGCTGGGCAGTCCCTGCTGTGTGCTGGTGACACACCTGTCACAGGAAGATGGGTCCAGGCGGGGGGTTGTGGGCTGCAGGCTGAAAAGTGGGGAAGGGATCATCTGCCTTTCGCAAGGTCTCTGTTCCATGGAGTATGGGAGAATCATAGAATAGTTTGGGTTGAAGGGACCTTCCAAGCTTATCCAGTCCAACCCCTGCCATGAGCAGGGACATCTTCACCCAGATAGGGCTGCTCAGAGCCCCATCCAGCCTGGCCTGGGATGTCTCCAGGGATGGGGCATCCACCACCTCTCTGGGCAACCTGGGCCAGGCTCTCACCACCCTCAGTGTAAAAAAATTTCTTCCTCATGACCAGCCTGAATCTCCCTTTCTTTAGTTTAAAACCATCACCCCTTGTCCTGTTACAACAGGCCCTGCTCAGAAGTGTGTCCCCATCTTTCTTATAGGCTCCTTTTAAACACTAAAAGGTGGTAATAGCCTAAACTACATCGTGTTCCTTGACCTGCAAGGCCAGGTGGCCCCATGAGAGCTTGTAGATAGGTTGTGGGGTTGTCCTTCTGTGTGTCACCTGCTGCTGTCTCTTCCTGAAAGGAACCAGTCTGGGAGGTCTGCCTGACACCAGCAATGTGCTGCTGTCACAAGGCAGAAGGAAAGATATAGTAAGGAATTAATGCCGGACAGGCCTTGCTGTGAGCCAGTACAACTTAACTTTGCCTGCCCACAGGATTATATCTAACCTGCTTGGGTGTAAAGGCAGCTTGGGCCATGCCAGAGATGTTCTGGGTGTACCAGGCAGGGTACTTCTGATGCTCCCTACTCCTGCGGAAACAATTGTGATGGTGGAAGCTGGTGCTTGCTGCTCAACTCAGCTTTTCTGTGCTTGGCTTCCCTGCCTTGGTATCTCAGGAGGAGGCTCTGTGCTTATCTTGCCAGTTGCAAAACCCTCCATATATGCTTAAGTCCTTTTAATGAAAGCTGGGCAGAAGGGTTAGGGACCTCTAGGTGTCTTTTCTGTGGTGTACAGGGTTTCCCAGCTGAATGCCAAGCACTGTCTTATGCTGCGTCATTAAAGATTAAAGCACTAAACGTCTGCAGTGAAAACAGAGGCTTAGCTGTCTGTGACACCAGTCAAGCCCACAGACTGTGAGCCGTTCCCATCTTCTGCTCGCACCATCAGCTGCTGCTGAACCTTCGTGTTAGAGTTTGCTGCCTTTCAGGCTCTCTGAGGCCGGGTACTCTACTCCAGCCCGGCACAAAATGCTGCTGTGGGGACCTGAAGTGTCGAGAGCTCTGGTTAGCAAGAGCTAAAGATGAGCTCTGCTTAAGTGGGAGTAACACGTGAGCCTGCAATGTTGTCCCTCTGCAAAGCCCCAGCAGTTTCACACGTTTGGTTTCTGTGGCAGGAAGTGGATAAAATCCTTTAACTTCTGTGTGGAAGAGAGATTTCCGAGGCGATGGCCCTTGGCCAGGCCTCTCCCTGGGGTCAGCACTGTGCTGAAACCAGGCCCAGAGCCTTCCGAAGGTGCTGTGTGAGGCACACGCAAACCTACAAAACACAGGTGCATTGGAATGGTGCTGATTGGGACCAGCTTTCCTTTATTCTGCCACACTGCAGATCAGTGCTTTCTCAGCCCAGTCGAGGTTCTCTGTCACTGCTGCCTGCTACTGGGGAGCCTGGAAAGATGAGAGAAGTGCCCGGGTGGGTGTCTGGTCTCCCAGAAGAGACCTACTCAGCATTCCTATTTATTTAAGCAGCTAATAGCAAGGAGAACTGGGAGGCTAAAGCAGAGGGATCAGCTGTATGTAGAGGAGAGAGCAATTTCAAGGTTTGCTTGCTGGGGACTCCTTTGCTTGTTGAAAAACTGTCGCTGTGGTCAGGGTGCTGCACAGCCCCCAGCCACTCTCAGCAGCAAGGAGGCTGTGATTCCGTTTCAGTGCCAGACTCATGATGCGATTAGCACTGAGACCCTGCTGCGCTTGCAGGGAGCAGAGCTTGGGGTGCAGTGGGGAGGGAGCTAAACTTGCTGTAATCCTGGGCTGCTGAGGTGGTGATAGCGTTAAGAGCCAGTGTATGCTCCCAGCTGCCCGCAGTGCGCATAAGCCAGGATGTTTCTCTAACAATCCCTGGAGCCTTCCTAACGGTCTGCATATGCTTGCTTCTCTGCAGAAGCAGATGAAATTCCTGGAGCAGCAGCAGGAGGATAACAGAAGTTCAAAGGAGGAGGCCCGCCGCCTGCGGAACAAGCTGAGAAGCATGGAGCGGTGAGACCCTGGGCCTTGTGGGCTGGGCTGTGTGCCTCTCCCCACGTCGGAGGGGGGTGGTCCTGCAGTGTCAAGCCCCACACGCTGGGTCATCTTACCCCATAAGGTTGGAAACTGCTGCATTAGCAGGGCTGTCCTTGCCTGTCCGTGCTATTGCCCTGCCATGTTTCCAGACGCTGCTCTAGGGAGAGCAGCTTAGGGAAGCAGCAGTAAGGTATGCTGCTGTGTGCACGCTGGCCTCCTCTCTGATGCTTTGAGTGTGGCTACGGGTCATTCCTGTTATTAGGGGATGCTGGGGCAGAATCCCAGCCCAGGAACAGTCACTATAGGGCCCAAGATGTTCACCTCACGTGCAGTACATGTGTACAGCTGCCCCTTCACTGTCCATGTAGCTCTACTCTTCCCTAGAAAAAGCCCTGCTTGTGGCAGGGCAGTTGTCTCTCTGTTTCCCCACACAACATCCAGCATGCCTGCAGCAGAATCTTTGTCTGCACCAGCTCCTTGGGGGGAAGTGGAGCTCCAGGCTCTTACCTAGCTCTGTTTGTGACTCATGAACTGAGGATACTTTTTTTTTTTTTGTGCAGGATTGAGCTGTTGCTTCAGAGCCAGCGCCCTGAAGTGGAGGAGATGATCAGAGAGATGGGAGTCGGGCAAGCAGCAGTGGAACAGCTTGCGATCTATTGTGTGTCGCTGAAAAAGTAGGTGCTGCGGGCCTGGCACAGCTGGCTCATGCTGTCCTGGGGTCCCCAGGGAGAACCCTCTGCCGAGGACCAGCAGGCGCATGGGCTCTGTGGAGCTCTCACCGCCTGCTTGGGCCTCTGCCGGGTTTTGCCTGACAGATCCTGGGGACCTAGATTGGAGCCTGTCACACTGAACTGTTCCTCTTGTCACTGGTGACATGCGTGTCACCATGGGAACTATCTCCGGAGCTGTCAGTGCACCTATGAGGTGATGATTATTATTCCCTCCCTTCTCTTCTTGTGCCTGAGGGGAAATGAAGGAATGAGGGGCTCCAGGTCATACCCTCTGCTCCATCGCTCTGCAGCTGCAGCCTTGGGCATTCTCTGGCATGGCCAATCTGCAGCACTGCCCTCCCCTACCTGGGAATCCATCTGATCCTGCTGGGCAAGGCCACAGCTTCTGTGAGGCTGGTCTGATGGCAGCTGAATAATTGCAGCTTCAATACAAAGCTGTAATGAGGCGAGTGTCCCTGCGGTGTAATTGGGAATGAATGTGCATGGCCAATAGTGTGAAGTCTGAAAAGTCACTTAAGCAAAGCTGCCAGCATGGAGGCTGCCCTGTTGTCTGTCTGTCTTTTCCATTAGCAACTGGAACGTCTCTAGATCTGGTTTCCATTTTGCTGGTGGATTCTATTTGTGCCCTGTTCTCAGACATGGTATCCCTTGTGGTATTTTTTCTCCCCCATGGTTTAGCGCAATGTTTGACACACTTGGTCCGTGTTGGTACACTCAGCTCTGTTCCTTGAAGAGCTTTGTGTCTCCTGTTTGTGGTTTTTTTTGTGTTTTTTTTTTTTGTTTTGTTTTCTGGTGGCTCTGCAGTTGTAGAGCTTCAAATTAAGGGTCTTGCCTTGTCTCTGAGTTGTTCTGGCTCAATCCTTCTGCAAACAACCCGACTCCTCTGGTCTCTTTGCAGGGAATATGAAAACTTGAAGGAGGCTCGGAAGATCTCTGGTGAGATGACAGAGAAGCTGAAGAAGGAGCTGTTGTCTGTCAATAACAAGGTAAAGGGAGAATGCAACTTGTCAGGGTGACATCTGGTCTGTAGGTCCCTGTCAATAACTGTGCCTCAGGCTGTCTGCAGTGACTCCTCCCATGATGAGCGGTGGGTGGTGTGGGTGGTGTGGAGGTGTCAGGCTGGGGTTTCTGGGTCAGTCTGTGGTGCTGCGGTGAGTACAGCCTCTGGGGACGCTGGTGGGGCAGCATGTGCCGAGCCAGCCGCAGTTCGTCAGGGAGCCGGGACTGGAAGGCAGGAGCAGGCAGGTGCTCTACCACTTCCACTGGCTTCTGGAAGCAGCACTGCCTTCATCCTGCCACACTGCCGAGTGTGAGCTGCCAGCCCCTCCTGCTGCAGAATCAAGCCCCTAGGAAATGTGCTAAGGGGTTTGGAGCCAGCTCCAGTTGAGCGGCGCTTAGCCTTGGCCTGGTACAACTGAGTCACACCCATCCTTGTGCCTTCAGCCAACTCAGCTGGGCCAGGGCTCCTGCATGATGCTGTGCCGAGGCAGGCGATGTTCCCAAAGTGTGGTGAGGATGTGCAGGTGGCTCTGCACAGAGCCTGCCTGGGCTGGTCCCAACCTGGCACAGAGCTGGGAGGTACAGACATGGCTCTAGTGCTGTGCTCCAGCTGCTCTAGCCCTGCCTGGCCTCGGTTAGCTCATGTCAGGAGGCACTTTCTGTCAGTTCTAGTACCTAGTCCCCATGAGAAGTGTGTATGTGTAACTCGCTCTCCAAGCCGCAGGGGTTCACTGGGGCATCCCTGTGTCCAGGTTCACAAAGTGGGAGACTGTGGGTGGATTTAGCCTCTTTTTGTTACTTGACCATAGCTTGGCCATAGCTCCCTCAAATGGAGAAGGAGGTTCTGGGATTGCTTTGCTGCTCTCCAAGGCAGTTAACCCCCTGCACGAGGTGCTGTTGCTGGAACCAGCCTGAGGCCATGCCCAGCTGCAATCACCAGTTTGTGTCCGGAGGATGCGAGTCAGTGCACTCGGGCTGTGGGCTCAGCTGACGAGAGCTGACTGTACCGATACGCTGTGGGCTGGCCCAGACTCCTGCACCACAAACGTCTCTGATGTGGTAGCGGTCCACTCCTTGACCCCTGCTCCTGGCGTGCTTCCCCTTGTGAATCAGGCCTGTCCCTGTGCCAGCACTGCTGATGCACAACCAGCCTCCGGCCTGTGGTTTGGAGTTCCTGCACTCTGGTGCGTCCAAAGTCCTGCAGGAATTCAGAATGCAGCCACCAAGTGTTCGAGCAGGGAAAAGCTGCCATCATCAAGCATAGATGCTCAGGAAATGCTACAGCAGGAAGATTTGTGTTGGGTGAGCAGCCCTGGAGATCCCTCTGCAGGCAGCTGGAGGAAATGGGCAGGTATTTGGTTGCTCTGAGAGAGGAGAGGTTGGTCAGACAGGAAAATTGAGACCCTAAACAGAGGCAAGCAGCTTGTGCTGCAGCCCATTCTGCTCTCCCTGGGGATCTCTGCCCTCCCTGAGCTCTGTGTTGTAACTGGCACTCTGCTGTTTGGGGGGGTTCATTCTGCAGCTCCAGAAAACCGCTTCAGAATTGGAGAAGACAGAGGAGGAGTTAAAAAGCACCCAGAAGGATCTGAAAAATGCGGACAAGGAGATCTTGGTGAGAACGTTGTTCCTCAGTCTGCAGTAACTGGCAGCTGGCCACAGCCTGCTGCTGCAAAGCCAGGGGTTCTGCTGGCTTCTGCTCACTGACTGGCTTACCCAGCCCACCTCACCTCTCCAACTTGCTCCACCTGATGCTGATTTACAGAAAAGGGGCAAAGTATCTGCAACTAAATATTTCCTTATCTTGCTGTCTGCTTTCCCTTTTCCCTCCAGAGTTTGAAGAAGAAGATAGACATCCTGCAGGACACTCTGAAGGTCCCATCTGTAACCAGAGAGACACTCAGTCGGCTGGTGTTTGAAAGGTTAGTGACATGCATCCTCAAAGGCCAAGGATGGAGATGGCAAGTCCAAAGTAGGAGCTTTGCGGGGGAAGCAGAGACATGCTCATCTGGCAGGCATCGCAGTAGCATGGTCATTTTACTCCTTGTATTCTATTTTGTGAGATTTTTTTTTTATTGATTGGTTGGGTTTTTTTTTTGTTGCTGACAAGGTGGTGGTTGGTTTAGTTAGAAAAAGTGTGTGTTTTGGAGGGTTTGGGTCAAGATGGGATGGAAGAACAGACTAGGTTTTGACAAACTCTTTGTCACTGTGTCCTGCCAGAGAAATATCCCTAAAGCTGCTCCTCTGATTGCCTCAGAGTTGGCCTTCCAGTGAGCATGTCCTGGTGTATGGGCATCAGGGATCTTAGCCAGGCAGAAGAACCCAGCCTGAAAAATGGCATCTTTTACATTTTTATCGAGCCATTCCTTGCGAGGAACCTGTGCTGTTACCCCAGTACAGCAAACTGGGTCGTGTACACAGAGCAGCAGCATGCCAGGGCATTGTTCTGGATGCTGCTGTTGTAGCACAGGCCGTTTGAGGGTGAACAGCAGTTTGGGACACTGACTGTAAACTCTGGGATTCAGATTGTCTTTTCTTTGACCTGTAAGCAGAATGGGGCTCTGATCCTGGTCCCACTGCTGTCTCACAACTCAAATCGCGCAGCTCTGTCTTCCTCTCACCTGCTGGGTGGCAGGTGGTGGCCTCCCGATGGCTGATGCTTTGCCTGGCCTTGCAGCCCTGCTCCCGTGGAACTGCGGCAACCAAAGCTCCATCGCCCGGCCCACAGTGATGAGATCAATCTAGATGCTACTTTTGATGTGGACACCCCTGAACATCAGCCCTGCAGATGTCTCTGCAGCCCTGCAAAAAGGCCGAAGCTGGATAAAAAAACGTGAGTTTTTCCTCATCTTTCTGCTTCTAAAGGAGATCAAAGTCTCGCTTCTTTGGAAGCTGCTGTGTGACATCAGACGGCTCTCCAGCTGCCTGATGTCGTGCTGCAAGTTTTGTCATCATTTGCTTGGCCTTGTCTGTCCTTGCCAGCTCCACTCAAACAATAAATCTCTGCTGATTTGCTCCTTGGGCTTCTTACAGGCCTCCTGTGGTAAATCTGGCGAAGAAAGTTCTGAAGGAAACAATGGAGGTAAAAGGGCTAATCTCGATTTCTGCATCACCTCTTTGATTCTGCTGTTAATAAGCCTGGGACAAAGGACCCATTTTCTCTGTGTTGGAGGTGCTGTGACTATAGACTGGCCCATCTACAGAACTGCAGTACATTCTTCAAAGTTCTTTGCTAAACAGTCTCCTAGAAACACTGAATTGCTGCCTCAGGCCTCCTGGAGCCGGGCAGGAGAGGGAGTGTGGGGACACATGTCCTGTTTATCCTGCCTTGGGTGCTTGGCAAACACATGGAGCTGACCCCAGGGGCTGGGGGGTGAGCTGGGGTCTATTCTCCCAGCCTTGCTGGGTGCAATGTCCTACCTCCCAGGGTGGGAGGCTGGAAGCTGCTGTTCTCTGGCCTGACATGAGATCAGCAGTAACCATTACCCTAAATAGCTGTCTGTGTTATTAGTGCTCCCTCTATGTGGACTAAATTCAGCAGATCATGCTGGTTAAAGGGCTTTTCTCATTATTTTGTGGGACAGAACTGGGCAGATGATCTGGAGGATGATGCTCTTAAAGGACTCCTGCCAGGATTCATCAGGAACTCTGTTATCTCCAAGAAGCCATCTTCGGGCAGCTTGCTGGCTCCCCCCAAGAACACAGGCACTGTAAGTGTGACCATCCAGTTGGTGAGCGTGTTGAGGGCTGGCACTGCACACCGCTGTCCTGAAGTGACCCTGCAGGAGGAAGCAAATGAGGCTTTTACCTTGCCACGTAGCAGTGTGTGGAAAATAAATCTTGGAACATGACCTGGCTACTTCCCAGTCCCGCAGAGCTCCAGGGATGACAGATGCTCATTCCCTTTTTGGCAGCAGACTAAATGGCCATCCATGTCGCATTCCTCCATCTCCTTGGAGCTTTGGGTGTTTTCCTCTTGTTCCTCAATCCCAGTGATAAAACGCTAAGCCCTTCTGCTCCATGGAAGGCCTGCTTACTTCAGAAAGTGCCCAAGATACCCCAACTTTGCTAGTATCCTTGGGTCTGCCTTTTTCTGAAAGTGAGGGCTTAGTACAAGTACAGAGTGTTTCCAGGTGCTTGTAACCCCTCTCCAGAAGCTGTGGCCTGCAAGGCTGCCGCTTCCCCATAACCAGCATGAGGAGACATAGCCAAGGCTCTGTGCTGCTGCTCCAGACTCATTTCTTTCTCTCTTCTAGGTGAGGATGGGGTATGATGGCTTGGGCGGCAGAACAAAGTTCATACAGCCTGTATCCTTTCCTGCAGCTCACATGGCAGTACTGATGCTGTGGGTCCTCTTTCGTCTTGGCCATCTTGGGGAGTCCTTCTCTGCAGCCAACAAAAAATGGGCTGGGATCCTAATGTAACCATCAGATTTCTCTCTATCTGGCTCTGAACAAGCCTGAGCCCAGCGAAGGCTTCAAGGACCTGAACTTGCTGAGAGCATTATCAGAGGTGGCTCACTTAGGGGAGCACATCAACTGGAAACCAGTACCCTTTGCAGGGACTGCCCGTGCCCTTGGGAGCAGCAGCGCAGCCTCCTGGCCCTGTGCCTGCCAGCCCCTGCAGCCGAAGGCCCCATTCCTGCAGGAGGCTGCTGCTCTGCTGTGCCTGTGCTGGTGGGCAGCCCTGCGGTGGGCGAGGAACTGAGGGCTGAGCTCGCCCAGCGCAGAGGGAGCTGCTCGATTCCTGCTCCTCACACTGAAACAGTGTCCTCTCCCCACAGAGGCTGCTTCTCACCCGCCTTCCCTGGGCGGGACTGTCAGAGGGATGTGCGCTGCACGTGTGGCTCTAGCACTGCTCTAGCTCCTGGTGCTGCTTTTGAGGTGTTTTTTGCACTTTTTCTAGAAACCAGGAGGCTGAAGCAGAGAAGAAACAATCAGCTGGAATGTGTGACTTGCTGGGAAGCTCTGGGCTGCTGCTTCCATGGCCTCATTGTGGCAGGGTGGAGGTATCCAGTGGCAGGGAGATGCCTGAACCAGATCTCTGGGGCCAGATGTGCCCGTGCTGCCAGCCTGAGGGGACTGGAAGGGTAGACGGCTGTCCCAGGGCTGCCTGGCACATGGCTGGTAGAGGAGCAGCTTGTTTCTCTAATCCTGAGCGCTGCAGCATGCTAGTTTGTGTCATGCTGCAGCTCTGCTGCCCTGGCCTGCACCTGCTGGGCAATGCTGCAGCAGGCAGCTGGTTCAGACCTGTTACAGTTCAGTCATGTTTAGTTTCTGGGACTTCTGTGTCTCTGAAGGTTTATTCAATGCCATGTGAGTTAAAGAGGACTTGTTGCTCCCAGGGCTCTTCCCTGGGGGTTGCTCTGCCTTGGGAGGCTGCAGGCTCAGGCTGCCGTGCCTTTCCCTGACTGGTATCCTTGCTCACACACGCCAGGTGCATCTTGAAGCGCTGGTAGATGCTTAAATGCTGTTTTGTGTGCAAGGAGTATCACAGAAGTGGGAAGCATTCCTTGACTCATGGGCAGGAGCCATGTCTGAGCTCTGCTGTGAGCTGGGAGACAAAGCCCAGCCTGTCCTGCAGGGAGTTTTAATTTGGGTGCAGGTGCATGGCCGGGGCCCAGGGCTGTGGGCCAGGTCAGTCTGCAGCAGGTATTGGATCACTTGCGTCGCCACGGCCTTGGTCTATAAATTCCTTGACAGTTTTACCTCCAGACAAACCTGGCAGAAATCCGCCCGTTAGCAGTGAGGAACAAGAAGAAGGTCTCCAGGCCTGTGTCTGCAGCTCCCTCCGCATCGTCCTCCAGCAGCAGCCAGGCCAGACTGGACAGTTTCCTGCAGTAAGAGCACCTGGGAGCGGCTGGGCAGCGGCTGCAGGGCTGAGCGCGGAGCCCAGAGCCTGGCATGGGGCAACGCGCAACCACCGCTGTGCAGGGGCTGTTTACAAAGCACTGATGCTGTGTTGTAGGAGAGATGAGCTGCCCTGGGGAGAATCCTGGCCCTGCAGCAAGCTGACAGGAGACCAAGCCTCTGCCTAATGCTTGGACCAATTTACCCCCCTCGTTTTACTCCTCCTTTCTCCTATTTTCATGCAGAATAAACAGGTTTTTCGCACCTTCTGGCATGCTCACAGCTGTGCAGTTGCTGTTGGGCTCTCTGACGTGCAGTTCTACCTGATTTCTTGGATGCAGCTGTGAGCTGGAGATGCAGGAAGGGGATCTGGGATCTCAGTCTGGAGCAAGAGCCCAGAGAAGGGACCTGGACCAGCTCTACACCTGGTGTGAATAGTTCCAAGAAAGTTTCCTGGAGGAAGATGCGCAGAGGAGAGAGCAGTGCTGGCCTGCATTGCTGCAGGGTGGTTGTATATTCATCATCAAATTGAACACCTTGCCTCTGTAGGCCTGTGTGGGCTGGGGAGACCCACACCAAACCTGGGGGATGTTCTGCCTTGCCCTGGTTTGGGCCATGAAGATAACTGCAGTTTTGCAGCCTGGACACTGAAATCGCTGACCTGGCAAAGAAGGTGTTGGGGGTGACTCCCTGCCCTGCTTGGAAACAGGGAGATGTCACTTCTGTTCTTGGCATGTGTTGGTGTGGAGCTTGTTTGTATGGATTTCTACTTCTTTTTAATGAGATTGTAGGTGTTTTGTTCTTTTGTAACTTGCCTGCCTAGTGATCTGAGGGTTTGGAAGGGCCTGAAGAAGTGCTGGAGAATTACTTCCATCGGGGGAGGGGGATACTGGGGCTGAACCTGTCTGGGGTTCTTCAGCTGGAGATGTGGGACAGGAGGTCTCCTCTCGCCCCATGGCTGAAGTGGAGCTGTTCAAGCTGCAAGGAGCAGACTTGAGTGAGGTACCTTGCTACCAAACTTCGTACTGTACAGATTTGTGATGTTTCCAACTTCCAGCT
This sequence comes from Streptopelia decaocto, assembly GCF_964273445.1. Lineage (NCBI taxonomy): Eukaryota > Metazoa > Chordata > Aves > Columbiformes > Columbidae > Streptopelia > Streptopelia decaocto. The sequence goes on from NC_138662.1 coordinate 7,503,038, forward strand.
GCTTCAGGCTGGAAGCCTCAGTACCTGGGTTGGCTAAAAACATGTCTTTAGGGAATAAAACATGCTGCTGTGCACACTTGTTAGCACAACTGGTTCCTGAGCATTTTTCTTCCTACAGTGGCTCGAGGTGGAAGGCTGAGCTCAGATGCTGAGCGTGGGGTGACGTATATGCCTGACCCTCCAGAAACCTTTGGTACGAGCTCTGGGGAAGCAGGTCCTGCTGCAGGGAAGGGCTGCAGTGGGGTGAAGCCGTGATGTAAACGATGCTGAACCCGGGGGCAAGGGCAATGCCTGCAGAACATGAGCTGCGTCTCGTCTGCAGCACTTGGGGCTGGCTGCTGGATGACAAGGAATGGGTGGAGAGTCCAGAGGAGCATGAGAAGGAGGTTCTGAGGGCTGGGAAATGGGGAGACTTTAACAGAGTTAATTGTGGAGAAGCCTGGGAGAGGCTCTGCAGGGAGCATGTTACTGACCCGCTTACGTGGTGCCGTTGTCCCTTCCCAGTAGGTACCTTGTGTGTGTAAAAAGGGCAGATGTTCTCTGGATCTCTTTGGCCAGAAGCAAGTTCAGGGAGACCCTTCTGAGAATGCAGTATAGATGATCCGTGTGGGGGACTGGTGAGGGACATGGGCTTCTGTGCTGGAGAGCTGGTGATGGATGGGACCCATGAAGGCAGAGCTGGTCCCAGCCTGCGGTGGAGGGATGGAGAAGGGTTTTGGGGCTGTCCTGCCCCAGTCCTGGTTGGGACACCTGTTGGAGCCAGGGGGAAGGTATTTGCTCAATGCAGCCTGGTCCCCTGCTCAGCAACAGCCCTGCACCTGGGGTCCTACCTGCCCGTGAAGCTCAGCATAGCCAGTGTCCCCTTCCCACAGGGACAGCAGCGCCTGCCTGGGCTGGCATCTTCATGTTCAGCTTCTGCTGGGTCTGTTGCCCCCTGTTATTTAATCTGATTTATTTTAAAATATAAACTTATCCTGGGCCAAAAAGTTATCCTGCTCAAACTCTGCTCAGCAAAGGACCTTTGTTTCAGTGTCCCTTGCTGTTGGCTCTGCCCGCTGTGTGCGAGGGTGGTGATATCCTCCATCTCCCACCATCTCCTGAGCTGCTGTCACCTGAGCTGCTCTTCTGGGTTTCGGCAACAAGGTGAGTTGAAGGCCAGGGCTTGTGCCAGGCTGGACTGTGAGCTGGAGTCTGCTGCTGGCTGTGCAAACTGCTCCTGAGCGTGCGGTGGGTGTTCTGAGTCTGCTGTGCTTGGGAGAAAAACAAACATCTGTTCTGACCATCTCGCCTGTCCTGCTCCCCTTCCATCCATTCCTGCGTTCTCCACCTTTCTGTGCACTTGCTGCTTTTGGAAGTTGCTCCTGTTGTGGTTTTGTTCTGTTTTATTGCACTTATACAGTGCCCCTGCCCAGAACTGCAGCCTTTTTGCTCTTGTTTGGTGGTGGTTTCAGCTCCTCAGAAGCTGCTTTCCCCTGTGTTACACATTATCCCCCCTCTGCCCTGGAGCAGGACCCCAGTGCCCCAGCACGGCTGCTCCCTGGGCTGACATCGGTGGGAAGGGGCAGAGGGGCCGTGTCGTGGGGCAGCTGCAGCTGGTTCCTGTTTCTGTGCAACCAGAGGTGAGACGGGACCCAGTGTCACATTTATTTTAGGATTTAGCATGTGTGTGTGTTGACTCACAGCCAACAAAACGCAGCTGCTGGTGTTGGGTGTCGGGGTAGCTCCCGGGGGATCCTGTCTCTGCCCCCTCCGGGCCTTTTCCTGGCTGTGGGGTGACCTCCAGTGGGAGCTTGTGCTGCTATTAACAGGAGCTTTAATTAGTGCCTTCTCTCATTAAGTACAGGTGATGTGTAGTTGAGCTGTAATTGCATCTGTGCACTCTGACATCATCAGGCTGCCGGTGACCTCATGTGGAGGAGGCACGTCTGTTGGCCGAGCGCTGTGTGACCTAATGGGGACGGGAGGTGCTGGTTGGCTGGGCTCTCTGTGACCTTCCCTGGGGAAGCTGGGTGGTCATTGGCTGAGCCTGCACCTTAGGGAGAGCCTGTGAGCCCATTGGTTGGGCCCTGTGACATCACGGTAAAGAAATGATAGTCACTGGCTGAGCGCTGTGTGACGTTGTGGGTCTGTCACCTCATCTGAGAGCCTGTGACCTCACACCAGAGCCTGTGTGCTAACCCACCGGGCACTGTGTGACCTCACAGGGAGCTGCGTGCACAGTGCCTGGCTGTGAGTGACCTGCAAGGACAATGCGTGACCTCATGAGCTAGCAGGGTGCTCATTGGCCAGCAGTGTGTGATATCACAGGGCTGCCTGTGACCTCCTAGGGAGCAGGACATCCATTGGCTGGCAAGGTGTGGCATCCCAAGGCAGTTCATGACTTCAGAAGGGTGTGGGACATTCATTGGCTGGCAGGGTGTGATGTCCTGAGGCTGCCCATGACCTCATGGGGGAGGAAGGAGCTCATTGGCTGTCAGACTGTGAGCACCCAGGCAGGGCGTGACGTCCTGCAGCAGCATGTGCTCATTGGTTGTCAGGGTGTAACCTCATGCAGAAGCAGATGCTGATTGGCTGTCATGGTGTGACCTCACGGGAGACTGGATGCTCATTGGCTGTCAGGATTTGAGCTCGCGGGGCGCCGCCTGGCGGACGCGGAGGTTGCAAAGCGCGGATTGGCCGGTGGGCTCGGCGGGGCGGGGCCATCCAGCGCGCCCGCCGCCGTCTCGCGCTGCCATTGGCTGCTCCTGCGCACGCCCGCGGGGCGGAGGGCACGTGCCGCCCGCACCAGGCCGGGGCGGGTGGGGAGGGGGGACGATGGAGGGCGGGGCAGCGGGCGGCGATTGGCTGGGCGGCGCGCGTGCCCGCGGCTCGAGCGGGCGGGTGCGGGGGGCGGCGCATGCGCGGGGCCGGCGGGGCAGGCGGCGATGGCGGCGCGGGGCTGATGGCGGCGGAGGCGGCGCTGCGCTGAGGGAGCGGTCCCGCCCGGCCCGCCATGGGCAACGAGGCCAGCCTGGAGGGCGGCGGCGACGACGGGCAGCTGCCGCCCGCCGCCGCCGCCGCCGCTGCCGCCGGGGCCCCGCCGCCGCCCGCCGCCTCCAAGCCGCCTTCAGCACCGGGCGGCGGCGGACAGCTCCCGGGCAGCGCGCCCGGGCCCGGGCCCAGGTCAGAGCGCGGGGCGCGGTGGGAGCAGCGGCGGGTGCGGGGGCAGATGGGCTTCGGGGCGGGGGTGCGGGCAGAGCCGGGTGCTGGTGCGTTGGGCGCGGGGGTCCGGGTACAACAGGCGCGTGCAGGGTTTTGGGGGGCAGGCAGGAGCTGCCGGTGTGCGGGCAGGGAGGGGCTGCAAGGGGTGCGAACTGTGGGGGACCACGGTGCGGCAGTTTGGGGTGCGGGCAGACACGGGGGGTAGACGGAGGCACACAAGGCATGTCACTGCTGGGGGTGCAGTCCCAGGGCAGGGAGCAGCTCAGAAACATCAATGGGTGCTGGGGGAAGGCAGGGGTGTGGTTTAGGGTGAGATAGGGACAGCATACCCTCGGCGGGCAGCACAGAAAAGGGGGTGCTGCCTGGTGGGTGAGGGTCCAGCAGTGAGGGCTGGGGCCGCACAGGGTGACTGGGGTCTGGAGGAGGGAGGATGTCTTTTGGGGTTAAGGAGCCTCGGCCATGCACAGCAGGAGCGGGAGGAGGGGAGATCCTGGTTGGGGATGGGGCCCAGAGGATAGTGAGGAGCAGCCAGGGCTTGGAGGAGATTTTGGGATGCAGCCTGGAGGAAAAGGGGGGTGCAGAAGAGGGTGACCGGGGCTCTGGATCTGCAGGGCTGTGATGAATGGCGGGTGGTAAGCGGAAAGCTGGGGAGCAGGCTGGGGGTCTGGTCAGGGTGGGAGGACGGTGCCCAGTGGCACTGGGGTCTGCGGGCATCCTGACCGTGGCCACCCCAACTGGAGCCAGCACCAATGGGAATGGCCATTATGTAACAGGAGGGACGTGCAGCCCTGCTAGGAGTCACCGGTGCAAAACCTTGCGGGGAACCACGCTGAGCTGCGCTCCCTCTGCCAGGCAGCACCAGCCAGCAGGGAGCTGCTTCAGGAGCAGGCGTGGGGTTGGAGATATTCCTTTAAAAAAAGCTGATCCGAAAATATCACCCCATCTGGAAAAATAAATGCAAGGAGCACAAAGTTGCACCAATGGATGCGGGGGACTCAGTGGCAGCTTGCCCACGGCGTGCGGCTGAGGCGGCAGTGTTTCGGACTCTCCACCTCGCCCGTGCAGCGATGAGCTCTGCTTGTGTTGTTGGTCGCGTTACTTCCAACAGAGAAAACGTGAGCAGGAACCTGGACGGGAGGCTGCGGTCTCGCCTGGCGGTGCTTTCCTCTAGGTCCCAGCCAGCCAGCTGCAATCGCTGCTTGCAGGCTGCCCATTAGCGTCCAGATGGGATTCAGGGACCCTACAGGGCATCTGAGCTGCTGACAGGCTTTTCTTTTGTAAAACCTCTGTTAGCTTTTACGTAGAGAGTGTGAAAAAATACCCCTGAGTAAAATCATGCCTGTTTTCCTTTATGTTTTTCCAGTTCCCCTTGCTCAAGAGTCACTGACCCCTCCGCTTTAGAATCTGCCAGTGGGAACTTGTTCGTAGGTTGCTCCTAACAATTTAAATTAAATACCCACATGGCTATTTAGGCTGGCTTAACAAGATCAGCTGATGGAGCTGTGCAGATCTGCTGCCTGTCTCTGTTTTGATGCTGCCACGGGGCTCTCCCGTTGCTTCCCCAGGTCTGGGTTTGCTGCCGGATCCTGGGGCTGGGGATCCCGGGGGCTGTGGGGATCCTGGAGCACATGAGGCGGGCAGGATGGAGCAACACAGCCCTGCAGTGCTGCCCATCCTCGCTCCTCCTGCCAGAAACGCTGCGTTGATGTGTCAGGCCGTGCCCAAGCCCTCGCACACTGAGCTGATGCTCCTGCCCCTCCTGGGGAGCTGATTCTGGGGAGCTGCCCTCCCTTGCAATTAATTAATGCAATTAAAGAGCTGGGCCACACGGGGCTCTGCGGGCTGACGGCACAGGCTGCCGCGGAGCGATGGTGGAATGGGGAAGGTGCTGATCTGTACTGGTGTTTAAGAAATGAGTGTAGGAGGAGTGTGGGGGGCTGAGATAACGTTTAGGGATTTTAATTCAAGGTAAAAAAGTGGAAATGAAGGAAAAAAACGGGCCTCAAGAAGAAAGTCGTCTTTGTGAGATCCAGGAGTGGGCACATAAGATAGACCAGATGTTGTAAAAGGTTTAGCAAAGCGCGGCTTGTGCTGACTGAGCAGCGGGTGTGTGGTGCAAAAGTACGGCTCCAGAAATCCCATATAGCAAGGCAAGAAGAAGTGAATTTCTCTCATTACTTGGACAGGTTAGTTTTGTTTTTTTCTCTGAATTAAGTAACCTAAATCTGCATGCAAGTCAATGAAATCCATAGTAATATTACTTATCTGTGTAATTTTTCACAGCTTGCTCTGTGTCATAAGATATTTAGACTATTGCCCTGTGTATGAGGTACACTGGATTTTGGGGTCTTGTGTTTAAGTTCATAATAATTGTGTTCAAGAAACTGTGCATGCACTGTGGAGACTTTAGAGAGTAAAAAACGTCTTGTAAAAGTAGCATCTTCTCACCAGGTTGTGATATCTCCTGATATTTATGAACTTTGTTTTTCTGCTGGCTGCTTTGTGCGAGGTGCGGCGGTGCGGGAGGAAGGAGGTGTGTGCGGTGCTGGCCTTCTGGCAGGTGCAGCTCTGAAAAAGGCCAAGGTGGTGTGGGCCTGCACCGGGCGAGATGTTTTCAGTGCAGGTGGGAAGATCTTAGCCTGTGCACGGTGCTGCCCAAATCCTGGCTGGGAGGGCCGTGCCTGGCTCTGGTACCTGGGCAGGGTGATGCTGTCAGGGCGGGAGGGAAGGGTTGCTCCCATCTGCCTGGACAAAGGGACCCATTGTCACCTGAGAGGAGAGAAAATATGGAGTGTTGTTAACCTGTAGGATCAAAGGAACAGAAATTGGTTGTGGATGTGTTCGGACTGAAACTTTCCAGCTGCCTGACAGTGTGGTTCTGGTTCGCTCCTCCAAAAAGAAGGGACAGAAGGGACAAGATAATTTTAGGGTCCAGCTTGATGGACTGGTGAAAAGGGTTTGGATGGCAGAGAGGAGATGATGCCAAGTTTAGAAACGTAGCTTCGGGCACAGAGCTTTAGGTGGCTGGTTTTCCTGGTATCCTGAAGAGAGACTTTATTGCTGTTTTTGATCACATTTGTCTGTACCTGATTTATGGCCGATTCATTCAGGTTTTCGTTCTGTCTGCTGCTCAGCTGTGGAGCTCCTAGAAGGCTTTTTTTGATGCCTGGATGCATGAGCTAAAGCTGAAGGACAGCAGAGGCGAAGAGGGTCTGTCTCCTGGGGGGCATTGAGTATCAGCCACGAATGCCTGGGCTGTCGGTGGGAGCCGTGGTGCGTTTGGTGTGGCTGTTCCTCGCAGCCTGGGAGACACACATTGCAAACAGCTGGGCTGGCTGCAGGGCTCCGGGGCCAGGAGAAAGCTTTCTCCCATGGCACCCTGGCAGAGGCCACTGGGACCTTTGCTTTTTGTGCTAAACAAGCCACTTTAGTCAATACCCCTGAATTTCTCAAGCCTCCAGGTCAGCACGCTATGAGCTGGAGTGACCACGATGGGAAGATTCCAGCACTGAGTGGTAGCAGCTCCCACCTGTGCTGTGAGTGCTTCTCTGAAACCTTCACTTGGCTTGGGACGGCAAGTCAAGTGTCCGTCCTGTTTACCCTGCTGTACATTTAGCATCAGTCTGTCTGGCAGTCAGAGAAATCGGAGGATATGAAAGAGCGTAGTAGAAAGAGGACTGAAAGAAGCACACCTCCAAATTAGAGAAAATAGCTCAAGTTTGGAAAAAATGTTAATAGTTCAGATGCTCTATTCTGCCCTTTTGATAGCTCACTTGTGTTTACTGGGTATTGGCCTGTTTTCTTGCCATAAGCACCACAGCAATAATATTATAGGTAATAAGTATATACATAAAGTAACTTAAAAAAAAATTTGCCCATTTCTTTTTAAATAGGCACTTTCCACCAGATTGCAGAAATGAGCAGTCAATGTCCATTTTCTTATGACTGTGCCAGAAATAAAGCCATAAAATGAGACTGTGTGATGGAAAAATAGCCTATACACAGGGCTCACAGCTGCGTAGAAACCAAGCTCCAGAAGCCAAGCTCTGTATTTGTTTCCATGCACTGCCATCCCCAAAGAGACTGAGCAGGACTGTGCGGAGACGGTGGTGCCATCAGAGTCATCACTGGGAAACCTTTTCCTCAAATATTAAAATAGCTTTTTCTTGGCCTTTTGCTGAATCGCAAAGCTTGCCACGCACCTGTGCTTAGTAAACATTGGTTTATTTACTATAAGACATTTGGAGGGTCAGAGGGAGCTGAGGCTGGGTTTAAGTGAGGAGGGAAAGAACAGGTATGCAACATTTCGAGCTCATAAAACCTGTGTGAGCAAAATAAAAGGTAAAAGGAGGAGTACAAAATGGCTTACTTGACAGATCAAGTCAAAATATTTGCTGTGTTAGATATCCCACTGGGCTTCAGTTCGTCTTCCTCTCCCGTGATGGGCAGGCGCTGTCAGCTGCAAAGTGTCTTCCCTTTAGCAAGAGGTATTTTCCATACTTTTGATGGCTATGACAGCAGCCGTTAGGCCACTGAATTTAGACAGCACGATTCTGGGTGCTTAAGTAACTCCTAAACCTCTTCTGTGAACACGCTCATCAATATTCTAAATGTTTGGCATCAAATATTAATGCCTTTATTTCCAAAACAAATACACAGATTTGCAATCCGCTGCAGAGGTTGGGGTTTCTCGCTGCTGAAACCAGCCTGGATGCTGTGCTGACTTCTTGCCTCTTTACTGTGCGCGTTTGCTGCGAGGGGCTCCTGGATGTGCTGATGCCATCCATTCCACTCAGGAATAAAAATGTAGAAGATTTTGGAGGGGTTGGTTTGCTTTGCTCTGTTGGCTCGTGCTGTTGGAAGGTTTGGAGTAGTCTCTAGCTCCTTCCCGTGTGGTTTGCAGCTGTGGCAGGGACATTTTTGTGCGCTACAGGCCCGAGAGCTGGTGCTCGGCCTCTTCTGCTGATGCTCAGCAATGCCACAGCTCTGGTGACCGCGTCCGCGGGGACCGATGGGTCCCTGCACGCCACAGGTCCTGCTGGTGCTGCATGCCTCTCCAGCATGCCTGAGAAAAGCCGTTTCTTTGCTCTGCGAACTGAGCATGGATTTGATGCTTTCCATCATGTTCCCAATTATTGCAAACAGGTATTCAGTGCTGTGGTATATTCCTGCAGTTTATACTGGTTTGGGGAATACTCGATATGCATCTGGACGTGTACCCACCAGAACAGACCCGCCTGCCTGTCGGTGCAGCCCTTGTCGCCAACTCCCTGGCCTGACAGCACGATGGCACACCGTCGGCCGAGGGTGTTTTTCTAGTAATCCTGTTGCAAGACCAGACTCATGTCCGATGGAACAACCTATCCTTGGTACCATCTCAAGGCATATCAGGGATAAGAGGGTCACTAGGGGCAGTCAACATGGCTTCACCAAGGGGAAGTCGTGCTTGACCAACCTCATTGACTCTTATGAGGACATAACAAGATGGAAGGATGATGGCAGAGCGGTGGATGTGGTCTACCTTGACTTGAGTAAGGCATTTGACACAGTCTCCCACAGCATCCTTACAGCTAAACTGAAGGAGTGCGGTCTGGATGACCAGGTAGTGAGGTGGACTGCGAACTGGCTGAAGGGAAGAAGCCAGAGGGTCATGGTCAGTGGCACGGAGTCTAGTTGGAGGCCTGTATCTAGTGGAGTGCCTCAGGGGTCAGTACTGGGGCCGGTATTATTCAATATATTCATCAGTGATTTGGACGAGAGAATAGAGTGTACTATCAGCAAGTTTGCTGATGACACCAAGCTGGGAGGAGTGGCTGACACGCCAGAAGGCTGTGCTGCCATCCAGAGACCTGGACAGGCTGGAGAGTTGGGCAGGGAGAAATTTAATTAAATATAACAAGGGCAAGTGTAGAGTCTTGCATCTGGGTAAGAACAACCCCAGCTTCCATTATAAATTGGGGAATGACCTATTAGAGAGCAGCGTAGGGGAAAGGGACCTGGGGGTCCTGATGGACAGCAGGATGACCATGAGCCAGCACAGTGCCCTTGTGGCCAGGAAGGCCAATGGCATCCTGGGGTGTATTAGAAGGGGGGTGGTCAGTAGGTCCAGAGAGGTCCTCCTTCCCCTCTGCTCTGCCCTGGTGAGACCACATCTGGAATATTGTGTCCAGTTGTGGCCCCTCAGTTCCAAAAGGACAGGGAACTGCTGGAGAGAGTCCAGCGCAGGGCAACAAAGATGATTAAGCGAGTGGAGCATCTCCCTATGAGGAAAGACTGAGGGAGCTGAGGCTCTTTAGCCTGGAGGAGACTGAGGGGTGACCTCATTAATGTTTACAGATATATAAAGAGTGAGTGTCAGGAGGATGGAGCCAGGCTCTTCTCGGTGACAACCAATGATAGGACAAGGGGTAATGTGTTCAAACTGGAACACAAGAGGTTCTGCTTAAATTTGAGAAGAAACTTCTTCTCAGTGAGGGTAACAGACACTGGAACAGGCTGCCCAGTGGGGTTGTGGAGTCTCCTTCTCTGGAGACATTCAAAACCTGCCTGGACACCTTCCTGTGTAACCTCATCTGGGTGTTCCTGCTCCGGCAGGGGGATTGGACTGGATGATCTTCTGAGGTCCCTTCCAATCCCTAACATTCTGTGGTTCTGGCATACAAGATGCACCTTCAGAAGGAGGGGACAGGCAGTCAGGGTGCAAAAGCATTTCCTAGAGCCAGGTAGCTCAGTTTGGACAAACAGGCTACACAGCAATGGCGTTCTGTTTTTTGCTAAATGTGGAAATAAGATGATCACATCATCTCTGCTTATGAGAGCTGCTGCTCCTGGATGCTGTTTGGGGTTTTTTATGGCTGGTGAGTGACAGCAAGTGCCGATGGTCATCCCGGTCCCACACATCATAAACTGTTATGAGTGTTGCACGTATTTTCTTTGGATTGAGATGGTTGCTGTTGAGCCATCAATGTGTTTTCAAATGTCTGTTTGAATGACAGATTTGTTATTTTTGCATCAGTCCATGGGCACGACTGTTCTTATGAACAGGTTTTTTTTGTCTTTTCTAGTGCCTGGAGGTGCTGAGCTTCAGCGTGACCCCGAAGCGCTGCTGTGCAGCCTGTCAGTCATGGTGGGCATGCCGTACCGTTTCTCGTGTCACTGACACTGAAAAGTTTTTATAAATGTAGTGAGCTGGCTCCTTCTGAGAACACCCAGCTCCTCCAACGAGCTGTTTAGGAGCCTACAAGGAGGAGTGGTTTCATTGCATCCTATAGACACTGGGCTGTGATTTATAGTGAGGGTGGAAGGTGTGTTTCTGGGGGGCTCCTCACCCCTGCTCTGCTCATATTTAATGTTAAAGATGACTTAACTGTGCTGGTGATGGCATCTCGCTGACTCTTGGCCTCTTTATAGCTTAGTGCTGTGGGTTTGATACCGAGATAGACCTGAGCCCCATAACAGACTGGATGGGGCAGGAGACAGCAGCTCCCTGCCCAGGCTGAACTCCTCAGGGGCAGAGGAACATCATCCACCAAGGCAAGAAAAGCTGCTGCTGAATGCAGTTTTATTGTTTTTCCTCTCTTTGTAAAGTGACATAGTTTGGCTTAAGACAAAAAGTGACAGCGTGCCATCCAGCCTAACTTCTGGCACTGGCTGGTAAGGATGGTCACGATGGCTAACAAAGGTAAAATGAAATCTGGAGTTTAGAGGTCCAAGCTGGCCAAATGGCAACGAGATGTATAAACAGTGAGCACAAATAAGAGTAGCAGCAGTTTACCAGAGGGTGTGATGGGATATATGCTTACATGAAGCTTAAATAAAAGCTTCACCTCCTAAAATATTTCGTCTCCCTCAGCCCAAAACTGTAGTTTCTGTGAGGTACAGCAGATTAGCTGTTCATACTGGTTTATTCCCTCTGAAGATGTGATTAAGCAGCTTGGTGCGTTCTCTTTTGTCAAGAATGATTTAGTTGTGTTTTTAGGTCATTGTCTATAGCGGGAAAACACGAGTATAATTAATGCAGTAAAGTGTATTAGGCATCTTCTAAAAAGAGCTACAGCAAAAAAACCCTTCTCCTGCCCCGTCTGTTTCTTGACTATCAGAGACCCTAGACCTTTCTCCTGTCCCTGTCCTCAGTGTCCCCTGCAGCAGCAATCCTGCTTGAAAACCTGTTGCTCCCAGGTGGCCTCAGCAGCCTGATCTTGTCTTCCTCTTGCTCCCTGACATGAGGAAGAGCCTTTACGTCAGAGCAACCGAGTCGAACATCTCCACTTGGACACCATCGGTGCCTGTCCAAGAGCCAGGTGACTGTAATGGCGTGTGTAGGGTGCCAGTGGGCAAAGGGAGGAGCACAGGAGCGGAGGAGACCTCGGGGCCATTACCCACTCATAGACAGCATTCGTCACCCCATCGTATAGTCCCGCTATCAAGGTAACGACTAAGATCTTAAATGAGATACTCTCCTATGCAAAGCCAAAATGGATTTGCCTGTGGTACTCCACATGTTTGAGACATGCAGATGTAGTTTAACTTCCATATGTCTTCTGAGGGACAACAGCATCTTTCAGCCCGGGTGTGTTCGCAAACTTGGACTTGGGCCATCCTGTCCAGCTGGTTTTGCAGCAGGGAGCAGTGGTGTCTGGGATGTTCACCCATTTCTGCTTCTGCAGCCAGATGATGGGGCACATTGCATGGCTGGGACACAGCAGGGGCATGTGGGTCAGGACTTGAAGCTGAGCCTTTGGAGATGATGTGGTGGTCCTATGCTTGGCCACCATGCTCCTCTCCTCTGTGTTTGCAGCCAGGCGGCGGGTGGTACAGGAGGGAAGGAAGGGACTTCTCATGGACACCAAGTCTTCTCACTGCAGCACAGTTACACAGTGACTGCCCGAGTTGCAGCAAGCTCTGCCCAGGCTCTTGTGACCCATGAGAAGCTCTTTCCTTCCTCCCTGAAGACTGTTGAGGCCATCCCTGTGTTTCTCAGTGTTCTCTCGTTCTCTGTGAACGGCTTCTGTGCTGGGTTGTGACTCCTGCTTGGGATGTACTGCAGCTTCACCCCCACCCTGTGAGGTGCAGGCTGCCATCTCCAGCCTGTCCCACCTGCAGCCATCCAGACTTGCACTTTCTGAGCATGCTTGTCTGCTCCCCATGAGAACAGTATCTCCTGCACTCTTCTTGGAGGGTTTCCCCTATTTTTGATGGTTATAATACAATCTAGAGCAGGCAGATGCTGCGTGGCTCAAAGGGAAGATGCATCCATGCTGCTTGAGAAATGCTGCTGAATTCTGAGCAGGTGTGACTGACCATTCTTCTCTTGTCTCTGGGACCTGCTGGGGGCCATGGTTTCTCAGACGTGACAAAGCAGTTTCCCACACAGCTTTCAGGTGAGGATTTGACAGCTCCTCTGAAGGCCACAGAAAAAAAAAATCACCTCGGACCAAAATGTTGCCCGGTGCCGATGTGACAAAGTTCTGTGTTGACGTGCCCTCCTCTGCCCGCCCCAGAGGCACACGTATCTGTGCAGGTATTACAGGGCAGGGAGACTTTCAGAGGCCAAACGTCAATAACCGAGAGTAGCTTTTGAACCTTTTTTCTTTCTTTTTTTTTCTTCTTCCCTGCCAGTGTACTATTGCATTTTAGCCTGTTTTGATTCTTTCCTGGCAGTGGGGCTCACAGGTTTCTCCAGTTGCCGAGAGGGACGTAAGGCTGATGCTGAGCTCTGAGCCTGGCTCCAGCGGACATTGCTTTGTAGGTCCAGTGCTCTTCTGAGGACCATGGCATCATAAATGTGTGGATTTATTTTGGAATTTGGCTTTATTGATGGATTTTGAGCTCTGTTAGGAGTCGCTTGGAGTACACGACCTCTTCTGACATGGTCTCAGGGTGCTCCATCCTCAGAAGTTGTACGTGAGCAGGAAGGTAATGTTAGACGTGTCTTCTTCAGCTATTAAATGAATTCAGAGGGGTCCTGCCCTTCTCCCCAGCCCAGCTGACACCCAAATGGGTCTACCATGGACTCCCCAGTATGAGAAAGAGTCTGTCGGTAGCTTGCGCCCTTCCTTCCTCAGTCTAGATGTGAGGAGTACAAAGAGATTTTGCCATATTTAATGTCTGCAAAAGGATGAATTTGTGTGTGGGAATTACTTTCAAAGACTGACATGTTGTAGCTGTTAACTGCTTTTTAAATTTTTTTAACCAGAAAAAAAACAGATTGCAGCCTGGGAAAACAGCATGTTGGGTTTTTTTTTTCTTTGATCTAAAGAAAACATTTCAGTTATAGATATGTGAAGTTATGAGTTATAAAATAGGAACAGTTGAAATTTGGAAACGTGTAAGTTCTTAAGGGACTTGGTAATTTGCCTTGCTCTTGTGAAAAAAAGCAAATCAGCTGAAAATACAAAGCTTGTGAAAGGCTTGGGGAAAATGCAATGCTGAACTACGTCTTTTTGCACGTTGATTCCAAACTGTACTTTTTCCTTTGATAAAACATGAAATTACTTTTAATTTATTTTGTTCCAATCCTGGTTACATAAACTATTATTTGATCGTACAGCTGGACTGAAAAACTGTAGGAGGTCTCACATTTAGGATTTTGCTGCCTCTTTCTCATTAAGCCTACAGACTGATTTCTTTAAATGCACCTATTAATCTTCTTGGGGAGACAAATTGTTGTTTCGTTTGGTTTCTTCTTTCTTTTTTTTTTTCTTTTTAGAACACTAACCTCCCAGTTAAGTGCCAGGGTGAACCCTGATGGTTTGAAGCCTTTCCAGGTACGTCTGTGCTGCAGTTGGGCCACACGATGCTGACACGTCTTGTCCTGGCCAGGCTGGGTTTGGCTGAATTAGCTTAAACACCCGAGGTGGTCCCAGCCTAAATCGTTCTCGTTGTGCTCAGTAAAGACCTCCAAGTCTACAGGATGGAGCAATACATTTTTTTCCATTTTAGTTTTGCAGTTTGCTTTTTCAGTAGCTTGCCCATGGTAACTGCTGTTGTGTTATTGACTCCTGGTTCGGGACTTGTTGTGGGGCTCCAAGTTTGGGACCATTAATGTGGTCCTTGTAGGGCCAGCAGTAGTATGCAGTGAACCATGTGTTGTCCTTGGAGCACGCAGATCTTCCCCATATTTCCTCTGAGGTGCATCAGCCGTGTTGTCCTCTGCCCACTGACAGTAAGCCACCATATTTTGGGTTTCCTTTGACCTGTTCCCAGCAAGTTTCACCGAACAGACCAGGTAGGTTTTGGTAGCTATCCTTTGGACTGCTACCCTTGAGGACCTTCTCTGCTCTCCTCTGCTCCCCTGCTGGGAATGGCTTGGAGGAGGGTGAGGAAACCGCTGCCAGGATGCTTCCAAAACACATCCCTGGGCTGCGTCTGCTCCAAAATGAACCTGCGAGATGTCTGCAGCAGATAGTGCCGGAGCACATTGTACCGGGGCTTTCCGTAAATGCTCCCGGCGCCGATGTACGTGAGGAGCAATGCGGATTCTGCTGACACGGCTGTACATCACTCCATGCTCCTCGGGGTCTGCCCCGGCTGTCCCTCGGTATTTAGGGCAGCACTGTACTCCCAAGGAGTGGAAATTTCCAAGCCTTCTCTTTTTCCCCACCTGTCTGCAGGTCATTGTGGAATTTTGCTTGGGAATCCTGTAGCTGGGGGTGAAAGAGGTTGTTTCCATTGATAGGGAGCAGTGCTGGTCCTGAAGGGCACCCAGCCTGGCCCCCTCCCTCTGCTGAGGTCCCACTGCCTGGGGTTGGGCACTAGAGGGGACATCTGGTCCCTTACTGTCCTTTGAACCTGTTTTGGGGGTGGTTTGCAGAGCTGGTAAAGCCCGTTTACCACTTTATTATATGAGGTTTTGTCTGGTTACATGACAACTATGACAGACCATCAGTTCTTGTTTGAGTGGAGAAGACAGTCCATATTACTATGTTAAATGCCGTTGGTTACCTTAACCTGGCAAAAATAAGGCATCTAGAAACATAACTCTGGGAGAGAACTGTAAACCACTCTGTGAAATATCTCCTTAGACGTCCCTTTTATACTTCATTTTATCTGCCTTTCTCATCTTGGAGTGCCTCCTGGCTGCCCTGGTTAATGGGTTAGGATATGGTTCCTGTTGGCTGTACAACTCGGTTTCATCCAATGCATGTCAGTAGTTACCAATATAATTTTAATTTATTATTAACTAACTCGGTTTCATCCAATGCATGTCAGTAGTTACCAATATAATTTTAATTTATTATTAACTAAAAATACAGTCCCAGACACTCTGGATTAACAAATTATTGTGCCTTTCTTTTTTCTTTGAAATGTGCAAACAAAATCAGCTAGCTGCTTTGGGGAGTTATGAGAAACGCTTTCTACTTATCAACATATCTAAAATGTGGCTCACTTATCAAGTCGGCTTCTCAGCCTTAAATTTTACCTGCTTCCATTTCTGCCAAGTCAAACCTTTCAATGGAACCTCGAGGACAGATACATCAAATATGCAGATGCATCAGTCTCTTTGGGGACAAATGTTCTGGTTTGAGGTATGTGTGGCAGGGAAACGCGCACAGGGACAAGGCGCCTCAGAGAATTGCAGACGCTGGAGAAGTGTTTTCCTTTGATCCTATACAGAATTTGGCAGGGGAATTTCAGACTCTCCTGTTTCAAAAGTACATTTAAACTGAACAGCTTGAAATATTGAAGTTGATGTTGTCTCTTACTGTATTGGTAATGTATTATTCTTTGGGTTGGCTTTATCTTTCCTGTTGTGAATAAGAAGTTTTACACGCAAAAACGTTTATTAATTCTGAGTTTGGTTTGCTGTTTGCATTTGGGCTTCTGATTCACATCTCTGAAACCCAGGAAATACAAATCTAAGACACACACACAACTATATTCAGCCTGTCCTGGCAGGGCAGTTGTTTGGCAGCCCCAGGCGCTTGCAACCACGGTCTTGTCTCTAATAACAGATGTTATCGGACCATATGTGCTGGTATGGAGAACGTCAGGGATGGAGAAGCTTCTGCAGCTGAGAAGTGTTTCCCACCAATGCAACCTGATGTGAAATTTTCATCCAGGGGTATCTGGCCATGTTGGACACCATGAGGGTGGGGAAGCACTGGAACAGCTGCCCAGAGATGCTGTGGATGCCCCATCCCTGAAGTGTTCAAGGGCAGGTTGGACAGGGATTTGAGCAGCCTGGTCTAGTGGAAGGTGTCCCTGCCCATGGCAGAGGGTGAAACTGGGTAGAACTATGAATGTCTCCTCCTTGCAGGAAAGTGTGGCCTCATCAGTTTTACTGTGTACCCCTCTACGTGCGCAGTACTTGGAGCTCCTCGGGGAGGACGTGAGTTGATCCCTCTTTCCTCAGGCCCTGTCCAGATGATCTTCTCTTGATTCCTCTTCTACACCTTAGATGTCAGCTCTCCTGCCAATCTGAGGCGACAACAGAAAAAAAATTAAGGACCTAAATGGCTTGTGGAAGAGTTAGACGGACAATTATGGGATGGCCCAAATGCTGTGAGGTGAAAGGACACAATTGCAGGATGGATAAAAATGCTACAATTTTTCACACGTGCAAAAAAGAAAAATCCATGAGGTCTCATGTTTCATTTACCCAAGCTCAAAGAGGGTGCAGAGCCAGGATTTTTCTGTTGCTGCAGTCACCAGGAGCTGTTTGTCTCTCTGCAGTGTGGTTGTCTGATTTCCTCTCCTGGAAATTGCAGTTTTAACTGAGTTTTTCTTTCCTTTTTCTAAAAATACAAGCTGGTTTCTTTCTGGTATGTCATTACCGCCTCATTTTTAACAACACTTCTCTTTCTGATGGATCTTCCTATTTTTTATGCCTGGAATGAACGTTGTTCCTTGTTCCGGGCTGAGTTTGGTTGACTCAAGCTGTCACGGAGATGGATAATGATATATTTTTTTTGCATCAGCTTTTAATTTTGAAGCATGGGTGGAACTCATCCAAAAAAGGGGCCATGCAGTTTTCCCAGCTTCTTAATGGTCAGAAGCAAATTTCTTGCGGCCAGGGGTTTCGTAGGAGCACAGGGGTCCGCCAGTGGTGTGGACAGAACTGTGAATGCTGTCCTGGTGGAGCCAGACCCCTGGGGTTGACCCCCTTTACCCACCAGCCCAAACCACCCTCAGTGTTGGGGCACTCACCCGCAGCTGCAGAAACCCCTCCGGCTCCTGGACCAAATCAAGCCTAAAACTCAAAAGGGAGCCTTGCAAAACCAGACCTTTGTGCCACTTGCCATGGGGGAAAAAAGCCAGAAGCGAGTCAAGGGAACGGGCTGCCTCTGCTCTTCTCTTTGATTTGCTTTCCAGAATGCATTTTTTCCCAAAATAACTTAATTGTCTGGATTTTTTTTTGTAGATCATTCTATATTTGTAGATGAGCATTACATTGACATTTTCTGGGGACTTTCCAAAATGGCTTGAAGAATTCTTTGCTGAGTGGCAGTACCTCATTTAGAGCCCATCACCATGGTTGTCTTCTCTTCTGTGCGTTATTCCACATTCCTTGACCTTGGATTCCACCTGCTGGAGCATTTTGAGGCACCCATTTCAGGAGCGCCTTCTCAAGCTCTTTGCATTCGGTTTTAGCTTTGAATGCTCTGAATAAATTAGCATGTCTCAGCAAACTTGTCCCTTGATTATTCCCCTCCTTCCCAGGCCATTTATGAACATATCGCATGGCAGGGTCCTGCAACTCTGCTTGTGAAAACCTCTATCCTCGGTGTCCGCAATTGTGGTCAGCTATTAACCCACAAGAAGGTTTCCCCTTATTTTACCACCTTTTACTTATTTTTTTCCTTCTTTCTTTCTAGCTTTTTATCTGAACATTTGTCCTCCTGAGGCAATTTTTCAGACTAATCCTGTATATGAAACAGTTGTGGTATGGGAACCTTCATCAGTTTCTCCATAGCAAACAGCATGGCAAAGGCTGGATTTATCTTTTCTTTTACAGTCTTGCGTTCCTTAAATATTTATGTTGCATTTCAATTTTCTTTCAGTTTTCCAGATTCCTTGGCAGATTGCCTATTTCTAAAGTTTTAGATTTTCTTTTTTTTCCCAATTTATGAATTGTTCTTTAAGGGATTTCTTTGTATGCTTTATTAAGTTTTTGAATTTAATTTGCCAAAATATGCTGGGTTTTTGTTGTGTTTTTTCCTCATCTAGATACAATTTTTATGTTTTAAAGGTTTTCCTTTTACTCCTGTAGCCTTATTTGCGCCACTCTTTAATTATATTACCTTGTTATGGCCACGTCTTAAACCTTTTATTGATAGTGTACATTGTGCTGGAGGCCCTAATGTGCTAACAGATGCCATGGAAATTTCCCTTTCTTACCCTTCCATCTGCTGCTTTTAATTTCTCTTTATCAAAATTTCTCACTTTTACTGATTTCTTTTTCCCCCACCCTCCCCATTAAATCTGAGCAGTGTAGTAGTCATGTGTATTTGTGTCTTTTTTCCAGTCCTGCAAACAGATTGAAGCTGAGTCTCTTATGGTCACCGTTACAGAAAGTTTCTATCGTCAGTTTTGGCACCTGGGAGCAGGCGCTGTGCCTGTCACAGGACTCTCTAGAGGGACTTTTAAAATTATAGATCTACAAAATAAGCGTTCGTGAACCATGCGCCATAAAAATTCCTTTGCTTGATGCCGTGGTTTATCTTGTGGCTTTGTTGGCATTTCATAAGTACAGTACAGTAATTCATGCTTTACTGGGGTAAAGGTCTTTAGTTAAATGTGACCACGGCAATCAGCAATTTTACTGCTTAATTGCTAAAGCTCGGTTATAAGATGTAAGTGGAGGGAGGTGGAGGGGAGAGGTTGCTCCTTGGCTGGGGTACTTTACCCATCATACTTGTCCTTTCTGGTGCCTGCATTATTTTCAAGACTGTCACAACCCTTTATAAAGTATATGATGTTTAACGTACATAAATGACTCGTTCACAGCAGTCACTTGGGCTGGGGAAGAACATGGAGGCCACACATCGAATAGGTGGGTAGAAACCTGATTCAAGAGATGGTTCCAGCTCACCCCTCCCTGGGACTTCTGGGGACCTTTATCCCCATTTCAGCTGCCCTTTCACTACGTGCTCCTGGTGTCGGTTGCAGGGCTGTATCTCGGTGGCAGGGCTCTTCATCATTTAGATCATAGAATGATTTCAAAGCTCATCCAGTCCAACCCCCGCCATGAGCAGGGCCATCTTCACCCAGATCAGGTTTCTCAGAGCCCCGTCCAGCCTGGCCTGCGATGCCTCCAGGGATGGGGCATCCACCACCTGGGCAACCTGGGCCAGGGTCTCACCACTCTCGCAGAGCTTCCAAGTCCTGCAGTGAGGAGGAGAGAATCTCTGCAGGCAACTTCACCGTCCTGCCTGCAGCATCCCCCAGGCACGGCCACCCCCAGCGCTCATCTCAGTTAACGTGGAGTTTGGTGCACTCGGCGCAGGGACACTTAATGACCCCGCAGCCAGGCAGACTGCTGAGCATCCCCCTTTCGGCAGCATCCTGGGGGACAGCAGAGGGGGTGCTGGTGCCTCCCCTCCTTCCCCCTCTCCTTGATGGCCCCGAGGCTGCTCTTCCCCTGCACTCATGGTCCAAAGCTGACCTACCAACCGCACCCGTGCGCTGGAAGAGCTACTGTTCCTCCTTGCTTCATATCTTCCAGGTACTTCCTCAGTGCCCAAAGAGATGCAGGCACTGGATCAGAAATCCAGTGGACATTTCTAATAGCTCGGCGTTCACCTCGGGGATGGCGTGTCTGCAGGCGCAGTGGAGTTGGGCTCCTGCTTCGCATCTGCATCCCGGCTCTCAGCATCTTGCCGTACTGCTCCTCGTACGCCATGCAGCTAATTGCATCACGATCTAGAAGCAGCTCCTGCTCTCTCTCTGGAAGATTTACATGTAGTTTTCTGCTGTAGCAGAGGAAATAGATTTTCCTTGACACCAAGGCAGAATGGATATCAGACACCCCACTTATCCTCGAGAGATTTTAATGCTTTGAAGTTCAAGATTGTAAATGTTCTCAGCGACAGTTAAATCACTTGAAAAGGAGACACGTTCAAATCTTTCAACCTTCAGTGTGCCTGCTCCTGTAAAGCTATCTCAGAAGAAATCTTTTGATATATATTGGACTGAGATAATCACCTGCAGGTTCTTCTGTCATGCCAGCTGCTGGAGGCTCTGAGGGGCTTGGCCAAGATCCTGACAGCAGTGGGTGCACATTTTGGGCATTGGCAGCTGAAAGAGCATCTCCCCAGGGCAACACGTGGGGGTCTGCAGGTCACTCAGTGACTTTCTGGCCTGTCAAGGCTTGTGGGAGGGGGGCAAAAGTCTCCCCTGACTCCAGTTCAGGTCTTGGGCTTCAGAGGGGCTGCTCTGGACCCTATGGGGACCAGTTGCAGATGTTCACCATGGTCTCCATAGGGTGACCAGTAGATGTCAGACCTTGGGATTCTCTGGGGAGAAGTTTGGGGTTGCTGGGCTGGTGGGTGTGAGCGGCCCTTGCTCTGGTTTTATGGCACAAAGCACCTGAAGGGAAATTGTTCTTAACTCTACTAGGGCCAAGTTAGGTGCAAATTAAGTATTTATTTGCCATATGGCAAAATTAGAATAGAATAGAATAGAATAGAATAGAATAGAATAGAATAGAATAGAATAGAATAGAATAGAATAGAATAGAATAGAATAGAATAGAATAGAATAGAATAGAATAGAATAGAATAGTTTGTTTGGAAGGGACCTGCAACAATCATCTATTCCAAACGTAACTGATCATGATTCACGAACACTTACAGAAAGGCAGTGTACAGGAATGTAAATAAGCAAGTAAATGCTTATTTAGAGCTTAAATCAGTCATAAATCCTGCTTTCGGTACATGGGATTCATCTAATAAGATGGCAGATGCTTCTTGACAACCTTGCTTCATACAGCAGCGTGAGTGACATTGGTGGGTTATCCTGTTGCTGATTCTCGGTTGAACCATGCGTGATGTTAATAAGATGGAAAATAACTGGTTTGTGGTGGACTGAGGCTCTTCCTAATCTTGCCTTTGCAGAATAATGAGTCATGCCCCTATAGTGTGGATGTAAACTGGAAAATGTCTGGTCCTTGTTATGTTTCCATGAATTGTGTAGACCTCTGCATTTTAAACGAAGGAGAAGCTGGCAGCAGTGCCCAGTGTGTTATCTTCTGCAAAACCAGGGGCCAGAGGAAGAATCCGGCAGACCGTGTGTCCCAGTGCTGCCTGCCCCATGGCAGCGCCGTGCTGGGATGCGGTTCCTCAGGGGAAGGTCATTTGGCAGGTACGTTAAGGGCAAGTGGCTTATGCCACTGCCTGCATGGTAGCTCCCCGTTCAACTCCAGCCCCAGGGGGGTTTAGCAGGGAGGCAGAGGACTTGAGGGTGTCACGTTCCTCTGTATTTATGAGAACAGGTATGTGGGTGGAGGTTAGGGGCCCAAATGATTGCCCAGGAGCTCCAGCATTCCATTCAGCATCAGGAGATGGGTGTTAGGGACACCTCGGTCATGGGAAAAATGCCTGACAGAAGTTGCATCTTATTTGATGGGTGGGGATAGAGCAGCCTTGGAGCAAAAGCTGCGGGAGAATGGGGTTTTTCCACTGCTCACAAAAGCGAGGCATTAACCACCGCGGCCATTCACGAGAGTGCTTGTGTTGGCATCTAACAAAATGCTCCCTGACAGTTTCTAGTCACCATTTCATATTTTCTGTTTTGTTTTCAGCTGTGTGACATTTGCTGTTTTTAAACCATCCAGTACACACATTTCCAGCACGAACTTCTTCCTGCATGGACAGAAATGTAATTAAGTCGAGGGCACTTGTATTTAAGCAGGTGCTGATTTTTAATTCTGTAACTGTTTCCTTTTTAGTCAAAGCAGAATCCAATACAGGATTCCCTGTGTAGCACGTTTAGAGCTACGAAGCTGCCACTGATAAAACTCCCAAGCTGGGTGAATGTTTCAGTAGGAGATTTTCAGAGCACGTAGCTGAAACCGGAGGCCCTCCCCATCAGACACATCTTTTTCTGTTTATTTATTAAAAGGTTGCATGTCCTATTTTCTAGCCTGACTTGCTGATAGGCAGCATATACCAGCTAATGTTTGATATTATCCCATGCAGTTCCTATGCTGACCCACAAGCATTAGGAATTATGATTTTCTGAGTCAAAGCCAGTGCCATTTTGACATAGAGTGCAGCTCCCCTTTTCCTTAGCTACCTCTTTTCTTCTAAATAGGTTATATTCAGTGATTCTTAAAATCAGTCATGTGGATGTTCACATCAGGTTTCAGTCGAACCAAGTAGGTCAAATCTCTGCTCGTAGCTGAGCAGCTCTAATTCTTGTTCGTTAACCCAGCCTCCCTCTTTTGGGTGTGAGCATCTACACATCTTCTGTCTTTTTGTGCTTTCTCTTGATTTATTTGCTTCTCATACACTTGGTTTTACTGCAGGTAATCAGGCATTTGTTTTCCCTTATTTTTTCTACTAATAGAAAAGACTTGCTTGTCCCCATTTTGCTTATTTTTGATATGGATGTGAAGCTACGAGCTCCCTTCCATGGACAAATCCAGCTCTTCTCTGTGAAGCCTGAGCAGGGCATGTTCTGTGTGAAATGATGGCAATGGTGCCATTTGTTTTCATGTTCTTTTTATACACTATAATGTAGTAATTAGATCAGTTGCCCAGCGAGCAGAAGACCCATTTAAATATCCACCAGGCAGAGAAAGGGATGCAATCCTTGTTTCCCAGCTGCATAAATGGGCTGCAGCTCCCGAAGGATTTACTTGGCTCAGAGATGCCAAGCCCCCCGTGGATGTGAGTGCTGCCAGGGTTTGGTGACAGCTGAGCACATGGATGTGGCTGCCGTGTTCAAGGGGGCAACGTGAAATTAGGAGAAAACCATTAAATTAGGAGAAAACCAATGCACATGCGCTCTTGAACTTCTCCACAAACTGTGCCTGAACAAGACCGAGTTACCAGCCATGTGTGTAGATTTTGCATAATGTCATTATTATTTGTTTTATAGCAAAGATTTTAATGGTGTTGGCATTTACCTTGTGATGGTTATTGCTTCCCAGTTAGCATTGTGTATGAAAAGGGACCCGTTGACACCTCTTGGGATGCTGGCTCCAAGCTTGTCTGTAAAATTTAGTGGCACCAATGAACTTACCTGAGTTAAATTAGAGCAATTCCCTTCCGCAGGCACTGCCTTCACCTGGGAATTCCCAAGTAAAAAGGCCGTACCAGCTTACTGGAGCAGGATTGTAAACCAATACTCTGTCACTGTATCACTTTCATCTCTCCTGAAGCTGCCGGCATCTTTTCACTGATACAGCCATGCCATCAGAAGTTAGGTTTAGGACAAACCATCTTTTTCTGAAATTAAACATTAACCAACAGTCTAACATTTGTTTTGGCTGTAAATAGGATTCTGTTTTTAAAGCCTTTCCAATTCCTGTTATTTTAAAGAAGAAAAAATGTTTACAGAAGGGAAAAAAGTCAGACATAAAAAATCCAAAGTGCTGGTGACACCTTACACTGCTGAGCTTGATTTTGAGGAGAATGGCTTTGACCCTTGGTTTTCATTATGCTGTTCATTCTTCTGATCATCTCAGTCAGTTGTTCTCCCAGCCTGCCACGACGTTGGCACCAGCCCTAAATAGAAAGGCTGGTTTCATATCTGTGCTTGTTCCCGGGTGGAACACGGGAAGTTCTGTGCTTTTTTAATCAGGAGAACTGTCTGACAGAGAAGTGGACCTGGGTACAGATTAATCTGTCAGGGTGATTTTTAGCTCTGGGGTACGTGGCAAACAACCTTTGCAGTTCAGCCTTCTCCCTTGCCCGGAGCTGAGGGTTAATTTTTGTGGGTGTTTTGCAATTCTTCATGTCGGAGACAGGCAGACGCTTCTTTCACTGAACCAACCAGTCTGGCTGTGGTGAGGTTTGATGCTGTGTCAGCTTCATGGTGGAAAATTGAGGGAGTTCTGGAAAGCAAGAAGAAAGCCATCGTTTTTCAATTTAAAAATAAAATAAATAAGGAAGCAAATGGCAACCTGCCGGTGGTTGTGGGCAGATTAATAGAACTGCCTGTCTGACCTTGTCTCGATAAAGCCTTAATAGACAGAATATAATAAATGGCAACCTCAACGGTATAATTGTTAATGAGCTTAGTCAAATGCACTCAATATTCTTTACTTGGACAATATTATAACTCTCTTGGTATCTGTGAGAATGCTGCTGAATTTGGACCTGCGGAGGTGTTTGAGCAATTTCACAATTACGGTGGTGCAAAGTCAATAAGGCAGGTAAAATCCTGCCTTATTAAGATATCCCAATTTGATTGTTAATGAGTGACCTAGTGGCACTGGGAGGAATGCCTTTGGAACTGGTTAGCAGCCCAGTGCTAGTTAATATTTTTATCAGTGATGAAGAGGGCTGTAGTGAAAAACTGGGACGAGATGGAGTTTGGACTTGAGTAACAACAACGAAAGGGTTTGTAGATGGGTACGAGACATGAACATTGGAGCATCCTGGTAAAGCAAGCCACAAGCGTGGGCCTGCATCTGACTCAACATGACTGTTCTCATGTTCTTTCCTGGGGCAGCTCTCTTGTATTTAGTTACCGCATTTGACAGGCCAGATGATTCCTTCTGGGCTTAAAATTTCATGGACACATTCAACTGGTGCAAGTGAGAGACAGCCTAGCCCGTGTCATGGGGCAGCTGAGGCATCTCGGATAATTATAAAATGAATAAACGCGTTAAAAAAGAGTGAAACTGCTGCTGGGAGCGGGATGGAGATGGTGCACGGCGTTCCTTTGCACCTGAAAAGGTGAAGGAAGGCAGGAAGAAGCTCCATCCTGGGCTGGAAAAATTCACTCTTTGTATAAGAAAGGTACTTAAGCCAGGCTGCTAGTACAACTGATACCAGCTGTAAAAATAAGTGATAGCTACTAATATACTACTGAACACTTCTGCTGCAGGTAGCTGCTCTATGTTTTTTCCATTTTTCACTGAGCTGGAAAGTGAAACTGGGGTTTCATGCTATTTCTGTGGTCAGACCTGGTCAGAATTCCTACTTGGCAGTAAACATTTTTTATTGGTATCAAATAGGAAAAAAATAAATTGAATTTTGAAATTTGCAGTGGAACAGCCATTCTTCTATTCCAAACAACAGTTATTTGACCATATATACATGAATTTCTTCAAATAATGTTATTTCAATGTTACATAATACACCATTAGGATAGTGTGTTTGCTAGAACATGAATACCGTTTCCATAAGAATTAAATTTAAGGAGAGAAAGTGCATTTTGCTTTCCGACAGTACTTTCTCCCGCTGTCTAGGACTGTGCTCTCCCATCTGCACGAGCTACGATGCCGCACGTTTTACGGGGCAGCAGCTTTGCAGCCCTCTGCATCCAGGGGCAAATCCCGATTCCAGCTCAGGGGTGTCAGTGCCCACGATGGGGGAGCAGCACGTGCAAACAGCCCCGGTTGCAGGTGTCTGGCTGCAGGGCCAGGTGCAGTTTGCTCTTTAGTCTGGAACAGATCGGTTACTCCCTTATTGCTTTGCTTTATTATTATTGTGCGATGCCTCCTTCGGAGAAGTGGGTTTCAATTTGCAGCTGAACAGTATTCCCAAAGTGCTATTTTAATATTTATTTTCGTCTGGCTTACTATTACTGTGGCAACATGCACTTTGAATTTCATTAGTTTTATGCATTTACGTTCCCTTTTTAAACCTTCGTAAGGTCAGACCCTGCTTGGGTAAATCAACAATTTATTAAATTTGAGATTCTGAGTAATTTTTTCCTTAAACAGCTGTAGATCACAGGTAATGGGGGCATTAGGGCTTCTGCCTTTTTGAGAAATATTTGTGGGCCTTTCTGATAAACAGGTGCACCAGATTATTCTGTAATTAGATAAACATCTTGCGTGGCAGATCCGTTCTCCTGCACTCACGGTCTGTCAGCAGCACGTCGTGGGGTACCTGCGCTGCAGTACTGCGGGGGGTGGGCCGGGCAGGATCTCGTGCTCTGCAGCACAAGAACTCAAAGCTCTGGCAGCCGTGGCTGCTCCAGAGCTCCCTGGAGCACTCGACCCTCTCCTTGAGCGCTGGGGGGGCCGGGATCACATGCTGCAGGGTGCTGAGCATCCCACACGGGCTCCAGGACGGCTGCTGAGCAGCAGCAGGTGCAATGCCAACCCCAGGGGTCCTCCTTCTGCAGAGCTGAGGTTTCACAGGCAGGTTTCGTAGCCTCATCCTGGTGACCTGACGCATCCCAGCTGGTTTTCTGCCCAGTGAAGATTCGCATCACCCAGAAGAGTGTTCAGCTGGGGCCAGCCACCCCACACAAGCCCCTGTTCCCCACAGTTCTCCTTTTAGTAATGATTCCTAAAGCAAACCTGATGTCCTCTCTCTTAATTTCCCACTGCTGTGGCCTCCGGGAAACCAGCCCTCAGTTGCTTTCACCTGTGACTCGCTCAGGGGCAGCTTGACAGTCGGAAAGTATAAGTAGTTGTGCTGCCTCCTTTGAGAGGGCTCCTCCTTCAGCAGACAGGGCTCCTTGCTGCCTTTTTGTTTCACAGCAACTCATAAAAGGAGGTGATAAGAAGACGGTTTAGCACACGTGGGCTGTCTCCCTGCAGAAAGGGCCCTACAGCCTGCAGCCCAGGGTTGCTGCTGCCTCTTGGAGTGCTGGTTTGTACTGGAGAAGTGCTGACGGGGAGCCCATGGCTGGCAGGACACTGGGCTGCTCCAGACTCCTCATTCACGTTTTCTGTATGACTTTCTGACTAAAGTTCAACTCGGAAAATGCTGAATAATTCAATTACATCTCTGCTGCTGGCTTATATAAGAGGAAGCTGAAATTGTGCCTTGTTTCATAAGGTAAAGTGTATCTTTCTGCTGATCTGAACAGCTTTTCTGGTTTGCAGCGTGGCTTTACTGTGTCTCCTTGGCTAAGCTGGGGCTTCAGGGGTGAAGAGGGACCTTAACATACTTTCTGCATTGACTGGTGTCATTTGAATGTACTAAATCTGGCTTATTCTGTATATTTTTTTATGGTGTTTCAGCACGCTAAGGAGACCAGAGCAGCTGGATCAGGCTGGGGCCCAGCGGTCACCATCCCCCTCCCTCGCCCAGACTGCACCCAGCACCCAGAGCCCCAGGGAGATGAGGGGCCGGGGCCAGCCTGGAGCGGCGGCAGAGGGACCACGAAGGATGCTGCAGGTGGACAGCAGGAGCCAGGGCTCGGGAAGGTCTCCCTCGGTGTCACCGGACCGGGGCAGCACCCCTACCTCTCCCTACTCGCTACCGCAGATCGCCCCCCTCCCCAGCAGCACGCTCTGCCCCATCTGCAAGACGACAGAGCTCACCTCCTCCCCTGGCCAGCCCAACTTCAACGCCTGCACCCAGTGTCACAGCAAGGTCTGCAACCAGTGTGGCTTCAACCCCAACCCGCACCTCACCCAGGTAACGCCTCCTCTTCCTCAAGCAGCCTTCCTGGACGGTTCGGGTCGGTGGTGGGGTGACCACCACCAAGGTTTATAGGGAGTGGTTGTTGCTTTCTCCAAGCACAGAAGTTGCACCTTTGCCCTTGGCAGCTGCATTGGCCAAGAGCAAGGGCTCTTCTGGTTAATCATGGGATAATTGTGATAATGTGAGCTATAATGAAGTGAGAGAAGTAAATTAGTTAAAGGGAAATGGTAGACCACCAGAGAGGTTTAGTCTCTGTTGCTGGGACCCCAGGATGCTTGGCTGAGGTGACTTCTACATACACAAAACTGCTGTGATGTTGAAGGACTAAACAACATGAGGGGAGCAGAGGGGTTGCTGGCAACTCTGAGGTGTTGAGCATCTTAAACCTGACTCATCCCAGGGGATGATGTTTTGGTGGCAGATGAATTTCAGACAGCACTGGGCTTGGTGGCAGGAGAACTGTGAGGATCTGTGTGTGAGATGGTGGCTCACCGGGGAGCGATTCGCACTGTGCGGGGTGTGTGATGTGGATGGGCTGGGCTCCTGGGGGCGGATCTGGCAGTGAGGAGGGTGCTGGGGCTGGCTGGGGTGCAGGGCTCCCCGTGCCCATCTGTCAGGTCTGAGACTTCCACGCAGGGTGGGAAGGGACACGGATGCTGCTTTTGTACCTTAGTAAAGAGCTACTTACCTCTGCAAAGATCAGCATAAAGTATCAGATCTTAATAAAGGGCCCTGAGGTGGGAATTTGGGCTCCTGCAAGGAAATGCTATGGGTCGCTTTTCTGTTTCACTTTTTAATTGATTTGCTAAACGTTTATTTTGTTGGCCAAGCCTTACATTGAAAGTTGACCAACTACTCTGAATAGTAGCAGTTAAACAGCAAATAAACAAACAAAAATGCACCAGTTGCTCAGGTTCTGGTCAGTTGGGACCTGTCTCCTCTGCCTGCGGTGTCCCCTGCCCCGAGTCTCTCTTGCAGATACCTACATTAAAATGTGTGTGTGCACAGAGTCTCTGCTTTGCATCTCTAGGTGTTCTCTTTGTATCTCTAGGCATATATGTGCTCTGAAATGTGATTGACTGCGGAGCATTTTTAAACATTAAATCAAAAAAATTGAAACTGGGATGAAAGAGATATGTTGTGGTTTTTTTTTTTTTTTTCTGAGCTTAATATACATTTCAACACCCAGCACCCTTATGACTTGTAAGTAGGTCACTGAGGGAGGTGGGGATGAGAACAGTTGTCCAAGATCGCTGTTTGCAGCGTGTTGGCAGCCGGTGTGACGGGCGGGCTGGGGAGCAGCGGGGGTTGCTGCCGCCATGAGGTGTGACTGGCTTTCCTCAGCAAAATCCCGGTGCTGCTTCTCTAGAGCTCTGTGAAAAGGCGTCTGCAGCAGCCTGGTGGGGCTAAAAAGGGTTCATGGGAGGCAGCTTGGAGGTTGGTCACTTTCTTGGTGGTAGGATCCAGGTTGGGAAGGACCTCCAGAGGTCCCCTAGTCCAGCTCAAAGCAGAGATCAGGTGTGGGAGCTCTGGGCTTTCTCCTCTTGGTTCTCAAACTGCCAAGGATGGACCTACTTGGTCCCACCTGCTCCACTGCTTGTCCATCCTCATCCATCCAGTCTGGTCCCTCAAACCCATGGTGTGCTGCAGGGTGGCTGCACAGTGTTGCCAAAGGGGTGGTTTGTGGGGTTATATTTTCCATTTGCATTTTCTTATGAATATATTTTCATGTGAATAGTTGATATTTCTACTTTTGCACTGCAGTAGATACAGACTCGTAACTTCTCTTTCTGCTTTCAAGGCTTTCTAGCAGGGTTAAATCACAAAAAAAAAAATCACGTTTTCTAAGAAAACCAAACCCAAGAAAACCAAAATTGTGTTTTACTTGGTACCTCCTCTCCTGGGCAGTCTGTGGGACTGCCAGAGACCGCATGTGTGGTGAGGTGTGAGCTCCGGTACTTGTCTGGCATAACACAGCCATGTGCATTGACTTCCAATACCCTTTTGGGAGCCCGGGGTTTATATAAGCTTGATGCTTCTGATACATGTATGTACTTTTAATATATATATTATAGAATAGCTTTTAAAATAAACAATTTTTATATATCTAAATAAAATAAGAACAGGCTTAGTGTATGAGCTGTAGTTCATCACGCTCCATCCTGCCACTTACAAGTAGCAAAAGCAGATTTTTCCGAGGAGGGTTAACCGTACTCCCTAACAAAACACCCTGACTTGATAATTAGGTGATACCTTCTGCTCAGAAGCATATATATTCCTTTGAAAAATTATTTATCTTTGTCTTATATTTATTTTATTCTTTTTCATGTGGGTTTGATGATCATTTTATCTTAAAGGCAAGTAATGAATTTCTATCATGACAAAGCATTTAGCCTCTATGGCATCTTGAGTAGATCGCTTGTTGAGAGGAAAAGAAAAAAAGAAACTTTTTTTTTTTTTACTTGCTGTCTTTTTATTCCTTTGAGCACCAGCTCATTCTTGTTTCACAAGACTGGGCAAACAGAAGTTCCTGTCTGATGTCGGCGTCACTCAATATTTTACATGTAGATAATCATATTCTTCTCTCTGTTCATCTCCACGCTCTGAAATAACCACTGTCATCGTTTTCAATTTGGTCGTGTGCTGGCAGGCCGGTTTTCTCGTTCATTCACTTATTCCTGAAGGTCAGTGCTCTTGCCATAGATGGTTATTTTAAGCAAGAGGAAATGTGCAGCAGGGAGCTGTAATGGCACCATTAAAGACAAGAAGTTATGAAATAGCATGGTAAAATCTAACAGTTCGCTTATGCTCCTATGCAGGAAATGGGATTTTTGAATGGAGATGTGTTATTTTAAATGCAAAACTGCAGCCTTAACGTTCTAGTAGGATTTTTAATTTCTCATTAAAACTTTTTTTCTAGTTTTCATCTGTGTTGTCTTTGAGGGGTTTTTTGGGCAGCTTGTTCTGCAGGACCGTACCAGCAATTCTGTCATCTCCTCTGGGGGGAAAATAGCTCAGTTTCAAGCCAGTACAATAGGTTTAGAAAATCCTCTTTTTGTACATCTTTCACTTTGTAATGCTGCTCCTGTGGCTTTCGCCTGACTGATCCTGCAGCATGTTCATCTGATTGGATTTGCTGTGTTTGGTATCACAAGGAGCAACCTGCAGGCAGCCTTTCTGTTCTTGGCGGATTTGAAGTGCCACTGCACATGGCTAATGTGAGAAATTAATTTCTTCTTCAGTGTCCTCTTAAAATTTTGGGGGCTTCTTTTAATTCGTTTCCTCCCCATCCTAAGTGCTAAACCTAAAAAATTTAGAACTTGGTTTTGATTTTGATCAAGAGCACTGGTACAGCATTAGAATATGTGCTTTAGTTAGTGCTGAAATGAAACTCAAAGTGTCTGGCTGCCTATAGGTTTGCTTGGAACTGTCTGGGGGTTATATAAAAACCTTTGCATTCTTCCTTACCTTTTTGTTGTGCTTTTTTTCAATTTGAAATTGTGTTCATCAGATGCAGTTTCATAAGTAGTCAGACGCATGCAATAGAGATTTTTTCCCCCCACAACCCTGAATAAAAGGAGCATATTTATACAAAATTACTTTCTTTTTGAAGTCCCTGCTTTTGTCCCCAAGCCATTTTGAATGTATTTGCTATATTTATGAATGTATGAAGTGGTAATACTTGTTAAACTTCATTTCTGGTCCATGTTTTTAGCTCTTCTTAGGGCGACTGAGGACATTATTTGTACTTTCTTGCATTATGAATATCGCGTAATATGAAAAGATTAAATATTTTAAATATCTGATAATAAATCTGTTGTCTACGAGCTCTGTGCCATGTGAGATCATCACCAACATTTGATCAGACCTTCAGCAAGTGAAACGTAAAAAGTCTCAGGAAAGATTAAAAACTTGCTGGTTGGTTTCCCAACAGCTGTCAGGGTGGTTTGTCAGGAGAGGAAAAAGATCTCTTGGCAGCTCTTCAGTTATCTGTAGCAGGAGGATATATCCACTAAAGGAATCTCAAGTTTTTAGGTAAATTCTTAAATTTTATAAATGGAAAATAGGCCATCAGCTGAGGAGACGAGAGTGAAGTAGTATGAATGAACAGTATGGGGCCATATTTGTCCTCTCGTAATGTAACAGTAGATAGTTTTCTGCTCAATACTGTAAGAAAATCCAGGTAAAGTGGAACGAAGGAGTTCAGGGCAGCCGAGGGGTGACCGGTGCTCAGCAGAGCATCTGCGGGAGGAGCAGGGCAGGGGTGGCCTCTGTCCAAGCCTTCTCCAGCCCATCTCCACCAGCATCGCCTCATTCTGTTAGCAAATGACTTTAAAAAAAGACTGGATGTCCTGGGAATTGTGGAGTTGTTCGTATGCTGCTTTTCCCGAGAGCCCATTTCTCATGTGGTTCATTGTTTCAGTTTTATTTCTTGCAGTGTGTTAGTGTCCGATTTTCAGTAAAACCTGCTATTTCTGTGAATTAACAGCCCAGTCTGAAGTATTTATGCCTCAGGAGGCTTTGGCTTGACGAGTGACCGCTGGTTCAGTGGCCCCACGAGCAAAGGGCTGTGCTTAGGGGTGCCAGAGGGGTTGTTAGTTCTACATTAAAACCATGGCCATTATTAATACAGTAAATCTCCAGTCTTCTTCTTTCATCCCTCACCTCCTGCCTGTTGTTCACTGAACATCCAAACGTTTACAGGTTTCTGATGTCTTCTGTGTAAGTGAGGGCAAAATCCCTGTTGACATGAGCTGTTTCACCCCAGGTCTAATCGGTGCCAAAACAGTTTTGGGGGGAGTTGCTGGGCTCAGCTCCCTGTGGTCTGGGTAGCCCTGAAGTCATTGGAGCACGACTGTAATTTATGTTTCTGTAATTTATGTGGCTCAAAGCCATGTTTTACAGTATGTTGTGTGCTGACAGGCTGCCCTGTTGTTCCTGGGTGCTGATGTGGTGGTTTCTGGGACTCTGTGTCCAGCAAGCTCGGGGGCCATCAAGGGTGAGCATGGTGTGAAAAAGGGTGAATATACTGCTTGCCAATAGATAATTAAACATGATTTTTATGAGACATTTAATCTTCCCTGCCTTTTTAAACAACTAAAGCAGTCCTTCTCCTCCCTGGCTCTTCACTGAGAAGCTGTGGGGTGATGCTGGTGTGGTGTCTCCTAAATTTCCAAGGTTTCTCTGGATGCAGCAGCTCCAAGGTTGGTTTAGTGCTTTGCAGCGGGTCTGACGGCAGAGGAGGAGCCATGAAATTACATTTACGTGGTCTCTTCTCTTGCTGAATGGCAAACCTAACAAGGTTTCCTCCTGCCCTTGGGACCTCGTTGGCTATTCATTTTCCTGGCCGTGAAGCAACCTCCAGCCTCAGCTCCTGGCAGACGTGCAGCATCACATCTCAAAGACGTGTCATCGTGCTTGTGCAGAAATGCAAGGCTATGTTTAGATATTGTAGTTCCCTCTCCCCTTAAAGAATGAGTGCTGGATCTCAAAAAGCAGATCCTATAGTGGGATAATTTTTAACAATAAGTGTTTCTCTGGTCTGGCATCCCCTGTGGATTTTTCCCCCCAGGTGTCATGCTTGTGGTGGCTGTGCAAGACGAGCGGGTAGCTGGGGAGGTAGGGCTGTGGGGCTGGCTCTGTAAGCAGCGGTTCTCTCTGCTGTGCAGCTTTCAGCAGGTTCGGGAGCATGTATTTTCCTCCTGTGATCAAGTCAAAACCCAGGACGCCTCTGGGCAGGCAGGATTAGTGTGCTGCCGTGGTGTTAGACAGCTCTTTGCGTCTGTGTGTGCCAATGTTGCACCCTGCATCCATCAAGACCCCGGAGCTGCTGAGTCAAGTTGCCCATTTCAGGATGATTTGTCTTTCGAGATCATCCTTCTTCATGATATAGCTATAAAAATAAATCTGTTGTTAGCGTTACGTTGCAGATCCGGGAGAAATTTTCCATTGGATCAGGCTGCGCAATGGGAGAGAAACGCAAGTTTTATTCCAGTTCACGGTTTGTTTTTAGCAGAGCTTCAGCCAGCAGTGACCTGCATGCGCAGCGTGTGATGCTGTTCGCAGGAGCTCAGCACAGCTGCTGATTTATCATGAGGATGCTGCGACTGGGGCTGCCTCTGCCCTGCGCAGCGCCCTCGGCGCAGGGACGCTTGTCCCGGGCTGTGACCATGGGGCAGCTCCTGTCCCCAGGTTTGGGGCTGGCATGCAGCAGGGGCTGCCCAGGACCAGTGCTTCAGCAGGGGTGTGCCTGCCTGGAGCAGCCTTCCTGCTCCCTTCGAGAGCACCTTGTGCTGTGAGCATGCTGGAAAAGATAGGTGCTAAAAATATGCTTTTTGTGATTGCAGTGGATATTCTGTATATTTTTATGATGAGAAAATATTGATAGGAACCGATGTATCGCCGTGGGCCAACAGATTGCATGTCTGTATGTGTATTTCCTGCATTTTAGCCTTTCCTCACCATTACTCTTTGCCTTTTAATATCCTTATCCCTATACTGTGTATCCCAGCCCTTGTTTCATCCTGTGTCTGCAGGGAAGGATACTTCTACTTTCTCTTGGGTGGACTGTTTATTTCTGCTCTATCTTTTTTCAATAGTATGATTAGCACTGAATAAAGCATCTAATATGAAGCTAGAGAGTAGTATACTTGCTGAGGCTTTCTACATATAAGTGGCTTGCTTGCCTTTTCAGCCCCCTACTACAGCCCAAGCAGGGGCTTCTCTCAGCCTTCTGCAGCGACATGAGACTTGTCTGTTGGACAGATCGCAATTTAAGTTAGAGCCAACAACAACAAAAAAAAGCTTGTGAGTAATTCTGGCTGTTCCTCCCGGTATGCCGCCTTTCTCTGCGCTCCGTGTGCATGATTCAAATAATGCAAAATTCACTTGCGGAAAATGTCAAAAAAATATCCTGGCTAAACAGTTCCCGGTGACTGACAGGGCTGGTGTTGCTCATGGTGGCTCCCTGTGCTGACGGATGGCTCCGATGAGCCGCGGCAGCAGGGACCTGACTGTGGGGACGCATTAGCGTCCACAGTGACGTCTTAAATTGTTCGGAAGGGATGTGAGAGTGTGGCTTCCCACACACCAGAGTGATGCTGTGGTGGAGAGGGGTGAAAAAAACAACTGCAAGTAAGGATGAATGCTCCTGAGGGATGGGAAGCCGCCTGCTTTCTTCTTGGCATCTTCTGTCACTTGATAAATACCATGACCAGTGAGCTGCACACAGAGCCACCACCGCCCTGTGCTGTCCTCCCTTTGGTACATGGAGTGACAACAAGCTGTTTGCTTGGATGGGACATGCTTTTCCTCCAGCTCTCAGCTCGCCTATCACTATAATTAAAAAGAAAAGCAAGCCAAGGACAGGAAACTGCTGTCCAGCTCTCCAAAGCAGAGTGGGGTTCCAAGTCAGAGGCTCCCCGTGTTTTTGAAAGCTTGGCTGTGGCTGCTGCTTGCTTTCTGTTCCCTCCTCTGGACGTCCCTGGGCAGAGGAATAAGATAATTTACAGCCTGTGGTGCTGGATGGAGCTATTCTGCTCATGTGGATGCTGCTCAAGGTTTTCCTACCTGTCGAGCACGTGAAATCTCGCACGTGATTAAGTGTCCTTCTGGATCCTGCTCACTGCATACAAAATATCCCAAAGCACAGCCGTTGTGCAGGGCTTTATAGTCCTCACTTTATGGTCCTGTTCGCAATGGGTGCCTGGTGGTAAAACGCTGCTTTTGGGGAGCGGTTGCGAGGAAACTTCAAGTGCTTTCAGTGCCTCAATGGGGATTGAATTAATTCCAGCTGAATTAATTCCTATTTACCATCTTGCTACAAGCAGCAGGGAGCAGGGTGGTTATAATGGGGGGCGTCAGATGCTCCCCTGTGGCAGAGCTCTGGAGCAGGAGGAGATGCCTTGGCTGGTAACGATGGATGAGGCTTGTCTGGTCCTTAAAGACAGCAGTGCTTCGCAGAGTTGCTGACATCTCAGCAGTGTGTCTTTTGGCCTGAATTTTATCCCATCACTGTTGCATGGCCTCCTATCACCAGAAACCCAACTTGCTTCTTCCTAACATGGCCATGGCCACGTTTAGGTACTGAGAGGGATTTACGTAGTGTGGCAGACTGAAAAGTATCAGATTTCTGAAAACAGCCCTGTGAATGCAGTAAGGTGTTTGTGGGACAGCAGTTTTTGCCTGCTGAGGTGTTCTTCACCACCTTAATTCCAGCTCATACAGCCTTGCTCCTGGACCTCACCCTCCTGTTGTACCCAGCGCCTCATCTCAGAGATGTAATATGGACCTGTGCTCCTGGAAAGCTCTTATCTGAGGGAGTGTGGAGCTAATTGGACTGTGAAATCGAGTTATTTTAACTCTGATTGAAATGCTGTTTTATCTGGGCTGTGTAGCTTTTTATCATGAACAGCTGAAGGGTGGGATGTTTCAGTTCTGGAGTCTGTTCGTGGTGTGAATAGGCTGTGCTGTTGGCTTGGTGTCCTGCCCCAGGTGACATCAAAGCCAAGGGGCTGGAATGGCTCAACAGGGAAAGATGTGGTCTGAGTGTGGAGCAGACTATGTGGCAGGTCTGTGGGTTTAAAGGTTTGTCAAAATGAGTTAAGGCATAGATATAACATGGACATAACATGACACTAAAAGAGCTGAAAGTCAGTTTTGAAGACTGAAGGGCCAGTGTGTCCTTCCCTTGCCCCTTGCCCACTTTGCCCACCTCCTGCATCTTAACTGAGCCTCAACTGCTTGTGCAGCAGCCCTGCTGCCCAGCCATGGCTCACAAACCCCTTCAAGATGGGAAGAAGACTTAACAATGACTTTTTGCTCCCTCCCCACCTGCTCTGTCACCCCCTGGCTGTGTCTGAGCCATGGGGTTATACTGGCCAGACCCTTGAGCTGGAGAGGCCCGAGCTGTGGGCAGGACAGACATGTCTGTCAGTCCTGTAGAGAAGTTTTGGTGCCCACCTACCCCCAGCCACCCTCTCGCCATTCTAATGAGCATGGTACAGTATTCCTGTTAGATGGAAACAGAAGCACAACCGCTCGGGCTCGTACGTTTGGCAAAGCCTAGATTATTCTGAATCATCCCACATCCTTATCAGAGCGCTGCAGACGGCGCTTGCATCAGTCACAGCGCAGGCTGGCCGCATCGGTGGCAGCACTCGGCCCGTTTTAATTGCCACAAGCTAGCAGCTATTTGAACCCCTGTCCCCAAAGAGCAAAAGAGCTTGTCACTGCGCGTAACTCAGCAAGAAGCGCAGGCTCAGCAAGTGTTCCCTAATAAACACCCGATAAGGATGCAAATGTATAGGGGCACGTGTATAGTGCAGCAACCAGCTGGATGTGCCAGAGTGGGGACACTGCTGGGCTTGGCTCCAGGGTTGGGAACTCCCCTTGGGATTTTAGTTTAAGGGTTTTTTTGCCTCTCTTAATTGTAAAATACGCCACTGCCTGGAGACACAGGCAAGGGGTGAGCTGCAGGGTTGAGCTGCTGTAAGGGAAGCTGGAAAGTCCATGTCCCTGCAGCTCCTCGGGTGAGTTTTTCCTCCAAAACCAGCTTCATGGTGGTGCTGGGTGAGGCATTTGTTCTGCTCAGCCCTTCTTGTGCTGTCAGACGTTCTGCATGTTCTTTCTTCCCTGGGAGACAACCCATGTTTCTCCTGATCAGCCGAAAGGCACTGCTGCTCCTTCCCACTGTGGACAGACTATGATGCCTGGTAGATAAAATACCAGGTCTAGTGGAAAGGTCTGGCTAAAAAATAGTGGTCTGTGCTAAAATTACCCCGAGGACAAGTTGAATTACCTGAATTTCTGGATTCCTCAGGAACAATGAGCATGCTTATTGTGGGGAGAGGCTTGTGCTTGGGCACATGTGCCTCCCTTTTGCCTGCAATGGGCAGTGTGTACTCTACATATTGTGAAACCTTTTAAGCTTTGAGAAGCAAATACCCTTGGTGTTTGGCGGAGCACACTGTGCTAATGCAGGACCAGTGGTGCTGGGGCAGAGGAGGGGTCCATCCCTAAAGGTGAAGCACAGTTAGTTTATGAGTTCTCATACCCAGACATGCTGCTTTCATCTGGTCTTGAGCAACCTGCCCAAAGGACTTTAGTCAGACTAGGACATGAATCCTGATGCTTGGGGTTTTTTTTTTTTGTTTGTTTGGTTTTTGGTGTGGTTTTCTTTCTGTGTGTGTGTGTCTTTCCTCTGAGTCCCAAGTCAATACTGAGATGTGGGGCCAGCCCAGCTGATGCCCTGAAATTTGTTTTTACAAACTCTACCTTATGTTCTGACCTGCCATATTAATTTTCCAAATGATATGATTGTGGCTTTCAAATTGGAGAGCGCTTTGAGAAACATCACCAAGCAGGCACGCTGCTGCTGCCATCTGTCTTTGAGCTGCTTCTGAGATCCCATTACTAGCTCTCAGCAGACGATCGTTATTGCTTTATTGAATTAAGAAGAAAAAAAGCCAAGTGACTTCTGAAATTTTGTTTTCCGTAACTAATTCCAGGTGCTGAATTCTCGTTGACACCTAGGGGATGTGTTGAAATAATGCCTTATGCAGATCTTGGTTGTAAAGTTTTCACGGGTCTGCCAAGAAAAGCCCCATGATCTGATAGTTTGAAGAATGTATTATCTGGAGGGCTTCAAGCAGCCCCATGACCCCTGCATGAAGTAGTCTCAGAGCTGTGCCATCCCAACCAAGAGCCAACATTTGGCGCTATATTACTCTATGTAAAAAGTGAAGGCTTCATTGCCCTCCTGATGGGTTTGGCTAGCTCAGGCTGTTGTTCCAAGTCCCCCATCTTCTCCAGCTGACCACTTTTCCCGTGTCCCCCTGGGAAGTGCAGGTCCTAGTACAGCAAGGCCCTCTCCCTGGGTGAGTAGGTTGCTGTTCACCAACGAGCAGCATCCCCCAAGGTGCTGTTGTCCATGTACCATGTGCCATTTTACAACCCAACACCTGCTGCACACTGTGGTTCAGACCCGCTGCTTCTCCTCCTTCCACAGAGTGCCTGGAGCCAGCCCAGGCTTGGGGGTTCACACCAACAGATGAGTCTGTGGGCAGGTAAAAGCTTATGGGAAGGTGGTATTTATTCAGATGCAAAATGTTTCCTCCTCCTGATGCACAGGTCCTGCTGCTTCCCTCTTGCCAGCCAATCCATCCCTTTTCTGCCCAATTTAAGGCAGTTTGGGCCTGATTGCTCACGGTCAGCGCAGCTCCCACTGCTCAGCTGGAGGTTTTGCTGCACAGCACTCGAAAATCAGGAGCAAGACCTCCTGATTGCACTGGAGTCTCCTGGGTTTGAAGCTGGGGCAGAGTGACAGGATTTATTGTTTCTCTCCAAAAGCAGTTTCTAATTGACATTGGAGCAAATCAAAGAGGGGGTGAAATCAGCTTGAACTGCGTGGTTTTCTCCTCCGTGGTGTTCTGTCTGTGGGGATGGACATGCTGCGGTGCCGGTCCCCCGGACCAGCGTGCTCTGTGGCGGCAGCATTGGCGGACAGGACCCAGCGTGGAGGTGCTGGAGGCGTTTGGCACCTGCAGACAATGTATTGAGCTGTAGGGCTCGAGTAAGAAATGCTTTTATAGAAACTGTGTGCCTTCTCAAAAATATCCTGCCAGAGGCATAGGGTGGCTGCCTGGAGGTAGCTCTGTCACAGCTGTGATGCTTTAATCGAAAATACACTATTTACAAGTAAGAGAAGCTTTTTTTTTTCTTTGCCTGACAAGTTAGTTTGAGATTTCATTAAACACTGGCCCGTTCCTGCAGACAGAGTTGTCACCTGTGATGGTGTGGACGGATGCCCTCGTCAAGGAGCTCTTAAATACTTTGTTCAAATGGACTACCTGATTTATTCCTGTGGTATTTATTGCTTGGGTTGCATGCACCAGTGTCTGATACATCTCCATCTCTCTTGCCATCTTCTCTTTGCAGCCACCGGTGCAAGAGACATTTCTGTAGCTAATTGCTGTCTCGGCAAGGGCGACACTCCCTGTGTACTATGGGGTACGACAGCCAGCTGTGTGGGCAATAAGGGGCTAAAGGCAACCTTAAAATAGCAGTTGGCAGTGGCGTGTTTGCACAAAAAGGGTTCTTGTCAGAGAATTCTTGCATGGTGGGCCTTGTGGGGTTGTGGTTTTTTTTTTTTTTTTTTTGGTAGGGGCTTTTGTGTTGACTCAAAGCTGCTGTCATTTGGAGATATTTCAAAGAAAAGCTAAGCAGCTCAACAATGTAGAGGAATAATTTGCTTCTGCAGTATTTTTTGTATTAACTGAGCAATTTCTATCTGAAATTTTTTCTCTTCTGTAATGGTTTCTAGTTTTGCAACCAAGGACTCAGCCCCTTGTTTGAGCAGAATGAAACCAGCTTTCATGGTGACCTTGCCCAAGACTTGAAATTGGGCTGAGAGGTCCTGGGCCAGTTGCTCTATGATGACCCTTTGGACCCCATCAGGAGGGCTCTCCTGATTGGGTATCTTCAGATTTTGGCTCGGGTGATGATAGTAAGAGGCAGCCTTGCTGACAGCAGGACCCCTTCTGATGATGTCTTTCTGGGTCCACCAGTTTAGATCTCTGTGGCAATAATGACTTCAGATCAGCAAGCAAAAAATCCTGATTTTAATCTTACTTTGTATTTGTCCATGTTAGTAATTTTTTTTGAAGACACGTTGATTGCTGTTGTAGACTGGCTTGCAATTAAGTGTCCCCTGCTTAGAGGTTACATAATGGCTATAAAAACTCCATTAACAGTGGTACAGCTTTACAGTTGTCTGTTCAAATTCTAATTGTTTACAGATTTTTGTGTTGGAATTGATGTTTTACTTAGTAGATGATGACTTCAAGCTGAGTCCAGGTGTGTTGGGATGGGGATAGGAATTCCAACACAGAAAGATTCAGATTGGATATTAGGAAAAATTTCTTCACTGAAAGGATTGAACAGGCTGCCCAGGGAGGTGGTGGAGTCACCACCCCTGGAGGGGTTTAAAAGACATGTAGATTGTGGCACTTAGGGACATGATTTAGTGCCAGCATTAGGTTAACAGTTGGACTCGATCTTGAGGGTCTCTTCCAACCAAAATGATTCTATTATTCTAAAGCCTATTCTAATCTACTAAAATAGGTATTAATAGCTGGTAACTGAACAGACTGTTTCTGGTGTTCATAGCCCACATTTGTAGGACCATTTCAGGCTGCCTGAGCAGCTCCTAAAAATGCACAGAAACTGTACCTGGAAATGCAGAAAACCATTATTTGTGTCTAAAAGACATGGAGCCCCAAGGGGAGATCAAGACCAAGAGTCATGCAGCATGAAGGTGGTGGCTGGCCACCTCTAAGAGACAGTTTACGCATTGTGGCCTTGATGCTGGGACATGCTTGCCTGGGCACAGGCTGGTTTTAATGGACAAAATTGCTGCTGTTCAGTGTTTGTGTTCTGTAGAATGGCAGGTAACGCATTTGGACTGCAAGGAAGATTGAGGTTAATATTTTGGGAACATTTTCTAGTCGTTAGGGTGGTTAAGCCAAAGCCCCTTCCCCCTTTTGCTGCCCAGCCTGTAAATCCACAACTGGTGGGAAGTTTTAAAGACCAAATTAGACAAACACCTGCCAGCAGCCACGCAGGCTGGTTTGGTCCTGCCTGGGGGCAAGGGCAGAGCCAAAGCCTTCCAGAGGCCCTTGCGGCTCGCTCTTCTTGCTGCTGCTGAACACCAGGGTGAAATCCCGAAGCCTTTAATGTGGGTATGTCGGAACAAAGCAGTGGCATAAATAAAAATCAGATGCAGGAGCATCTACTGGAAAGAGCAGGGCAGGGAAGGGCAGCATTAGGTGCCCAGGCTGGAGGGAACCCACCCAGTGCCTCTCATCTGCATCTCTGAGAGTCATAAAGATGCTTAAAGTTTATTTTATGGCACTGAGCCCCGTGAGAAAGAATTCTGTGTGTGTTTGGGGTTGCTGGAGGTGGTTCCTGCCCATCGATGTGTGGTTGGTACAACAGGTTTCCCAGAGCAGTGCTTGGTGCTGTGGTTCGTTACCCCTCGGCATGGGAAGGGGCTGCCTGGGATGGCTTTGTTGTGGGTTTAGGATTAACCCTCCTTCTGGACACCTTCCGGGTCCCTTTCCTACCCCAGTGTGGTGAGTCCTGGCTGGACGGGACTTTCCATCCCACCACAATGCTCCTTCCCTTGCCGTGCTGGCCCTGCAGACCTCCATCCTCAGTGCCCTGTGTCCT
The DNA here is from genome assembly GCF_964273445.1 of Streptopelia decaocto. Taxonomy (NCBI): domain Eukaryota; kingdom Metazoa; phylum Chordata; class Aves; order Columbiformes; family Columbidae; genus Streptopelia; species Streptopelia decaocto. The sequence continues at coordinate 7,544,968 of NC_138662.1, forward strand.
GCTGGGCTTCGCTGCGGCTCTTAAACTCCATCGTGATGACTTGATGGGATTCCTGGGGAATCCAGTGCAGTCAGCTCCTGAGGAGGGACACCCAGCAACGTGTCTCAGGATTGTGGCATCTGCTCACTTCTCCTTTGCTGCAGCCATAGATTGGTGTTTCATAGATTGTGTGGCTAGCTGGATTATAAATTATTCATGGGAGGGAACTTATCGTGTTTATCTGGAATAATTGGGCAATTAAATCTGCTTAGGTATGTAAAAAGATTGTGCAATGGCTTGTCTATATTCAGGCCTTAAATTCTACAAGAGCATTTATTACATATTTAATCCAGAATTAAAAAAAAAAAAAGACAGAAAATACATTCTGCTTGGATGCATTGATCCACTCCAATGTGTTCATTTGCAGAAGTTGTTCATTCCAGTGGCTTCACTCATAAATACATATTGGACCAGGATAAATGAGACCAAACTTGGCTCCTTCAGTCTGGAGAAAACATGAAGCTATTACACCTGGCCTGTGACTGTCTCTGAAAATACTGAGAGTTATTTATGTTAGCACCAGGATTGTCTTTATTGTTTGAAAACTTCTGTCCTAGCTGTTTTCTACTGGGTCAGAGGATTGTGATCCTCTATACCCTGACTGCTGCTGTGCCATACTCTGATGTTGGTGCTGCCACAGAAATGCAAAGTTTGGGGCATAAAGGGACCTTTGGATATTCCAGGCTGTTTAGTTGAGTCCCTGAGCTGCAGCTGGTATCTCTTATAGCTGTAATTGTCTGGGAGGGTTCCCAAAGGAGCCAGAAAGTCATGGGCCAGGCTGCATCGGGGCCCTCTTGTAACTGAATAAATGTGGTGCCATGCAGTAAATGAATGATGATTTTATTCTGTGTTGCTGATAGGAAACTGGGCTGCTTTTCAATTAATCTGTTACAAGTCTATTTATCAAAAGCAGTCTATGCTTTTTATAGCATTATAGCTTTGAATTGCATCTCTGCTGTATGCGGTGGCCACTTTGCACCCAGAGAAACCCCACGGCCTCATGTATTTCTCTGCCTTGAGCAGGAGGTAGTGGTGAATGGAAAGTTTTGAGCTCCCCTGCTCCCTCCCAGGCTTCTATTTTAGTCCTACAGAAGACAATAAGTGAGCAGGACCGGAGGCTCCTGTTACTTGGGACGTCTGTCCTTCGGCAGCAGCAAAAGGCAAAGCGAGGCATCCGGCTGTCCTTGCCCGAGAGGGCTCCTGGGGATGTCCCACGTCACGGAGCAGGAGGGACCTGGGGCTGCACTTAAAGCACATTGGCATGCAAAGCTCGAGAGGTTAAAACCTTTGGGGAGCTCTTTGGTCCCCCTGATGAAGCCCAAGGGACAGCACCCTGAGCGTGTGCAGCCGTCCAAGCCTTTCATGTGCCTCTGCGGCCGGGGAACAAAGACTGTCTAAACAGGAGCTAGTCAGGCAGCAAATTGCACAAGAAACCTTCCCTAATGAACTGGAAGGACTTGTCCCTTCGCCTGGGGCGGCAGCGCTGCTTAGCTAGGCACTGCCTAGCTTTGGCGAGGGGGACCCGCTCTCCGGGGGGGCAGAGGAGCAGCACTGGGTCTGTCACTGGAGAGGTTTCCTCCTGCCCATCCATTTCCCTCTGCCAGCACGGGCGAGCGGTGAAGGAGGGGATCCTTGTGCTTCCCGAGGAGCTGACAGCTCGATTGGCACCGTGGCCATGCAGGATGCCATGGGGGAATCGCTGTCCCAGGGGTGACGGCAGACCAAGGTTAGTGGCAAAGCTCTGCAGCGTGCAGTTATTTTCTTGGAACATTTGCTGCATCTCTGTCGGTGGCTGCATGGTGTGGGTAAAGATCATCCCAATAGTGGGGTGCAGGAGCTGGAGGCTGCCTTGAAAACCCAGAGCATCTGCAGAGCCTCGGGTGGGTTAATGCCTCCTGACACGCTTTGGGGAGAGGAGATGACCTGCTCCAGCAGCCTGTGGTTAGTTGGGGGAGTGCTAACTAGAGAGAAGGAAACTGGTTAAGAAGTGACTAATAGGATGAAATGGCACTGTCTTATTCCACAGCTCGATTCTCTGAACAAACATGGTTTCCCATCTGTTGTTTGCGGTGAAAGGAGATGAGTTTGGGGGTTGGTTCTTCTCGCTCGCCAGCAAACGAGCAAGTTGATTATTTTCTGGCAAGAGTTAGCAGGATGATTACTGATGGCTTCGGTGGTTTCCCCTCCTGGGCAGAGTGCTAAGGGCTAGATTCTATTTGTATTGAGATGTTTGAAGATAAAGATGAGCATAAGGTGGCCTTTCTCAGAAGTGCCTCATTGACCAGTTCCCTTGTCAATTAAGTGCCAAATCCTCCTAATTGCACAGTCCCTCCGGAGCCCTGGGTTGTCCTCGAACTGTGCTTTAGATTTGGACCAGGAAGCTTCAGCCCACGCTCACAGCGTGTTTGCATCCGCCTCCTCTCCACCTGGGTGCAGGCATCAATTTTGGTGATGTCTTGACGAGCAGCATGGCCACGGACAGCTCCTGCACCCTGAGCTGCTCCTGCTCCTATGGAGGTGCCTTGGGAGATGATGTCTGTTCTCTGATCAGACCCTGGCCGTGCACCACATTGCAGCTTCCACAGGATACTGTGCAGGCTTTTCCTTGCATCTCCACGCCGGCTTTGTGCTGATCCCAACCACTGCGGCTGCTTTTCCTGCCCCCAGCACTTTCCTGTGTTGCTACAGGAGAAAACAGCAGTGGTTCTGCTTTAAAAAACAACCCAAACACTTCAGAATAAGGCATATATTTGCTGTACGCTCCACCAACTGGTCTGAGATGGTGTGGGAAGCCTTCTCCAGGTGGTACTCTTCCAGGATCTGCTGAGCTCTCCCTGCTCTCCTGCAACCGTTCCCAGCTCCCGCCGCGGTTGCTGTTCCCTCTGTTCTCTAGCTGGGGGCTGCCTTCTGGCACCGCCTCTGCTCTTGGATCGGGATGTGGCTTTAATTGCGGGGTACGTGTCTGTGGCAGATTTCAGCGTGACGATGTGAAAGGCAAGATGCACCCCCCGGAGAGCTCCTCAGGAGCAGATCTGGGAGGCACGGAGGGGAAGGGATGTTTCGCTGACTGGCTGATTTCACGAGATGATGGTTCTTTGTCTGAGTGGTTGAAGGCGCCTAAGGACACTGGCAGGCAGGTCATGGGCAGCTCTGCGGAGAGGCCAGGCTGCTGCACGGCTCCTCCAGGGTAAGCCAGTCGCACCCATTAATGAAACCCTTCTTCATCCAGTCAGCCTCTTGGCACGGAGCCTCTCTATGAGCTGATTAACGCAGTACTTCGGTTACTCAACTACAGCTTTGGGTATTTTTGTACTCGTTTAGTTCAGTCTGTACTGGTGGCTGCAAAAGGCAGAGGAGGGAGCTGTGACCATGGCCTTGGGGTGCATCTGCTGGGGGTTGACTTCATGAGGGGTGGCTCTGGGGCAGACCCCCTCTCGGAGTCAAAGAGTTCCTGCTGAGGGTTTGCTGTCTTGCTCTTCCCAAATGTGTTTTCTTCCAAGATCTCCAGTTTTGCAGAATATGAAATATGCATTTTAGGCAACTTGGAGGAAACCCACACTCCTTTTCTCTTCTGATTTCCCGTGAACTTGTCTTCTGTTTTTTCAGCTTGCTGTGCACCCTGTTTTCTCATGCCAGAGGAGGAGGATGGGTTGTATCTTCTGCTGAACAAAGCTCATTTGCTCTGTTCTGTTCAAAGTGGTCTACCTAGGATGAGATTGACCATGCTTGACTTGAGATGACCTGGGACCTGTTTTTCCCAGCCCAAAATAATCACCAAAACCAAGTCAGATGAACTGTTCTCCTGAAGTGCTGAATGACCTCCATATGTGAGGCAGGGTCTCATAGCTGGCAAGGTGGGATGGCTTTGACTGCCGTGAGGTGTTGTAAATGGGCAGAGCTGATGAAGAACCATTCAGTCTAAAGTCTTAAAAATGATTATCTAGTGCTCTCCTGTTCTTTTCAGTTTTTTTATTTTCATGTAGTAGGATAACATCCTGGGTGGCCTCCAAATGGCCCAAAATAACCAACCCTCAGCAAAACCAAAATTATTCTTCCTTATAATCCTAATTGTTGGCTTGAAGAGACCTCACACGCTCAGTTAAGAAGTCTTTCTGCTTACAGCTCATTTTAAAGTTTTTCCTGTCTACTGCGAAGGCTGAACTCTATACTTAGCTTACTTTGAGAGCTGTATTGTCTTACCTCAGGAGAACAAAACAGCCTGCACATTACCAGCACTCCCTTGCATCTCCTGGTAACAAATCCAGGGGACGGACTGTTTCCACATATTTCCTAAAATAGGTGGCGTTAGAATAACTTCAGAAGCCTTCTAAGCTCAAGCTGTCTCTGTTGTTTCAGATCATTTTTATCTGGGTGCTTTTCATGGTGGTTTTCTCAAGGGGTCGATAAGCTGCGGTGCACAGGGATGCTTTTTGTCCCCGCCACACGCCCGTGCAAACCCCTGCTCTCTGCAGAGAGTCAGGATCTGACCCGCCATGCATGTGCCCGCCTGTAATTCTTCTCGCTGCTTAGAGGGATTTCACAGGAATGCTCTGGAGTGTTGCAGGGGGCTGTGGTGGGAAGGGGGAGGCTGGTGGTACTGGTTGCATTGGGTACAGTGTACGGGCCTGGGGCAGCTCGGGTCTTGAGTGCCGGCATACCATGTGTCAGTAAAGACAGGATGATCCAAACACCCTATAGATGAAAAGCCTGCAAGCTTTACCTCCCTGAGTCTTCTGCTGAGCCCAACAGCATGTGTATAATTTGCTTTAATGGTTAGAAACATCTGCTGTTAAAAGTGATGCTTAATATATTTGGCTTCCATTTCCAGTCATTAGTTCTTTTTATGCCTTTTTCTGCCTAATTAAGAACCTTTTAGTACCTGATATTGTTTCCCCGAATCGTAATCAAGTCACTTCTTAATCTTCTCTTTGATAAACGAAGAAGATCAACCCAGTTAATTCTCTCATTTCAGACATTTTTCTGCATCCCTAGCATCACTCTTACAGATCCGGTCTATATCTCCCACAGTGTTTTACTAATCTCCTTAAAATGCCAGTGTGGAACCGTGGAGGGGTCTGGAAGGAGTCCCTGGGCGCTGGAAGGAGGGGGCTGAGCCACCTCCTCACTCCCACCTCCAGCTCCGGAGCGAGCGCAGCTTTGCCAGGCAGCAGAGACTCGTCTTCATCGGTACTCATCATTTTACCGAAATCTGCCGTGTGTGAGTGGTGTTAGCCACAGTGAGATACTGAAGTTGTGGTGAATCCTCGTTGTCTTCCAGCTCAGACAGGTAACTAGTCTGAAATCCATTTAGCATATTCACTATTCATATTTTATAGTGTGCGCTTTTTTTTTTTGTCAGCATGTCATGCGTTACTAGGTCAAAACACCTTTCCGACATCAAGGATATTGCTTCTGTGCATTACTAATATCAAATGTGCAGAGAATAAAATCAGGTTTGCTTGGTGTGACCTATTTTCCCTAAAACCACGTTAACTGGCGTGTATGCGTGCCCTTCAGTTCTCTGCTGCCAGAATCCAGCGCTGTCTTTCTGTTTTGGACAGATGTCTGGCTCTGCCCTTCAGGCCGTACCTCTGCCTTCTTGGCTATAGAAGCAGAAGACTTCAAGTCTTCTAAAATTTCCTCTTAAAAATGAACATCAGCATGCAGCAGTTTTCTTAGCTTTCTTGGATCTCTTGGATGCAAAATTGCTCAGATCTGCCAAATTTAAATATCTTCTGGTGCTGGTAGATGTTGCTGAATGTTCTTCTCAATTGCTAATAAGTTGGAAATGCTTCATCCTCGTAATGAGTGTTATCCTGCTTCTTCCCAACTGTTCGATGACAGTAATTACAGCACATTCACCATATCTGTCTCATTAACAGCTTCACCATCTCCACCCAGCGATGGACCCATGTCCTTTCTAGGGTGGCCTTTGTCCCAAATGCCCTCAATCGATCCTTCTTACTGCTTCTGAGAAACTTCTTCCTGAAGTTCCTTTGTTTTTCGTGTGGGTTTAAGCATTTTGAGCCTCCTTGGTTGACATCGGTTTGCTGAGCTCTGTTTTTTGAATTTATATTTCTGATGGTGCCTTCTGGTTTGCACAGCAGCCACCTTCACTTTTAGCCAGTCTCATTTGCTCTTCATTGAGGCACCAGTTTGGTTTCAGACTTATTGTCCACGTCCCCATTTTTTTTGTATTTTTCAGTATTTCCTCCAGTCAGATTCCCAGGGCTGAAGGCAATTAGCATGCTCGAGCAGCCAGTCTCAGGGTATTAAAGAGAACGCAGCTTTACCCCAGCATTCCCACAAGGTGAGCTGGAACTAGAATTTTCAATAATCAGGGTTTTTTCTCTTCTTACTGATGGACATTTCATTTTGCTAGTTACCCAGACTGTTAGCTGTGCTGAGAAAAACAAATTATTCTTTTCCCATTCTTGCCCCTATTTCTGTTCTGTTTTCTGAGCATTTTCCCGCTGTATGGTGAATCTGCAGGCAAGCAGAGGAGCATTTAGAGGATGGTGACACAAGCCAACTGAATAGTCCTCTGTTTCCTGTATTTCTGCGTCTTATTTTCCCAGTTCTCCACCAAATAAAAACTTTCAGGGGTTGGATTAGTAAAGATTTATGCCCAGGCTTTTCCATCCTCCTTTCTCTTTCCTGGGGGAAGGATCTTTGGCAGGATGACTTGACCCCTCCTCTTTACTGTGTTCCCTCCAGGATCCTTTAAGTTGTCTTTGATCTGTGTAATCCACGCATTGTGTCATCAGTTGCATCAGCAGAGGCTGGTCAGGCAATTTGTGATAATCCCAACTATTAATAAATTTACATTTCAAATGCTTGCTTGGGTAGCAGCCCCGCTGTATTCCTTGCAGCTCTCTCCTGCTCCTCAGCACAGTCATTTCTCAGTTGTTCCTCAACAAGACACCAAGAGCAATTTGATGGTTTCCATCCCACCTGAAAGCCCTCTGGCTTTTTTCTGTCTCGGTCGCATAAGCCATGTTTATTGTGGAGAGTGAGAAACCTTCGATGACCACGTTGCTCTCCAGCCCCTGAGCTTGGGAAGATTCTGGTGGGCTTGTCCATGAGTTGTGTGCAGTTTCCATGGCCACAGCACCTGGGGCTGGTACCTCTGGGTGCCCAAGGAGCCGTTCTCCTGCAAAGCCAGAGCTGTTGAGTATTCACCAGCAGTGCCCACTTCTCGTTAAAGCTGGCAAACAGTCAGGGGTGATCAATTGAATTCCCTCAATATTTTGCTTGATTGCTTTAAAATTTATGCAGGAGAGTGGCAAAGTATTTTTCCCAGTCCAGAAAATAAGCTAAATCTTGTGCCAGGCTGCAATAAACACAGACTGCACAAAAACAGGAGTGTGGAGCGTGTTCTTTGCTACGTATATGGTGGTTGTGGTCCCCTAAAATCTAGATGGAAACAGCCCCCACGTGGGTCTTGGAATATCTCCTCTTCCCCTGATTTCTACCTCACTGGAGGGTCTTAAATTGTGGGTAAGGAGATTATACAGAGAAGGAAGATTTGTATTTCTTGAATACTGGGAACTTTGTGGGGAGAGGTAACCTGAATAGAAGGGATTGGTTCTCCCTTAATCGGAGCTGATGGGGACGGCAGGCAAAGCTGATGGGATTTTGGGAGACGCTCTCCTGAAATAGAATAGTGGGAAGAAATTCTAGGAGGTGTGAAAGCAAAAATAATGCAAGGAATTCTGTATGTCAGAAGACAGACAGCAAGACCATAACAAATTAAAAACTAAAGCATTATTTCAGGAGCTAAATATAACATGGCTCATTTGGAGCAGCTTGGAGAACCAACAATGTAATGCAAAATTTCTGGGAAAAAAATCAAGGCTGTTTTTCACTGGGCTCCGAGTGAAATACTGGAGCAGAGGCTGGTGGGGGATAGTGGTGTGGGAGCTCGGCACACACAGCAAAGGCTGAGAAAAAGACAGAGCTGATGCGCAACAAGGCTTGTGAGGTGATGGGAAGAACTTTGCTGGAGATGAAGGCAACATGGAGCTCTCTGCAACCTGGCGGGGCACACAGGGGCTGGGCAGGTGCCCTTTGGTTTTAATCCATCTTTCCTAGTTGATCTGAATTTCCTCTGTTTCAATGAGTTTATTATTTGATGGCTTTATGAGCATGCTCCTGGGGAGGAGACCTGTGCGGAGGGGTTCAGGGCACATCGGTCTCCCTTCCCGGCACTCACCATCCTGTCTCATCAGAGGAGCTGCCAAAACACCCAACTGCATCTCTGCCAACAGCTCCTGTGAGGCAAAAAAAGGTTAAAATGTGCCTGTGGTTGCAGTATAGGGGTAAAAACACAGCGGGCAGGTTATGAGTCAGTTGTGCAGAACCAAAAGGCCAGGCAGACCTGGAGACATGGGGCTGGGCAAGGAGACGGGGCAGTCGATGTCTCTGCGGTGGGATTATGTCGAGTCTCAGACGTGATCTGTAACACTGGGGTAAGGAAACAGCTCCAGCAATGAAAGGCAGGAAAATCTGCATCTCATGCAGCCCCAGGAGGGTGCAGGGGCTGGGAGCTGTTGGGTGCTCTGGGTCTGCTTGTCCTGGATGCTGCTCTGGTTTCTGGCATCGCTCTGGTTCTTTTTGCCACCTTAGTTGCTGGTCCTGGAGAAATCTTTTGCAGGCAGACCTGGCTGTCCTGCTGGCTGGGCTATATATTAATATTTGTACAGCTGCTGAGCATCCTGGGGATTCCTTGTATGGGAAGATACACAGCTTTCATACAGCCTCTTTAATTAACTTAATTCAGACATTAATATGTCACAGGTAACATCTCTCAAGGGAAGAAGTCTTTCATTTATCATCACTTAGCTAGGGAGCATTGTATTTTTCATTTGCATTCAAAAGTTCATAGTGTCGAGAGTGAAAATTACCTGTTTACTCCCTGGTCGGCACTTTGCCTGCCCAGCAGCGCAGATGCATTGTACAAGGAGAACCCGCCCCACACTGTCCCTTATGGGCTGCAGAGCCAAATTTTCGGGTGGGATATCACAGCCACCGCACTGATTCCCAAAAAACCATCTCTGCCAGCCCCAGGGAAACATTGGGCATCTGATGGTGTTTTTTCCCCGGGAAGTACCCGGTGGCAGCGTGCTGGCACTGGGGAGCATCGCAGTTGTACGCAGGCATTATAGCAGCATCTCTCTGTGGAGTGGCCCCTCCTGCCAGCCTTCTGCTCCTGTCTGAGGGGCCTTGGCTCTGGTCACCAAGCAGGAGCACAAAGAAATGTGCTTTAGGGAGATGGTGGAGCTGGGAGCCCTTGGAAAGACCCTTCTGCCCTGGGGGAGGCGCGAAACGGGCTGGCTGACAGCAGAGCCTCGTGGCAGCAGGAGCTTCACAGCAGAAGCCTTGGGAGCAAAGCAAAGCTAATTAAAGCTTTTGGACTGACGTGTTGTGCCGTGGCTACCTGTGACAGACAGGGGGGGTCTGTTTGCCATGACTGTGAGATATTTTTCATGAAGAATGTGGTGCTGAAATGTGTTTTTTCAGGGGTTGGTGAATTGTTGCTCTAGCTATGTGGGGTTTGTTTAGGGGAACTTAAGGGTGTGCTGGGGCTGCTGGCCATAGCCTGCCCACCACTCACTACCCATGTCCTCTCCTTGTCTCGCAGGTACAGGAATGGTTGTGCTTGAACTGCCAGATGCAGCGGGCGCTGGGGATGGACATGACCACCGCTCCTCGCTCCAAGAGCCAGCAGCAGCTCCACTCCCCTTCACCGTCCCCCTCCCACTCCCCGGCCAAGCACCCACCGGGTGCGGATAAAACCCCTCCAGCTGCCCGTGCCCAGCCTCCCGAGCAACCCAAACCTCACGCCGCCACGCCGCAGAGGGAACCGCATGGCCAAGGCCAGCTGAAACCTCAGGAGGTGGCCAGGTCCTCCCCGCAGCATCAGCAAGCCAAGCCTTCCTCCTCTGAGCAGAAAAAGACGGTGGGAGACCCTGGGGTGAAGCCTGCCGCCCCGGCCTCCGGTGCTGGAGCACAGGAGCAAGCCCAGGAGGGACTCACGGGGAAGCTCTTTGGCTTTGGGGCATCCCTCCTGACCCAGGCGAGCACGCTCATGTCGGTCCAGCCAGAGGCCCCACCTCCGAGCCAGCAGTCTCCTGGCAAAGTGCCTCCAAAAATTGTCTTCAGCGATGCCAGCAAAGAAGCTGGTCCCAAAGCTGCGGGGGCTCAGGGCCGGGCCGGTGCTGCGCCGACGGCAAAGCCGGGCAAGCCGGAGCAGGGTGTCAAGCCAAAGGAAGTGCCGAAAGTGAAGGTCTCATGCCCCCTCTGCAAGGCGGAGATCAACGTGGGCTCTGGTGAGCCCCCCAACTACAACACCTGCACGAGCTGCCGGCAGCAAGTCTGCAACATGTGTGGCTTCAACCCCACGCCTCACCTGGTGGAGGTAAGGGGGCTGGCGGGGGCAGGCGCCTTCTGAACTGGGGTTTGGAGCTTCCTCCTTGCTTAAAATGGAGAAAAGATGGTGCATTTTCCTTCAAAGGAAAAGCCTGTAAGAAGCTGCTGAAGCCTGGTCTCTGCCAGGTGAAGCCAGAGTGTTGGAGGTTGTGGTCCTTCATCTCTTGAAGGAGATGGATTTCGTATCTATACACTGATTTCATGCTAGTTTCACAAGAGGAGTGGAGCGAGGGGTGGCCATTGTTTGGAGCACCCCCAGCAGTGCCTGCTGCTCCACAGAGGTGTCCAAGGAGTCAGTGGGCAGGGTGAGGAAATAGAAACAGGTCGTGTAGGTGCCAGAGTTACCAACAAGCATCCTCCTCCTGGTGCTGCAGAGGGACACCTGGCCAGGCCTGGGAGGAGGCTGGTGGAGAGTGTTCTGCAGCTCCTGCATCCTTGGGTGGTGAGGCTGTCAGGGAGCTGACATGGAGTGGGAAGGTGGCAGGACCTCAACAAGAGGATTTCAAGTCAGCTAAGGGCACATGATGTCCTATTGGATTTTGCTGCCCTCCCCGGATGGAAGGACCCTGTGCCATGGTGCCTGGGACAGGACCGGGGAGTGGCTGAGCGGAGGGGGGATGTGGACATACCCAGGGTGTCATTCTGATGTGAATTGGCTGGGGATGGTGCAGCCTGCTGAGATGGAGTGAAAGGAGAAGAGAAGGAGGCTGAGATGGTCTCTGAATTGTGATGCCCGCCCAGATGATCTTCCCAAGCACTAAAAAGGCACCTTATCCAGCTCCAGCCACTGATGCCTGGAGAAGAGAGGGGTGCAAATGGGGCTCAGCTGGAGCATCATCCTACTCCCCCTTGCTAGGCAGAGAGGGAGATCTTCCACACTTTAGACAGGTTAAAGTCTAGACCCTCAGTCCCTCCTCTCAGGTGATTTGAGACCATTATGAGAGGCTGCACAGGGCTTTTTTCTGAAAGTGCTGCATCTCGCAGCCAGTAAGGCACAAAACCAAAATCATCAGCACAAGGAAAAGTTAATGGGAACTTTAAATGACCAGAAGTAGGATTGCTAATCTTGGCTCTGTTCCACAGTAGGTAATTACATTTTATGTCCCTAGCTCCTCCCTGCAGTTTCAATTACACCCAGTAATTTTCTCCTCTTCCTGAAGCTGCTGCTGTTTGTGACAGAGGAGAGCCGCTTTCCCGGCATGGTACACAGCGTGTGCGGAGGTGTAAAGCTGTCAGATGGCCACCTCCTTGTACATAATGCTGGTTTTGACTGAAATGCTCTGCTTGTTGCTCCTACCGCTGCCTCCTTCCCACACTGAGGGCTTGGGTGAGAAGAGAAGGTGTCCAGGGGTTGTGTGGTCCCTTGGGTAGGGCTGAAGCCCCATGTTGTCCTGTCCTTGGGCAATGATGTGTTTCCAGGCTTCAGAAACCTCATGGGTTGATGTAATGGCTTTAATGTGCTCCCCTTGGCACCTGCCTGTTAATTAATTAATTAGAGAATTAATTTGGGGTCAGGTTGTGCCTGATAACATGGTACTCTCTGCAGGTTCCATGGAAAGGTGACCTCTCCCCAGTGCTTGTCTCTAGGGTCGCTATCTGACACCTCGGATTAAAATTCAGATTTTGAAGGCTGGACTCTGTCTTGGCTCCCTCATCTCTTGAGTAAATGCTTTTAGACACCCTTGGCAAACTCACCCTTGCACCTGTGTCCATCTTAGGGTTTCTTGCTGCTGCTCAGCACTGTGATATCCATGTGCTTTAACACGGAGTGAAGCCCCACAGTGAGGTCTCACCTGGGCTTTGTGATGTCTTGGTTTTTGTTTCCCTTTGCAGAGAGTCATTATGCAGCTCAGAATGGATGCCTTGGCTTACGGGGTTTATTTCCGTAAGAGTTGAGGAAGAAATGCAGCACCTGAGCTGTGAATGTTCTTGATGGAAAATTTCTGAGGAAAGAGAAACATTGCAAGATCTGTTATTGCATTCAGGCTTTAGGTTTGCTTGATTTGAGAAAATTGCTCTGTGGTCTGATCCTCTTTTTGCCCACAGCTCACACAAGCTTGTTCCAAGCCCTGAGATTCACACAAATACCAGAACTTGCTCTTTGAAGTAGTGAGGCTTGATCCATTAATTGCTTTGTGAATTAGGCCCTTGACTGCTAACTGCCCTGGGAAGCTGTGTGTGAGCTGATGAGGAGATGTGAGCTGAGGTCAGGTGCGTGCAGAGGAGTTCGAGCTGGGGGGAGAGAGGCAGCATCCTCAGCACGGAACGCTGGAGCCTGGGCAAAACCTCCAGCCCGGCTTCAAACAGCCCGAGTTGCAGGGAGGGAGAGAGCATGGGCCACTGTGGCCTGGTTTTGGGAGGAAGGATGGAATTTTGCAGCAAAACAGCGCTAAAAGAATCTGTTTTCTGCAAATAGAGTTGTCATCACTGTGAGCAGCGGTAGCTTTGTCATGGTGTTGGAGGTGGGTTGCATGTGATTATAGTTTCACAGTAAAACTGTGTAACCATCTTGGGAGGGAAAGAAGCCCTAAATAATGTTCACATGCTCATATAGGATATGTATTTTCACTAACTAGGTCATCTTCACTGCCAGAAGCACTCATGGACTTGTGCTGAGGGAGACTGCTCTCACTGTGCTGGTGTGGGCTGTCACAGCTCAGTGGGAAACATCACCCGAACCAAGGCTGGTCCTTGTTGGGGGGCTGTGTGATCCCAGTAATGCAATGGGAGCCAGTGGCCACACTGGCAGCACCGCTTCCCCGGGGGAGCTCAAGCTTCTTGGTGGCATCATGCAAAATGCTGTGGGTGAAGGGCAACCTAACTCTCACTGACCCTGATCCTTCAGCATGGGCTCACCTCCAAATTCATCACGGCTGTTGAGGAATCATCCCTGCAAGTGGCTAAGGTGGATCTTGGAGGGAGTGTGTGGCCAGAGCAGGTCTTTGGGAAGGGGAGCTGCATGCTTGGAGAGACCTTGTGAGATGCATTAGCCTGCGGATGGAGGTGAGACCACGTCAGGGTGTTGCATGCTGCTGGAAGCAGAGCTCCTGCTGCACATCCATGTGTGCTTCTGCTGCGTGCGTGGGCCACCAGTGGGACGTGGCAGGTCCCAACTAGTTGGACACATGGAGGGGCACATCAAGAGGGGCAACTGGTCAAATCTCTGGGCTGCTCTCAGCAGCAAGGGGGTGTGGGAGATGTTGCTGTCTGGCAATTGCTGTTATGAAATAGGGAGAAGAAAACTGAGTGAAATGCAGGAAGTGGGGAGGGCTTTTACCCCTATCTACAGCCCTCTAAAGCTTCTGATTTCCCTGGAAAGATGCAATATTACTTACTCATGGTATTTTCGTCCCCCTCCCACTCCTGATCTAAAGATGGAGTTGGAGGCTCCAGGTCCTTGTCATCCCATCCCACCTTCTGCAACCACCTGGGGAGGCATCCAAGGAGCTACCTCCTCCCCAGCGCTTCATTCAGCCGAGCGCACTCAAACCTAGCAAAAGAGAAGAAAATACTAAAAGAGCTTCTTTTTCTGTGGACTCAAACAGCTGAGTTGTGTAGGTGCCAAGCCAGCAAAGGCAAAGGTGACTTACAGTTCCCTCGTTGTCTGTGCGCTCCCGTGGGCTGAGCACTTGGGTGCTCTGGTCCAGCTGAAGGTTGCTCCTAGAGCATCCCACCTGCAAGCAGCTGGGTGGTGCCTCCAAGCCCAGAGATCCAGGAGATCCATCAGCCGAGCTGGCTTTCCTTTAGCCCTGGGTCTCGGAGAGCTTCTGGGCATGGTCAGAAGATGGTGGTGAGGACTGGGAGCCTAGGACACTTGAAGAGTTCAGGTACAAGCATGGCATTTTGGCAGCACATCCCAGGAGAAGCACATGGGCTGTGGTAGCCCATGGCTCTGAAGGTTGTGAATGACTAGCAGAGAGGAAGCCCAAAAGTGTGCATGACCTCCACTTCTCTTGCTTGCCTGCCACGGTACACGTTACCCAGCTTTAAATAAGTTGTTTATGTGAATTGCCAGAACAGAAGTACAGGTGCCCGGAGCTTCCTCCCACCTCATCACACCTCCTCCAGGAGCCAGCTCCTGGGAACAGCACCATGAGCTGTTCCTACCAAGTCAGAGCTGGTGCTTTGGGGCTCTCCCAAATTCCCTGCAGCCTCAGCCTGGTGACATGCAGGCAGGGAAGAGGTTTCCATCAAGGTGCTGAGCGGTCTTACCTGGGGTGTAAGGAATCACAGCTGTTCACAGCCTGGTTTGCCAAAGGATCAAATGATCCGGCAAGAGCTGGCTTGGATTGTGATTGCCCTGCTCTGCACCATGCTCTCCCAGTAACCTTGATGGCCCCAGGGGTTTTGTATTGAGGCAGGAATGAACTATGCATGTTGTGTTACTAAATAAGCATGGCGGGATGCCCCTTTGCCGAATTAACTAGCCTGAAACAGGAGCTGTCATGAGTTTCATTGAAGAATGCTGCTGATCCCTGAGTGCCAGGTCCTGACCCCCAATGGGTGCCTCACCCTCTGGAGGGTCCTCTTACTGGTTTTTGATACCTACCAAACTGCATCCAGACCACAGAATTGCATTTTTTTTTTCTGTGTTATAAAAACCGTACTTTTTACAATGCTTGTGTTGTCGTGGACATGCTGTGTCTCACTGGTCAATGCTATTAGGTTCCTTTTTATGTGCCTATGAAGTATGTATATGTTATAACACGTGCATTGTCCTGCATGTGATATCACAAGTCAAGATGCAGGGGCAGCATGTGCTTGGGTCTTTCATGGAATGTGTTTCCCTTCCACTGCTCCCCTTGTACCTGCAGCCGGGTGCAAACACAGAGCTTGTGAATCGCTGTATCAAATACTTTCCAGAAAACACTGAGCTTCTCTTTCCGTCGTGGTCCAAGTTGTGCTGCTGGGCAAAACTGTGCCCTGAGCAGAACATCTCCTCGGGGCACGGTGCAGTGTGAGGTGCTGACGCCGCGGATGGGCTGATCCTGCCCTACTTGCAGGAGCCACTGCGGCAGCTCCTGTTCTCGGCTGCGGGGAGGGACGCCTGCGGAAAAGGGAGGTCAGTGAAATGGATAAAAACTCCGGCAGCCAAAGGATGGATTAGAGAAAGGGGGTGCCAAGGAAAGGGTTTGTGCTGAAATCGTTTTGGTGGTGGCACGTAAATTTCATAGAAGGGGCTAAAGCAAGCAGGGAGGAGCACTGGGCTCCTGCCCTCGCTGCCGTGGGAGCTGGTATCCACTAGCCCGTGTTGGACCTCTGGTGCACCATGTCCCCCAGCCCCTTTCCTGGGGTCTGTGCACTCCCTGGGGATGTAATTAGTCAGTAGCTGCTGTTCGCAAAGAGGATTAGCTGGGGTGAGAGCGTGCCGCCAGCTCAGTGCTGTCCCGGGCTGGCGTCTGGGGCCGTGCATGGCTCCCGGGCACCCCCACCTCCTTGCGGGGGCAAAGGTGGGATGGAGGTGCTGTAAGAAAAACCTTCATCCTGAGGTGCAGGCAGAGCCCGTGTTGGGGATCCGGCAGCTCGCTGCCCCCGAGAGCCCTGTGTCCTTCCTCCACATGATGCTTTGTGTGTGAAACCCTTCTCAAAGAGCCGCCTGCCTGCGGTGACAGGGCGGATGGGTGACAAGTGGAGACGGATGCTTAAAGTTTGCAGGCATTATTTTTCCTTAGGAATCCAGGTCCTCCTATTCCTACTGGGCTCAGAGGGCCAAAGGGTACTGATGGACATGCTCTGCAGCCTCTGGTGTAGCAGGCAGCAGCTGTTGTCGGTCACCCCTTTGACATTGTTTTTCCTGAAAACCAGAGTCCTGCAACGATGACTGGCAGGGTCCTCAGGGCTCAACTGGATGCTGACGACTGGGTCCCCTCTTGGGGGACAGGAGGAGGAGCGAGGTGCCACACTGAAGGGTGGGCAGGGTGTTGGACCCTGGAGTTTCCTGCAGGAGGAAGAGGGAGCTGGACATGAGAGCCATGGAGTGCAGCAATTGCTGGGTTTCTCCTGAATTTTTGTGTAGAAATCGTGACTTTTAAAAAATACCCCAACCCCAGGGGCATAAATATTCAGGTCAGTCACATAAACTTAAGTCAAACCAAGCGCGCTGCTAATGACAGGACGAGATGGAGTCAGCTTCGCCGCCATGAGCCCTCAAATCCCTTTATGGGATGGTAATTAACAGCTTGCTGTGACTCAGGAGTTTTCTGTGCTGCTTAACCCACTGTAATTAAGCCAGCTTCTGTGGCTGGGCTGGGCGATGCTGGGCTCCCTGCAGGCTCCCCTGTGAGCCCGGGGGCTGAAGTGGGGCTGGGGGTCAGGGTGATGTGTAACCTGGCAGATGAGTCTGAGACAAGCACGGTCCCATCAGATGGGGATGACACACAGTGCCCACAGGTGTCCCACCATTGCAGTCTGTGTTTCTGTGGCTATTGCAGCCCCTCCAGACCCTGCTGCTGTTTTTTCTGCAGAACACCGTTAGATTTTACCTCTGCAGACTCTTGTCTTCTGCTGCTTGTGTCTTTTGAGGTTCTAGGACTACTCCAAATGCTGGGGTTTGCCTTGCTGAGCCTGCTTTCAGCTTCCGGCTACTTAGAAAATTATGTTAAGAACTACTGTTTGTTTCTTTAATCAGGAAAAAAAAAAAAAAAAAGAAACAACAACAACAAACCACAAAAAACCACAAAGCTCCAGACTCCTTTCCTCCTTTAGATGCAATTATATTATTAGTAGACAAATGTCAGCCCTATGTGAACCCTGCTGATTAATTATTTTGGAGGAAGCCAATGCCCATGCCTGCAGATTGTTTTCAATGGTTCATAAAACCAAACTATAAATTCAGGGGGTGACAGTGGCTGAGCGAGGTAGGGGATTTCTGCCTTCCTCGCTTCTAAATGAAGATGTATTTGAAGTGAACGGTGCTTCCCCGATGCCAGGCTGGTTTTCCGGAGCATATTTGCTGTGCCCTAGGACTTGGAGCTGCTGCCTGTTGTGTTGCTGTGCTCCTGGGCTGGCAAGCTGCCTGGGCCGGCAGTGCCAAGGTGACAACAGCCGGGGTCACCGAGACCCCCAGGCCAGTGTTCTGCTAGAGACCATGTCTTGCCAGGAGCTGTAGCAGCATCGCCCACCACTGTTAGCAGCGACAGGAGCCCAGGGAAGGGAGGCTCTGCCCGTTCCTGCCGTGGTTCGGGCTGGAGCGCTGCTGGTATTGCATTAGGCAGCGGCGTGCATTTAGTTCTGCAGTAATTGATGGCGAAACGTCATCTGTACAATATTGATAATACTGTTTCCTAGAAAGCATCAAGGAATAGTTTAGTGAAATGCTTTTTGCCCATATAATGTGGATAGGTCTTCACGCCAGCTCCTGTTCCCTGTTAAGCTTTGATTGCTTTTCCCAGCAGACACTTATTTCAGTACGTGTTGCAAATCTGAATCTGACTGCTGATGGTGTTCTGTCCCTGAAACTTCCATGGCACAGACTCATCCTTCAGAAACCTGCCCGAGACGTCCTCGAGGAGATGGAGGGGACTGTGACCTTGCAGCAGGGCTGTGGAGAGACATACAGGGCTATCGCTGTGAGAGGATTTGATATTCCCACGAGTCGGGTGCTGTGAATATTAAAATTCAACAACCTGGGAAGGGCCTGAGTAACTTTCCATCTCCCAGCAGAGGTTTCATAGTTCAAAGCCACTCTGGGAAAGACTGAGAAAAGATCAATAACTGCCCTAATGCACCTTGTTAGGGACTTTCTTGACCTTGAGAAGCTTTGAAAAGAGCCACTGTTGTACATATGAAAGGCTGAAGGCAGCAAAAATAGGTGAAGTAGGAGCATGGAGAGGAAGTAGGACAAACCAAAGCTGCTGTAGTGCTCTATGGATATCAGAGGGGGTTTTATAAATATGTGCTGGAGAGCAAACAAACCCAGTTCATTCACAAAATTTGGGTGTACCTGGTTCTAGCACAGGATTTTCTGCCTTTGCTCTTTGAGTCAGACCCTTTGGTTTTTGAGTCCCTCAAGGAGACCCATGGGTCTCTGCTGATTTGGGCAGTGTCACTGAAGCCCCCTGCTGTACCAGCCTGCGAGTCGTCTTTGGAACTTGTCAGATGAGCCCCACTCACAGGGAGCTGGTGCAGACCTTGGCAGACACCTTGTTCAGGAGCTGGCAGGGGGGCAAAGTGAAGGGTCCCCATGGCATCCTCCTGAAGGTGTGCCAGGTACAGCAAAGAGCCTGGGATGCTGGAGGAAAGCAGGGTAGGAGGAATATGACATTAGAGGGGAGGCCTGGGGACTTTCAACGGGACAGAGAGATCCTGGACCCTCACTCCTGCTCCTGTTGCATCTTGCATGGAATGATCAGTGGCTAAGGAAGTTCTGGAGCAGTTTCCAGTGCAGGGACCAGCACCCAATCAGCAGGTCATCACCATCTGGCAGAGGTAGTGGTGGGATACAAAGA
Organism: Streptopelia decaocto; assembly: GCF_964273445.1. Lineage (NCBI taxonomy): Eukaryota > Metazoa > Chordata > Aves > Columbiformes > Columbidae > Streptopelia > Streptopelia decaocto. Next base: position 7,563,885 of record NC_138662.1, read on the forward strand.
TGATGAGGGATCTGGAGCATCTTTCTTATGAGACAGAGAGAGCTCGGTCTGTTCAGCCTGGAGAAGAGAAGGCTGAGGGGGAATCTCATCAATGTTTATAAATATCTCAGGGTGGGTGTTAAGAGGATGAGACCAGACTTTTCAGTGATGCCCAACAATAGGATAAGGGGCAACGGGCACAGGAGGTTCCCTCTGCATATGATGAAAAACTTCTTTCCTTTGAGGGTAGCAGAGCCCTGGAAGTGGCTGCCCAGAGAGCTTGTGGAGTCTCCTTCTCTGGAGACATTCAAAACCTGTCTGGACAAGATCCTGTGTGATCTGCTCTGGTGAACCTGCTTTAGCAGGTATGTTGGACTGGATGATCTCCAGAGGTTCCTTCCAGCCCCAACCATTCTGTGATTCTGTGTGGGATCAGAGGAATCTGAGCTGGGGATGCTCCGTGGCCTCCAAACATACTATGTAGGATGACAGACTGCTGCTCAGCTTGGCAGGATGACTTGTTGGGGACTGGTGTTGGACACAGTAGCCTTGACTCTCGAATCCAGGCTGCTCTGTGAGGTGCGTGGGCTCCTGTGTCACCAGCAGCCCCTGCCCTGGAGATGGAGAACATCTCCCTATGGCAGATACAAGTCTTACCAAAACAAGAAGGTCAGAGGGGACCTTTGGAGCAATGTGCTCTGAGCAGCACCATGGGGACAGACAGTGGATGCACACGGTTTCTGGGCAGGTACCAGCAGCAGACAGAGAGGCTGGTGGGACTGTATCAATCAGTTTCAGTCTGAAGGTGCAGTGAGCAGAGAGAGAAATGGCTCTTTTTGTTGGAGATGGTGAGAGGATTCAGATGCTCAGCTCCTATTCCCACCCCCTGGGAGGTGGCACAGATTATCCTGATGTGCGCACAGGCCATTATACAACCTGGAGCTTGCTGCTTCCTTTTTCTTCTTATAATGCGCCATGTTAGTGCTCTATTTGGGAATGTGTTGGGACACTTAATCGAGCATTTAATTGACTTTGTAACACTGGCTTTCTGAGTGGGTTGAGGGGGAGGCAGAAGAGATGCTTGGTTTTCCAGCTGCAATGGGAACATCTTGGGCTGACTTTGTTGGTGTTGATCTGCCTTCCAAAGCAGCAGTTTCTCCTGGCAATCCCAGTGGTCTTTTGCAGTTCTGTCCCACAGTCTTTAGTATCTGTAAAGGTCCATGGAACAAAATTAGAATGAGGAGAGAGTGAGACCACTGTCAGTGAAGTGTGTGAACGTGCAAGGGAAGAAGCCAGCGACGGTGCTAATGATGGCATTACCAGCTGGATTTGCACGTGTTGGGCATGGGCATCAGTAGTTCAGGCCAGGCTCTTGTATCCATTTCCACATCAGAGCTGTTGCTGGTAAAGCCCAAGGTCAGGGCAGGCCTGTGGGGGTAGTGCAGCCTCCTGGCGTTGGAGACACATTGGTCCTGGGCTGCTAAAGCAAGTGCAAACTTGCATGGTGGTCAGGTTTGCAGCCTTCTCCAAGGGCCAACAGGACCCAAAAGGCAGTTTTATGGTATTTTTGGTTCAGCATTCAGTCCTTGCCATGTGCTGGGATGCTGTGCTGGTTGTCTCTTGCTACTTAGTTGAAAGGGAGATATTTCACAGGGGTGGTTGGATTTCTGGAGGTGTGAGATCCTCGCAGAACCAGGTGCCCACATGACACCTCAGGGCAGGTGATGGCTGGCAAAACTGTGGATGCTAGAAAATGTATTATTTTCTAATTTATTTAGACTTATTTTCTGCTTTCCCAAAGGAAATTCTTGGGTTGACACCTGGGAACCTGCACCCCACTGTGCAGAGGAGTTGGGTACCAAACCTTTACAGGCATTTTGCCCCCCCAGGGGCTTCAGCTGCTTCTCTTTCTGTTTAAAAACCTTTGCACACCTGCTGTCAGGGCATCCGGGCTATTCGATCTCGTGGACCCTGACTTCCTCCGTGTGTGTTTTATCCACAGAGTAGAAGAGGAAAAGACACATCCCTGCATTTTCCACTCCCTGTTCATTTCCCAGCTTTCGGTGAACCTGTTCAGTGCAGAACATGATCTCTGCCCCTGCTATTTAAACTGAAACAGCTTTGTTTTCCCATGTTGCTGCTTATTGTTGTTGTTGTTGGTTTGGTTTTGTTTTGTTTCTGTCGCATGTGAGCAGTGGCAGCTGCTCTGCTGGGCAGAGCAAAAGCCATACTGCAGCTTCCTTGCTGCTAAGACAGGATTTCTTATAATGCCTGATGCTTCCATAGTCTCATTTTTCACATCAGGCTGGAAACCAGCTCCTTTCCAATAATCAGAAGTGTAGGAGGGATTAGTGAGGAGGCGCAGTTATTAATGTAAGTGATTGTAATTATAAGAAAAAGCATTAACATAGATGCTTGTCCTTGATCCTACACTGATCGCACTCTTTTGCATCTTTGATTTTTATCCCATTTCTGCTCTCATGAGTGAGTGGAAAGGCTTGTCCGGTGCTTGGGCTGCTGCTTGTTGACATTGTTGGTGATCTGTGAGCTGGTGCCTGTGTTCGGGGCCAGGGGAGCCCCCATCTCTCCTCCTGCATCTGCCTTTGCTCCCTGTTATTTCTGGCACCACAAAGTCTGACCTGCAAAACATTGGTGACAACTCTGCTGCAGTGTCCAGGTGAGGGGGGTGCTCCCTGTCCCCACCATCCATCCCGCACCGCGTGGCCATGACAGAGTTTGGGGGGCCCTGGGGGTGCGAAGCCGGTGCCTGCAATGGCCTCGTGTCCCACCTCCCCCAGGGTCAAGATGTGACTTTGTGGGGGCAGGCAGCCGCTTTCCTTCCTACCCGCTCACCCTGCTCCTGCTCTGGCCTTACCCATAAGTAAATGAGGTTAGCCCAGGATGCACTGCAGAAGGGTCTGATCACGTAGGCAATATTTAGAAGCCCTGGGGAATAAAACACTCCATCAAATTGTGATCACTCCCTGAGAAAGTGGGGAATTTGTAGAAAGCGTCCCTTGAGGAGCTCACCAAGCAGGGCAGGGTGCCAGGGGCCACGCTGGGGACGGCTCCAGGGCTGTGTCTGCTTTCTAAGGATATTGATTGCTCTAATAGAAAATGTATTTCTCTCTAAAAATTTTCCCATTGTGCAAACACCAGCACCAAAGAGCAGAAAATAATGACCCTGGGGACAGCTTCTGCCGTCCTGTTTGGCTCCTCTTAGGCTTGCCAGCTGTATCATGTGCTACCATAGGTACATTTGGGTAATATCCTCCTGTGGGGTCTGGTGCATCACAGGCTGTTGGTGAAACAGTTCAAGGTTTTGTTGCATCCAGATTATCTGTAGAGTTATTTGGTGATTTGCTAGGATCATTTCTGAAGAATTCCTTGGTTTTAGCCCATTATCCTTTTCTCCCTAGTTCAGCTGGATCTGGCTGTAGGTGGGAAATGTCTCCGTCCCCCAGCACGGGCACGGAGGGAATGCCGGCGCCTTGCCCTGTCCCATGTTCCCCCACACATCTGCTTGGGGACAGTCACCTCCAGCATCGGGGGTGACAATGGGGGTGCTGCCTGCAAGTGGCATCAGTGTGGGTGCTCTGTCACCCAGTTAATTTTCATTTTAAATCCCTCAAATTTTAACAGTGATCCCAGCCAGGCATAAGAAACTGGATGAGAAATGGGCCACAAAATGTTAGTTTAAAGGGGAGTGTAGCTGCGGTTTTGCCGTGCCCTCTGGAGACTGTGAGTGGGAGCTGACGTGCCTGTCCTCTTGGAAGAGGACATCCAAAATTATTTATTGTTTTTACTTCACCAAGGGTTTCTAAATATGTTGCTTGAAATGGCACCTAGAGAAGTGAGATCTTCTAGAAAGGATGCAAAAGTAAGCAAGCCGCTAAAGGGAATGCTGTCACATTCTCTCTGCATTAAAGAGCCCTCCTTTTGGGTGGGTAAGAGGTTGGTTTATGTCCCTGGTGGTCCATAGTCTCCTGCTCTCCCTGGTGTGGTCCCAGCAGAACATGAACACCCTTCTCTGCCAGCACCAGCTGCCACGGGAGCTGCGGTTCCCGGGGAGCCCAGAGCTGATGTGCCCCTGCCCGCGCCTCGGGGAGCGAGGGACAGACCAGCTTGCAAAGCTCTGCCTGGGGAGCCTCCTGCGCTGGCGGGAGGGAATAAGGAACTTATTGTTAAAAAATGGCCCAAATTCTCTGTATAGCAGAAAGAAATTGGTGGGGGTTGGGGGGGAGGAGCAGATGTGTAGCCCGGTGCTTGACTCGCCACCCAGAAGAAATGCTTTTCCCTGCTGATGCTATTCCTAGAGCTGAAATTAAAAGCTGTTTAGGAGCTCCTGGAAACGATTCCCCAACAAAGCAAACTGTTTCAGCTAATTAAGAACCTGATGCAAAAGCCTCAGGTAATACTTTGTAACTTAAACAACTTTCTGGGGTGTTTGGAAGAGAAAGAATTACAAAGGCGCAGCTGCTGGCATTGTATTTTCTCTGTCGATGGAGGCAGAGACCTGGGGGATGTGGCTGGGGTTATTGCAGGCTCCCCTTCCCTGCCCTGTGGTGCCTCATCCCACTGGTCACGGTGAACATGACACCGGCTGAAGGTGACAGCAGAGTGGCTTGGGCTTCACGGCTTTTGTCAGGTCCCGTGTGGGTGGCGTCTGCCTTGCAAAGCCCTTGACATCACGTCCCGAGCAGCCATGTTAGGGGGTACAGTCTCTGGGGGACAAGGGGGCTGTGCTGGCACTGGGCACGGGGCTGCACAGGGCAGGTGGGGCATAAACCGTCTTCTCAACACGCCCTGGAGCCCCAGGTCAGGACTAAGCGCTGCTGGACCCATCCCTGCCTGCTGCTGCCGTGGTCCCTATCTCTGCAGGGCATCAGGGAGGAGGGAAAGCCAGGGTGCTCTGCAGAGGATCCCCTGCATTTCAGGCAGGGAAGATCCTGGGCAGCAGCCCTGAGAGATGTTCAGGCTCAGCCATGCAGAAACCTACAGTGGTGTCAGGGCAGGGGACAGTCCCAGCTGCCCCAGCCCTGCCGGCAGGAGCTGCTAGAGCCGAGGCAGCTTCTCGTGAGGGCTGAAAGCCTCTGCCAGGGCTCTGCCTCCATTTGCTGAGGATTATCTCTGTTCTGTTTGTGCCTCACCAAGGCCATGCTGACCCAATGCCAGCTGTCCCTGCCAAGTGGTGCTTGGGCACCAAGACAGGCTTCTCCCCACCTCTGCTCCCGATGGTTGCAGGTCCCCCACCAGTAAACCCTTGAGCTGTCTCAAAGCTCATCCTGGTTATGACCATCAAAATGCACCAAACCCTCACAGCAGAGCATGGGGCTTTATTGCAAAAGCTTTCACTTCGATTCTGCTTTGCCTCCTTATCTTCCCACTGCCATCTGCTCTGCCTGCTAAAATAAGGAGCGTGCTGAGGACGAGGTGTGCTGTGCGCGGGGGGACCCTCCGCTGGGCATCTTCTGCTGTGGTCTGGGGGAAGCTGCTGCAGCCAGGGGTAGGATTTGTCTGCTCTGGTTTTTGGTGTCTGTACCAGGCTGAGCTGGCAGTGGGGGCACCTGTCCACGGTGATGGAGAGAGCGGTACCCACATCGGGTGGCTCCTTGCAGGGGACTTGGCTCCCCACCCTGGGGATGCTCATCTCACTCCTGAAGCAGGTGATGATTTGATGAGACCAGCTGCCCAAATTTTAGCCAGTGAAATGAAATAAAGCTTAAGAGACCTTAAGTGGAGAAGGGCCAAGTCCTGCATGCCTTTCTTGTCCCTCAGTGCTCTGTCCCTGGCGCTCTTTGCAGAGGAGTGACCATGGACAGGACCTTCACCACCTTCTTCCTTGGTGTGATGAAGCATCTCAAAGGGAGATTTTTCTGAGGGCCCCTTTGCACCCAACAGAGCAAATGCCCAGGACAGGTGGTCGGTGCCCTGCAGCAGAAGTGGCACAGCAGAGCAGGGCCCTGTGTTCACTTTTACATTTCTCACAACACAAAACTAGAAAGAAAAGCAAGGCTGGGAAGTGGGGAGATGTTTTGCAGAGTTAGCTTGGGGACTTCATTGCCCCAAGTTACTTGAAGCAAACAGTACAGCAAAATGCTGGAGCCCAGAGGGAGGATTTGGGGAAAGTGGAGACACCTTTGGGAGTGATAAGAAGGCTTCTTTAATTCAGAGATCTGCTTTGGGATCTTCAGATGGCATCTTTGAATGCTTTGTGTTTTCCCATCCCACAGCTAGAGGCTTTCGGCCATTGTTTGTGCTGTGACTTGCAGGTAACTAACAGGCAGATCTCTGACATGAGTTTGGTGGGTGTTTTTTTTTGTTAGGATATTTTAAATTGAAGCACAAAGAGCACTTGGTTCCCAAGCCTGTTGAAGCAGAAAAGCATCAATTTCATTGGTGTTTGGTTGACTCGGAGAACAAATACTCTCAAAAAAACCCCTCTAGTTTGGCAAAGAAATGAGGTATTGTGTTGGTAAAAACCCCTGAACGCGTGACCATGGGTGTCAGGACAGGACCTGTGGGTTTGACTGTGGCTGTGTCCTGACTGGGGCCGCGTCTGGGATGAGTGTGGCGGGGGGGCAGGGGGGCTGCGGCGGATCCCAGGCACTGCTGGGAGCAAACACCCTCGCGTCTGCAAAGGAGCTGTGAAATTCCCAGCTTTACATAATTTCCTGATTTACTCGGAGTTGTTAAGCATGACCAACAGTCATCTGCTTGCCGAGAGCAAATAGGACATCAGGAAAAGAAGAGCAAACTGGAGCTAGGCAGCAGTATTTTTAACAGATCGGGGGTTTTCTTCAGGCTGGAAGTCAGATGAGTGTTGCCAGCCTTCAGAGGGGCAGGTTTCCTTCGGGACTGGCCCGGAACTACTCTTAAAGCAGAGCTTTTTAAATTACTTAAAGGGTTTGCATGGGGTGGTTCCTCCTGAGGCTTCAGAGAGCGAAGAGGTCCCACATGCATCCATCTGTCTTTGCAAAAAGGGCAGCTGGGAAAGGAAACGCCTTCAGAGATCCATATTTAACTCAGCAAAGATCCATGTGATTATTTTTCTTTAAAGCAACCATTTTATGTGGACTTCACCATTTCATTTCATTTTGGCTTCTCAGCTTCATTCTTGCTGCGTTTACTCTTGAGATGCAAAATCTCAGTTCTTCCACCCCGGTGCCTGTAGCCAGTTCCCATCTCCTGGCTGTGGAGAGACCTGTCACCACTGGTGGGAACATCTTTCCAGGTTGGGGTCACCATCAAATCACCACCCGGCAGCTGGGGGACTATCAGCTCTTTTAAAAATAAGTTTAAGTTAAAAGGGTTTTGAAAATAAACTTAAGTTTTATAACAGGTCTTAAAGATGATGAAAATTATATTGGACCTGCCAAGCCACATGCCACCTCTGTAGGCAACTCATGGGTTCTCCAAGTGTGCCCTTATGGCCCAGATTTTAGGAGTTTGATGGAGTCAGGAGTCTCATGGGATGAGCACAGGGAGGGGGACGCTCTCCAGACAGGGAGGTCTGGGAGCTGCTGGGTTTACTGTGGGCACAAGGTGAGGGGACGGAAGAGTGCAAGGCACGAGCGTGGAAAGATGCTGATGGTTATAATTAGGGAGTAAAATGGCTCATCTGTCTCTGTTGTAACAACCTGTGTTTCTAGAATGTTTCTCAGCCTTTTCCTGTAATAGTTTATTGACCTGCACAGGAGAATGAAAGATTATGAGAGTTAATTTTTCAGGCTTATCACTTGATTTATTCTATAAAGGTAGTTCATTTAATTAAAATATTTCTGCTGCTGAAATCAGGACTGATAATCTTGAAGCCTGGAACAGGGTATATGGGCTTGTTTTGAAGCAACAGTCATTGAATGGGGTCAGACAGCATTGCCCACAGAAACCAAAGTTTCCAGTTCTCTAGGAACACATGTATTTCAGGGCAAAAATCCTGGCAGAGGCCATAGACATAGGAACAGAACAGGATGGAGAAAGAGAGAAGGGGAAGGGGCTGAGATCAGTGGGGTCACAAGGTACCTGAGATGCCTGCAGGTGTCTATGCATCACTTGACTGCTCTCCACCCAAAGGTGAAGCCCTCGGCCTTTGGCATCTTATTTTCCAAGTGCTGAACAGCCCTGAAAGCCGTGAGGTGACCTCCCGCTTGCTGGCAGGGCCTAGAAGAGCTGAGGACAACTGCCAGCAGATGTCCCCTCTGGTGGGGCATCTACCCAACATGCAAGGGCCATGGGAAGGCAGATTGGGTAGGTCTCAGCAGTGGAGCCCTGGGTACCCTCAGCCATTTCCACATGGGGTTTTCAGTCTCTGCTTATGTAGGGTTGTCTCCCGGGAAAGTATTATAATTCTTTTTAAAGTTTTGGAAGCATTATATAACTGTGCAGGTACTGCTGGACATCAGTTTGGGATGTCCTCAGCTTCCAAGCTGTACAGCAGTTGGCTCCCCAAGGTGCTTTGAAAATAATCCATCATGATAATGAAATAGATTCAAACCCTATTTGCTGCTGCTGGACTGGTTTGGAGATGAGGGGACTGGGGACTGAGCAGCTCGTAATGGGAAGGAAGCTGGAGCTCTTGAAGATGCAGATTTTCTTCTGGTTTGGAAGCGAGTGGCTGCTGCCTGATAGACACCCAGGACTCTTTGCAATTTAAAATAGAGCAATCAGACAGCTTGAATCTGCTTTTATCAGATGCAGAAAATTGCTAGTTGATATTTTAGTCAACACTCTAGTGCCTATGAAAAATGAAGGTTTTGATTAAATAAAACTTTTCTGATAAACTTAGCTTTTCTTGGATTTTCTTCTGTTGCAAAAATTAATACAATGTTATATTTGTTTTCTGTAAAGTTTGGCCAGGTTTCTCTTAGCAAACATTATTTTGCTGCGAACTTGAATCTTCTATATACGAGTTCAAACGGTTCCTGAAGAGACATGGTTATTTGATCAAACATATGTGAAATAGCAGCACGGCTATGAGAAACACTTTGTGTCTGCACTGTGCCCATGCACCAAGGGGAGTTGGGATCCGTGATTACCCAGGTCTGGACTGTGCTGGACCCGACATGCACCTCCTGGGCTTTCTTGCAGGATTATTATCATGCAGCTGGCGTTCGGAGATCCTCTTGCTGCTGTTAACCTTGGCTGAGAAATACATCCCGATAATGGGGATTGTTACAGATAAGGCTGGCTGGCAGGCTGATAAATCTCGTTAAGGAGTACTACATCACAGAGTAAATTACAATGCACGGCTGGATCGATTCAAACAAAAATGAACAATATATTACTTCTTTATCGGTAGGGGAAAAACAGGCTCCTGCTGCTGTGCCGTTGGGTTTTGGTGCTGGATGCGGAGCTGGGTGTGATGTTAGCACAGGGCTGGCTGAGAAGATGCGGTTTCTCAGCGGGTGCATCCTGGCAGTGCTGGAGCAGGGACCCGGAGGGGTCCTTGGGGAGGGTGAACTGGGAGCGACTGGTGTGTCTGTGGGCGAGAGGGGCCAGGGAGCCAGGGGACAATGGCAGACAAGAGCCATGTCCTCTCTTCTGCGTGGTTACATGATGGTCATCGCAGACTGGTCTGTAACGACTGTAAATGACCCAGACAGCTTTATAAACGTCATGTTGGAGCAAAATGGGGAAGTGGGAGATAGTCTTCCTTGGGACAGCCATAGCTAATCTTTGAAAACCAGACCAAACCCTCTGCTGCTTTAATACTCTTGGCTGGATTTTATTGTGAAGAGAAAATCTTCTTAATTCTTCATCCATTTGGATCCAGTCTCTCGGAACTGAGCTGGTAGTTAATTTAGCTTTTCTCCAAGATAAAACAGAGAGAAATAGTAAGGCTCAGTGAAAAGGAAAACAAAAAGCACTTTCAGCATCTGAGACTTGCTCTCTTGTTCCTCTTATTTTCTTACTCTTTGTGATTTTCCTTTTCCTTAAATATGCAGCACTGTGCTCACGTTTCCTCCCGCAATGGCACCCTCAGGTGCCCAGCGTGGGCGGGTTGTTTCTTCCACTTTTGGAATAGATGCTCCATCTCAAGCCTGTCGTAGGCCAGAGGCAGCTTTGTCTCCACCTTCTCACTGGAGAAGGGGTCATCGGGTAATGGTCAAGGTGGCAGAAGATGCGTAGTGGTGTCCAGTAGCCAAGGAAAAAAAGGGAGCACATCCAGATTGGAAATAGCAAGAAATGAGTATCAAAACTGCTGCCCAGCAGTGGGGACCATGTGAAGTAAGAGTGTCTTTTATCTGAACCAAAGTGCAGAGGGGATGAGCTGGTGCACGTGGTGGTGGGTGAACTTGGCGGGTCAGAGTGAGGATGGGCATTTCTGGTGGTCACATCTGGCCCCGAAACTAGGCTTGTCTTCTCCAAATAGTAGCACAGAGGATGTCCCATGTCCTACCTAAGAGTGCTTGGCTTCCATGTGTCAACTCCATGTGTCACCTTCATGACATGTCAAGGCAAACCTGCTTGTGTTCATCTCCACCGGCATTGCCATGCTGGGAGCTGGCGTCCCTGCCTCCCGTCCCTGATGGCAGCTGGTGCGTCGCTGGATGTCTGTGTCACTGCAGAGGTGTGGCAGGGACACGGATGCTCCGCAGGCCGTTTCCAGGGTGATGGATGCTCACCCGCAGCGCTGGACATCAGTCCCGTGGCTTGGACAAAAACCCAAAGCATCCAAGTGCTCTCCTCAATATCCTACTGATTTTTTAAAATGTTTCTATCTAATGAACTGGAAGGAAATATGTTGAGTGGGGAGGGATGTCTATATATACTCTGCAAAAGCACCAGTTTCCAAATTTTGGACAGCTGTGTACCCTTTTTTAGCAGCCCCTTCACACAGCCCACACAGCACCCAGGCTCTCACAATCGGGTTGGTTTGGAAATACGCTTTCTTGATTGCAAAATAGTTTCAATCTTTTAACTTAGAAACATTCTTGCCATTTGAAAAGATCCTTTTTTTTTTTTTTTAAGCTCCAAAAATACAGAAGGTTCTTCCTGCCGCAGCAGCTGCCCTGATTTTGGAGGTGGTGCAAGGTGGGCAGGGATGAGCTGGGGGGTCTGGCTGGTGGCTATGGCCGCACAGGGGGCATTATTCTGGGGTCCCAGCTGGACCCTCCGAACTGGTCACCCGGTTGGCCCCTTGGCATTCAAGTCAGGTGTTTGAAGGCAAGCTTGTTTCCCAGCTCTGGTGAATAAAATCGTTTGGGCGTGACAGTGAAATAACAATATGGAAAAGCGGTCTAAGCTTGAGTGTAACCCCACAATTCCTAATAAGGTGGGAGAGATGCTGGCCTTTTCTTCTAGCCTCCATCAAGCCAGTTTTGGGCAGGAGCCTTGCTGGAGGCCCTGGCACAGCCCAGGGGGCAGAGCAGAGCAACACATGTCCCTTTCCGTGGGTCAGCACACCAAAAAGCCCATCGGTTCTCTGCAGATCTCTGTTTCTGCCGCAGCTGGGGCTGCCCAGGACGACCATGCCCGACCCTGGGGCACAGCTGCTGGGTTTGCAGTGGGCGAGAAGTCACAGGTGGCCCAGGCTGGCCGTGCTGGTGGAAACCGCATCTGCAGCTCTTCACAGCCGCATTCTCCCCGCTGGGCTGTTCGCCGGCCATCGGCTCTGCAGTGGAATAAGCTGACTTGGCAAGAGCACAGCAATTCCTCGAAGGCGAGCGGAGGGGAGCGTCACTATGACTCGTCAGTCAAAGACTTTCAGCTGGAATAATCCTCCGCTGCAGTGTTGGACTGTAGGCTCGGGGGCTGTTTTCTCTGGCCTCTGGGCTGTGTCACGGAGGGCTGATGCATCCCTGCTGTGGCCAGTAGCAAGGGAGGAGAAAAATCAGCATCTCCCCTGTGGCTGTGGTGGAGCCGGGGCTGGGAGCTGCTGCTGCCCGCGTCCTTCCCTCCCGGCACGGCTGATGGCAGCCCCAGCGCTCAGCCACCGTCTGCAGCTCCTCCCACCTTCTCTTTCTGTGTGTTTTTTCCAGCCGGGAGAGGTCCCAGCACAGAGAAGGAAGAGGGATGAAGCAGAGCAGATGGGAGGCAGAGAACAAGCCCTGCAAGGCAGAGCTCATCCCAGTGAGCTCTTTACTCTGCGCTGCTTTTAATCACATTATTGAGGTGTGAAGGCCACCGATACATCACACGTATCTAAAATAGAGCTGGGGAGGGACTGTCGGCTCCATCAGCCTGAGAGAGGCCACAGGAACAGAATAGGCTGAAGCACATCACTGGGTTACTTAGTCAAATGCTAAATTTAGCAAGGTATTGAAATAACTGTGGTGGTTTTCAGCTGGGCTAATCTCTGAACCGTGGTTGCACTATACTTGCCTGGTTGATGGTAATGAAGTCAATTAGTGTGGAGCAGGCGGCCAAGGAATCTCAGCTGTCTGTGGGAAGCACGTGTGGTCCTTTCCCTGGGGACGGTGCTGGGAGTTGCGGCGTCACATCAGGCAGTGCCGGCTCTTTGCTGCCCGCACCAGCCCCACTGGGCAGCCCCTCTGGAGAACAGGAGGCTGAGGGGAGACCTTCTCACTGTCTACAACTGCCTGAAAGGAGGTTATAGTATAGAAGGCGTTGGTCTCTTCTCCCAAGTAACAAATGACAGGACGAGAGGAAATGGCCTCAAGTTGCACCAGGGGACGTTTAGATTGGATATGAGAAAAATTTTCTTCACCACAAGGGCTGTCAAGCGTTGGAACAATCTGCCCAGAGAAGTGGTTGAGTCACCATCCCTGGAGGGGTTTAACAGACGTGGAGATGAGGTTCTTAGGGACATGGTTTAGTGGTGGACTTGGCAGTGTTGGGTTAATGGTTGGACTCAATTACCTTAAGGGTCTTTTCCAACTAAAATGATTTTATTATTATTTATATATATATATATACATACATAAATTTCAGAAGCAGCACGCATATGCTGGCATAAATGCAGTTAGCAAGTGCAGGTGCAGGCAGCTCTGCATCTAGCTTGAGTGGAATTTTGAGGATGTTCTTAGGGAAAAAAAAGGCACAATCAGGGCACTTCCTGCTCTGCCTGATCTCTGCCTGTCCCCAGGGCTGCTTCTGCCTGCCCTGGTCTCCCTTGGTCCCCTCCTGGCACTGGGACCACCCGAAACCTCTCTGGCCTCTCCCCACCGCAGGCACAGCTTCGACAAGCATCTCCTGCATTTGTTCCATCTCGCCTCCCGATCTCTGGCGCTTCCACTGTCGCGATGCATTTCCTCGTCCTCATCTCGAATCCCATCCCTGCCTCAGCGCCTGGAGAGATAAGGGCTGGGGAGGAAGTAAAACCAGGCCTGTGGTTATTTGCTGATGGCACACGAGGTTGCAAACGTGCTTTGCAAGCTTGCTGTGGTCGGGACTGTGATGTGCGTCGTCCCTTCTGTAGGTGAGCATCCTGGAGAAGCACTGGTTGTTGGGTTCAGCACACATGCCCTCGTCCCCCCCAAAACAGCAGTGGCTCGGTGGAAGGGGTTTGGCAGAGATGTGTGGTGCCTCCAGCTGTGGGGAGGTGGTCTGGAGGGGCCGGGAGAGCTCAGCTGAGGGAATGGGCGACACCGAGGGTGAGTGAGCAGCAGCCAGCGCTCAGGCAGTGGCATCCAAAAGGAATGAGCCCCGGGGAGCCTGCTGCCAGCCAGACCCCAGGCACTGCCCGAGATGGCTCTGAAACTGCCCCGGCATCCAGTGATCAAGCATGACTCAGTCCTTTTCCTTTAAAACTGTGCTGAAAGCCATCCCCAGTACAGACAGAGCTGGGGTGTTTGTAGCAGGAGGATGCTAAGTGCTTGGGAAGTGGGATCACACAGTGAGATGCTCCCATTGCTGCTGCGGGAGAGTGCGGGGAAGGTGGCTGGATGTCAGGAACACTCCAAAACAGGAGGTTTCCTTCAAGCAGGACTGAGAGGAGTGCTTGAGAAGTGATTTTTTTGAGGTTCTTGTTGTTAATTTGGATCTTGATTCAAATACCAGAAGTGTTTTCCATATTTTCCAGGCACCCATCTGTCACAGTGATGAGCCATGCACAGTACTTGTCAGCAAATAAATGAAATATTCTTGTGAGATTCAACGCATTTAATGCTGGGAAATGAGATCTGGCTTGTGAGATACTTATACCTCATGCTGCTTATCTAATTTTGCACAGATTTTTGTCCTGGTATTTTAATAGATATCATTTAAATTTTGTAAAATAATGCCACAGAACATAAATAACTGGGTGGAGTCCTAGGGTTGATATTGCAGGGAGCAGTTTGCATTGGGATGAAGACCACGGCTGTGCATCTGCCAGAAACCTGAGAGGTTACATCGAGGTCCTTGGGGGTGATGGGGACAGCGGGACTGGCAGCCAGGAGCTAACTGGGGAAGCTGGGAAGCCTCTGGCACCACTGTCTCCCACCAAGGCTCTCAGACCTCCGAGCTGCTGAACAGGAGGTTCATGTGCAACCACGATGCTGAAGCTCGCTGGCTCTGTCACTTAAAAAAAACCCAGCGGTGCTGGGGGATTCAGCATTTAATTAACTTGCCAAGCGGTAACGGTGACCAAAATTATGCTGGAAGACTTCTATTTTAGTTAATTACAGTTCTGTTGTTGCCCATTAGTAAATTAAAACAATTGCAGGGTAAATCCCAGCGGAGGCTGGCGAGCGCGGCTGTGGCCACCTGCCAGTGGATGCCAGAGCTCGGGGGGAGCCCGGCGCACCCCCCATGCACACAGACCCCAATGCTCGCCAACCTCACACCACATCCCCACATGTCACCCTGCGGGCCAGGCTGTGGCAAACCCTCCCTGGCCTAGGAGGCAGCACAGGCAGCCGTCGGCACAGAGCCTGCCGGCATCGTGGCCGCATCCTGTGTTTCCCCACACCGCTCACGTGGTGCGCAATTAATAACCGGAATAGTTGTTCCCGCACTGTTGCGATGCCTGGAACGCAGCCACTCACTCTCGGTCACTGGCCAGGGCTGCCCTGCCCCCGGGCTCCCTCCTGCCCCCAACAGAGCTCTTTTCTCTTGCTGGAAACCTGCTTTTCCCATAGCTCTGCAAATCCCAGTGGTTTGGGGGCATGGAAGGCTGGGAGCCCAGGGGTCAGGATGGTGACCGCCCAGGGGTGTAGGCTGGCTGGTTTCCTGCGCTCCCTGCCCTGCCAGTGCCTCGACATTGAAGACAGCATCTCAGGAATGGTTTAGTTTCATCCCTCTCTTTAATCATTGATGCTTTCCTTTGCCTGCAGCCCCCTCTGCATCCCAGCGGTGCTGCCCGTGCGCTGCTGGGCTTCCCAGTGCGCCAGTCTTCATGGGCCCCAGCTCCCATCACCTGTCCTTTACGTGGTTAAAGCCCCTGTGCCTGCACCGCAGTGCAGCAAACATAGGCGTCGAGCAAGCCCCCATCCCGTCCTGATCGAGACCGTGGTTTCCAGCATCTCAAAGCACAGGGACTCAGACAGGCGCTGCTGTGCCTTTGCTATAAGCTCCTTACCCACTTACTGCCCTGGTGAGGGGCACACCGACTTCCTGGCCATCCAACCGTTTGGACATGCAAAGCACTAAATACAGCCTAATTATTATTATCTTCATGGGATCTGGTTAATCTGGATGGGGATTTACAAGCTGTTAGCAAATCAGCTGGTCGTCACATGTTTGCATTTTTCTCAGGGGTGGCTTAATCCTGTTGGCCGCGTTGGCTGGGAAATGCCCAGGACCAAGTTACACGTCTGGAGGAGCTGCTCCCATGCCGGCCTGTCTGGGAGGCAGCAGAGGGGCTGCAGGAGAACCAAACACTAAGCTGAAAACGCTGCAGGACAGTGGGAGAGGATGGGTCATTTGTCACCGACGGAGCCTGGAACACTGGTGCAGGGCTGTGAGGTGCCTTGGACGCAGCGCCTGTGCTGAGCCCCAGGGTTTTAGCATCCAGCAGTGTGACAGTGTCAGTGCTAGGTGTTGGTTGGGCTGCAGAGGGCTCTTAAAGATGGGGACTGAGCACTTGGAGAGGTTTGCCAGGGATGTTCCTGCTGGGTACAGGTGGCCTTTCCTGCCTTCATCTCCCTGCAGCTGCCACGGGCAGATTTCACACCTTCCTCTGGGGGTGCAGGAGCTGGGCAGCTTGGAGCTCCTGCTGCTGGAGATGGTCACTGCAGCCAGCGCCGGGACGTGGCGGCAAACACTGCGATGGCGAACGCAGCTCCAGCACAGCCCATGCTCGCAGCATACACAGGGCTCTGCACGGTGCTGCTGCCGAGGCCGGGGGCTCTCCCACAGCTCGGGACAGAAAACCTTCCCCTGTTTTTTTGCCATCCGAGGCTGTAACCGCGTAGTGATGTTCTGTGGAGGTGCACAGGGTGTTGGACTGTTGGGAGGGTCTCCCCAGCATGGGACACCCCCAGGGTGCTGAAAGAAAAGCCCGACAGAGAAAATGCAAACTCAACATGTGGCAGTTTCTTGTCTGGGGTGTCTCCTGGGGCTTGGCCGGCACCTCTCTCAGCTTGGGAAGGCCGAGGGCCAGCTCCACCTGCCACATTCCCCGGTTCCTGCCTCCCCTCTGTGCCCCAGCCTTTCTGCAGGCTGTGAAGGACAAAGGCTATCTCAGAGCAGAGCTCCACAATCTTTTTGGCAGGGCTATTTTTACCAGAGATCGTTCCTTTCTCCCCTTCCCGGTGCAGTCCCATGAAGAGTGGAGCCATCACGTCTGCGAGAGCAGGGTGACACTGGAGTGGGTGACACCAGGGCAGCTGCCCAGCGGAACGGCTGCGGAGCCATGGGCAGGACTATCCCGAGGAAGGATGCTCAGACCGATCTGTAGAGCTATAGACGCCCATGGCTGGGGAGGGGCTGCTGGGGGAATGAGGGGTCTCCAGTCCAGTCTGCCATGCAGGACAGAGGAGCCATCAACACAAGGGACTTGGTCTAGCAAAGTCTTGAACCCTCTCCAAGGACAGAGACCACATGGTGACTGTCCTGGGCTGCACCACTGCCTCAGCCAAGGGGCTTTTCCTGATGTCCGCCCTGACCCTCTGATCATGCAAAGCCTGTATATCTGGACAAAGGACTGGATGATCTAGGAGCTAACACCTTTTGCAGGTGCCTTGCCATGGTGGTTGTCCCAGAGGGCAATGGCCAGAGTGTATGTGACTCCTGCCTCTCCATGGGCACAAGAGCCACCTCTTCAGATGGGACCTGACTGGCACTCAGTTTCCACACTTGGTGGCCAGCCTTGGCCTTCCATGGTCATCGTTGGCTTGTATTTGGCCCCAGTGGGGCAAAAGAGTCTGTGCCCATCCCCTTGTCCAGAGCTCCCAGCCACCATGGTCTGGCAGAGTGCGACAGCACAGGCATGGTCAGTGCCCCATCCAGGGAGTGTGTTGAGGGCCTGGACAGGGCCAGACAGGTTGTTTTGTGGGGACAGACGTTTTAGCACAGTCTGTAGTGATAGGACAAGGGGTGATGGTTTTAAACTAAAGGAGAGGCGATCAAGGCTGGACATGAGGAAGAAATTATTTACACTGACGGTGGTGAAATCCTGGCCCAGGTTGCCCAGAGCGGTGATGGATGCCCCATCCCTGGAGACATCCCAGGCCAGGCTGGATGCCTCCCCCTCAATGCCAGTGTTGGGAGAGAGCTCTGGTGAAGAAAAATGGGATTCCTCAAAGAAAAATGAAAGGCCGCGTGTTTCCATGAGGCAGAGATTCAATTTGTGTCATGCAATCACATTTCCCTCTGCAGTCTGAAATAATTACGGATTGGAGCGGGGCGAGGAGGTCTGATTCAGAGACACGGGGACAAGAACGAGTTCTGAAATAAAAAAAGACAAATGCAATCATTACAATACAATAGGCTGCACTTGCCCCTTAATTAGACTTTCTCTTTGATTAAGCAGTAATTAAATATTACCGTGCTGAAAGGGATTTTTTTTAATGCCCCTAGTATATTCCTAAGATGTTTGTGTGGGACCGGGGGCTGCTGTGGGGTGGTGGGAGGATGCTGCACGTGTGCCCCTTCCCTGCAGGAGAAGCATCTCTGCCCCTCGCTCCCCAGCCAGCGTGGGCTGGTGGCAGCTCCTGGCTCAGGTGGCTGCAGGAGTGAAGTACTGTCCATGGGGACACCCACTGCTCCTGGCCACCGCCAGCTGCAAAACATCGCCAGCATCTCCTCAAAACAGGGGGACTTCTGATTGCGGGTGCCAAGCCCATTGTGCTGCCGCCATCTCACAGGTGGGGTTTTTAGAGCCGTAGAGTAGAATCATGGAATCATTTAGGTTGGAGAAGACCCTTAAGGTAATCAAGTCCAACTGTTAACCTGACACCACCAAGTCCACCACTAACCCATGTCCCCAGGAACCTCATCTCCACATCTGTTCTACCCCTCCAGGGGCTGTGACTCCACCACTGCCCTGGGCAGCCTGTTCCAATGCCTGACAATCCTTTCCAGGAAGAAATTGTTCTTAATAACTGATCTAAATCTGCCGTGGTGTAACTTGAGGCCTTTTCCTTGAGACCATTTTGGTGAACCTCATCTTCTCCATGGAGACCATGACCTCTGTGGCTCCAGGAGACAGGGCTGGCTTGCAGCTCCAATCCCAGGCTGGTCCAGCTGAAGACCAAGCCCATGTCTCTAACAGCATGACAGCTCCTTGGGGCCAGCTGCCCCCTGAGATTGGCCACCCTGAGCTCCAGGAGCAACGGATCAGCAAAGAAGTCTGGGGAAAAGGAGTTGGAGCATAGCAGACTGTCAGCAGCAAAACTAAAAAGATTTAAGTTTATGAAACATCAAAAGGGAAGGAAATGTCAGGCCCCTATTCCTGGACATTCCTGGGTGGGTAAAAATAGCCCTTACATGACCCGGGGGGGGGAAAGTGCTTCAGATCTAATGCAGAGCCCCCGCCGCAGCCCCGCGGGCTCTCTGCCACTCACCGCCCCGCGTGCAAGCGGCTTTTTCCAGGTCATAAAACGATGGCTCTTGCTGAGAATTTCACTAGACAAGATTGTCTTGTTCTTTTCCTGCACAGCGTGTACTTTGAGTAATATCTTTGGGAAATTTTTGCGTACTTGTGTACCCAGTATTTTCTGATAACCTAGAAAAAAAGATCCTTAAGTATTATGATTATGCTATTAAACCTTTATTGTATTGAGGAAAGAGAAGCTGTGTGGAGCCAAAAAAGTGTTAAGCTACAGTAGCAATCTGCCTTCATTGTTTGATTTCATTTAAAATTGAAATATTGGCAAGACTGGAGATGAAGAGAGCTGGTGATACTGAGGTGTCATGGGGGAGAGTGTGAAATCCCTGTGCCATAGCCATCATCCCTCTGGCTGAACATCACCGAGGCCTGGACAGGGGTAGGTCTGAGCTGGACGGTTAGTCTCTTCTAGATGGTTTGTATGATTCAGCTGCAATGCTGCACACCCCTCCACAGCCCATGCCAGCGTTATGACACTTGCCTGCTCACCGCCCGGCATCGCCGAAGCCAGTTATCTGCTTTATGTGGGCTGAGTCCTTTGCGCCATCACTGCGTGTCCCATCAGCAGATCTCAATGACACCCCCACCGGGCCAAATCTCATGGAGTTTGAAGAGAACTTTCCTTTCTCTGTTTTGCAGAAAAATGAATGGCTGTGCTTGAACTGCCAAACTCAGCGCCTGCTCGAAGGCAGCCTTGGTGACCCAGCCCCCATGCCTCTGCCTGCCCCAAAGCAACCACCCCCCGGCTCCCCCCGGCACCAGCCGCCAGCTGCCAGCCAGCACCAGAGAGCACCGGCACCCGCCGAACCGGCGGCACCCCCGGAGCGGCAGCCCTCACCTGCGCGGAGCCTGCGGGCTGCTGAACCCAGCCGGGCCCCCAGCCCTGCCCCGCCGGAGAAGAAGCCCCCGGCACCGTCAGAGGAAAAAGCGCTGCCCAAAGCTGCTCCGAAACCTTCCAGAGCTCCCGAGAGCACCGCCACACCAAAGGGGAAGAGCGAGACCCCCAAAGCGGAGGGGGAGAGCAAGGAAAGCCGGGCACTCCCTGAGGCACCGCGGGCGAAGGAGCAAGAGGTGAGTTCTGGGGGCGCGTGTCCCCGTGTCCCCGCCCGAGCAGCCCTGGGGCTGTGTGTCCCCAGGGCTGGTGCAGTGCTGAGCCCTGTCTGCGCCAACAGCGATGCTCAGATGGGGGGTTGTTCCGAGTCGGAGCAGAAACCGTGTCCTGGAGGCCGCTTGCCACAGGAAAGGGTGAGCTGCAAACTGCTGTCTCAGCAGTTTCACACTGCTCGGGAACTTCTACAGCAGCATGCTGGAGTTTGCCTGCTCTTTATTAGGATTAGATCAATTTGGGCATAATGCGATAGTTCATGTAATCTTTAGCCTTTGGATTTGTTTTAAATAATATAAGGGCAGCTGAATTTGTTGTTAAATGGAAAACTCATTTCAGAACATGTTGTGTTGCAGCAGTTGGCATTTTTCAAGCTCCTCATCCCACCATTTTTAAAATTCAGTATGGTTTGGGCAAACATTTGGCTGCACTAGGATAGTTTTCCCCTAAGAGCAACCATCCCAGCAGCAGCCAACAACCCCCCTTTGGGCAGGGGACATGGCAGGAGGCCCCCACCAGCTGGGGGGCAGCTGCCCCTGGGGAAGAGGCTGTTCTATCCTTGTCTGCTGGCACTTCCGAAATCAAATAAGGTCCCTGGTGGCTCCCTGGGGTGACAGGTCCTGCCCGTCTCATCAGAGCAAAGTGTGACAGGGCTTTCCCCAGGGCTCGGAAGCTTGCCCCCACCCTGCCTAATTGTAACATCAATTAAAAGGGCCTGTTTATTTCTGCTGGCATCTAAGGAGGGTCCTGGGGGCTGCCCTGCTTCTGAAGGCAGGCCTGTCAGTCAGGGAAATTAAAGCTCGTTAAAGATCCCCACAGTTGCAGCTGCTGAAGCTCATGTTCCCTCAGTGCCACTGTGCCAGCCTGGCCAGGTGCAGGGGTGCAAGGGCTGCCCGCTCCCCAGAACCCTCCCCAGTTACCAGTGCCTGGGCTTGTCCTGGTGCAGGTAGCTGCCTGGGATGAGCGACAGCTCTGCCTGTGCTCCCCTGCCCCAGCAAAGGGCACACAGCCATCGGTACCCCAGCTTAACGACAGGGCTCAGCCACCTCGAGTCTCTGAGTAGTGAGTAGTAAAAAAATGGATATTGCCATTAGACAGCCTTCTCCTGCTAGCTGCTGGAGAGATAAGGCTGACAGGGCCCAGTTTTTTAAACATATTGATGAGTCCCACAATGCCTGCACCCTGGGGACATTTGCTGTGCCATCCCCTGCACGCAGAGCGCCCCATCACCTGCCTTCGTTAGCGCACAGACAAATTGCTGACAAGCCATTGGGAGTTACACGGGGCAGCCCCCAGCCTCCCAACGCCGCCCAGACCTTCTGCGTGCTCCCCAGGGGAGGATTAGGTGGGGGAGCAGGGGTAGCAGCTCCGAAGCCGCGCAGGTCTGACACTGTGCTCTGCCCTGCCCACAGGAGGGGAGCAAGCCGTACCCCCCGGACCTGTCCCGCAGCCCCCAGAGCCTCAGTGACACCGGCTACTCCTCTGATGGCATCTCCAGCTCGCACAGCGAGATCACCGGCCTGGTGCAGCAGGAGGAGGAGAAGCTGAGTGGCACTGGGCTGGCCGGGCAGAGCCCCCCCAGCCCCTCCGAGCTCACCAAGCTGGAGAGCAGCATGCGGCCCCTCCTGGAAGGCCGGGGTCCCCCACCGGAGCCCGCTGAGCACGGCAAGGGTGGCCCGGAGCCACGGGAGGAGCAGCGGCAGCGGCCACGATACCTCTCCATCACCCCTGAAGCCTTTGACTCGGATGAGGAGCTGGAGGACATCTTGGAGGAAGATGAGGACTCACTGGAGTGGGAGAACCAGCGGGAGCGGCGGGAGAGCACGGAGTCCTCGGATGAGTTTGGCAGCAAGCTACGGCATGACTACGTGGAGGACAGCAGCGAGGGGGGCTTCTCTCCGGTGCCCCCCCGGCCCAAGGGCCGGGAGGCAGAGGTGAGCGATGAGGAGTTCATGCGGAGGCAGATCATGGAGATGAGTGCAGAGGAGGACAACCTCGAGGAGGAGGAGGAGGAAGGCTACGGGCGTGCCAAGTACAGCATCCCCAAAGCCGGGCAGAAGGCTGAGGCAGAGAAAGGCAAAGAGCCAGCGTCGGCCAAGCGGCGCCTGCCACACAGCCCTGGCAGCCTCTACAAGGAGGAGAGGAAGGAGCTGGAGGTGGCAGAGGGCGACGACCTGAACACGGCCCAAGGCGGACTGCGTCGCTTCAAGACCATCGAGCTGAACAGCACAACTGGCTATGGCCGGGAGATGGAGATGGGGCAGGAGGCAGACGCCAGCCTGGACCGGGAGCCCGAGCTGGAGATGGAGAGCCTGACGGGCTCCCCCGAGGAACGCTCCCGCGGCGAGTACTCCTCCACCCTGCCCGCCACAACGCCCAGCTACACCTCAGGCACCTCGCCCACCTCCATTTCCTCCCTGGAGGAGGACAGTGACAGCAGCCCCAGCCGCCGGCAGCGGCTGGAGGAGGTGAAGCAGCAGAGGAAGGCTCGCCACCGCTCACATGGCCCCTTGCTGCCCACCATCGAGGACTCATCGGAGGAGGAGGAGCTGCGGGAGGAAGAGGAGCTGCTGCGGGAGCAGGAGAAGATGCGGGAGGTGGAGCAGCAGCGCATCCGGAGCACGGCGCGCAAGACCAAGCGTGACAAGGAGGAGCTGAGGGCCCAGCGGAGGAGGGAGCGCTCCAAAACCCCCCCCAGCAACCTCTCCCCCATCGAGGACGCTTCCCCCACCGAGGAGCTGCGGCAGGCGGCAGAGATGGAGGAGCTGCACCGCTCCTCCTGCTCCGAGTACTCGCCCTCCATTGACTCAGAGGCCGAGAGCTTCGAGGCTGTGGCCTCCAAGCTGTACAAGTCGGGCAGTGAGTACAACCTGCCCACCTTCATGTCGCTGTACTCCCCGACAGAGAAGGGGGAGAGCGGCCCCACCCAGCCCGCCAGCAAGCCCCTCAAAAGCGCCGAGGAAGCCTATGAGGAAATGATGAGGAAGGCAGAGATGATGCAGAAGCAGCAGGTCCAGCAGGCCCAGCCAGCTGTTTCCTATGGCAGCGCCTACCAGCAGGTCGGCTACCGCGGCAGCGAGGGCCAGAACGGCTTTGAGTACCAGTACGGTGAGGAGTACCAGTATGAGGGCGGTCCCGCGCGCCCCTCCCAGCCCAGCTACCCCAGCCCCCTGCCAAAGGCAGAAGCCGTGTATGAGGAGATCCTGCAGACCTCACAGAGCATCTCCAGGATGCGCAGGTCCTCCTCCTTTGACCTGGCCCTGGAACAGGGAGAGAAGGTGAAGGGGCAGGAGGAGGCGTACCAGGAGAAGCACTTCCTCAATGCCGAGAGCGCCTATGCTGACCTACTAAAGCAGAACGGGGGTCCCCTCACCCCCGGCACCAGCCCCACACAGCTCTCTGCTCCTGTCTCCTTCGCCACCTCTGACAGCAGCACAGGCAAGGCCATTCCCGATGTTCGGGTAACCCAGCATTTTGCGAAAGAGGGGCAAGACCCAGCCAAGCTCCAGAGCTCCCCGGCAGTGCCCAGCTTGGCATCCAAGGCTGCCACCACTCCTTACACCTACGGCAAAGTTACCAGCACGGTGACAACAGCGGCGGGTGGCCCTGGGAGCACATTGCAGAGCTATGGCTCCCCAGCTCCAGAGGCCCCATCTGTAGCCAGCAGAAGCTACAGCCCAGTGAAGAGCACAGTCAGCTATGGCTCACAGACAGAGGACCCTGGCAGAAGCAAGGCGTCGGTGGAGATCAGCGTGCAGACAGCCAGGGAGAAGCTCCCGGCCACGAGCGACAGCAAGCCCCCACCGCCCAAGATGCACCCCTTCTTCAAGAGCTCCAGCACTCCACTCTCACCCACCTCCCCCACGCAGAGTCCCACCCGTGCCGCCAAGGCCACTGCAGAGTTTTCCACGCAGACACAGAGCCCCCTCCTCCCCTATGAGGGTCCCACTGCCGCAGCTGCCAGCCCTGCCACCTCCTCCCCCATGGTGGCGCAGGGGACACAGACACCGCACCGGGCAGGCTCACCACGCCTGGCCCGGCAGCCCTCCTCACAGGATTCCCCCTTCATGGTGATCACGCTGGCAGCTGACGCAGCCAGCCAAACCAAGCCAGCCAGCTCCAGCTCCTTGACGTCCCCCACCTCATCCCCCACCAGGACGAGCCGGCAGCTGCCAGCACATGGCTACAGCCCGGCACCGGAGCAGCCGCTGGGAGCCTACGTCAGGGCACAGCCGGTGAAGGAGCAGGCCCAGAAGACGCCTGCTGTGACTTCAGCCGCTGACAGCATCGCAGGGCTGTACGGCTGGGGAGCACTCCCTGCGGAAAACATCTCCCTGTGCCGCATCTCCTCCATCCCCGGCACATCCCGGGTTGAGCCAGGGCCCAAGGCATCGGGCACTAATGCCGTGGACTTACGGACTGCGCTGAAGTCCGCCCCCATCATCATCACGGACCAAGGCATGGATCTCACCTCCTTGGCCACCGAGGCCAGGAAGTACTGCCTGACCTTGGATCACATCCCCAGCCGGCAGTCCACGGCCATCCAGCCCCTGATCATCAACCTCAATGCCCAGGAACAGCCCCACGCCATCATTGCAGCAGCCAGCACCGCCGGCCTGGCCATCGCCTCCCCCATGCTCCTCTCACAGTCCAAGCAGCCCGTGGTGTATGGAGACCCTTTCCAGAGCCGGGTGGACTTCGGGCAGGGCACTGGGAGCCCGGTGTGCTTGGCGCAGGTGAAGCAGGTGGAGCAGGGTGTCCAGACGGCCGCTGTCAGAGCCAGCGGGGTGGCCGGCAGCAAGCCTGAGCCCGCTGCTGCCCCGCAGACCAAGTTTGCAAGATACGGGGTGCCAGGCCAGGTGGTGAAGAAGGACATGCTTATCACACAGAGCAGCGGGGCGCAGAATGTCGGCGGCCTCCCGCAGCCCTTCCCACCAGAGTCAGGCTCAGAGCTGTACCGGGCGGTGCCAGTGGAGCTGAAGAGCCAGAGCCCGCTCCTTGCCATGGGCAGCAAGAAGTCCCAGGTGATGATGGTGCAGATGGAGGAAGCGGCAGCCAGCCCTGTGACCAAAGTGCTGAAGGAGGAGCTGCCAGCTAATGTGCTGGACCTGACAGGTGTGAAGCCGGAGAGCCAGGTGGCCTGTTGTGACATGGTCTACAAGTTCCCCTTTGGTGGCAGCTGCACCGGTGCTTTTAACCCCACCTCCAAGATGCCGGAGAAGAAAGCTGGGGAAGCGGTGGTGCCCGGCCTGAAAGCCAGTGTTCCCCTCTACGGCAGCAGAGAGCCGGAGCTGCCAGAGACCTTCCCCTACCGGGAGCAGCCAGCCCCGGCACCCGCGCTCTATGAGGAGCAGAAGTTTTACCCCACTGGCACCTTCGGACGCCTCTACTCCTCCATGTCCGACACGAACCTCTCTGAAATCGGGATGAGCTACTACCCCACGAAGGGGGATCAGCCCTTCCCCTCCCCGGCACGTGACGCTGCTGTGGACCTCAGCACTATGAAGCATTCCTACAGCGTGGGCTTCGCCGAGGGGGGTTACCTGGGCCAGGGGCTGCAGTATGGCTCCTTCTCCGACCTCCGCCAGCCAGGGGAGCTGCTGGGCCACTCGCTCCCCATGCGGAGGTACAGTTCGGTCTCCAATATCTACTCCGACTACCGCTTCTCGCCCCGGGGGGACCTGGCCAGCTTCCAGGAGTCCAGCCTGGCCCACTACAGTGCTACCACCGCGCGCGAGATCAGCCGCATGTGCGCTGCCCTCAACTCCATGGACCAGTACGGGGGCCGGCATGCCAACGGCCCCGACCTGCTGCCCTACGGCCCCAGTGCTGGGCCAGGGGGTGCGGGGGGGCTGGCAGCTCAGCAGCAGGGCCCCGCGCCCCCTAAACCCAGCAGGGTGTACAACCCCTCCTTCCCCGAGGCACAGCAGGGCTTCGGCAACCTGGTGCAGTACAACGTCCCTGGCGTCCGCCTGGGCACTGTCCGGCAGATGTTCCCTTCCACCGCCACCGTGCGAGCTGCCGACGGGATGATCTACTCCACCATCAACACGCCCATCGCCTCCACGCTGCCCATCACCACCCAGCCGGCCTCAGTGCTGCGGCCCATGCTGCGCGGGCTCTACAGACCCTATGGCCCGGGCAGTGTGGCGGCGGTGCCGCTGGCCAGCCTGGCCCGGCTGCCGCTTATCTCCCCCCGCGTCCCGCTGGCAGCACAGGGCCTCTACCGCTACCCGGCCCCCAGCCGGCCGGCGGCCTCGCTGATGGAGACACCCGTCTACCTGGGCAAGCCTGTCAGCACAGCACCAGCAGGCACCAGCCCTGCTACCAAAGCCCCCACTGCCCCCTCCAGCGGCTTGCAGAGAGCGGAGCCGGCAGGGGCTGCTCCCCGCGCTGAGGGTCCGGCAGCACCGGTGGCCGGCAAGGAGGGTGGGCAGGTGACCACAGCAGCCAAGGCAGCGGTGGATGGGGCTCAGAGAGAGGAGCGGGAGCGGGAGGAGGAGCGGCAACGCAAGCAGCAGGAGCATGTGCTGCAGCTGGAGCGGGAGCGCGTGGAGCTGGAGAAGCTGCGGCAGCTGCGGCTGCAGGAGGAGCTGGAGCGGGAACGCGCGGAGCTGCAGCGGCACCGGGAAAAGGAGCAGCTGCTGGTGCAGCGGGAGCTGCAGGAGCTGCAGTGCATCAAGCAGCAGGTGCTGCAGCAGCAGCAGGAGGAGCGGCACGCGCAGCTGGCGCTGCAGCGGGAGCAGCTCGCCCAGCAGCGCCTGCAGCTCGAGCACATCCACCAGCTCCAGCACCAGCTGCAGCAGCAACTGGAGGAGCAGAAGCGCCAGAAAAGCGTCTTCCCAGCTGAGCCCACTGCCCGCCCGCCCGAGGGGCCCGTCGAGCTGCCACGGGGCCCACCGCACAACGGGCAGGCATGGCCCCCGCCGGGACAGGCACTGCCAGAGGGAGCCACTGGCCCCCGTTACCCCACGCCGCAGCGGCCCCTCAGCAGCTCGGCCTCAGACATGTCGCTGCAGGCCGAGGAGTCCTGGGAGCCCAGCCGGGGCATGAAGAAGAGGAACTCAATGCCACGGCTGCGGGATGCTTATGAGAAGGATGCGGCACGGGAGGCCTTTGCGGCGAGGAAGACGGCAGACAGCAGCGTGCAGACGGATGAGGAGGACGGTGAGGAGCGGTACCTGCTGTCACGGCGGCGGCGGGTGCGGCGCAGTGCTGACTGCAGCGTGCAGACAGACGAGGAGGACAGCGGGGAGTGGGAGCAGCCTGTGCGGCGCCGGCGCTCCCGGCCATCGCGGCACACCGAGGCCGGTACTGAGGGCAAGACGGAGGGGACGGCCCGCGGCACAGCCAGTGTGGGCATCCAGACCATCAGCGACTGCTCAGTGCAGACAGAGCCTGACCAGCTCCTCCGCGTCTCCCCCTCCATCCACATCACCACCCATGACCCCCGGGTGGAGATCGTCAAGTACATCTCAGCCCCGGAGAAGACGCAGCGAGGCGAGAGCCTGGCCTGCCAGACGGAGCCGGAGCCGGCCCCCCAGCCCGGCGTGGTGGTCCCCCAGCTGACTGTGCCCACCACCATCCCCCCCTACTCCACCAACATCCAGATGGTGGGTACGGGCCCCCTGGACCCCCATGCTGTCCGGCAGCAAACCCTGGGCAAGTTCGAGAAGAAGAAGCCAGATCCCCTGGAAATCGGCTACCAGTCCCATCTGCCGGCCGAGTCCCTCTCCCAGCTGGTGACCCGCCAGCCGCCCCGCTCTCCTCAGGTCCTCTATTCGCCCGTCTCCCCCCTGTCCCCCCACCGTCTCCTGGAGTCCTCCTTTGCCACCAGTGAGCGGCTGAACAAGGCTCACGTGCCCCCACAGAAGCACTTCACCGACTCGGCCCAGCGCCAGCAGACGCTGCCGCGCCCCATCAAGACCATGCAGCGCTCCCTCTCCGACCCCAAGCCCATCAGCCCCACCGCTGAGGAGGCCGGCAAGGACAGGTTCTCCCTCTACCAGCACCCGCTGCTTCCCAGCACCCAGGTATGTCAGTGCAGAGAACAACTTTTCCCTTGGCGAACAGCTCCAGGAGGCACCTCGGGACATTTCAGTTTCATTAGCGCTGCAGCAATTGATATTTTAAAAAGCTGGCTTCCCACAGCAGCCAGCAGGCACAGGAGCGGCAGCCGGAGGGAGGCCCTGGAGCTCCACCAGCTGCAGGACCTGCTGCTGGGTGGCAGGATCGGGGCTGTCCCTTGTCCCCTGCCCCAGCCGCGTTCCCCTCCTCTCCCGAGGCGCAGCTGCTGCGCACGGCTCTCTTTTGGCTTACGGCAGCTCTCACTCCACCTTTGTCCCCACGCATCAAAGTTGCCTTTGGCTGCCAAATGCCCCACAAAGAGCCCTGGGGCAATTGTTGGGGCAGCAGCAGCCCCGGCTGCTCCCCCGAGCCCTGCCGCTGAGTGCCTGAGGACGCAGAGCAGTTTTTGTGGCAGGCGGCAGCACGCACGTGGCCAACCCGGCGCTTGGCTGGCTTCCACCCCGGTAATTACTCACGGAAAGCGCCCTGCCTGTTACTTCCATCCTATTTATTGCGCTTTTACATAAATGCCACTTCCCTGGTGCATGGGGGAACATGTGCACAGGGGGCTGTCTCGTTGCAGCCCCGGGGCACAGGAGAAGCTCCGCGATGCTCAGGGGGGACATGAGGGGACACCCATTCTCAGCCCTGACCAGGTTTTCTTGGCTTTGCAGGTTGGGGGGCTGCAGTCAAGCCCGCTGGCGCGCAAGGTGAAGCGGACGCTGCCCAGCCCACCGCCTGAGGAGCCCCACGTCCCCCTGGCCAGCCCGGCCACCCCCCAGCTCTACCTGAGCAGCCTGGCCCCCAAGGCCACAGCGCCGGTCACCAAGGCCAGCCTGCTGAAGGAGCTGGACCGCGACCTGAAGCTGGTGGAGCATGAGGCCACCAAGCTGCGGAAGAAGCAGGCAGAGCTGGACGAGGAGGAGAAGGAGATCGATGCCAAGCTGAAGTACCTGGAGCTGGGCATCACCCAGCGCAAGGAGTCGCTGCTGAAGGACCGGGGGGGTGGGCGGGACCACCCCTACCTGCGTGGCCCCGGGGACCGCCGCGACTACCTGTCCGACAGCGACCTACACAGCTTGCGCCTCGCCGCCTACGACAGCACTGCCCTGCGCCCCGCGCCCACCGGCCAGTACCCTGACTTTGCCGCCCCTGTTGCCTCCTATGGCGCCTACCCGTACCCTGCTCCCCCTGGCCCCCCCGCCTTCCCACCACCACGCCTACAGCCCCCACAATACCCCGCGGCCAGCACCACACAGGATGGCTTGCCAGCGGCCCCGCTGCCCACCTTTGCTTCTCCCGGCGCCTTCCCGGCCCCTGGTGCCACGTACCCGGAGCTGGGCACACCAAGCCAGCCAGGCTACCGGCCCCAAAACCCCTATCAAACCCCCAGCGCCTTCGCCGGGGTGGCCGCTGTGCCAGCAACACAGCCCTCCCTCTTCCAGAGCCTGGCCGAGGTCACTGGCGGGCACCAGAAGCCACGGCAGACCTCGCTTGCTGACCTGGAGCAGAAGATCCCCACCAACTACGAGGTTATCGGCACGGCCACCAGCTCCTCTGCCGTCCCCGACGTCACCTTCAGTGCCACGACAGCGAGTGGTGGCTACGAGCAGTACAAGGTACCCGAGGCCCGGCCAGCCGAGAGAGCTGGTGCAGCACAGGGCCCCTCGGCCAGCTTCTCATCCGAGTCCCTCTACACCAGCCTGGAGCAGAACATCCCCCGGAACTACGTGATGATCGAGGACATCAGCGAGCTCACCAAGGAGAGCCCAGCAGTGGAGGGGCAGAAAGCAGAGCCGGTGAGCACAGGCACTGACAGCCGCCATGGCAGAGAGAAGAGCGATTTGGGGGATGCTGAGGGCTCCAGCCGGCCCTGCTGCTATGCCAAAGCTGAGGAGGAGTCTGAGGAGGATGTCTACGACCACCACGGCCCGGACCACCGAGGGAAGAACAGCTACCACCGGGGCACTGAGAGCAATGGCCGGGTGTTGGGGAGCTCTGCTGGCTCGTCCTACTACTATGGGGACAGCGAGTACCGGCACTCCTCACGGGCTGACAAGCACAGCTCCAGTGCAGCACTGCCAAAGCATTCCTCCAAGAACCTGGCACCTGCTGTTGTCTCCTCGAAGCGCAGCAAGCACAGGAAGCAAGGCATGGAGCAAAAGATCTCCAAGTTTTCTCCCATCGAAGAAGCCAAAGATGTGGAGTCAGACCTGGCCTCCTACGCAGTGACAACCTCGGTCGGTGGGAGCAATGTGGCCTCCAGGGCCAAGAAGCTGCAGGAGGAGATCACCTATGGCCTGAAGAAGAATGTCTACGAGCAGCAGAAGTACTACGGCGTCTCCAACCGGGATCTGGTGGACGAGGAGGAGCGGGTCTACTCTGCCGGCAGCAGAACCCGCTCCTCCAGCTACGGGGTGGAAAAGCCCTCTGGCCGGGAGGCGGGCAGCCGGAGCAAGTCCTATGAGCGGGAGGGCATGGAGCGCTCCCAGAAAGGCGGCTCCAAGCCCTCGTCCCTCAGCATGAGCCAGAGTCGGGGGCGGGCGCCCATCCGCACGCAGCCCTCGGAGGAGGAGAGTCCTGTCAGCCCCCTGGGGAAGACAGTGGGGGGGTCACGCAGTGTGGGAGGGCCCGGCTCCCAGTCGGCAGGGGATCCCTGCTCCCAGTTCTGCTCCAGCCACTCGTTGCCTGATGTGCAAGAGCACATCAAAGATGTGCCAAGGAGTCACTCGTACAAGCACGAGGAGGGCTACGGCATGGACGATGCCCATTGCGTTGTCTCGGACAGCGAAGGTAACGGCTCCCCGTGGTGAGCACCCCAGAGCATGGCGCTTCCCCGGGGCATGCCCCTCCGCTCGTACGCAGAGACACTCTCACCGCCTCAGTTTGCTTGACATGTGCCTTCCTCCCCCTGCCCTGGGTGTTCGGTGTTAGCCGGTCCCGTGCTGTGTCCCTTCCCCAGCGGCGCGGGCTGTCCCCCACTCGCATGTCCGCTGCTTGCCTCTCCCACCTCATTGCATGGCTTCACCCGGGGGGCCTCAAGTGAGAGACTGACTGTGGTTTGTTTTTGGTTTCCGAAGCCTATCATTTGGGTCAGGAGGAGACAGACTGGTTTGATAAGCCCAGGGAGGCACGGGCGGAGAGGGCCAGGCACTATGGCGGCCATTCTTCTTCGCAGAAGAGACCCCCGGTTAAGCACACCTACCATGACTACGACGAGCCCCCCGACGAGGACCCGTGGCAGCACGACGACTACCCCCAGCACCGTGAGCACCGGCACCATGGAGAGTACGGGCGCCATGCCAGCACATCCCGGCATGCCGGCGACGAGCCCCCACGGCGCTCGGGCAAGCAGCACCCGCGGGAACCAGGCCGCCATGAGCCCCGTGGCCATGGGCCATCAGCCGCCCCCAAGAAGGCGCAGCAGCCTGAACCCCGCGTGCCTGCACCCTACGGCCCAGGCTCTGCTGAGTACGCCCCACCATCCCGCCCCGCTGCACACCACCATGGCGCCGAGACCCCCAAAGCGCAGAAGCCCCCCCAGCCACATGGGCCGGCCACCCCAGCACCGAAGCCAGAGCCTGTCGCACACCCGCAGCAGCCGGCAGGCAGGCAGCAGCAGGCAGGGCAGCAGCCAGCCGGCAGGCAGCAGCCGGCAGCACGGCAGGCTGCCCAGCCGGGGAGCTCGGCACAGCCTGAGGCCCGGGGTAGGACCCAGGGACCCCCATCGTCCCGGCCACCGCAGCAGCAGCAGCCGGGGCCAGCCCAGGCGGTGGGGAAGGCGCCGGCCACGCTCCATGCACAGCCGGGTGGGCACACAGCACCGGCGGTAAGTACGGGCTTGGCAGGGAAAGGGGTGGGGGGAGGAACCATGGGGCAAGGTGGATCTCACTTGTCTGCCCACCCCTGCATGCTGCGGGAGCAGCCATCCCCTTGAGGGAATGTGGGGGGGACATCCCTGTGCCCTGGATCCCTCCCTGCTGCTTTTGGGGCTGCGGGGCCATTTTCCTACAGCATTTGGGGGTTTTGGTGTCACCTCCCAGCCCAGGTCCCCCCAGAGGCTGCTCTGCTGGGTGGGTGAGCCCTGAGAGCTGTTTTCTTCATTCCAGCCAAAAGCGGAGCAGACAGACACATCCAAACCTGCAGCGAAAGTGCCACAGCAGCCGGGGAGAGCGCCCATGGCACAGCCCCTGGGAGCAGCAGGTCAGTGGGCCCAGGGACATAGTGCCATCCTCCCCCGTGCCAGCTGCCTGGCACCCCAGGGACTCAGCTGAAGCCCCCGCCAGGCCCATTCCTGCTAATGGTGGCTTCCTTCATCCTGCAGCAGACAGCAAGGCTGGTCCAAGGGCAGCCGGGCTGCGTGGTCCTGCCGGCCCGGCAACAGGACAGCCCGGAACGGAAGGAGAGAGCGTTTTCTCCAAAATCCTGCCAGGGGGGGCAGCAGAACAAGCAGGCAAACTGACTGAAGGTGAGGGCTGCTCCCAGGGACTGGGACAGCTCAGTGATGCTCTCCTGCACTCAGATGGGGTTGGGTGCCGCAGGGGTGGCCAGGTGCAGATGGCAGGATGTGGCGCTCCTGCAGTTTGGGGCAAATGCAGCGGTTTGGGAGATGGGGAGGTGGGGGGCCAGCGTGGCTGCTCCACGCTGATGCCTTTCTCACTTCCCTGCAGCGGTGTCGGCTTTCGGCAAGAAGTTCACTTCGTTCTGGTGAGAGAACGGCACAAGGTGAGTGCAGCCAGCACCAGGTGCTGCGCCAGGGGCTCTTCCCGCACTGGCTGCAGCTGACACCCTCCCACTCCCTCCTGCTGCAGGAGTTTGGGAAGCAAGTGGAGACTGAGTCGTTGCCGTGGAAAAACCTATGAAGACGCCAGTGAATTCAGCACACGGCGCCGGACTCTGGGTATAACAGTGAGTGTCGTAGGGCAGGGCCACATACTGGTCCCCTCCATCGCACCGATCCCCTCCATCACATGAGTCCCCTCTGCTGTGCCATCCCTGGGCTCCCATGGCACCCCTGTCCCCCCTGGCACCTGCTGAGCCCAGTTCTGCCTCACTCCCAGCCCCCGGGGCAAGAAGGACACAGTGCAGCCCCATCGCCTTCATGCTGTCCGTCCCCATCCTCTTCATGCTGTCCCCATCCTCATCCCCAAGTGCCAGCCCCAAGCCAAGGCATGGGGGCTCAGCCTTGTTCCCTGGTCCCGGCAGCACTGCGTGGGCTGATGCCATGTGGAGGCTGGTGCAGACCCTGGGTTTGCAGGGAAGGTTTGGGCGGCCCCAGCTCTGCTCCAGGAACCCGTCCAGCGCGGGGGCGGGCAGCAGCTGCTCCCCCAGCAGCACATCTTGGCTCGCCGCCACCCATTCGCTCGGGCTGGCACTGCCGCTCGGCAGGGTCCCCTCCGTGGAGGCATCACTGCTCGGACTAATGCCTGTCTCTGTCTCTCACAAGCTTTTGAAAGCAGGGCGATCCCTGGATGCTGGACCAAACGGCGGCCGAATGGGGGCCCGGCGGATGCCCTGGGGTGGGTGCCCCCCACGCCTGCAAGCAGCTCCGGCACGGCACGCGGCAAGCCCCAGCACCGGGTGGGCGGTGCACCTTCTGCCCCATGGCCGCCCCGAGGGGATGGGCCTGATCTGGGCAATCGGGTCAGGCCTCGTAGGTGGGCTGTGGCCCTTTCTCAAGATTATACACAGAGTTGCTCCTTCCAAACTCCAGCTCTGGTCTCTTCATAGGTTTTCCCCGCCCCAAGCTGAGGGCTGGGTGCTGTGGGCACCGCTTCTCCTTCCCAGCCCCATCCACCCCATGGGGTCGTCCCTGCGCCCCCTGCACTGCGGCCCGCTCCCGGCCCCCTGGGGAGCCCCGGAGCGCGTCAGCTAGGACCTAACACTGTTTCACCACTGAAATACGAGGCCATAGGACTCTGACAGGCGGCACGGCCGGCCTTTGCCGACGCGGCCATGTGTCCCGGCCCACGGCGCTGCCCCAAAGCCATTGGAAGCATCGAACGGGCCGCGCTCGGCCTCGCCACGCAGCCAGCGCGCCCGCCGCCGGGCACCCCTTTTCTTTCAAGAACAGCCTTAATCATCCCATTTTGATTTCTGTGTATACCTCATCCACACCGGGGGGGACACGGGGTGTCGTCAGGGGGGTCCTTTTTTCACAGTTTCTCTGGGTTTATTTTATTTTGCTTTCGGGGCTTTTCTTTTTTTACCTTTATACCAAATCCTCTTTCCTCTTTGCTTTGTGCGATGAGTTAGCACACGGGCTGTCGTCTGTAGAAGCAATAGAGTGCAGGAGGCTACAAAAGAGCACAAATCCCGTGGAACAAGATCAGGAGAGCTTTGCCTCCGGCAGAATCCTTCCTCTTACTGTGCAATCCAAGTCCTTCTCAAGCCATTTTGCGGGGACGGCCAGCGCGGTGGCCAAAGCCCACTCGCCCTGCCAGGAAGGAGTTCCTGGGGGGGAGGCAGCCCGAGGAGGGGGCTTGCCAGCGTACAGCCGTGTGCCTCCCACGCTCTGCCGCCTCCCCGCGCCGGCAGCACCCCCCTGGTGCCCCCTGCGGCGGGTGGCAGCTGCCCCCTCGCCCGCCTGATGTTCTATGCAAGGAAATACCACGACTCCAGAACAAGACCTGTGAATAGCTACTCAGTTCAGTGTCGCGCCTAAGGGTTTCATCGCAAAGTGTGCTGCCGAGCGACCCGAGAACTACTCTTTATCCACCACCCGTGCGTATGAATTCGTGGCATGTTCGACCCACGGAGGGCCACTTTGCCAAAGGGCAGCCCTAGTGCCCGTGACCGTCTGTCCCGTCGTAAAGCATGGCTTGCAACTTCTCTGCACGGTTCCACCCGCCTTTCAGTGCTTGCTGTTCTTTGCCTGGACTTTTCTTTTTTTCTTTTCCATCAGTCCATTGCTGTACTGAAAGCTCTTTGCAGATTTGTGCACTTGTTATCGAGGACCCGGTCGCCGTGGGAAGCCCACGCTCCGTGGCAGGTCCCTCGCGGGGGGCTCTGCCTGTGCCCAAGGCGGGGAGGGCTGGGGGGAGCGCAGTGCTCCCGTGGGGCAGCCCCACCGCGGAGAGCCCTGGCCCGCGCACACCTGCCGCCTCTCCCACGGATGACAAGTGCATAGCCCACGGGTGCCTCCTCCGGGCCCCCGGCCCCCGCCACTCCTCGCGCTGTAAATACTTGTACAGTGTGTAAATCGCAGGCGGGACCGAGAGCCCCGCTGGGGCCTGTCTCGCATCCGCCACCTCGCCTCTGTGCCCGCCGGGACCGGGGGCGTGTGGCCCACCTTGTGGGGCCGGGCCCCCAGCCCGAACTGTGGCAGTGCTGGCCGGGGCCGGAGGGCGCAAAGGCGAAGGGCTGAGCGCGGCCGGGCGCCGTGTCCAGCGGTCAGCGCGATGCCGGGTGCGCTCCCTCCGAACATTGTGACGGTGTGCGTGTCTGCTGTGCTCTGTGCCACCCGTAGTGACCCCGTACCGTGCCGTACCGTGCCGTACCGTGCCGTACCGTGCCGCCCCCGCCGCTGTGTCGTGACTCCCTCCCAGAAGCTGCCCCCTCACCAGGTGTTTCTGTGGGAACAGAATAAAAAGGACTTGACACAAACCACGGACTGGCCCCGATTCCTGCCTGCGGCAAGGGGGCGGGACCCAGACCCCCGGCATGAGGGGGATGTCCGGGCTGCGAGCCCCGTGGGGCTGGTCGGCACCAAGTGCTGGTGGGCTCTGCCGCCCACACCCGGCGGCTCTGTGAGCTCCGATACCCCCGGCCTGTGTACGGAGCCACCGCGCTGCAGCCACCTGCCCGGGAAACCGCTCCGGAGCGGCCCAGAGGCTGCGGTGCCGCACCCTGGCTCCGGGCTACCGCTCCAAACGGGGCCGCGGATGAACCGGTGTCTCGGCTGGGCCGAGCCGAGCCGAGCCGTCCTCCAGCGGCGCCACCCGCGCCCACCAGGGGGCGCCGCAACTCGGTCGGGGGGCCGAGCGTCGCAGCCAATGGGAGGCGCCGCAAGCCGCCGGGCCCGCCCCTCCTTCCCGGAAGTGCCGGCGCTGGCCACACCGCCCCCGCCGCCACGACATGGAGCCGCCGGTGAGAGGCTGAGGGAGAGCGGGGGTGCCCTGGCGTCACTGTTCCCGGTGCCCGCCCCGGGAGCACCGTCCGGGCACCACCCTTGCCCTGGCCCTGCACCCCGATACCCTGTAGCTGCCCCCGGCACCTTCCCAATCCCCCCGGTGCCCTGGTGACTGCCCCAGCTCCGCGCCCCGGTGCTGCCCCAGTGCCCTCGTACGTCCCCGGTACCCCAGTAACTGCCCCCAGTGCCCCCTCTGATTCCCGCCATGTGCCCTGGTGCGCCGCTAACTGCCCCCTGTGCCCCGCTGCTCCCCGGTTCCTGCCCCACCGCCGCCGCAGCCACCCCGGCGGGTTCCGCAGGTGCCGACGAGCACGGAGGAGATGGCGGAGCTTTACCGGGAACTGAGCCGGCACCCGACGCTCAGCGCCGCCTGCATCGGCCCCGACGTCACCACCCAGTACGGGGGCAAGTACTGCAGCCTCTACACCGGTACGGATGGGGTGTCTCTCCGGGGGGGTCTGTGCCCGCCTGCGGGGACACAGCGCGTGTCCTCACCCAGCTCCTCTCAGAGTGGTCACAGCGGGACCTGGCGCGGGCCGAGAACGTCAAGTTTTGCCGCCAGTACCTGATCTTCCACGACGGGGCCTCTGTCGTCTACTCGGGGCCCGCCGGCACCTGTTCTGAGATCAAGGATGAGTGAGTCTGGTCCTGTCCCCATGCCAGCATCCCCTTGGTGTGCTGGTGGCGGGGGCTGACGGGCACCCACCCTCCTGCAGGCTGCTGAGCCGGGAGTCCCCCAGCGGGGCGCTGAAGGCTGTCCTGCGCAAGGTCCCCAGCAAGGAGAAGGAGAAGCAGTTTCTGGAGGTGAGGGGGGGCCTGGGTGCTTTCTGGGACTCACAGCCAGGTCCACACTGTAGCTCGTGGCCGCCCCGGCATCTCTGTCCCCAGGTCTGGGATCAGAACCGCAAGGTGAAGAGCATCGATCTGACGGTGCTGGACAAGCATGGCAGTGTCTATGATGATGGTGAGGGGCCGGGGGATGCTGGGGGGGATGTGGGGTCTTGGGGAGACAGGGAGCCGGTGCCTGACCCTCTGCTGCAGACCAATTTGGCTGCCTGGCCTGGTCACACTCGGAGACCCACCTGCTCTACGTGGCGGAGAAGAAGCGTCCCAAGGCCGAGTCGTTCTTCCAGAGCAAAGCCCCAGAGCTGAGCACCTCTGATGAGGACACAGGGTACCCCAAGAAGGAGGATGTGCCCCTCAAGGTGGGGTTTCCCCTCCCTGAGCCAGTGGGGGCCAGCAGGAGTGGCCATGGGGCTGACAGAATTGTGCCACAGGGCGAGCTTTTTATGTACCATGAGGACTGGGGGGAGACACTGACCACCCGCAGCGTGCCCGTCCTCTGTGTCCTGGACATCGAGAGCAGCAACATCTCGGTGCTGGAGGGCGTCCCAGAGCACCTCTCCCCTGGCCAGGTCACAACAGGGTGCCCTGGGGAACCAAAACAGGGAGGTTTTGGGGGTCAGTGGCAGGGTGAGCTGCTCACTCCCCTCCACCCCGCAGGCTTTCTGGTCCCCTGGTGACACTGGCGTGGTGTTCGTGGGCTGGTGGCACAAGCCCTTCCGCCTGGGGCTGCGGCACTGCACCAACCGCCGGTGAGTCCCTGAGGGGCACCCGACAGCCCAGTCCATCCCCCTGGCCCTGCTGTGACACCTGTCTCTGTCCCCAGCTCAGCGCTCTTCTACGTGGACCTGACGGGCGGGAGATGCGGTGAGTGACACGTATCCTGGTCCTGCCAGCAGCCCAGATCCACACAGCCCCTCACCGTCCCCTCATGCCCCTGCAGAGCTGCTCTCTGAGGACACCAGGGCTGTGTGGTCCCCACGGCTCAGCCCCGACCGCTGCCGCATCGTCTACCTGGAGAACGAGGCCCTAGGTCCCCACCAGCAGTGCAGCCGCCTCCGCATGGTGAGCAGCACCAGGGGGCACTGGGGAGGTGGTGGGGTGTCCGTGCTGGGTTGGGGGCTTGGAGGAGGGCGGTGGTGCCCCCTCCCCAGGCTGCAATGGGGGCTGAGACTCTGCAAAACTCACCTTGTGAATGTCTCCCGCAGTACGACTGGTACACCAAGCACACCAGCATGGTGCTGGAGGTCGTGCCACGGCAGACATGGGGTGAGTACAGCCTTGGGGGTGGTGAGGGGTGCACAGAGCAGTGCTGAGCACCCCCACTCTCATTACAGGCTCTTTCCCGGGCATCTACTGCAGCGCTCTGCCAGGGTTGTGCTGGGCAGCTGACAGCTGCAGGCTGGTGCTGGACACGGCCCAGCGCAGCCAGCAGGTGA
This sequence comes from Streptopelia decaocto, assembly GCF_964273445.1. NCBI lineage: Eukaryota > Metazoa > Chordata > Aves > Columbiformes > Columbidae > Streptopelia > Streptopelia decaocto. The sequence goes on from NC_138662.1 coordinate 7,602,383, forward strand.
GGGCTGCCATGCTGGGATGGCAGGAGGGCACGTGGGGGGACCGAGCTGTGTCAGGACTCTGCTGGACTCTGTCCTTATGCCCCTAGGATGTGTTCGTGGTGGACACGGTGACGGGTGCCACGACCTCGCTGACGGCCGGTGAGTGGCAGGTCATCAGGGCCATGGCAGTGTTGGTGCTGGCAAGGGGATCAGGCCTGGAGGTCTGACCCCCCTTCTTCCCCAGATGCTCCCCAGGGAAGCTGGTCTGTCCTCACCATCGACCGGGACCTCTTGGTGGCCAGGTTCTCCACCCCGAGCTGCCCCCCTACACTGGTAAGGTGTCGCCTCCCTCCCCAGTGCCCACCAGTCCCTCGGTGCTGGAACTGACCCTTGTACCCACGCAGAAAGTGGCCGTCCTGCCCAGCGCTGGCCAGGAGGCACAGGTGCGGTGGGTCTGCCTGCAGGATGCGCCCCCTGTGCCCGGCATCAGCTGGAGCATCCGCACCCTGCGGCCCCCGCTGGAGCAGGAGCACCCCCAGTACGGTGAGTGCCGGGGGGGCAGCCTGGGCTCTGCTGCCCCTGCTGAGCTCTGACCCCCCCACCCCACCTTTGCAGGGGGCCTGGACTTTGATGCCATCCTGCTGTGCCCAAGCGAGAGCCTCACCTCCCAGAAGCCCCCCTTGGTTGTGATGCCCCATGGTAAGAGCTTGTCCCTGCCCCAACGTAGCCCCTGCCCTGGCTAGGCAGCATCACCCCCCCTTTACCTTTGCCCTTCGCAGGGGGTCCCCACTCCGTCTTCACAGCTGGGTGGATGCTGTACCCGGCAGCGCTGTGCCGCTTGGGCTTCGCTGTGCTGCTGGGTGAGTGGCACCAGGGCCCGGGCACTGCTGGGTGTGCAGTGCCTGTGGTGGGGCCATGGTGGGGGAAGGAAGGCTCTCATGCTGCCCCCCTGCAGTGAATTACCGTGGCTCACTGGGCTTTGGCCAGGACAGCGTGGCCTCCCTGCCGGGCAACGTGGGCACGCAGGATGTGTGCGATGTGCAGGTATGGCCATGGCATGTGGTCCTGACCCCAGGGTGCCTCATGCTCCTGTGGGTGCCCCAAGGAGGGAAAGTGGGGCCAACCTGACTCAGCGGGTGTCCCCCCCACCATGGCGGCAGTTCTGCGTGGAGCGGGTGCTGCAGGAGGAGCCGCTGGATGCCGGCCGGGTGGCACTGGTGGGCGGCTCGCATGGGGGCTTCCTGGCTTGCCACCTCCTTGGCCAATACCCCAACACCTACCATGCCTGCGTGGTCCGCAACCCTGTGGTGAACATTGCCTCCATGGTGGCCACCACTGACATCCCTGACTGGTGAGTACCCTTGTCACCATGCCCCCACCACCCTAACCCCACACGAACCCCCGTACCTCTTGCCTGCAGGTGCCTGACAGAGACAGGGCTATCCTATGCACCCGACGCCCTGCCAGACCCAGCCCAGTGGACGGACATGCTGCTCAAGTCACCCATGCGCTATGTTGACCAGGTACGGCCCTGTCCTTGTCCCTCTCCCTGCTGGCAGTGCCAGCGCTGAGGCTCTGCTGCTCCCGCAGGTCCGTGCGCCTGTGCTGCTGATGCTGGGGGAGGACGACCGGCGTGTGCCTCCCAAGCAGGGGCTGGAGTATTACCGTGCCCTCAAGGCCCGAGGGATCCCCACCCGGTGAGTGGGTTGCTGGGTGCCCGGGTTGGGGGCATGGGCACAGCACTAAGCCCTCTGTCCCCTCCAGGCTGCTCTGGTACCCGGGAAACAACCATGCGCTGGCCGGTGTCGAGGCCGAAGCTGACGGCTTTATGAACATGGTGCTGTGGCTGCTCAAGCACCTGCAGTGCTAATGTGCCCCCATTGCTGCTGCCCCCCAATAAACAGTGTAGCTCAGCATCCTGGTGTCTCCCGTAGTGGTGTCAGTGCCAGTGCCACCTCCGCTCCCAGTGCACCTGGGGCTCACAGCCAGCGGACCCGTCTCCCGTGGGACTCGGCGCCAGGGCTGCAGTGTGCCACGGCGGAGGGTGGGACCTCCCAGCGGCTGCGGGGAGGGCAGGCAGCGCCGGGCAGGCCCCTGACGCCAGCTGCTCGCACATGCCTTGGCAGCTTGCTGTGCTGCCAAGCAGCCAGTGCCAGCGGCCCAGCACGGTGGAGCAAGGCCCCATGGATTCGGCAACTGAGCAGGGTGCGAAGGTGGGCAGGGGAGCCTGAGGGGCTGTGTGGATGGGTGCAGCCACCTTTCGGAGGTGGGTGTAGGCAGAGGGGTGAGCTTTCCCCCCACCAGCGTGCCTCTGCCCCTGCCCAGGTGGCCGGCAGCCCTGCTACCTGCTGCTGGGAGCTGAGACAGTTCCCAGCTGTCACCCATACCACCTTTGGCACTGCCACAGGGGGACAGACATCCTGCTCTGCACCGGTGAGTGGTGGGCACAGCAACTTGGTGCTCTCTGCCAGCAGATGCGGTGCAGGCAGCTGGTGATGGTGAGTAAGCAGCTAGAGCGGTTGTATTGCTAGCTTGGGTTAAACCACGACAGCGGGTCAGCACTCTGCACTGGCCTTTGGTTCTGCTTGATTTCCACCACATACAGAATGGCTGAAAAGCCAGAGCTGCTCGTTTTCTACCCCAGCAGCCAGGGAGCCTCTGAGCCTTTCTGCTTTTTTCCTCTCTTTTCTCTCTCTGGGATCAGCTTTGGCACCAGGTACTGTTTTCCTGGGACTGGCTGCTCAGTGGTAGACAGAGTTGGTGAGGAATTGCCTTGACTATTTTTTATTTCCTCTTACATATATATTTACTAGTAGTGTTTTTTATTTTATCTCAATCCAAGTTTCTGCCTTCCCTTTTGATTCTCTCCCCTGTTGGGGGTGGATGAGGGAAGGGGTGAGTGAGCGGCGATAGCGGTTGTATTGCTGGCTCAGGTTAAACCATGACAGCGATCAACACTCTGCACTGGCCTTTGGTTCTGCTTGATTTCCACCACGTACAGAAGGGGCTGCTCCGGCCAGCTGCAGCTGCAGCCGCTGCGCTGGGCTGGGACAGCCTGTGCCTGCAAAGCCTGCAGAGCTGGGCATCAACAGGGCCAGCACAACTAAAAAACATCCCTGGAGAGTGACACAGAGGCCAGGGTGGGCACAAGGCTGCTGGCAAGGGCCTCCTGCGCCCTGTCTGCATGGCCAGGGACAAGGCCCCGTGCTGGTGACCTTCATGCACAAATGCTTCTGCACACACGGCCCTTCAAGGGCTCCAGCAGTGGTGATGGCCTGGTGGCTTTTTCCCAAACTTCTGACCACACAGGAGGGTGGATGTTGAAATGCTGATCACCTGTAAAGGGAAAAGAGGTGTATCTGCTCAGGAGGTACAGAAACTTGGAGCATTTGGCCTTTCCCAAACTGGGAGCGGCATTTGCAAGAGCAGCTACAGCCTCCTTCTGAGTGCCAAAAATGTTAAGGGTCAGGTCCGTGTGCCCGTGGCACACCTAAGCAATGCACACTGGGGGATAACAGAGCCCCCGTGCTCCAGCGGTTCTCCATGAGCACCCTCAGAGCCGTCCCCGTGCAGCCTCGGCCCAGCCATGAGGTCACAGTGGGGCTGTGAGGTCACAGAGCCACACGGTGCCGCGGCAGCCATATGAACGGACCGCGCAGCTCCCCACCCTCACTGCAGCAGCAGCAGCGGCAGCAGCGGCAGCGAAAGCAGCAGCGGCAGCAGCGGCAGCGAAAGCAGTGTGGTGCGAGCGCGGGTGCCATGGCCCTCGCCCAGCGCCTTCTCCCCCTCCTCCTCCTCTGGGTGGCCCTGCATGCCAGGACTGCCCAGGCTGCTCCGTGGCGAGCGCGGGGAGCGGGTAAGTGGGTGGCACTGGTGCAGCCTTTCACGGCCAGCAGGCTCCTCTCCCCAAGAAGAGGGCAGGATAGCTTTTCCTCCAGGGCTCTGCGAGGGTTTCCTCTGTGTGTTGATCCTTCTGCTCCTTGAGGAGTGTTGCACGTGGCCTGGGGAGAGTGTTTGCAGAGCTGCCAGGAGCCAGCCAAGAGGTCACCAGGCCCCTCTGCAGCTTTAGGAAGCTCGACCTATGTCTGGCTCCCGTGTAGTTACCTGAGCCCTTCCAGTGCCCGTGGTTCACTAAGGCAGCAAGTGGATGCAACCTTGTCACAGGAAGATATCCATCTGTGCTTGCTTCTAGATGGGGGTGGTGGCCCTGATCAATCCTCTCGTCTGGCTGTTGGCTTGGAGCCCTTGGGTCGTCCTGGTCGTAAGTTCTCAACGTCCCTTTCCTTGAAGGAAGAAACGTTGATAGTGTTTCAGTGGGGGGAAGGAGCGTTTCCCTTTTAATCTTGTCTCCGTGGGTAAGGCAAGTCGCTCTTTCTGTGACCAAAGCAGAGACATAGAGGAGAGCAGAACGGGACCGGGCCGGGCTCAGGGCTGTGTCCCGGGGCGCTTTCCCTTGGGAAAGTGTCTTTGCCAGCCCCTCAGAGCCTGAGCTGCTGCCGGTGCCAGCTGCCAAGCCAGCGGCTTGTTGGGGTTGAGGTAGAGCAGCTGTGAGCTCCAGGGAGTCCTTTCTCCCGGCAGCTCCACGCGTGGTTCGTTTGTCCCAGTACGGTGCCGCTGCAGGCACGTGGTAACTCTTTGCCGCATGTTCCGAGTGGGAGGGAGGGACGAGTGCCGTGGAGAAATCCCCGCTTTGATGTTGCACTCCCTGCCGCTCCGAGCTGAAGAAGTGACTTGCACTGTGTCACGGAGCTGTTCTGTCCTGCGCTTGTTTGCAGCCGTGCCTGTCGGCCAAGGTGATCCAGGTTCCCGTCCGGGTTCCAGGATGGAGGCTTTGGGAGATGCCGTGGGTACGTCATGGCTTTTTCCTCCCTTTTGAGCTGCCAGCTCCAAGCCCAAGGGTCCTCCAGCTGGACACCTCTCGGGTGTGGGGACAGAGACCTGCACGTGTGTGCCCTCTCCTCACTGCAGCTGCGATTCGGTTCTGCTGATGCAGATCACTGTAGATGACAGAGGCTTCTTTGGGTGTTTGGTTACAGATGTGCCCGTAGGAAGGACTTTTCCAGCTCCTCGCCTGGATGCTGGGCCACAGCCTGGCTGGCGTCGCAGGGGTGAGTAGTCTGTCTCTGCTAACCTCACAAGTTGTCCGTTGTTTTTGCGTAATGTCTTGACATAAAATTAAACCTCATACTTTCTGTTAAGGTCTTCCAAGACCAGAATATCAAGCTGAAGGAGGAAAAAAGCCCCCAAAGGCATCTGAATTCAGGAAGCAAATTCTGAAGAAATGGCAGGGAGGACGCGGTGGGTCTATTTCACTCCGCATTAGACATGAGACAGGACAGCCAAGGGATGCAGACACACATCTGGACACGCTGTGTCCCGCACAGTGGGAAGGGGCTGGTCAGAGCCCCGCAGTGATGCTGGCTTTCACTCCTTGCAGGCTCTGGCGAGACACAGAGATGGTGCAGAGCCTCTGCTGCCAGCTGTGGTTCCAGCCAAGAGCCAGGGGCAGCTGCTGCCCCCGTTTCACCATTAGGGCTCAGAGCTGGTTTGTGCAGGTGTCAGGACACAGATTGGAGGGCCTGGTGTGTGCTGAACTTGTGTTCAGCTCACATGTAGCACTGCTTCCCACAGGGCCGGATCAAGGCGGGATCAAGGTCCCAAGTAATGCTGGTTGCCCTTTCCTGTGCTGGGAATCGGGTGGAGATGCTGATTCCGCTGCCTTTTTGGATTGAGCTCAGTTTCCTGTCTGCAGGCCGATAGCGGGGCTGGGACGAATGCGGCCATGGCTGGTGCTCAGGGGGAAGGGCGTGAGGGCCTTGCGGAGGAGCCTTCTCAGAAGGGCTGTTTCCCTGGCTGCAGCTTCTCCCTGTCCGCCCTGCAGGAGGCATTTAGCGTCACTTGCCAGTTTGCCCGAGATGCACTGCGTGCAGTGGGAACCAGGAGGTCGTCTGCAATTTCCTGGTCTCCCAGCAGGTCAGGCGTGGCTGTTTGCAGTGGTGACGAGGCGCAGTCCTGAAAGCCCAGGCCTTGTTTCTGTTACTTTTTGGTGCCTTTGAGAAGTGTTGCCTCCCACAGATGCCATCTCCCTGATGGGAAGGCTTCCATCTGATCCAGCTGTCGCCCTTTTTTTCTCAAGATACGGACCGCAAGGCTGTGCAGAAGGAGGCGTTTCCAGAAGGAAGCAGCCGCTCACTGCCAGTCCCTGGTGGAAAACTGGAGGGGATGCGGGACACCGGCCGGCCAGGTAACTGCTGTCCCGTGATCAGCCGGTGTCACCCATCGGGACTGGGCTGTGGCAGCAGGCTCTTCCCCCAGTGCCTGCTCTTGCACGTCACGTCAGCAGCCAAAGCTGAAAGTGTTTTGAGTTGGGGGCATCTGGGCCCCATTCCAGAGATGGTGGGAAATGGGACCCTCTTACAAATGTAGCTCCCGCTGTAGCTGCAGCCCAGATCTTGCCGTGAGTCCCCAGAGGCACAAGAGCAGCACAGAGCGGGATCCTTCCCGTGAGCTGGGTCCAGAGTGATGCTCTGACTGCCAGACTGGGCTTAGAGGGAACCTGCATCCTCTGTGCCCGAGCTGTGCTGATGCTTGACCTGTCGTCTCTGGATTTTGGCAGTGCCGCCCAAGCCAGGAGAAGTCCACCGCAGCGGAGTATATGAATTTTTTCAAACGGACTCAGGTACTGATCAGTCCCACTGGGGGTCCCTAAAGGAGACATGTCCTGAAACCTGGGAGCACCTGCAGCAGTGCCCATTCCGGAGAAATGGCAGAAGGGGAGAGCGAGGCTCAAGTGTCTGCTGAAGGCCTGACTCCGTCCCCTCGGGTGGGGGTGGCACTCCCTGCTGCAGGGACGGGCTTTGTCCGCGTCCCCTGAAGGAGCGAACGGCGAAGCTGCTGCGCTCCACCCCGTGCTGTCCTTGTGGCCCTCTGAGTTTTGTCGGTGGGACACCCTGTCCCAAAGGGTGGGATGGTGCCTCCAGGCACCAGCACTGGGGGCAACAGAGAACTTGCTGGCTATATCAAAGGTGCTGCAGGCTTACCAGTGGTGCACAGAACAGACTAAAGTCCAGAATTGCTCCCGCAGATGCGACCGACAAGAGACGCGCAGGTGTTTCCGAAGTCCAGGGGAAAGCAGATGTTTCCAATTCTCAAGAGGACGAACTTCCTCTCTGCCCCCAAGATGTGCGAAAGAGCTGTATGATAAACACAGCACTAACCATCACTTTAGTGCCACTTGGAATAGGATTGGCAGTGGTGGCCTTCCTGTTCTGGCGGCGGAGGAAGGCAAAAAAGTGAGTTATTGATTCCCCATCACCCCAACTGCTTCCTTAGGTAGCTGTTTGTAGCCACCAAGCCTTTCTGGTCAGGCTGCTGTGAAGGGGCGAGTTAGTGGTTGGCCAAAGAGTTCTGCTGATGTTCGCGCTGCTGTTGGGTGCCTGAATTGGCCTCTTAATTCCTGGGCCACCTCCTCGGAGCCTGTTCTGGCTGGAGCCAGAGTGAGCTCCGTCTGACCCCGCCTGGCCAAGAGCAGCCCCAGGAGCGACAGGCACAGGCAAAGCCAGGGCAGGACGAGAAGGAGCGGGGATGAGATAGCCCTAGAAGGCGAGATGCGCACTGTCACGGCTCCTGAGGGGGATCCTGCCCGGAGGAATCCCCCTGCTCGGCGGTGCCCTGAGGTGCAGGTGTCCACCTCGGCCAAGGGGAGCCAGCAGCTCAGCCGTGGTGTGAGCCGCGCCAGCTCTGGGCCGTGCTGCGGAGGAGAGTCCCTGTGTCCCGCCTGCAGCTCAGGCCTCAGCAGGCTCCATGGCTCCATCCACAGAGAGCAGGACGGAGCTTTTGGAGCCGATGAGGAATCCGGAGGCCGCTCCCCACGCCTGGACCGCTGGGACACTGGCCCGGACAGCTGGCATTGCGAGGAAGACATCCACGAGAGCTGGATCCCACCCCAGGAGCCGCCACTCCCGCCTCCCAAACCATCACGCCCGCGGAGCCCACGGCCCCCACGGCCCCCCAGCCCGGTGACCCCGATGAGGAGGGACCAGCACGGCGGCTACTGGCCCCAGGCTGAAGAAGACTTTGAGCGCCCGGCCTCCCCACGGCCCCCCCGGCCCCCGCGTCCTCCCAGCCCGGCCGTGGCCACCCCACCGAGGATGACCCGTCAAAGTGGCTTCCGGCCCCCAAGCAGACAGGACTTCCAGCGCCCACCAACACCACGGTCTCCTCAGCCCCCGAGCCGGTCTCCTCAGCCCCCGAGCCGGACTCCGTATCCCCCGAGCCGGTCTCCGCTACCGCCAAGCCGGCCCCCACGTCCTCCGAGCCGGTCCCTGCATCCCCCGAGCCAGTCCCCGCGTCCTCCCAGCCGATCCCAGCTCGCCATGATGCAGCAGGACCCACGAGGTGGCAACCGGCACCCGCCACCCCCTCGTCCCCCACCACCCCAGCCCTTCGGCAGGGGCTGAAGGAGCCCTCCAGGGCAGCGCTTGGGGTGCAATGGCAGAGCCCCCACCAATTGATTTGGGGATCAGCCCTTTCTATCCAAATAAAGAGGGACTGAGCTGTCACACAAGTGTCCGAGTGCTACCAACAGCAAACCCCGCCAGGCACCAGCGCTGGCTGATCTCCAGGCCCAGGCACAGCCCTGGCTGCCCACGGCGTGGGCAGGAGCCAGGCACGGGGCTCCCCCCACCAGCGGCGGGGCCCAGAGGGGCTGGGTGAGCCCCGGCATGGCCAGCAACAGACAGAGACGCCAACCTGAGCGGCGCACGGTGCGGGAGGCGGTGCTGGGCGCCTGGTCTGGGCAGTCACACGGCCTGCGGAAGGTCCGTGGGGTGAGGGAACGTTTGTTGCAGTGGCGTCCTCTGGCCGTGGACGTCCTCCAGTGGGATACCCAGCAAAAGAGGGAAGGCATCAAGAGCACCTCCAGGAACACAAGCCTGATAAGCAGCTGTACTGGAGGCATAGCAAAGGTCCTCCCTGGTTACATTTTATTGTGGTTTGATCACAATACATGACCATCTCTTGCTTACAGAGATTCTTTATACTGTTAGATTTCCCAGGGCACTGTTGTTGACTGAGTCAGTTTTAAATCTTCTTAATGAGGTGAATGTTTTGTAATTTAAGTGAAAACTACTTCTGTACTTGTTTAGAAGAGCTCCCCTCAGTGCTAATGTTACACAGTGTTCTAAATTCATTAGACACTTGGATGCTTCCAAATACCATGTGGATTGGGTCAACTCTCTACAGCTACCCGAAAGGAGGTTGTAGCATGGAAGGTGTTGGTCTCTTCTCCCAAGTAACAAATGACAGGGTGAGAGAAAATGGCCTCAAGTTGCACCAGGGAAGGTTCAGACTGGATGTGAGAAAACATTTCTTCCTGGAAAGGGCTGTTGGGCATTGGAACAGGCTGCCCACGGCAGTGGTGGAGTCACCAGCACTGGGGGGGTTTGAATAGCACACAGATGAGGCTCTTAGGGACATGGTTTAGTGCCGGATTTAGGTTATGGTTGGACTTGATCTTAAAGATCTGCTTCAACCTAAATGATTCTATGAAAACAAAATTAAAAGAAAAATTAATAATCTAAAAATCTAATAAAGGGAGAGTCCACAGGAGTACCTGCAGGGTCTCTGAAAATGGGGGAGGTGCAACCCCCCCTCTAGATCCTGTTCCCCAGCCTCAGGTGGTCCCTCCTCCCATCCGCATCAGTTGAGGTACTCAGAGGGTAAAATTCTTGCCCCAGGGCTACAGACATATCCCTGCTGCCACTCCCGGTACCTGTTACATATTCATTATTTTCTCCCGCCCAGCCTACTCATTAAACATATCACTATGGCTGTGCCTCATGTGATTCGTTGTTGCGCTACAGCCGATACTGAACACGCTCGCTTCCCGCCACGATGTATCGTTTTTCCCGCCAGGAGCACTGTATCCGTGCAGCTCCTTATGCGCCTGCGCTGAGCTCTGCTGCTGGGCAGAGGAGTTCTTGTTACAGAGCAGCAGGGGAGAGTCTGCGGAGGTTTTAGCCAACAGACAGAAAGCAATATCTTGAAACAAAGCCATTACTAATAAAATGAAGTAAGAACAAACCAATCAGCAGTGTGAATCGTGACATCGCTTTTTTTTTTTAAAGATGCTATAATTATTAATTGAAAGAGCATTACCAAAACAGGTGCATTGTCAGTGGCAAGCGTCAACCCCACCAGACACCGACACTGGCTGATCTCCAGGCCCGGGCACAGCCCTGGCTGCCCACGGCGTGGGCAGGAGCCAGGCACGGGGCTCCCCCCACCAGCGGCGGGGCCCAGAGGGGCTGGGTGAGCCCCGGCATGGCCAGCAACAGACAGAGACGCCAACCTGAGCGGCGCATGGTGCGGGAGGCGGTGCTGGGCGCCTGGTCTGGGCAGTCACACGGCCTGCGGAAGGTCCGTGGGGTGAGGGAACGTTTGTTGCAGTGGCGTCCTCTGGCCATGGACGTCCTCCAGTGGGATACCCAGCAAAAGAGGGAAGGCATCAAGAGCACCTCCAGGAACACAAGCCTGACAAGCAGATGCACTGGAGGCACAACAAAGGTCTTCCCTGGTTAATGGGCCCTTGATGGGCCTTAATTCATGGCCATGACCAGCTGGGGGTGCTGCAAAGTATGGACCCCATTGTGGGTGGGCGCTGATGCCCCCTGTTAAGATGCTCCCTGAGCGAGGTTTTTACTGTGCACACAACCTGGGAAGAGGAGGTCAGTGTGCCCAGGACTTCAAACCTCCATCAGAGTGGGTAGGCTGTCCTGGCTGGGAAGGGGCTGCTCCGGCCAGCTGCAGCTGCAGCCGCTGCGGTGGGCTGGGACAGCCTGTGCCTGCAAAGCCTGCAGAGCTGGGCATCAACAGGGCCAGCACAACTAAAAAACATCCCTGGAGAGTGACACAGAAGCCAGGGTGGGCACAAGACTGCTGGCAAGGGCCTCCTGCGCCCTGTCTGCATGGCCAGGGACAAGGCCCCGTGCTGGTGACCTTCATGCACAAATGCTTCTGCACACACGGCCCTTCAAGGGCTCCAGCAGTGGTGATGGGCTGGTGGCTTTTTCCCAAACTTCTGACCACACAGGAGGGTGGATGTTGAAATGCTGATCACCTGTAAAGGGAAAAAAGGTGTATCTTCTCAGGAGGTACAGAAACTTGGAGCATTTGGCCTTTCCCAAACTGGGAGCGGCATTTGCAAGAGCAGCTACAGCCTCCTTCTGAGTGCCAAAAATGTTAAGGGTCAGGTCCGTGTGCCCGTGGCACACCTAAGCAATGCACACTGGGGGATAACAGAGCCCCCGTGCTCCAGCGGTTCTCCATGAGCACCCTCAGAGCCGTCCCCGTGCAGCCTCGGCCCAGCCATGAGGTCACAGTGGGGCTGTGAGGTCACAGAGCCACACGGTGCCGCGGCAGCCATATGAACGGACCGCGCAGCTCCCCACCCTCACTGCAGCAGCAGCAGCGGCAGCAGCGGCAGCGAAAGCAGCAGCGGCAGCAGCGGCAGCGAAAGCAGTGTGGTGCGAGCGCGGGTGCCATGGCCCTCGCCCAGCGCCTTCTCCCCCTCCTCCTCCTCTGGGTGGCCCTGCATGCCAGGACTGCCCAGGCTGCTCCGTGGCGAGCGCGGGGAGCGGGTAAGTGGGTGGCACTGGTGCAGCCTTTCACGGCCAGCAGGCTCCTCTCCCCAAGAAGAGGGCAGGATAGCTTTTCCTCCAGGGCTCTGCGAGGGTTTCCTCTGTGTGTTGATCCTTCTGCTCCTTGAGGAGTGTTGCACGTGGCCTGGGGAGAGTGTTTGCAGAGCTGCCAGGAGCCAGCCAAAGGTCACCGGGCCCCTCTGCAGCTTTAGGAAGCTCGACCTATGTCTGGCTCCCGTGTAGTTACCTGAGCCCCTTCCAGTGCCCGTGGTTCACTAAGGCAGCAAGTGGATGCAACCTTGTCACAGGAAGATATCCATCTGTGCTTGCTTCTAGATGGGGGTGGTGGCCCTGATCAATCCTCTCATCTGGCTGTTGGCTTGGAGCCCTTGGGTCGTCCTGGTCGTAAGTTCTCAGCGTCCCTTTCCTTGAAGGAAGAAACGTTGATAATGTTTCAGTGGGGGGAAGGAGCGTTTCCCTTTTAATCTTGTCTCCGTGGGTAAGGCAAGTCGCTCTTTCTGTGACCAAAGCAGAGACATAGAGGAGAGCAGAGCGGGACCGGGCCGGGCTCAGGGATGTGTCCCGGGGCGCTTTCCCTTGGGAAAGTGTCTTTGCCAGCCCCTCAGAGCCTGAGCTGCTGCTGGTGCCAGCTGCCAAGCCAGCGGCTTGTTGGGGTTGAGGTAGAGCAGCTGTGAGCTCCAGGGAGTCCTTTCTCCCGGCAGCTCCACGCGTGGTTCGTTTGTCCCAGTACGGTGCCGCTGCAGGCACGTGGTAACTCTTTGACGCATGTCCCGAGTGGGAGGGAGGGACGAGTGCCGTGGAGAAATCCCCGCTTTGATGTTGCACTCCCTGCCGCTCCGAGCTGAAGAAGTGACTTGCACTGTGTCACGGAGCTGTTCTGTCCTGCGCTTGTTTGCAGCCGTGCCTGTCGGCCAAGGTGATCCAGGTTCCCGTCCGGGTTCCAGGATGGAGGCTTTGGGAGATGCCGTGGGTACGTCATGGCTTTTTCCTCCCTTTTGAGCTGCCAGCTCCAAGCCCAAGGGTCCTCCAGCTGGACACCTCTCGGGTGTGGGGACGGAGACCTGCACGTGTGTGCCCTCTCCTCACTGCAGCTGCGATTCGGTTCAGCTGATGCAGATCACTGTAGATGACAGAGGCTTCTTTGGGTGTTTGGTTACAGATGTGCCCGTAGGAAGGACTTTTCCAGCTCCTCGCCTGGATGCTGGGCCACAGCCTGGCTGGCGTCGCAGGGGTGAGTAGTCTGTCTCTGCTGACCTCACAAGCTGTCCGTTGTTTTTGCGTAATGTCTTGACATAAAATTGAACCTCATACTTTCTGTTAAGGTCTTCCAAGACCAGAGTATCAAGCTGAAGGAGGAAAAAAGCCCCCAAAGGCATCTGAATTCAGGAAGCAAATTCTGAAGAAATGGCAGGGAGGACGCGGTGGGTCTATTTCACTCCGCATTAGACATGAGACAGGACAGCCAAGGGATGCAGACACACATCTGGACACGCTGTGGCCCGCACAGTGGGAAGGGGCTGGTCAGAGCCCCGCAGTGATGCTGGCTTTCACTCCTTGCAGGCTCTGGCGAGACACAGAGATGGTGCAGAGCCTCTGCTGCCAGCTGTGGTTCCAGCCAAGAGCCAGGGGCAGCTGCTGCCCCCGTTTCACCATTAGGGCTCAGAGCTGGTTTGTGCAGGTGTCAGGACACAGATTGGAGGGCCTGGTGTGTGCTGAACTTGTGTTCAGCTCACATGCAGCACTGCTTGCCCACAGGGTCGGTTCAAGGCGGGACTGAGGTTCCAAGGCTGTTTGGAGTGGTGACGAGGCGCAGTCCTGAAAGCCCAGGCCTTGTTTCTATTCCTTTTTGGTGCCTTTGAGAAGTGTTGCCTCCCACAGATGCCATCTCCCTGATGGGAAGGCTTCCATCTGATCCAGCTGTCCCCCTTTCTTTCTCAAGATACGGACCGCAAGGCTGTGCAGAAGGAGGCGTTTCCAGAAGGAAGCAGCCGCTCACTGCCAGTCCCTGGTGGAAAACTGGAGGGGATGCGGGACACCGGCCGGCCAGGTAACTGCTGTCCCGTGATCAGCCGGTGTCACCCATCGGGACTGGGCTGTGGCAGCAGGCTCTTCCCCCAGTGCCCACTCTTGCACGTCACGTCAGCAGCCAAAGCTGAAAGTGTTTTGAGTTGGGGGCATCTGGGCCCCATTCCAGAGATGGTGGGAAATGGGACTCTCTTACGAATGTAGCTCCCGCTGTAGCTGCAGCCCAGATCTTGCCGTGAGTCCCCAGAGGCACAAGAGCAGCACAGAGCGGGATCCTTCCCGTGAGCTGGGTCCAGAGTGATGCTCTGACTGCCAGGCTGGGCTTAGAGGGAACCTGCATCCTCTGTGCCCGAGCTGTGCTGATGCTTGACCTGTCGTCTCTGGATTTTGGCAGTGCCGCCCAAGCCAGGAGAAGTCCACCGCAGCGGAGTTTATGAATTTTTTCAAACGGACTCAGGTACTGATCAGTCCCACTGGGGGTCCCTAAAGGAGACATGTCCTGAAATCTGGGAGCACCTGCAGCAGTGCCCATTCCGGAGAAAAGGCTGAAGGGGAGAGCGAGGCTCAAGTGTCTGCTGAAGGCCTGACTCCGTCCCCTCGGGTGGGGGTGGCACTCCCTGCTGCAGGGACGGGCTTTGTCCGCGTCCCCTGAAGGAGCGAACGGCGAAGCTGCTGCGCTCCACCCCGTGCTGTCCTTGTGGCCCTCTGAGTTTTGTCGGTGGGACACCCTGTCCCAAAGGGTGGGATGGTGCCTCCAGGCACCAGCACTGGGGGCAACAGAGAACTTGCTGGCTATATCAAAGGTGCTGCAGGCTTACCAGTGGTGCACAGAACAGACTAAAGTCCAGAATTGCTCCCGCAGATGCGACCGACAAGAGACGTGCAGGTGTTTCCGAAGTCCAGGGGAAAGCAGATGTTTCCAATTCTCAAGAGGACGAACTTCCTCTCTGCCCCCAAGATGTGCGAAAGAGCTGTATGATAAACACAGCACTAACCATCACTTTAGTGCCACTTGGAATAGGATTGGCAGTGGTGGCCTTCCTGTTCTGGCGGCGGAGGAAGGCAAAAAAGTGAGTTATTGATTTCCCATCACCCCAACTGCTTCCTTAGGTAGCTGTTTGTAGCCACCAAGCCTTTCTGGTCAGGCTGCTGTGAAGGGGCGAGTTAGTGGTTGGCCAAAGAGTTCTGCTGAGGTTCGCGCTGCTGTTGGGTGCCTGAATTGGCCTCTTAATTCCTGGGCCACCTCCTCGGGAGCCTGTTCTGGCTGGATTCAGAGTGAGCTCCGGCTGACCCCGCCTGGCCAAGAGCAGCCCCAGGAGCAACAGGCACAGGCAAAGCCAGGGCAGGACGAGAAGGAGCAGGGCTGAGATCGCCCTAGAAGGCGAGATGCGCACTGTCACGGCTCCTGAGGGGGATCCTGCCCGGAGGAATCCCCCTGCTCGGCGGTGCCCTGAGGTGCAGGTGTCCACCTCGGCCAAGGGGAGCCAGCAGCTCAGCCGTGGTGTGAGCCGCGCCAGCTCTGGGCCGTGCTGCGGAGGAGAGTCCCTGTATCCCGCCTGCAGCTCGGGCCTCAGCAGGCTCCATGGCTCCATCCACAGAGAGCAGGACGGAGCTTTTGGAGCTCATGAGGAATCTGGAGGCCGCTCC
This sequence comes from Streptopelia decaocto, assembly GCF_964273445.1. Classification (NCBI taxonomy): domain Eukaryota; kingdom Metazoa; phylum Chordata; class Aves; order Columbiformes; family Columbidae; genus Streptopelia; species Streptopelia decaocto. Next base: position 7,617,694 of record NC_138662.1, read on the forward strand.
CCACGCCTGGACCGCTGGGACACTGGCCCGGACAGCTGGCATTGCGAGGAAGACATCCACGAGAGCTGGATCCCACCCCAGGAGCCGCCACTCCCGCCTCCCAAACCATCACGCCCGCGGAGCCCACGGCCCCCACGGCCCCCCAGCCCGGTGACCCCGATGAGGAGGGACCAGCACGGCGGCTACTGGCCCCAGGCCGAAGAAGACTTTGAGCGCCCGGCCTCCCCACGGCCCCCCCGGCCCCCGCGTCCTCCCAGCCCGGCCGTGGCCACCCCACCGAGGATGACCCGTCAAAGTGGCTTCCGGCCCCCAAGCAGACAGGACTTCCAGCGCCCACCGACACCACGGTCTCCTCAGCCCCCGAGCCGGTCTCCTCAGCCGCCGAGCCGGCCCCCACGTCCTCCGAGCCGGTCCCCACATCCCCCGAGCCAGTCCCCCCGTTCCCCTGGCCGGTCCCAGCTCGCCATGATGCAGCAGGACCCATGAGGTGGCAACCGGCACCCGCCACCCCCTCGTCCCCCACCACCCCAGCCCTTCGGCAGGGGCTGAAGGAGCCCCCCAGGGCAGCGCTTGGGGTGCAATGGCAGAGCCCCCACCAATTGATTTGGGGATCAGCCCTTTCTATCCAAATAAAGAGGGACTGAGCTGTCACACAAGTGTCCGAGTGCTACCAACAGCAAACCCCGCCAGGCACCAGCGCTGGCTGATCTCCAGGCCCAGGCACAGCCCTGGCTGCCCACGGCGTGGGCAGGAGCCAGGCACGGGGCTCCCCCCACCAGCGGCGGGGCCCAGAGGGGCTGGGTGAGCCCCGGCATGGCCAGCAACAGACAGAGACGCCAACCTGAGCGGCGCACGGTGCGGGAGGCGGTGATGGGCGCCTGGTCTGGGCAGTCACACGGCCTGCGGAGGGTCCGTGGGGTGAGGGAACGTTTGTTGCAGTGGCGTCCTCTGGCCATGGACGTCTTCCAGTGGGATACCCAGCAAAAGAGGGAAGGCATCAAGAGCACCTCCAGGAGCAGAAGCCTGAAAAGTGGATGCACTGGGGGCATAACAAAGGTCATCCCTGGTTAATGGGTCCTTGATGGGCCCTAATTGATGGCCATGACCAGCTAGGGAGGCAGCAAAGTATCTCCACATGTGGGTGCTGAGTCCCCTGTTAAGATGATCCCTGAGCAAGGTTTTTACTGTCTTGGGATTAACCAAGTGGTGATCACCCCCTGCTCTATCAGCAAGTGGACGGACTGGCTGAGCCATTCCTAAGAGTTGTGCTGTGCTGCAAGGCTGTGCCCTCTGGTCGGGGAAGCAAGACACACGTTTACAAACAAGGCCATTCATTAGCACCAATAAGGCAGTTTTGGGGGGTACAACAGTAAGCACGTGGCCTTTTAGACTAAAAGGAGGCCGGGCCTGATGTTCGTTCTGAGGCCTTTGCTTAGATCATGGTTGCTATTGCCAACAGCATGTGAAAGTGTTGAAGGCTTCAACGCGTCTCCCCGAGCAGCGTGGATGATGTTTTTTTCTCCAGTGCTTTGCCAGGATTTCCTCTGTGTGCGAAAGCTCTCCTGGTCAGAAAGCCCCGAGGCGCCGTATGTCGGTCCATCCACTCCTCGAGGGGTGTTGCACACGGCTGGGAAGAGTGTCTGCAGAGCTGCCAGGAGCCAGCCAGGAGGTCACCAGGCATGTCTGCTGTTCATAACACTGGTGCTCTAAATCACCAGGGCAAAGGAGAGCACACAAGGAAATTATCCCCTGCTCGCCTTGCTCTTAGGTGCCATCCTGGGCTTCTCCCAGAGGCCAGGCACCCTAGGCTAGACCAGCCTTTGGTTAGATGCAATCCACCTGTTGAGACAACAGCAGGACTGGGGGCTTTTTCCCCTTGGGTGTCACAGACTCCTTGACGTCTGTCTAACTTTCAGTGTCTGACTTTAGACGTTTGAGCTACACCAGCTGGGGTGCTGCACAAACATTGGGAGGTTTTTCCTGTAAGGCTGTGGTCTCCTCCTAACACAGACACATAAAACAATCATAAGCTTTGCACCCTTGGAGGGTGCAGTGAGGACAAAGGAGGGCTCAAAGAACTGTGCTGAATATAGCTATTAGCCTTGTAGGTGTCTGTGCTGGTTTGACTGAAAATGACTTAATTTTCTTCATGCAGTTAGAAACCCTTCTTTCTCATAGATGGCATGGTCCTTATTTGGACTTAGTTTGAGAAGAAGATGATAACACCCTCTCACAGAGTTAATGTTTTCAATTGCTCTGGTCTGAGAGGCAAGGACACTCTGAGGGCTCTGCCCACAGGTGTGAGGCATCGAGGAAGGGGGGAATGGATGGGGCAGAGCTTGGCTGACACCCAGACTGATCAGTGAGAGTATTGCATCCCATTAGCGTCATGCTTCATATATAAGGAAAGTCGGGACCTTCCAGGTGGTTTGCATGGTCTCTGTCGCTCTCTCAGGTGTTCTCACTCTTGCTTGCTCTGGGGCACAGCCAGGGGAGTTTTTGGTGTGGGACGTTTAGCTTGGCTTTTTGCCATTTTGCAGAAGCCTCTGAGCCTTTCTGCTTTCTTCTTCTCTTTTCTCTCTCTGGGATCACCTTTGGCACCAGGTACTGTTTTCCTGGGACTGGCTGCTCAGTGGTAGACAGAGTTGGTGAGGAATCGCCTTGACTATTTTTTATTTCTTCTTATATATATTTATTAGTAGTGTTTTTTGTTTTATCTCAATCCAAGTTTCTGCCTTCCCTTTTGATTCCCCTGTTAGGGGTCGATGAGGGAAGGAGTGAGTGAGCGGCTATAGCAGTTGTATTGCTGGCTCAGGTTAAACCACAAGAGCGGGTCAGCACTCTGCACTGGCCCTTGGTTCTGCTTGATTTCCACCACATACAGAACGGCCAAAAAGCCAGAGCTGCTCGTTTTCTAGCCCAGCAGCCAGAGAGCCCCTGGTGGCTGGGAAGGGGCTGCTCCGGCCAACTGCAGCTGCAGCCGCTGCGGTGGGCTGGGACAGCCTGTGCCTGCAAAGCCTGCGGAGCTGGGCATCAACAGGGCCAGCACAACTAAAAAACATCCCTGGAGAGTGACACAGAGGTCAGGGTGGGCACAAGGCTGCTGGCAAGGGCCTCCTGCAGCCAGTCTGCATGGCCAGGGACAAGGCCCCGTGCTGGTGACCTTTATGCACAAATGCTTCTGCACACACGGCCCTTCAAGGGCTCCAGCAGTGGTGATGGGCTGGTGGCTTTTTCCCAAACTTCTGACCACACAGGAGGGTGGATGTTGAAATGCTGATCACTTGTAAAGGGAAAAGAGGTGTATCTGCTCAGGAGGTACAGAAACTTGGAGCATTTGGCCTTTCCCAAACTGGGAGCGGCATTTGCAAGAGCAGCTACAGCCTCCTTCTGAGTGCCAAAAATGTTAAGGGTCAGGTCCGTGTGCCCGTGGCACACCTAAGCAATGCACACTGGGGGATAACAGAGCCCCCGTGCTCCAGCGGTTCTCCATGAGCACCCTCAGAGCCGTCCCCGTGCAGCCTCGGCCCAGCCATGAGGTCACAGTGGGGCTGTGAGGTCACAGAGCCACACGGTGCCGCGGCAGCCATATGAACGGACCGCGCAGCTCCCCACCCTCACTGCAGCAGCAGCAGCGGCAGCAGCGGCAGCGAAAGCAGCAGCGGCAGCAGCGGCAGCGAAAGCAGTGTGGTGCGAGCGCGGGTGCCATGGCCCTCGCCCAGCGCCTTCTCCCCCTCCTCCTCCTCTGGGTGGCCCTGCATGCCAGGACTGCCCAGGCTGCTCCGTGGCGAGCGCGGGGAGCGGGTAAGTGGGTGGCACTGGTGCAGCCTTTCACGGCCAGCAGGCTCCTCTCCCCAAGAAGAGGGCAGGATAGCTTTTCCTCCAGGGCTCTGCGAGGGTTTCCTCTGTGTGTTGATCCTTCTGCTCCTTGAGGAGTGTTGCACGTGGCCTGGGGAGAGTGTTTGCAGAGCTGCCAGGAGCCAGCCAAGAGGTCACCGGCCCCTCTGCAGCTTTAGGAAGCTCGACCTCCGTCTGGCTCCCGTGTAGTTACCTGAGCCCTTCCAGTGCCCGTGGTTCACTAAGGCAGCAAGTGGATGCAACCTTGTCACAGGAAGATATCCATCTGTGCTTGCTTCTAGATGGGGGTGGTGGCCCTGATCAATCCTCTCGTCTGGCTGTTGGCTTGGAGCCCTTGGGTCGTCCTGGTCGTAAGTTCTCAACGTCCCTTTCCTTGAAGGAAGAAACGTTGATAGTGTTTCAGTGGGGGGAAGGAGCGTTTCCCTTTTAATCTTGTCTCCGTGGGTAAGGCAAGTGGCTCCTTCTGTGACCAAAGCAGAGACATAGAGGAGAGCAGAGCGGGACCGGGCCGGGCTCAGGGATGTGTCCCGGGGCGCTTTCCCTTGGGAAAGTGTCTTTGCCAGCCCCTCAGAGCCTGAGCTGCTGCCGGTGCCAGCTGCCAAGCCAGCGGCTTGTTTTGGTTGAGTTAGAGCAGCTGTGAGCTCCAGGGAGTCCTTTCTCCCGGCAGCTCCACGCGTGGTTCGTTTGTCCCAGTACGGTGCCACTGCAGGCACGTGGTAACTCTTTGACGCATGTTCCGAGTGGGAGGGAGGGACGAGTGCCGTGGAGAAATCCCCGCTTTGATGTTGCACTCCCTGCCGCTCCGAGCTGAAGAAGTGACTTGCACTGTGTCACGGAGCTGTTCTGTCCTGCGCTTGTTTGCAGCCGTGCCTGTCGGCCAAGGTGATCCAGGTTCCCGTCCGGGTTCCAGGATGGAGGCTTTGGGAGATGCCGTGGGTACGTCATGGCTTTTTCCTCCCTTTTGAGCTGCCAGCTCCAAGCCCAAGGGTCCTCCAGCTGGACACCTCTCAGGTGTGGGGTCAGAGACCTGCACGTGTGTGCCCTCTCCTCACTGCAGCTGCGATTCGGTTCAGCTGATGCAGATCACTGTAGATGACAGAGGCTTCTTTGGGTGTTTGGTTACAGATGTGCCCGTAGGAAGGACTTTTCCAGCTCCTCGCCTGGATGCTGGGCCACAGCCTGGCTGGCGTCGCAGGGGTGAGTAGTCTGTCTCTGCTGACCTCACAAGCTGTCCGTTGTTTTTCCGTAATGTCTTGACGTAAAATTGAACCTCATACTTTCTGTTAAGGTCTTCCAAGACCAGAGTATCAAGCTGAAGGAGGAAAAAAGCCCCCAGAAGCATCTGAATTCAGGAAGCAAATTCTGAAGAAATGGCAGGGAGGACGCGGTGGGTCTATTTCACTCCGCATTAGACATGAGACAGGACAGCCAAGGGATGCAGACACACATCTGGACACGCTGTGGCCCGCACAGTGGGAAGGGGCTGGTCAGAGCCCCGCAGTGATGCTGGCTTTCACTCCTTGCAGGCTCTGGCGAGACACAGAGATGGTGCAGAGCCTCTGCTGCCAGCTGTGGTTCCAGCCAAGAGCCAGGGGCAGCTGCTGCCCCCGTTTCACCATTAGGGCTCAGAGCTGGTTTGTGCAGGCGTCAGGACACAGATTGGAGGGCCTGGTGTGTGCTGAACTTGTGTTCAGCTCACATGTAGCACTGCTTGCCCACAGGGCCGGTTCAAGGCGGGATCGAGGTCCCAAGTAATGCTGGTTGCCCTTTCCTGTGCTGGGAATCGGGTGGAGATGCTGATTCCGCTGCCTTTTTGGATTGAGCTCAGTTTCCTGTCTGCAGGCCGATAGCGGGGCTGGGACGAATGCGGCCATGGCTGGTGCTCAGGGGGAAGGGCGTGAGGGCCTTGCGGAGGAGCCTTCTCAGAAGGGCTGTTTCCCTGGCTGCAGCTTCTCCCCGTCCGCCCTGCAGGAGGCATTTAGCGTCACTTGCCAGTTTGCCCGAGATGCACTGCGTGCAGTGGGAACCAGGAGGTCGTCTGCAATTTCCTGGTCTCCCAGCAGGTCAGGCGTGGCTGTTTGCAGTGGTGACGAGGCGCAGTCCTGAAAGCCCAGGCCTTGTTTCTATTCCTTTTTGGTGCCTTTGAGAAGTATTGCCTCCCACAGATGCCATCTCCCTGATGGGAAGGCTTCCATCTGATCCAGCTGTCCCCCTTTCTTTCTCAAGATACGGACCGCAAGGCTGTGCAGAAGGAGGCGTTTCCAGAAGGAAGCAGCCGCTCACTGCCAGTCCCTGGTGGAAAACTGGAGGGGATGCGGGACACCGGCCGGCCAGGTAACTGCTGTCCCGTGATCAGCCGGTGTCACCCATCGGGACTGGGCTGTGGCAGCAGGCTCTTCCCCCAGTGCCCGCTCTTGCACGTCACGTCAGCAGCCAAAGCTGAAAGTGTTTTGAGTTGGGGGCATCTGGGCCCCATTCCAGAGATGGTGGGAAATGGGACCCTCTTACGAATGTAGCTCCCGCTGTAGCTGCAGCCCAGATCTTGCCGTGAGTCCCCAGAGGCACAAGAGCAGCACAGAGCGGGATCCTTCCCGTGAGCTGGGTCCAGAGTGATGCTCTGACTGCCAGACTGGGCTTAGAGGGAACCTGCATCCTCTGTGCCCGAGCTGTGCTGATGCTTGACCTGTCGTCTCTGGTTTTTGGCAGTGCCGCCCAAGCCAGGAGAAGTCCACCGCAGCGGAGTATATGAATTTTTTCAAACGGACTCAGGTACTTTTCAGTCCCACTGGGAGTCCCTAAAGGAGACATGTCCTGAAATCTGGGAGCACCTGCAGCAGTGCCCATTCTGGAGAAAAGGCAGAAGGGGAGAGCGAGGCTCAAGTGTCTGCTGAAGGCCTGACTCCGTCCCCTCGGGTGGGGGTGGCACTCCCTGCTGCAGGGACGGGCTTTGTCCGCGTCCCCTGAAGGAGCGAACGGCGAAGCTGCTGCGCTCCACCCCGTGCTGTCCTTGTGGCCCTCTGAGTTTTGTCGGTGGGACACCCTGTCCCAAAGGGTGGGATGGTGCCTCCAGGCACCAGCACTGGGGGCAACAGAGAACTTGCTGGCTATATCAAAGGTGCTGCAGGCTTACCAGTGGTGCACAGAACAGACTAAAGTCCAGAATTGCTCCCGCAGATGCACCCAATGAGAGAAGCGCCGATCATTCCAATGCCGAGGGGAAAGGAGATGATTCCGAGGATGTAGTGACCGAACATGTTTCCTGTGCTAGCGATACCCGAAATACCTGTATGATAGTTGCAGCTGTAATCCTGCTTCTGATCCCAGTCTCAATAGTGGTGTACATCATTGCTCGGCAGCAAGTAATGTACCAAATGTAAGTTATTGATTTCCCCCTCCACTGCTTCCTTAGGTAGCTGTTTGTAGCCATGAAGATTTTCTGGTCAGGCTGCTGTGAAGTGGCGAGTTAGTGGTTGGCCAAAGAGTTCTGCTGAGGTTCGCGCTGCTGTTGGGTGCCTGAATTGGCCTCTTAATTCCTGGGCCACCTCCTCGGGAGCCTGTTCTGGCTGGATTCAGAGTGAGCTCCGGCTGACCCCGCCCGGCCAAGAGCAGCCCCAGGAGCGACAGGCACAGGCAAAGTCAGGGCAGGACGAGAAGGAGCGGGGCTGAGATCGCCCTAGAAGGCGAGATGCGCACTGTCACGGCTCCTGAGGGGGAACCTGCCCGGAGGAATCCCCCTGCTCGGCGGTGCCCTGAGGTGCAGGTGTCCACCTCGGCCAAAGGGAGCCAGCAGCTCAGCCGTGGTGTGAGCCGCGCCAGCTCTGGGCCGTGCTGCGGAGGAGAGTCCCTGTGTCCCGCCTGCAGCTCGGGCCTCAGCAGGCTCCTCTCTCCATAGGTTCGGTCCGGCAACAGGTATCGTAAAAAGTATTACCAACCTGTAGACCAGCGAACAACCGTTGAGTCCGGACAGCTGCACCAGGCGTCCCCAGCACCCCTTGTATTTGAACCTGATGCCAGCAGCCACTGCTCCTGCCTGGGAAACTGTCATGCTCGCCCTCCTCACAGCCCTCTAGCCTGTCCCCGGCCACTGTGCTGCAGCAAGACCAGCATGGTGGCCACCTTCCCTCGCATCACCCACCACCCAAATAAAGAGGGACTGAGCTGTCACACAAGTGTCCGAGTGCTACCAACAGCAAACCCCGCCAGGCACCAGCGCTGGCTGATCTCCAGGCCCGGGCACAGCCCTGGCTGCCCACGGCGTGGGCAGGAGCCAGGCACGGGGCTCCCCCCACCAGCGGCGGGGCCCAGAGGGGCTGGGTGAGCCCCGGCATGGCCAGCAACAGACAGAGACGCCAACCTGAGCGGCGCACGGTGCGGGAGGCGGTGCTGGGCGCCTGGTCTGGGCAGTCACACGGCCTGCGGAGGGTCCGTGGGGTGAGGGAACGTTTGTTGCACAACAACGGTCTTCCCTGGTTAATGGGTCCTCGATGGGCCCTAATTGATGGCCACGACCAGCTTGTGGTGCTCCAAAGTATGGACCCCATTGTGGGTGGGCGGTGAACCCCCTGTTAAGATGCTCCCCGAGCGAGGTTTTTACTGTGCAGACAACCTGGGAAGAGGAGGTCAGCATGCCCAGGACTGCAAACCTCCATCAGAGTGGGGTAGGCTGTCCTGGCTGGGCATGGCTGCTGAGGCCCAGCAGTGCCTGGGACAGGCCAGGAGGCCATCCAGCTCCTCTTCCCGCACCAGTGGGATCAGCCCCCAGCCTCCATGTCCCCAGAGCTCGGGGACATGGAATACACACACTGCTTCTCCTGCCGTGCCTGGAGCGTGGCCGCTGGTGGGTGGAAGACAACGCGGAGCCGCCACTGCTCTGGCTGTGAGTCAGGGAGCCCACGTGAGGCCCCAGCGCCGGCGCTGACGCCCGCCCGCATTCACACGCCAGGGCCGGCACCACACACACCCTGCCCTGCGATCCCGACCCACCACACGGCCCTGCAGGTAAGTGCCGGGAGGGGTTTCGAAGCTTCTTGTGACTGAGACTGAGGGTGTTTTGGGTGGTGTCCTGGCTTTTTGTACACAGCTTTGTTGTTGATTACTGTCCGAGGCGCCACAACACTGTACAAGGGGTTGTGGTGCTGCAGGGCAAGGCACCAGTGTTCCCTGTAACCTCTATGTCGTCCTGAATGCCCTTCCACGTTTCGTTTTGTTGTTGTTGTTTGGTTTTTGTTTTTTTTTTTTTTCCCCTGTAAAATCGTTGTGGTAATCCCCTCATTCTATGTGTAGAGGAAGATTTGCTTGTCTTAACTTTCTCAGAGTACAAACATGAGTTCTTCTGGCTTCTGATGAATTCATTTTCTTGCCTTCGGAGCTTTCCAGTGACCACACGGAGGAGCATACAGCGTGTAAGGAGAAATACAAACCAGGTAATTTCAAGTGGTGCATGTAAGCGCATGTGGGAGCACTGTCATTATTTCAGCAACGCGGATGGAAAAGAGGCAACAAAGGGCTCCAGGTGTGCGGGTGCGGGGCTGGCAGCAGCACCTGCGCCGAGCCAGGGCTGGCTGTGAGAGCCGGCAGCGAGGAGGGAAGCGCCAGAGCTGCGGCACAGGGCACACGGGCTGCCCCTGCTCCCTGCTCACCCCATGGGGGTGGTCACGCTGAGCCTGGGGAGCTGCCCTCCCTGTGGTGACATGTACTTGGTGGGCTTCCACCTGCCTGTGTTCAAGGATGCTGTAAAGAGCGAAAGGCTTGGTGTTTTGCTATGTCTCTGTTGCATTTCAACTGCATTTGACAGCAGGAAGGCAAGGAGATGAATAGCAGAATTATCCCACTGGCGGCGTTGCCTGAGGAGACTAGAGTAGGAATGGTGTCAAACCAAGCTGGCGTGGATCAGTTTTTATTGTCTCGCTGGAAGAAACTACCAGCTTTCACCATGGCCACAGCCCTTCAGGACATCTGCCTGTGGAACCAGCCGCTAGGACCAGCCTAAGACTTGTAGGTGTGCTTTAAGAAGTCTGTTTGGTTTGGTTTGGTTTGAGAGGAGGGCAGGGAGGGACTTAACATTTATGTTTCAAATAAAATGTAGAAAGGTTTGGTGTCAGCATATAAATTATAATGAAAGGTAAAAGTAGTTTCAAAGGGCAAAGGTTTAGGATTGTCTAGGTTTTGTTTTGAAGTCAAAACAACCTTATTTCACTTCATTTATCTTTTTTGTTGTTGTTTCAATCCCATTGAACAATTTCACTCAGATATATTTCAGCAGCTAAGATAAAGTTGTATATGGCAGTTATAAGCTTCACTTTCTAAACAATGGGGAGAATCTGACTCTGCACACAAATTTTATTCTAACATGTTAAAAAGACCTCACTGCAATTAAATTGTGATTTGCTGTGGGGAAAGCAAGATGAGATCTGTTGTTCCTGTCATTCCTCAATGAGCTCACGGTCAGACTGAAATGCCAGTGTATTATCATCCTTCCCTCATTATGAGGTATAATCAACTAAATCACTTTTAAAACATACAATAATTAAATGCCTATACTTATCCTTTGTTTAGATCTGATTTTCTTTCCAGAAGAGCCACAAAGGAATTAATTGTCCATAATCTAAGAGAAATCATGTATCCAGCTTCCTTAGTTACGTAAAGCCTGGCGACTGACAGGGCTTAGCTGTGCTGGAGGCACAGGAAGGCAGACGGGAGCAGATTCTGGCTGCTCCTGGATCCTCTTGTGCCACCCAGGTCTTATCAGAGCGGGATGCATTAGGCAAATGTGTTTCTGTTGCTGGTACAGCTGAGCACTTCGGTCATTCGGGTGGGCAAATGAACAGTTTTAAGGTAAATCGGTCTGAGAGCAGGAGGTTGACAGCACCTCCTGTGCCTCCAGTGTTCTATCTGCTCTTGCTTTGTGCGTGGGGGGACAGATCTGCCACTGCCCACCTGCTCGCTTTGCCTTGGGATGGCGCAAAGTCAGAGTACGGCAGCTCCTGCGACAGGTTCATGGCACAGGAAGAGCAACCGGCCTCGAACGTGCCAATGAACGTGGCCTTCACTAGGTGTTGGGAGCCCCAAAGACAAACCTCCTCATTTCACTCAGCAGTAAAATCTGTAGATATTTATAAATATTTTTATAAAATGGAACTCAGGGAGAAGATAAATATTTATGTTTAGCATAATTTTGTTCCTTTAGGCCTGGTATTTTAACTCTGCAGTCCTCGAAGAAATCTAAAGGATTTAGCTTACAAAAGCAAACGCTCTCGGAAGGTTTAAGCTGAGTAAACAGAGAGGCAAGAAAGACACTTAGATGTGCTGAAAACCACGGCTGAAGATACATAACTGCCCAGAAATTATGTTCGTTATTGTGTGTCTGAGAACGAGTTTGTCCAGGGTGTGGCGAGCTGGTTCCTGTGTTTCAACATGAGCTGTTGCTGACCCAGCAGAGAGCGCAGATGTGCTTCCTGCATTCCCTATCGGGTGCTCACAGTCTCACTTTGCCAGCGACTGTCACTCAGCGCTGCTGCCGCAGCTGCAGCATCACAGGCTGTACGTAACTCAGGCAAGGCTTGTGGGAGAGGCAAGAACTTTTATTAGACTAATTGATAGAGTTCAAGGCTTGTTTGTCCAAAAACTTGCCAGTTTTTCCAGGTGTGTCAGGTGGTTAAATAAAACGTGTTATCTGCCATTGTAGATGTCTTGCATGGAGTCACCATTGAGAATACTTTCAGAATGTTCTTAAAATACTGATTTTTTTTTCTCGCAATGCACGTAGGAGGTAGGTAAGCAGTTTCCTAGACTTAACCTTTAGAAGCGGTTCAAGAGGTTACGTAATTTTCCCAGATCCAAACAGCAAACCAGTGGCTAAACAGAGTTTCAAACTAAGGACCTCATGGCTTGAAGAACACTTGCAGCCTAGGAATGGAGAAAGTCTCCAGAATCACCAACATACCAAAAATGTGGGACCTCGACCCTTGTTCCAAAGGAGGGGTGTGGGGGGGGTCTATTTGTATCTAATTTCCTCTGTCTGACAACTGACACATGAAAAAGTTGTTCTGTTTTCAGAATGAAAATGGTTTTGCTTGTATGTTACACTGTCCTTCTGAAAATATCAACTGGACCTGTTTTGGATTTTGTATTGGAATATTTTCTGATCGATGTGATGATGTCTAGAAAACTGAAACTGCCTGAAGGAAAAGAAAGAGTTTTCCACCTGGCAAATTTAAAGGAAATACTTAGTTTTCAAACTGCTTGATTGAAAGTGTTTGGTTGAATGAACCAAAAGTCATATTGTAAGAAAAATTGTGGGTGTATAAATGTTTTCCTGTTGCACCCTGCATAGTGGAAACAACAGTTCAGGGCCCACAAAAATCTCCTTTTGCATCTCTCAGTACAATAGTGGTTTAGTTGAACGGTTGCATGAGAGGAGATGCAGTCACTGCAGGATGCCTGGACCTCAGTACGCAGAGGCAACTGTTCAGAACCACAACCACCACAAGAAAAAAAAAAGCATCGTCAGAATGAAACAGCCTCAAAACAAAATTTCTTGGGCAAGTCTAGCAAAACAAAAGGAAAAAATTGGATTTGGGGGATGTCAGAATGTTTTGTTTCCATGGCAAATACCAGTAAGAAATCTGGAATTGAAACTTAACATTTTTAATTCATAAACCTAAAGCTTGTGGGAATTTCCTTTTCCTGACAGCTTGGAAAGAATAGATGTTGAAGTGCAAATTCTTCAGTGAGACAAGGATCCCAGACCCTGCGGGGCTCTCCTATGAACTATTTCTACTATTTTCCCCGATTGGTACATTTTAAGTATAGGGATGTCAAAGGTACAGAGTAATTGTTCTGTTTTGTGAATGGAACAGGGCCTATTGAGTTACTCACCTCTGTGGTAAAGAGTTAATTAGACACCTTGGTAGTCGTAAAAAAACAACAATGTGAATGATCAAGTCAGACTTCTTTTCGTTTTACTTGTGATCAGACTTTTGTTTCTTAATAACCAAAGGCCAGCCCAGCAAGACTTACTCAGAGGAGAATTCACAGGAAGGTAAATGAATCACGATGTGAAACTCCCATTGCAATAGAGAAGTGATTTCAAAACTGAAGTGCCTAGAGATAGGCGCCGTGTTTGCAGAAAATCAAGTGTAAGACAGAAAAATAGAGAAGGTTGATCTGTTTCTAAATATGCTGTTTCTCCCCTTTTGAACAGGTACAGCAATGGAAGACTTGAATGGCCCATTCCCACATCTTACTGAAGAACAGCAAGGTAAGGGTAGCACACAAAGATCAAAGCTTCAGCTCATTCACAATACACACAACAGTGTTTGCTGGGGTGGCCACAAGTAAATGAAACTTGTTTCCTCTGAAAAGATACTCCATCCATCTCCTTGCTTGTGAAAGACACACCAGCAGCCAGTTCCCGGCTCTTCCACAGGGTTCTCATTAGGCCTTGGGCATGTACTTGTGGCAATTTAGATGCAAGGAGGAGATTTTGCTGTGTATTAAATGCCTCATAAGCTATCTCAGGATCTTGGTATCCAGCCCTTTGTGTCTTTGTGCCTATCTATAAAACAGCATGGTCAGAACAAGCACCTGATAAATAGCTAGAAATACTTCCCCTGCCTCTCTGAGACGATCGACATCAGTAACTTGTATGGACTATTGACATTTTTCTACCGCTTTCTGGCAGACTGAGTTGCCTTATGCAATACAGCAGTAGTCTCTACCCTGTACGCTAATATGCTGATGTTGGGCAGCCTGTTAGAGTCTGATGCCTGATGTTAGAGGCTGACTTTAGAATCTGATAGAGTCTGAGATCTGTCAGGACACCTACAGCGAGCACCACAGGAACGCTACCACACAACCCACTTCTGCTGCTCCACAGTGATTTGCTTGTTTTTCCTCCCAGGCGTCTTCCAGAGGAGTTTTACTGCTGATGCCAAGTACTTGGAGAACCATGAGAAAATGAACCAGTCCTTCTGGGAATCACTTGTAAAATGTTTAGCCACCACCAATCCACCTATTCTGAATACTGAAGAACAGAACAATGTAAGTTACTAGAGAAACATGCATCTTTTGTATGACGTGGTTATATGGATACTTTTGTACTTCTCTGATACACTTGGGGGAGAAAAAACCTACAGTCCAATTGTTTGATATCTAACACATGCTAAATGCTGTAAAAGGGCACTTAGATAAATGACACTCAGGCTCCTGCTTTTTACTTTATTGTTCTCCATGTGAAAAAGTAACTGGCTTTGTATAAATTCCTCAGGATCAGTTTAGCTCACTGTTTTCTAGGCAAGACCACTGGTAGTGACATTTGGCTGCAAGATACAGCATGTCCATTTTTAGACCCTATATTTCTCCAGCTCTTTAAATAGCCAACTATTAACTATTAACACACCTTTTTCCCAGTTGACGGCTCTGCTCTGAGTTGCTGAATGGAGTTTACATTCTCTTCCCATCTTTGGCATTACTCTTTGTCCATGATTTTCAGCTTGTATGGTGGGGGCAGGGAATTACTCTTCCCACAGATGGGGTGAGATACATTCATCTGTATAGCAGGATATGTTTTTACAGGCTGTATTTTATTGGAAGGACTATTTGTAAATATACTTCCTTTTCTTTCAGCTCCTCAAGAGCTGCAATGTCCTGCCTGGAGGCTGTGCAGCCTGTCTGAAAGCCATAGAGAAGAAAGGAGCCAGGGCAATGGCTGTTCTTTACCTCTTCATGAAGACAACCAACCCATCTGGGTATAGGCAGCTGCCCAGCTGCAAGGAAAAGGGTGAGTCCTACCTGGCTGCTCGTCAGCTATTTGATTGAAATTACTGCAGCGCCAGTGGGACTTGACACCAGCTTGAAAACTCTGATATATTCTTGGAAGTGACTATTGGTGAACAACTGAAATGTCTCGAAATACTGCTTAGAAAAGTCAGTTAGGTACTGTGATGATGGGAGTTGAAGATTTTTCTTTAGTTTGACTTGGCTTCTTTTGGGGAAAAAAAATCCTATTAGTTTAGGGAGAGAGGATGTCCTGGGATGACAATGCCAAAGACATTAAGACATTTTTCTGTCTTAAAGTGGTGCTGCAGTATTCCTGCCTAGCTGAATTCATGACACCCAGGATGCCTTTTTGCATGGGCTGTTATCCAGCCAGCCTGGACCATTCTGTGCTCTCATATTGCAAAGAAATCAAAAAATGATGAACGTATTTTTGCAAATGACCATAGAACACGTGTAACAGTAACTACAAGGAGTGGATAGAGGATGCCCCTCAGGGTGCTGAACCTGACAACAAGATACGACGTCTGCACTGTACTTCTCACTTGCGTGGTTGTGCAATAAGAAACCAAATGCAGTTCCACAGGGTCCATAGACTCATTGTCTTTAATAGGTCACTGCTGCATTCACTTAAGATGACCCTGAATTTAACTGGAGATCCTCAGGGAGATCCTGCTTCTGTTTCTGCCTTGATCAAATATGTTCATGAAGGGGTGGACCTCCCGTCCCGGGGAGCAGCCCAGCTTTGCTCGTCTGTCAGATTAGGGAAGCTGGTCACAGCAGGGACCCCCTTCCTGCTCCTGTACAGTGAGCAGCACTGCGCAGCTGGGGGAACTGTGTCCAGCTGCATTCGTCCAAATATTCCAGCTAATAATGAAGAGATGCACAGACCTGCTGGCCCTCAGAGCTGAACGTGAAGGTGTTAAGAACCAGCTGCAGCTCCAGCCTGCCAGGCCAGCGGCCGGCCAGAGCCCGGCGGCACCCGCGGGTTCGCGTCCCGCGTGGCTCTGCGGGCTCTGCTCTGAGCCGCCAGAGGGTGCTGGCACCGCGCACACGCGGGAACCGGCGCAGAGCGCGGGCTGGCGGGAGGAGCGGCCCCGGGAACGGTGAGCAGCTGAAGCGCCTTCCAGCTGCTATTGCTGCAGGGAGCGAGAATTTTCACAGGGGCAGCATTACGGGCAAATTAAAGGCCAGAATATGAAACTTCAGGCATCCACCACAACCATTTAAGAAAGTCTAAACAGTAGTGTATAAGATGCTTTCATTCGTAATGCTTTGTACTACTTGTGTGCAAAAACCACAGCTGAAATAAGACTAAGGGTCTTTAATAAAGCCTTGTGAAATCTGTTATTCTAATATTTTTTCTCTATGTATAAACCAGATGAAAAATTCAAACTCCTGAAGCGATTGGAAAGGAATCTCATGCTTTCACAAGGGGCAAAAAGAGCTGAAAACTCACCCCATGAGTCCATGGATGAAGATATACAAGGTAACAGGACTATTTTCTTTTTTCCTAACACACAATTTAGTCCGATTGCACATTCATGAGAGATTCACATCGGAGACTTGCAGAAATTCAGTAACAATTTTGCATAACTCTGAAAAAAAGTAAGAGAATATTCAAAAGGGAGAACACAGAAGATAATCAGTACCTTTAGATTCAGCAGCAGCAAAACAGTGGCTGCCTCTGCTCTTGTGACAGTTGGAGGTTTCAGAAATGTACAACCCTGCTGCAGGATTTCTTGCCAAATATAAGATCATAACTTCTATGATCTTCAGTGTATTTATGGACTAGACCGGGGTGTCAAAGTCATTTTCACCGGGGGCCACGTCAGCTTCGCCGTTGCCTTCAAAGGGGCGAATGTCATTTTAGGACTGTAAATGTAGGAGTAGTTATATTTATCCAGTCCTAAAATGACATTCGCCCCTTTGAAGGCAACGGCGAAGCTGACGTGGCCCCCGGTGAAAATGACTTTGACACCCCTGGTCTAGCTGAAGCCTGTGCCGTAGCAGGAAGCAAAGAGTATTCCATGTACAGTAGTAGCTGGCAATGCTATAGTACTTCTCTGTTATTTCTTATCAGCAAACATCAACAGTGTATCAAAAGTCACTTTGGCTGCCACTAGACCATTTTGATTTATGGAAAATGAGAGAGACTAAGAAGTGACAGGCAACATGGGAGTGATAATGCTGATATTGGCTTATTGTGTTGTGGAAGGTCACTAGCTGATTAAGATCGACTGAATTGCATTTAGAAATAATATTTTCAAACTAATTGGCAGTGCTGATGATGTATGTGTTTAAAATAAGAACTTTCTAATTATACCCCTTTATACACCATTATTATATTATGAGCAAACAACTACAGTGCTGTTGTTTCTGATACTGCTGGTGTATTTTTATTTAATATGAAGAAGAACCACTTTCTCTCTCCAGACAGCGATGAGGAAGATTTAGGAAAACAGAAGACTGAAGGCAAATTACTTGGAGGTAGGACAAAGTGACAATAGTATTGATTTTTACTAGAGACAACTAATATAAACCAACTTCCGAACAAAGGTATATTAACAGGTATAGACACAGCAAAAGGACCAGTCAGAATTTGGTGGTAGGAAGGGCATTTCCCACAAGATGAAGCTCAAGTAATACTGACACTCAGCTATAGCCTGTGGTTTGAGTTGAACCAGAACAGCAAAATCTGCTGTGGTGGGAGAAGTCCTGCTGCCTGGGTCTGCACAATTGCCATTGAAATGCAGCAAAAGAGTTTTGAAAATATCTAGCACAGCCACTAACAGGGTCTGCAGTCAGCCCTCAGTGCTGATCATCAGCAAGGACCTTAGGTCTCCTTCCTGAGGCTTTTCCTTTCCTTCCAAAGGAAAGATGGAAAATACGCACAATGCAGATAATGTCTTGTGTCAACCCACAGAAATAGCTATCAGCTTGTGGCATAGAACCATAGATGTAAAAAAGTAAAGGCTTTAATAATTTAATTAATGTCTTACGTTGATCTTAGCCCAGATGTAAGAGCAGATAATTTAAACTGACATTAGGTGATCTAACTCTACCCAACTCCAGCTATTGTGAGAGACGGAATATGGAGAGTTAATAATCCATTCATGTTTCCCATTTTCAAACTGTATAACTCACAACAGAGCTGCCCTCTCTGAGGAGTCAGTCGGTACCTACCTTGTCATTTTTACACAACCACAATTTCAACAGAGCTGCAGGGGCTAGGACTGGCAGCAAGGTATGGATACTTATTATGGATATTAATCTACATCATCTTTGTGTCATATTTTAGGGAAAGCAGCAGAGGTTGCTCCCTACAGACATTCAGGTAAGAGTTCCCAGATAATCTCATCCTGCTGGAAGACTGTAGCTGCAGTTTCTGCTTTCCGACATGCTTATACATTAAAAATAACTCTCTTGCTGTTAGTTCCTTGGTTTTTGGTTAGTCTGGTGTTGGGCCTGGGCATGGTGCAGAGCTTTTGTTGCAAGCTTCTCATGGTGGCTACTAATAGCAGGGCTACACCTGTACAAGGCGTTCTAGCAGATTAACCAAATTTTTTGTAGGTCTGCCTGGTTCTCACAAGATCAGCTGACAGCAGTTGTCATCCTTTTTAGGGGAAAACCCAGCAATTCTGTTGAGCAACTATTTGGTCTTTCCTGAAAAAGCTAGGCAGTTCTCAGCATTCCCCTCAGCCCTGCTGAACAGGGTTGCAAGACTGGGGGGAGCTGGAACCTGGTTCCTGCAAAACAGTGATACTCAGCTCTGGACGCTTTCCTCACTCGGCTCTGAGCACAGAGCACTCCCCAGGAGGAGATGTAGGTGAAAGCCAAGTGACCAGCAGCAGAGTATCCGTTGAGGGGCTTGCACAGACAGCCAAAGGCAAATTTCCTTTTATCAGGGACTGCTGAGCAGCACAGATGTAAAAAGCCCAGAGCAGGAAATTTTCAATGGCTTGATGGCATTACCGTCATCCCTCCCACTCTGAGGCCAACATGACATTCATCAGTTCAGAGGCAGACAGCCCAGCAGACCGGCCGCTTGGAGAGGTCACCTGCTCAACCACTTTTATTCTGTGGTTGGGCAAGGCTGCTGTGACTTGGGCTGTTTCAGCTGAGGACAGAGTTGGGAAGAAGAGAGAAGTCACAGCACAATCCCTAGGAGAGATCTTTGAGTGACCTATCCCCAGGGAGCTACATAAAATACCAGGGTAGAGAAATATATTGTAATACAATATTCTCCCCACCTTGACAGGGGCAGAAAGAGGATTACAGGACACTGAAAACATTTAGCTAGTGCAGGACGCTGTGCCTACTGCACTGGACAGGCACAAGTGATACACACCTGCAGCTCTGCTTGGTTCCAGCTTCAGTTCTAGCCACTGAACATTAACACAGAGGCCACTGATCTTCTACTCCCCAGCTATTTCAAAGACCCTTTGATCGCTGTGAATAGTCAGTTTTATTGTTTATTTAACATCTGTTCTTAGGCCCTCTTAACTTCTTTCATTTCCTGTCACTTTCAAGTGCTCTTGTGTCTATACTGAGTCACCAAATAGTGACTACTCGCTGTGCTTGCAAGTGTGCAGTGGTGGGAAACAACATATTTGTAGTTTTACCATCAGAAATAGTAAAACTAAGTTGCTTTTCAGAGATTACCAGAAGAGAAGATTCAACTGTGGATGGTAAGTACAAACAAGCAAGCAGAAGCTTTTCTTGTGGATGCTGTCTTTCAGGACTGAGTTTTGCTTAGCGATGCTATACCAGCTCCTTGATACCGAGATATTTTGTAATAAAAAAGCAGAAGTTTGAGAACAGTTATTAAAATGCACTGTAATGCTTTATTAGAAAGAATACTGTGCAAGTTGTTCCATGATACAAAGTTACAGTAGGACTCCTGCATTTAGGAGGCAGAATAATACAGAACAGACATTGAATTGATGTTCTGATAGATTCTGCATCTATAGATCATTCATACCACTGCACAGAGGAACATTTGTGAGTCAGAATTGTGCAGTGCTACATTAACATTAATAGTCCAATAAAAGAGTTTGTCCCCAAACCAGAACTTGATCAATCCAGAATGCTCAAAGAATCAAAAATTCAAAAATGTGACTCCAGTATCTGGTGACCCAGAACAGGATTTCTTGGCAAAGCTCAGTTGCTTCATGGTTCAAAAGCACAATAGCTAAGTCTGCAGCTCATCTGGAGTACACTTCCAGCACTCTCCTTTACATCCTTAGAGAAAATTAAATTCCCTGCCAGGCAGCGGTTGCCTGGCTGCACAGCCCAGCCTAAGTGAAACCAGCATCTAGAACTTGTGATGAATCAACTCCCTAAGGCAAACTGCAGCAGGCTGCCTAAGGGTCTCCTCAAGCCACCAACAAACAGAGGGAAAAACCTTCTGCCTTGAACACGCCATTGGAAATCTGGTAAAATATTAATCTCTTTCTGACTTTAGACAATACAATCAGAGAAATAACATAATTGGGCAACTCCTCTCACAATCAGTGTAGAGCAAAATGCTATTTAAACCTCTAAAAATACTCAGCTTGTTCTTATGCTGTTCTGTGTATTAGTATAGCTAGCTATAGGAGACTAATTGTCAGCTACAGTTCTTAATTTCAGGGGTGCAGAAATACTTCAACATCAGCCTTAAGCAGATTGACGGTACTCACACGCTTCGTGTTGATTAGATGGTCCTATTACTGTAGCTGTGATTGTGCAAAGCACCCCAGAATCAAACCGAAGCTCCCTTGTACTACTGCTTTACTCCCCCACTGTAATTCTGACGCTATTTGTTGTCCCAGACTAGACAGAAAATACACAGATTGCTTTAAAACAATTATGTATTGTTAATGCAACCATCTGATTATGCTTTTTTAAAAAGAAAAACAAACCCAAAATTTGTTCTTTTTGGGGTGATTTAAAAATTGCTAATTTGATCTTTCTGAAAGGCTTGCAGATCTTTCCTTTGAACAGACCGTTTTACACATATTCTGCTCTGAGAATCGATTTCAGATACAAAACGGGAAATCAACTTTAAACTCCTTAATTTCAGAGTTCCATGCCAATAAAAGTCATTTCTTTTTTTGTAGCATATGAGAACACTCGCCTCCGTCAGTGGGCAGTGCGGTGGATGGGCATACGGAAGGATGGTAACCTTTCTTTAAATTCAACTGATGTCCCTTCCAATCCCTAACATTCTGTGATTCTGTGATGTCAACCCTGTTGAATCTTAGTTCACGAGTAAGATTTCTGGTTCAAGCCTCCCCCCACTCGCTTTTTTGACATGAGTACTTTGTTGAACTGCATCAAGGTTTCTAGATGAAAGGTCCTCATAACAACTTGTGTACATGTATGTTTTGCCGTTGAGTCTGGTATATAAGACATGTCATGTGGAAATAGACTTTATTTGCTGGGTGATACACTGTACTGTAAGGTGTATTTGTAAGGGCCATGCCTACAGTTGTGACCTGATTTTCCCTCTCTATTTCAGATGAATTCTTTCATTTTGTCATTCTTTGCTTTGCAATTGGAGCTTTACTAATTTGTTACTACTACTACAAAGGTAAGGCAAGACTTCAACAGAAGGATAAATTGTTGTACACTAGAAAAATGAAAAAAGCCAAACATTTACTTTTTTGCCTTAGATTGGACTATTTCTCTTGGAACTGGTTTAATCACCTTTGCTTCCCTGGAAACCACTGGGATATACTTTGGTCTAGGTAAGTGCATCTACAGCAGTTAGCTCTGTATCCACACTGAGGCTGCAAGGTCACACAGTCATTAAACTACGCACGTCTACGAAACCGCTAGTGCTGAGATTCCATAAATCGTCACGTAACAATCCCGTAACACCTCATTCACATTTACGCAGCGTGGCAGGAGACAAACGCCTGAGTGACACTGAAGGGAAAGGTTGACTCATTTTTCGTTCTCAGTGATCATAAGACCCTGAGTCACCTCTTTCTGCAGCCATGGCTGAATGCTCAGTTGCCATGACAACATATAATTTTAGCAGCAAGGCATCTTCCCAGACACACTCTACAAGGTGCTGCGCACTCAGGCTGCCATTCGTCCCCCTGGGACTGAGGAGGGTGGACACCCTGCAGAAGAGCAGCTACTGAAACTGTTATTAAAACATGGGCATTTTTCACAATCCCTAGGGGTGGCATAGGAAAGATGCAACTAGCAGCAAGTTAAGGCTTCCCAACTCAAAACAGAAGTCTCCTTTGTAATCTTGTGCTAATATTTTTGGTAGATTGTGGACAGTTCTCTCAGGAATCAGCCTTGTCACTACTTTGTTATTAATGATATAGCAAAAATACTTGTTTAAACAGTAATCTTGTGTTCACTAATATTGCAATAATATTTGTTTTTTGCTGTTTTTCTATTTTTTGTTTTATGTTGCTGTCCGTCTCATCTTGACTAAATATGTTTGTTTTCACAATTAGTGTATAGAATTCGGAGCGTACTTGACAGTTTTGTTCCTCTGATCGACAAATTCAGGCCAAGAGGTAATAGTGATGATCTTACTGACTGCATGCTTGTGCCCTGGACCTTCCTGGGTACTTCGTTTTGGGCAAGTCTTAAGACTAACTTCTCTAAATTACAATTCCCTGTCTTCTTTTCTTAATTAAAAAAAAAAAAAAAAAAAAAAAAAATCACTGCAGTTCATTACAGCTGCTTCGGTATGAAAATTAATTATTCTTGACTCTTTCCATGTAGCAGAGCATTTTCACATTTTTAATACTCTGCCCTGTATGAGGTATTAACTATTTCCTCACAATGTCTGAATAAGAATTCTGTGGCTCAATTAAAAATCAGGGAGTGGGGGTAGGTTTCTCATTGGGTCTTCAGACTCCAGTCTCATCTTAATCTGTGTTCATGAACACAAAATATGAAGAATGCTGAAAAGCTGTGTAGATACCTGACAACTTGAAGCAGTCCTGACAGTGTCCCTTTTCTCCATCATGCAGGTATGAGGAAAGCTGCCTAGGAGGAGTATTTCAGGAGAGCTCCACAAAATCCTGCTGCCTGAATTTCTGCTATTAAAAGAACTGTTTCATGAGGCAAAGATAAAAACCTAATAGCTGATGTGAAATATTAAACCACAGAAAGACATCATTCCCGCAAAAACAAGGCTGAAACTGCGTTACAGCATCCCATTCTTTCTTCTGAAGTGTTGTGTGGCTCAGCAGAGCTCCTAAGACAATCTAGTTATAGGTTTATATTTAATTCCATTAAATATAAACACATTGTCCTTCCCTCACCCACGCAACTGTGTTAGTCTGCCTATGCTGTACCAAAATCAACAAAATGACCAATATTATCCTCAGCTGGTTCAGGATTAGGCTCTGGATGCTTCAATAGGAATCTTGGCAGCCACCGAGCCGCCTCCTCGTCACCCCTTGTGATGCTGCACACCAGCAAATACCAGCTGCTTGCTTACACAGTTGAGCCCCAACAGTGCAATAGCACTGGAGCAGATTAATTTATTGTGGCAGAACTCAATGCAGTGGGTGTATAATGATTTCACCCAGTGAAAGCTGGGTGAGATTTTACACACAGTGACATAATGGTGCAGTAATGAGACTATTAACAGCAGCAAATTTCATCTCTTCTGAGAGGAAAAATAAAGTGCTTGATTTGACTCAACCCCTAATGTTTTTCTTTCTTTGAGTAAAATAAAGTGCAACTTAGATATTCCTTTCATTTCATAAGGACATGTTACACATTATATATGTAGGGCTAATGCAATCATAAGCAGACTGCAAAAAAAAAAAAAAAAAAAGGTACACCTTTACATTTTTACTAAAATTTAATGTCTTCATACCTAAAGGAGGAAGGCATCAACTCAGACAGAAAGAGCTATAAAACATGAAATTGTAAGGAAATGTAGACTAAAAGTCATTAGCCCAAACAGCCCAGAGTTTTAGAGAAGCAATTTCAAACCTTGCTTAGAAAATCAACACACTTTTTAGTTGTACTTAATTTTAAATTTTAAGCACCAGTGTTGATCATTCTTGCATGTTGCAGTTCCATTTGTACATCAGAAATACCAGCAATCGTTTGCAGGCCTGTAGCAACACAGCACAGCAGTTACCAAACACATCAAGGATTAAATTAAGTAATAACAATGAATAGAAGTTATTTTGTTATATTTATGTTCTCATTTGCATGTACTATTTACATGTATTTGTAGAAACAGTCTGTTATACCAAAATACTGTATATTTTGTGTCGTTAGTCTGCAAATAAATTCTTGCTGAGACCAGTGTAGCATTGTTAATGTCAAATGGCTTTTGAGTGAACTGAAAACTCTGCATAGTCACCCTGCTCTGATGAAAACTGCTTTTTTAGTTTCTTCTGCTGTATTAATATCTTTCTGAAAGGTAATTTATGGAACAGTCAGGATAAGAAACTTATTTTAGTACGAAATCCTTTTAAATTTGGTACTCTGCAGTAAAAAAAAAAATTAAAAAAAATATATAAAAGACAAATATATATATATATATATATATATATATTTAAACAGAAGCTGCTTAAGGGTAAAATAAGCAAAGCATTTAAAAATAGCAAAATATTTTAAAAAAATCACCCAGTGGAACCCATGATGTGAGATTAACAGCTCACCCAACATAGAGCAGCTCACATGAGAAGAGTCAATCCTGTAGAAAAAAAGCAACTTACACGTTCAGCCGCATTCTCTCAGGTATCAGGGAGTTTCCTGCTGTTCTCTCAGATCCTTCTTCTTGAGTCCATCTCAGCAGTTTGAACATTCCTGCCTCTCGCCAAACAGCAATGCTCTCGTTCTGGTCTCACGTATCACCTTTGCTGCAGCATTGACCAAGCACTCAAGAACATGATTCAGGTTCCTATGAGAGCTTCAACCTCCTTAAACGAGGTCGTGCTCACTGAGCATGACCCTCCAAGTCCAGCAACTCCCCCCTGACCCACCACCCATTCCTGTAGCTCTGCTGGGCCTCCACCTCCCTCGCTTGGTTCCCCAGGACCTGCTACGTCTCCTTCGACATTATCTAGCACATGCGGTGCAGGGGGGGAAGAACTCTGTTTTCACCAAATTCCCTTCAAGACAGGATTAAAAAGAGAAGAGATTAAAAACCAGAAGGTTTTTTAAGCTGGTATTTTTATTAGAACTCTCTACATAAAGCACCTTTGCCTGCCTTAAACTTACAGTACTTCTCCGAACACTGCTTTTCTGTAACACAGCACAAGATGCTTCAAGCTACTCCGCATTTCTTGATTTGGACACTGCCACCTTAACAGCCTGCACAATGGCATCTTTATCAATGCCAAACATCTTCAGGAGCTCAGCTGACTTCCCGCTGCGTGGTACATGAGACACAGCCAAGCGATTGACTGTGATGCCAGGCTCGCCCACTACTGCAGCACACACCGCCTCTCCAATGCCACCTATGGAAAAAAAAGTCAAACATGACATACATCTGCATGCTTCCGCAGGCAACATAGAGATTGCATGTATATCTGATCCAAAGGTCCACGCAAGTTAAATCCTCAATTTACATGCTTCTGAGAAACATCAATCACAATGTATGTCTGAACTTGCCCATTTGAGAAATAAAAACAATTCCCCATTTCAGAGGCACTCTGATGACAAGCAGCCTGATATTTCCGAAGTACTTACAAACCGGCAGTGAGAACCACATATCTCTAAAGAGCACAGAACTGTCAGGCAGCCCTCACCACTTCTGCATCAGCCGCCAAAGGTCAGGTTTAAAAGTATGTTTAGACTGAAGAGTATTTACAAAGGTACTTAAAGAGCTGAAAGTCTTAATTCCCACCAAACTCAACAGCTTTTAAGAGCTCCATCTCTTCAAAATGCCTGCAAATGCCGCTAGGCACCTCTCTGACTTACGTAAAACATTCACAGCCTTTGCTTAGAGCTCAGCTCAGATAGAACCACTATCAGTCACAGGGACAAAGGATGGAATGGGAAACTGTGCAGTGGCAGGAGAGGCACTCTATGATCTGGTAGGAGAGACACTCTGGTACTGCACTTCAGGCAGGGTGTCTCCAGGAATGCAGGGCTTTCCACAGCTCCGAGCATGGTGTGGTTTAACCTGCCACACTCGGCCTCCAGACAGAGGCGCCTCCATGGATGCAGCTTTAAGCTCAGCTTGATACAGGCTTGCAATGCGTTAAGGCTTGTGATGTGTGTACACTTGACCTTCCTTGATTGCATCACACATAGAAAGCTGTGTCAGTGTAAATCACATGTTCATCACCTTAGAGTGTGATGATTTTGGCACCTTGCCAATCTGCAGTAAAATATTTGTCCAGAGCTGAAAGACAATCTAGAAAATGATGAGGCACAGTGATGCTATCACCGTTCATAGTTCGAACAGAAGTACAGTGTAACCAGCACTTACGGTAACACCAGCTCACTTCAGACACCTGGCAAGAGTGATGCTCACATTAAAGTAGGGTAATATTCTCATAATATCTACTAATTTTTATTAGTAGATAACTACAATATCTAATGCCATAGGTCATAGCTGCCTCTCTGCTAATTTCTCCATTTCCTCCAAAAGCAACAAGCCTGACATGCAATTCACAACAGCTGCTCTCTATTTACATATGGTCTCACCTTCACAGCACGTATTTGCACAGCCAAGCCTCTAAAAACCCGTGCAAACAAGACATGTCAGAGAGCGAGCAGGAGCAGATTATGGAGTGAACTATAGTCGGCAGCTGGTCACGAGTGGTGTTCCCCAGGGCTCAGTACTGGAGCCAGTTCTGTTTAATCTCTTTAACAATGATCTGGATGGAAGTGATCGAGTGCACCCTCAGTAAGTTTGCAGATGACACCAGGTTGGGTGGGAGTTTTGATCTGCTGGAGGGCAGGAAGGCTAGAGGGACCTGGACTGGCTGGATCAATGAGCCAATGCCAATTGTATGAGGTTCAACAAGGCCAAGTGCTGGATCCTGCACTTGAGTGTTAATTGACAGCCAGCTGAACATGAGCCAGCGTGTGCCCAGGTGGCCAAAAAGGCCAACAGCATCCTGGCTTGTATCAGCACTAGTGTGGCCAGCAGGACCAGGGAAGTGATTGTCCCCCTGTACTCAGCACTGGTGAGGCCACACCTCAAATTCAAGCAACCTGGAACCTAGCTTTTGGACACAGGAAAAAATTAAGACACCTGCACAGCAATAGTCTGTTTTGCAATTTAACAAACCAGAGAGAAGCTGCTGTAAAGCCATTCTGAGACCATTCCATGCAGAATCACTGCACCGCAGCAGAAATTTGCTGTCTCACTGGGAACAAATGAATCAAGACGTCACTTGGACCAAGCACATGGAAGGGCACACAAGGCCATCAGTGCCATAACCATAACATCAATGAAAAAGGCTAAAACCACTCTTTTGTTTTATCTGAATGACAGCATCACGTCCCACTCTTGTCTCTCAGGTCAAGAGCAGCTGTGAGCTTCCAGCTCCTGAGGAACAACTGTGTGGGCTGTGACCTCCTGGACCCAGCTCACCTTCGTGGTAATGGTCCTCAACAGTGATGATTCTGCCTTTGGTTACTCTTGCATTTTCAAGTATTGTCTTCTTATCCAGAGGCTTTATAGTGAAAGGATCAATCACACGGATGAAGATTTTTTCTGCAGAAATAGAATGAAACGATTTGCAATGTGAATTTGGAGAAGGCAAGACAAGAGAAGTGGTACATGCAGCCCCTGCGATCTTTCGGAGACATTATGAAAACTGCGTACACTGACTCCCTGGTATCTGCACTTACGGCTTGTCTACCACAGAACCCAATCAACCCTGATTTTTTAATGTATTCTTTCTTCATGCACCTTCTGACACAGTAATATCCATCCATTCCACTGACACAACTCGAAGCAGAAAAGCCTTGGATAAGCAACTCCAGGTCATTTGGTCTGCCCGTCAGTGAACGAGTAATCCAAACAGCAGCATCACAGCTAAAAGCAAAATCTATTCACCAAGAAATCCTTTCTCATTCAGAGTGTCAATCACAATTTTTTTCCCAGACCTTTATTTTACCTTCAGGTTTATTGTCAAGTCAAACACAATTTCCTCCCACTTCTTCCATCTGCATGCATTCTGAATTCTTCACTGCAGGCTGCCCACCTGCCAGGTGTGCTTGTTTGAACTGCCCCAGCCCTGACTGTGGCACCCTTAAGGTTGGGATCAAAACCAGAATTTGACTTGTCATCACAAGGCAGGCTCAGATTGCTTACTAAAGCTTTATACAAATGGCAATTGTTTATAAAGAACAGCAAACTACATGAGGTTTGTCAGATCATGGCGAGCTGAACACTGAGTCAACTCTTACCATACATAAAGCCCTCTGTTAACAGTTTTGTGACTGAAGGCTCTTTAGTGGCCAACACAATTCAGGTATGAGACACTGCCTCTGCACCAAGGCATTATCTCTCCGTAGTTGGTTGTTCACACTTCAAGATGAGCAGATCATTGCAAAGCATGGTAGATGCAATAAAAAATAATAATAATTCTGCAATCACGAGTTTTAAAATGTCCTAAGTCTGATGGCTCATAAAGGTGAAGTCATGGTCAGGTGAAGGTCATAATAAAATTTTTGTCGACCTAGATATAGCACCCAAATCTACCCATAAACCACAGGCAACATTAATTAGGCATAGGCTACAGACTCACAGATGGATTTTCGATGGTTTATTTCTCTTCATATTTCATTGAAGGATTTTTACCTTTGTTGTGAGATGTCAGTACGTTTGAGCACTATCATAGAATTACCCCCTCCCACGCTAGTTAAAAGTTGATACTTTCATTCAAATCCACCAAGGTAGGAGCGATTCATTCCCACAGGAAGGCACTGCACAGCCACAGCGCCGTGCGGGAGCACACACAGCGCTGGGGCTCCGCTGACAAGCTGGATTTTATGAACTGGCCCCAGCCTGACGACACTTCCTTGTGCTGGTACCCAAGCCCACCCAGACAATGTGCCTGGGAAGGATCACTCCTGCAGATCACTCCTGCTTCTTACACACTCCCTCTAGGATTCTGCTTGCAGCGCACTTTCGGATGGATTAGCAATTCAAAGGAGACTTTGATCTGATCAGTTTGGCAATTTTCATGGCT
Organism: Streptopelia decaocto; assembly: GCF_964273445.1. Lineage (NCBI taxonomy): Eukaryota > Metazoa > Chordata > Aves > Columbiformes > Columbidae > Streptopelia > Streptopelia decaocto. Next base: position 7,646,469 of record NC_138662.1, read on the forward strand.
ACTAATGCTGCTAAGCTAACTAAACCTACTCAATTAGGCAAGATTGGCAGATATATGCTATGTTGCACTAAATCAGTTTAACCGGTGGCCATCTGTCTGTAACATTTTAATTACTGTTTACCAGTACCACGGGTGAGCAGTTAGGCTGAGTGGTATTGATTTCTTCACGTGTTAAATGATTAAAATGGAAAAAAAACCCCAAAAAACAAACTCTAAGATAATCACCTTTTCTCAGCTGCTCTGCTGCAGCCAGAGCCTCATGCAGAGTGACTCCCGCTCCAATCACAGTCGCTTGGTCATCTTTACTCTTCAGAACCACCTGCAAAAAAATGTTTCCATGTATTTTTAACATTAAATCTTATTGATATTTCTAAAATTTCTGGAGATTTTATTAAAAAGATCAAATTTTTGGCATTGGGATGCTTTAGAGGGAAAGGGGCTTTTACAGGAAGGACTTTGTATATTTTTTCTGATTCTATTTATCTGGGCAATATTTACCTTTGCCTGTCCAATATGGAAGTCTTCATTGTTGTTGTAAATGACAGGATTTTCAGGACGACTAGTTCTTATGAAACAAATGCCCTGTTTCCAAAGCAAACATGTTAAAGTTACAAAACCAGAAAGGTGTTGGCATTCCAGTTTGTAAATCCTATGAAAAAAATACAGCAAAACAACTTTTCTATCTGTCTGGTTTTCACTCTTCTGTGTTACCTCTGGTTTTACTGAGTAAATTCCCCCCTCTCCCTTAAGTCCTTTTTGAACAGCTGGTTGTTTCAGATATTATAATACAGTTAACCTCTTCTTAGAGCACATTGGTAACTTACACATCTTTTTTTTTCTGATTCCAAGATCTTAATTTCTCTTTTTTTTTCCTCTTTTGGAAATGGAGAATCCTACTCCCATTAATTAGACTCACAGAACTTTGCCATATATGTGCAAACTTTACTTGAGCAACTTTAAAGTAGAAGAAGAAATGCTCAGCTGAAAGCAAGGAAAAATGCTTTCCATCAGTTAATCTTCAGATGCTCTTCCAAGAGAAGTAACAAACCAGTACTTAAATCTAATCTCTCCTGCATGCTACCTTACACTCCTTTCCCTTTCCCCATTTTTTTTTCACAAATCATTCATCACGTTTGCTACATACCAAATTCCCACACTCTTTCACTTAAAAGCTGTACTAGCAAGGCTGAAATTTTTCAGATTATTTGCTCCTTTCTCAAGGTAAATTTCTGTGGCAGCCAAAAGAAGTAGCAATCAAAGAGATGATCTGACCCAATGCTACCAATGACATTTGACAAAATGTCAAATTAGCCAAAGGTAAGTGAGATCAGAAGCTCTGTCACAGCCATGCAGGAAGTCTTAGTTGTCTTCAGCCTCAGTCCAATTTAACTGCAATCCCTCACTGGCAACAGAGCCACAAAAAATATCAGTGAGACTGGCAGCTCATATAAGCACTAGCTCTCAGTACCTCCAAAAGATGTAGACTGTAAGTTTGCTAAAGACCAACAAGGGAGGTGCATTTGCCTTTATTTCTGAGCCAATTTAGACCCAAACTGCAATCACTGTGCAATCATTCACATCTCCTGAAATATGGCCCACAGCACACCAGACTGTTCATTCTGCACTAGCCTCGGCAGAACGTCTGCAACCTTTCCACGCACAGAAAACATCCCACTGCCATGCTGGAGCCTTTGAAAGAATTTATGTGGGTAGAGACGTGCAAGAAACATGCCAGAAGCAACAAAAGAAGTACAAAAAAAAGTATTTTCTGGCTCAGAAATACTGTGATGCAAACCTTGGTGTTGGCAGCTATTTCCACTGCTTTTTCTGTGGCTACAGCATCGCTGGGGTAAAACACGGTGGCATTGGGAACAGCCCGGAACATGGACAGATCCTCCAGTCCCATCTGAGAAGGCCCATCCTCACCTAAAATAATTCAACCAGGGTTACAAAAGATTAAGCGCACATTTTTGACAATCACTCAACATAGCAGTGAGGTTAAATGTAAACTAAAAAAAAAAAAAGTATGAAATCAGGCACACACGGGACATGCAAGTCTACCTGCTTGAGAAAAGAATCATCTTCTCCTTAAACTTGGAACCATCTTAACAGTAAATAAAGATAGAAAGAGACTAAAAAGAAAGAGAACTGGGGTTAAAAAGAAAAAATAGAAAATAATATATAACAATAAAACAACACAAAGGAAGACAACTAAAGTAGGAAGGGTACAGATACAGAAAGAGGGTCACAAAATATCTGAGCATCTTCAGATTTATATGTACTGAGGCTGCACAAGCAAAATTTATACTTGTCAATAGTGTTCCTCTAGATTTAAACTCCTGGAAATGTGAAGGGAGAATTGTGTGTGTTTCATTAGAAATGGAGAGTACTTTGTACAACTACTCTCACATTCTTTGGCTGACTTCAAGATTAAATGAAGGGTATGTATTTTTCAATATTATGAAAAGTCTTTTAAAGAGCAACAGGACATCCACATTGTTAATTTAACAACTCAAGGTCCTTATGGCATAAACTGCAGATCTATAAACAGAATAATTAGCCAGAACATGTGCTAGATGCCATGATTTTCCACAAAGAAACAACCAACACAACACCCCCCGCCCCCAATGACCTTATGTAAGGGCACTTTGGGAATGGCACCGTTCCAAACCAACCATGCAATGAGTTCTGAGCCCCGTCGTGTCACAGCCTGCAGAGCAGAAGCGGGCAATAAACCTTCCCACATGCACCCACTACCTGTTACTCAAGAAGGACGGGTTCACGAGGAAGGAGGAGAGTATTTTCTTAAGAGCAGCACAAAACTCTGAAGAACTTTAAACATGTTAAAGAAATCAATAATTGAACTCTGCCACTACACATTACTAACAAAGTAACTACAAACCAGGGAAAGAGCATCTCGGCCTTCAGTCAAGACATGAAAAAAATGCTCAATATCACAGTTTCTAAATCTGTTTGTGCTCTGACCAAGTCAGTGGGACCTCAGTGACCATTTTCCTTTCCTAAAATGCAACCAAACAACGTATACAAGGAAGAAAAGTGAAACGATGAAGAACAATTAACAAGTTCTTGAATTAGAATGTTACCCAAGGTAAAGAGAGTACTCGTGTTTGTCCTGCTTTTGCTAATGTGGTGCCAATAATACCAGCATTCGTAGTTTGTACTAGTAGTTTACAGACCAGCACTTGAGTTCAGCCCCAAGTGCATCTTTATGAGAATCCTGATTTATGTGTTTTTAAAGTAATACAGATCAAAGGAGAGTAATTTTAAATTACATCTGCAAAACCTACATCTATATCTTAATAAAAAATGTGAGTGCTTAATATGAATGGTATTAAATGTCTAGAATATAAAACTGGTTGTCTGAACAACTGATATTTCTATTTGACACACGTACACTATGATTTCTTCCCCTATATGTTAGTTTGGAAAAGGCAGATTTTCCATTTTTCTCTCATAACCTTGAAAAAACATTTAATGTTTCATCAGATGTTTTGGTCCATCAGCAACTATTGGTCGAGGAGTGAACTTAGAAAAGTTCAGAAGGTCACTGTAATTTCTCCTAAATTTAATGGGTCCAAATTTCAATGCAGCAGAAGCCCAGGTCCACCTAGAACTGCATAAAACCAGTTTTCACCACAGATCCAGTTAGGATTCTGAATTCCATGCAGGTCCAAAGTTCTAATAGGAAGTACACTTAATTCATACCCTTCCATTTAAAATTGAATTTTGTAAGTGCTGAAATCAGTTGCAAAACTTCGGTTTCAGATTCTTTTTTTTGAAAATCAGAGTTGAGGCCTGAATTAGATTTGTAAATCAAACAACTTCATAACCCTAAGTATGCACTTCACAATCACAGCTCCCAGCAGAACATTTTGGGCGCTGAAAATTGAAACTTGGAAGTGTAGTTCTAGGAGACAATTCAGGTAGCCCAAAGCAGTTTTATCTTCTTAAATGAGCAAAGACCAAAGCTAATTGGCTTTTGCACCAACACCCTTTGCTGCTTGCTAAAAGACTTAAACTGGATTGAGCTGGACTATGATGAGGTGGGATGATTGATTTTAAAAAGAAAAGAGGCTTGTAACAGAATCCCTCCCTTAATGACATACACAAGCCATAATCTGCTATACTCTACTTAGAGCCTCCACTACTAAAGCACACTCTATACCTCAGCTTGAGGTTCTGGATGAGACTACACACACTCATGAAGCATCTGTAAATCTTTACCAATATTACAAGTCAAACTATTTTGCTTCAAACAAAAAAACTCCAACTCTCTTCCAAACCACACCACAATAGCTAGCCAAAATATTACATGAACTGAAAAACTGACATATGCAAAGAGCCTTAATTTACTAGCCCTGTCAGACCACACTCACTTTCTTTTCCCCTATAAATACCAAGTAGTTTTTCAAGCATGAATGTCTACTGGCATCTTCCTTCTTGGTAGGCAAGTCTGTTCCTGTTTTCAAAGGTGATATCCATGCATTTCATTAAAAAGGCAAAACTCCCTTCCTCCCTCAAATCAAAATCAAACCCCAATATGATCTGACATGTACCAAACAGGATGGGAAGCAAAGACCAGAGAAGTTACTGCCAGTTTCCTGAATTATATAACAGCGTCACAGTTCCCATTTCATTAGTACTTTGAGGTTTCGGGGTTTTTTTAATCAACATACTAACTGCTCCAGTAGTAAGAAATACTGAGATAAATTGAAGCAATTATTTCAAATTGGTGATCTTCAAAGGAATAATAAAACTAAAATATTTATCCCTTGTAAAGTGTTTTTGAGATTGGTGAACAAGAGCAAGAATAATATGATTATTTTCTCATTTTAGGGACTGGAAAACAGAGGTACATTAAGCACACAACTATTCTCATCACAGCGGATGCCAACTGCAAAGATGGAATCCCAGGTCCTCATCTTCAGTCTAGTCCTTTGATATTGTTCTATGCCTGTACAGTAGAAAAGCTTGTAGGGAAAAGTCAAAAAGGGGAAAAAAAAGCAGTTAAGCTGATCAAGGTTTGAAATCTTTCTTATTCTGTCTAAATACGTGTCTGATAAAAGTGAATTGCAAATATGACTTCCTCCTATTGAAGTTGGCACTGCTGTACCATCACAGCTATGTTACTGATTGTCTCCACAAGGCATTACCAGTTTGACTGCTAGACACTTATCACTAAAAGGATGGGAACTGCTGATAAAGAAGCCAAGGTTGCCCTTACCGATAGAAACTCCGCAGTGCGATCCACAGAGATTGATGTTACTCTCGGAGATGGCAGCCATTCGGATCTGGTCAAAAGCCCGTGTGAAGAAGGTAGCAAAGGTGCTGGCAAAAGCAACGGTTCTGTCACGAGTGGCACAACCAACTGCGATGCTCACCTGAAAAGAGGGAGATTGCACAGGAACAGTGAATGCCTCATTTATCATTTTTTTCCAAGAGATCATCTATATGACTTCCTACCATAAAACCTTAGCAAGGAGCTCTCAATTAGGATTAAAAATTTATGTCCAGTCCTACTCCTAATTTTAGGCTTTTCCAAAAAAGAAAGGAGGCAACTCACTCTCCCCATATCTATCCTCCATTATCTCTGTTCCTCGCCTCAACTGCGAGCTGTTATTGTTGATCCTTGCTGGCAACTTCTTTTCTTGAACTGCTCCAAGCAGCTATTCACAGAGTTTTAAGACTCATACCCTTCCCTCTTTCTTTTCCTGGATCAAGGCTTACACTTTCAGTCCCAAGGACATGGTTTTACTATCTTAGAAAACAAAAATTATCATTATTAAGTGGGAATGGATTTACCTGTGTTATTTGGACTGATGTTCGCTAAAAGGGCCCTTCTTCAAGCAAGGTGGAAATTAGAACAAGGTCCTTAAATTGTTTATTGCTACAACTACCCCATACATTTATTTTACACAGAAACTGGTCTGCTCTTCATGGCAAAGTTCTCCCAAGCCAATGTAAATCCAAAATGCCTGACTCAAGCCCGTCAAATTGCCCTAGTATAAAATTTGCAAGAGACACTCTATGGGTTCTTTGGTTATAAGTCATTGAAGACAACAACAAATTTCTGCCTGAATTTCTCTTCAATTTAATTTGCTTCACTGAACCCATATAGGTGGCAACTGAAGACTTGGTCAAACAGATGAATTATCAACTTATTTTAGTCCTTTCTGTACAAATGCTATCAGGCTAAATGTATTAACTGTTTCTCTGTCCTCATCTTTATAGCCCAGCCTAGGGTAGAACTCACTGTCACATTGTGACATTCCAACTCCTGTGAACTAAAAAAAAAAACCTTTAAAAGTCTTTTCAGAGTTAAAACACTACAAATCACACTGTGGAAAATATTGCTGTTGTTTACATGCTGCCATGTCCTTGTGTTCTGCTGAAACACAGATAACATGATCACAAAAATAAAAAAAAGGGGGATTTAGGAAAGAATGATTAGAAGCCTATTGTATCATATCTATAAGCTTTTGCCATAGCCTAGGTTTTTCCCTAAGAAGTGAGCAAGTTAAACAAAATATTCATGAACAGACATGTGAAAAGCAATTATTAAAACCTCACTCTGAAAACTCAAGACTGAATGGTCTCAGATCCTGCTGTGTAATACTAGTAATTCATAAAACCAAGAGACCAGTTACCATGTTCTGTTCAGCAATGTAGCATTCAATGTAGCGACTGGGATGTTCTTTCTTAAAAAGCTCTGAGAAGGTGGAGTTCTTTGTGTCTCCATCCAAAGCAATCACTCGATCATTAGCATGGCCCAGTTTTGCAAGTGCAACACCATAAGCTTTGCGGGTAGCCCACTAGGAAAAGAAAAATACAGCAGTACTGTTACAACTTTATGTTTTTAGAAGCTTTTTCCCCCACATTTTTTTCTCCCATGAGTGCATATACATACAATTAAAGAAGAATAAAAAACAAACACGCAACCAAAAACATTTTAAATGTCAGTGGTATTGAAAATATGTATGAGAACAGTGACATACAGAAGAATAAACAAAAAAAACCCAAAATACAGTGAAGCGTCAGGACATACAAATCAGCAACTCCCTACCAATCCAGCTAGAGGATTCTGAAAACCTTAGATTCCAGTCATGGAAATTCACTGAACCTCATGTATTTTCTTTAATTTTAAATACACATAAAATAGTTTGGGTAATTGATAATCATAAAAAAATGAAGAAGAGTGATTTGGGTCTTTACATTTTAATATATCCTTTCAATACTCTGTGAGTTGAATGTCTGTGTGTCACAGCACAGAGGGAGGTGTTTACCAGGATACTCAAAATAGGAGAAAAGAGGTGGGTAGTTGAAATCATGACAAGGGATAACATAAACCCTCCTGCCACCCATTAAACAGTCTCACACTTTGAAGATACCTGACAGTGAAAAAGAGAGTACCTTTTCTCCCACTTTGTAAGTTGGTGGAGATGGCATCTTGATGTTTCTGATGTTTACTACAGGTGCATCTTCTTCCGGGAGGGCTGGAGAAAGCTTTTTCTTAGTTTGGATTTTGTCATCTATTTCCTGAATGACTTGTTCAGCCATGTTCTTTGGAAGGGGCTTTCCATGCCAGCTTTCCTTGTCTTCAACACCTGCATATTTAAAATTACATTGCAAATAAGAAAAATATAAAAGTATTTTTTAGCTGAAGATTTTACCTAGGTAAAAGTGCATCATTTCCACTGTAATCAATTACAATGGTAATCAATTGCATTAAGATAGCCATGTTTAAATACGGAAGAGAAATAGTCAAGTCCCATATATTCCAAACTAGTGATGAAATTCCAGAACCTTCTACTGAAATTGTTTTTAAATTGGCCTGGTCTGTAAGTGCAGCAAGATGTAAACATTAAATCAGTGTGAACAGTTAACATAAAATTTTGGCAGTTAGGCCTAAATAAACAAACTCAGCTAAGCCTCAAACAACAGTTAACCAAGCTATCTAATTCAAACAAGACCTGAAGTTTTACAGCTTTATTTTAATAGCTTCTGATGACTCTTTATCTTTGTGCATCTGGCACTAACAGCAAATTACCTCGCTGGCTGGTATGCTGCTTTTCACTGAGTAAGTCACCAAGAATAATAATTTTTTCTTGCTTACTCAATGAAAAGGAATGAAGATATTCACTCCTGTTATTAATACTATTATCCATTCTATGGATGCAGTTCTCAGTAGCCAGCACACATTTCACTTGCAAGAGCAAATATGACTTTCTTAACACTAACACTGTTGAGAAGTATGAAGAGTTTGAAAGACTTTCTGTGTGCCACTGCTCAAATGTGTAGGTACACATCTGCCCCCTTGACAATGACATTTTGGTAAGTTTCATACCACATGAAAACTACAAAGGGATCTTAGAGGCATCATGAACTCCAAAATTCAAAATCATGCTAACCTATGAAATTATTTCTATGGACCACTATATCCTGTATGTAAATGAATTACACATCAGATCATATAAAATCACCTGTAGTATGACCAGGTAGCTTATACACCACATCTCAAGCAGCTTTGTCAAAACTGTAAATGCAGCATCCCTCCCCATTTTCTGTGCATTTATGCTGCCTGGCTGCTAACAAGCAGACCCAGTTATCTGCAATACAAGGAGCATGGAGCTTCTGTGACAAAGTTACTCGCTTCTCTGTCTCAGAGTAGTCTCTGTGAGTCTAAGGATCAAGAGCAAGCCAAGAAGGATGCCCGATTTTGCTAGGGCAATTATCAAGACCAAGTGTATGGTCCAATGTTCCCCTGTCTCTGGTAATCTTCTAGACTAAAAAAGACTTTTTAGAAGGGTAACAACTCGAGTACAGCTGACAGCAGAGGAAAACCTGCTCTGCAACTGGGGATCTGTAAAAGCCTCGTCAACGTGGAAGCGCATCTGGCTGGATCATGTGAAGAATAACATGAAGATCTGAGAGCCACATCTCTGCCTGCTCCAAAGGAGCATCAGTGTAATGTCCTCCATAAGAAAATGCAACAAAAAACAATAAGGTGAAATTCTGAGTTTTCAGATTGTATGGTAGTATGATCAAGTCAAAAAGATGACAGGATACCAAACTTTATCTAATGTATGAAATGTTACACTTTGTATTTTTGTAATGATTGTACCTTTATTGTAGCACAAAGAAGAGATGTTTTATTACCTGATATGCCTTTGCCTTTAAAGGTCTTTGCAATGATAGCCGTTGGCTGATGTTTGGCCTGGCCAAAGGCTTTGCAAAGTTCCTCCACGCTGTGTCCATCCACGATGATAGCATGCCAGCTGAGAACACAAACACATCAACTGTTTATACAGGGGTTTAGCATGTGACACTCTCAGGTAGTTTGCAATAACAACAACAAACACTACCTTCATGCCAATGCAGTGTCTTTCTAAGAGAACCAAAGTATGCCAGAAACATTAACTAGCATTTGAGACTGTAAAATATCATAGTCCCTTTTTTATAATGCAAAATGAGTCACAGAGGGATTAACAGCTACTAGCAAAATTCACAGCCCACAGATAACTAAGTTATCCTAGATGTCTTCATTTTTAATCAAAAGAGCAAATCAAACATCTAGAAATCAATTTTAAAACTGACAGTTAAAGTCGACTAAAATAATAAAACTGCTCCATCATAATTTGCATGGCTGCTGTTGCATCTGACAGATTTTTTTGTCATGGATTGTTCCATCTACATAGAAAGGTACATTTCTAAACTAAATGAAAGCTAAAACATGAAGAATTCTCTTAGGAGTAATAGCTTCCATGCCCTTTTTTCTGACCTACTTGCCCTGACTGTACATTTGGTCACACAAACAGTTATAAAATCTGTATATAATGTGATAGAAACTACTTTAAGCTCCTCTGACAAATTTATCTGAGTAAGCAGTCCTTTTATTTTTTCTTGAAACAAAAAATTCTGCAACTTCTAATATTCATGCTGTACAAATACAGACAACCAATATTTGGCATTAAGAAAGACCGTCTTTCTTGGTAATGGTATCCTTTAAGAGCCAAAAACTGATTTTAAAAATTCTGAAAAGCCATCAAAACACACAGTTTCAAACACGAGACTATACTGAACTTCTTCCAACCACATACCCGAAGGCTTCACAGCGTTTCTGGTAGATCTCGACATGATGCTGCAGAGGAGCAGGGTCACTTTGCCCAAGACGGTTAACATCAAATATAGCAACAAGATTATCAAGTTTGTAAAACCCAGCAAAAGCCATGGCCTCCCAAACAGAGCCTTCAGATAACTCTCCATCTCCAAGCAGACAATACACTCTATAGCTAGAAGAACAAATAAATAAATAAATTTTTACATGTAAGCACAATTAAATCAAAAGCAAAATCCCTTTAACAATTCAGAGTGACAATTCAATGCTTTTTCTATGCCAAACTCAACTCCCATTGCTCAACGCGTTGACCTCAGACAACCTTACATAACCTTAGACAAATTAAATTATAATACTTTTGAGCCATTAAAATGAAAAAATAAGAGGATAAATACTGTACTCCTTTTCAAACCTTTGTCTCAATAAATATCAGGTCTTAGGCCTCCTATTGCAAGGCTTGAATGAACAGGCCCATTAAACACTGTCACTGTGACTCAGCAGGATCACTAACAATGCAGGAACAGTGACTGTCTGCTTCCTCATTCTAACCAGCTACTCCCTGGAAGGGTGGCCAACAATTTAATTTCAGGGAACTATAAACTGGGGATGAACTCAACTACAGATTAAAGTAGGTTGCATATGCAAATTCAGAATTCAGGAAAGAGATAACCAGCATGACGTGACTTTGTAGCCTACTTCTCCAAACACTAAAGCTTTTTATTTAGGTAAAACTCAGGAGGAGCACTGCCTGATCTCTGTAGGATTCAGCCATTTTATTTATTTTCTATTATCACTCTCTTTTTTTTTTTTTTTCAATGACAAAGCTTTATAAATGTTTAATATTAAAAAAGAATAGTAAATTAGCCTTCCAATATATAACTTTAAAACAAAATAATCAAGATGCCTTTTAGCAATTTTATTAGACATTAAGCTATAATAGACTTTTGATCTGAATTCCACCTGCCTTCAGCTAAATCTGAACTCCTCCCACATAAGTTGCTCCCAGTACTGCACACAAGACCACCTTTTTCTTCTGCCATGTAAGCATTCGTTAGATTTTTTCCACACGTAGCATCTGCTAAACTCAATTAAAATCAGCAAGTCATCTTTCACAGAAATGATTTCAAGCCACTGAAGTGTAGGACACATTAACTGGGCAGCCTATGCTCAAATGTACTAGAACTGTCACATAAAATATATCAACTGCATCAGGCTATTTTCCTCCTCACACAGATTTGCCTTCAGACATCTAGTTTTCTTGCCCACAAAACAAATGGCAGCAGCAGTCATTTTTGTCTCTATGGAGTCGAGTGCCTTTCTGATTACATTTTGAAGCTCTGTTTCATGATTCAACGGTGTTATTACTAACCATAACAGTCCCTTATCTAGATAGGTGTTGTCTGTTATTTGTCACCTGACTTGGAAGAGATACATCTCTAGTTTGCATGTCCTCCTAACGGGATACATACAAGTCTCAACATGGCTCTCAATTACTCTCTGGAAATTAGAGGCTGTTCCAACAACTTATTGTCTTCTCTGTCCAGGAACATGACCTTGCAATGCTGTCAGGGCACAAAAGGAACACACATATGCACTAATTCTTGCTAGTCTTTAAATCCTTGGTAGTTTCACTGGTGATGGCTTTGTAATTATCAGGCTAGTAATCTATCATTTGAAACCTGAATTTGAAATGAGATTTGGGAATGAAGAATAGAATAAAGGAGGGTTTTTTCCTGATTGAGATAAGAATATACCTTATTTTCCTAAGATATTCCCATTGAATGCCTATAGTGATGAAATATGAAGATGGAATTACCTGGCTCTGTCAAAGAATTTCCCAGTGTATGCCATTCCACATGCAGCACCAAGACCCTGACCAAGGGATCCAGTAGCCACATCAGTGAACACTTGTCTCTGAGAATAAAAAGGCAACAATTATTTTAGAGTGAAAAAACAGAAGAACTATATTCCAGTGGCAGGAAATGGCTTAGCATACATCAAAATTCAACTTATCGGCCGTAACAATATAGTGCAAGTCCCTCCAAATCTTGCCCTGTTCCCCTTCTTTCCCTGCAACACATGTACCTCAGTGATCAGTGTCACAAGCTAACTAGGCTCTGACAGGGAATGATACCTAAGGCCCTGGAATTTCTCAGCTACACCCTGGATGGCAACACTTAAGAACTGGCAATTTTGTATAAAAAAGAATCAGTTGAAACAAATAGCTGGGAATGGAAAGACCAACGAGGTGACCAAACCGGACATAAACTCTTGAAATATGGCAAGGCTTCCTAAAGGTTAAGAAAAGCCATGCTGGAACATTAAATAAACCTTTTTAACATGGAAAATATTGACATACAGGACTGTAGGGGCATTTTACTGCAACAATAAAGGTCATTTTCGCATGATCATTCAAATACATACATTGATTCAGAAGTGAAGCCATAAATATCATCATCCTTCTTCTAAGTCTTTATCTTTCCCTGTACCATAGCTGGCAACCAAGAATTGCTGCAAAATACACGCATTTCTTGTTTTACAGAAAACATCATCTTATATCAAAGGTTATGAGCACTCACTGGTACTGGGTGTCCTTCTAATACAGAATCAATTTTCCTTAGGTTCAACAATTCTGCATCTTGTAGAAAGCCAGCTTCTGCCCAAACAGAATATAAAATCGGTGCTGCGTGACCCTAGAGAGAAACATACATTTTAAGCAAATCACAAGTTTCACAGTATCCTAGTGACAAGGCAAAATTCTACAAAGGTGACGAACCCTGGAATCAGGTTCTTATGTCCATTAAAAAGGGACTGAGTTATAAAACACTTTTATAATGTAATGCTGATGCCTGTTGTCAAGATATCCATGTCCTTGCTTAAGGCACCCCAGATGGCTATGGTTCAGATGGAAAGACTCTTGAGGGCTATATTTAGCATGTCCTCAAGACAATCAACACGGAAGAGTAAGAAGGTCTCAGCCATGCAGGTCCAATTTCAAAAAGTAGTTTTGGTATCCAAATAAACCACCTTGATTCAATTTGCTTGGGTACCAGTTTCAAGAACAGAGCACTGTTAACTAAAGCAGTAAGCAGATGGACGAGGAAGTGTTATCCCTCTAGAATTTCTTCAATATATATGTATTCAAGGTAAGATACAGTGAGTGACAACATGCAAAATTTTAAGCTTGATATCCTTAGATCCTTCCAGCCAGGTCCAACTGGGCAACCGCAAAGTAGTAGTCATCTTCCACCCATGGAGTCAGTAGGAGTCAAAAAAAGCATGCAGAGGTTTGAAGCTATTTAGCAACTCTGGGCAGAAACCTTGAGTAATTACAGAGGTAAAGCAGTGACTCTTACTGCTTTACCACCTCAGCATTTGAAACACTAATGGCTGGTCCAGATTGTGGTTTTATGCGCTTTCTGAACCACGGCGGCTTCAGAAGTAGTATTGACTCTCATATCATGCTGGCACAGGGGGAATGCAAACTACCCACCGGCCCACCATAACTACTTCATATAATGCTGTCTGAAAAGCTGACAGTAATTAGTGCACATTGTGACGTGACTGCAGGTATAACAGCATGGCCGCATTTAACAAGTAGAGCACAAAAGCTAACTATGACTTACTCATTAGAAAACTGGTTATGCCAAAATAAAACAGATGTTAATAGTTTTTGATAGATTTTATAGACAATAATAACAATTATTATTTAATACTAGAACAACTTAACAGTCAAGTTAAGACTAATCAAGACTCATTATACAGACACTTTTTGATTATTTTTTGAGTGTCCTGGTTTTGGCTGGGATAGACTTAATTTTCTTCCTAGTAGTTGGTTTAATGCTGTGGTTTGGATTTACTATGAGAATAATGTTGGTAACACACCGATGTTCTAGTTGTTGCCAAGCAGTGCTTATACTAAGGCAAGGACTTTTTTATATTTGTCTTTCTGAACCAGACAAATTCCAAGCTCTCACATTTTCCAATAGACTTCTGTGCAGATGCAAGCATAAGTACGCGTAAGTCAAGGAAGACAAATCAATTTAATTTACAGACATACAGCTCTTTATAGCAGACTGCAAAAGCACAGCATAACAGTTATGAATTTACCTTTGAAAGAACAAACCGGTCGTTGCTGGCGTTTCTGGGATCTTGCACTTTGTACCTCATGGTATGGAAAAACAGCACAGACATAATCTCTGCTGCACTGCAACATGATGTAGGGTGGCTACAAGTCAAGACAGACCCAAGATTACCACTTCTCATTATTTTTTGCTCAGGACCATATTTTTAAAATACCACTTTACCAGTCCCTACTCCTCAGCATTAAAATACACAGTTTAAGTGCTTTTGATAACCCATCCCATCTACCATTACCCCAATGCCAATTAGTTGTACTTTGAAACCAAGGAAGCCGCCTTATCTAGTTAAAGTGGATGTTAAAAGATAGACCCTGGTGACAGCTCAAGGACACATCTTTTAGAGCTCTCTGTTCTCCATGCCAAGGAACAGCACCCGAATTCGTGACTGTGAAGCACAAGAAGTCATTTGACCCTGTGCCTGAAATCATCCTCCTGCTGATGGCAGAATTTCACACTGATGCAGAGGATACAAAGCTTTCCACAGTACTCTGGGCCACTCACTGAGCAGAGGAATTAAAAGCGTGGCATTGTGACTTGTTCAGACCCTGTTGCATAGGCAGGGACTGGTAACCCAAGATTAACTTTTGAGGAAAGTTATGGAACTCTTAGAACTGTGTAACGTAAGTACCATTTTATTTTACCATGTTAGAGCTGCTAGAACTAGAATTCTGATTTCTAAAGAAGGCATTAAATAATAAAATTCTTGTATTTCATCTTCTGCTGAAACTAGACACAGAAACTGTCTCCAGTAAACACCCAAAATCCTCATTTGCTTCATCTTTGGCTAAGAGAGGAACCAACATTTCCTACATTTACATTTATATTAGTTTGAAATATTGAGCCAGTTGAGTTATCAAGTATTTGTAAGTATCTGGGATAGTCTCTCCCACTGGACTATCTGGGATGACTTTTGTAACAACTTTCAACAGCACCACAAATTAATACTTCAACTATAACTTGCCTTAGAAATACACAGGCCCATTTCAGAAGCAACTATGCCATACAGTACCAACAAGCCAAAAAAAAAAGTTACATGAAAAGGCTCATTTTCAAGTGCAAATATTGAATTATTCCAAGACAAGGTATATATTTCATTTCAAGTGTAATAGAAGGGCATGTAACTGCTTTTATTTATCTAAATTACTGTAAATTAAATTATGATCAGTGTAGTTCTTATGCACCTTGACAGGATGGCACTACTTGACCACTTGGGTGCACCAGCCTTGGCACTACTTGACCACTTGGGTGCACCAGCCTTGGCTTTTCACTTGCAATAAAGCTCAAAAGGGATAAGGAGGCTCTTAAAAAAACCTTTATTGAGTGCAGAAAGTAGCATTTTTCAGATTTTACTGGTGTAAACAGGATCGTTCTTTATAACAATGGTTGCTACTGAAGTACAGGAAAGTGAATGATGAACAGCAAGATGATTACAGCTGCAGAAATCTGCACCAGCTTTGAAAACAACTTGCAGTCCCACTTCACTTTCTCATCTACCAACATTTATTTTCAATCTTCAACATAATACTCTTAAAATATTTAACCCTAACGGTAAAAGAAGACAAATCTACTATGAAAGTGTCACATTTTGTTTCCCACATGTACATTTACCATGCATGTTAGGATTAGACAACACTTTCACACTAGAACTTCAATGATAATATTCCCTTCTGGTAGTAATAGACCTTCCCTCCCAACATCCCCAACAGTGCTGTAATAAGAGAATAAAAACATGCAAAACACTAGCAACATATGATTTATGGTTAGTGTTCATCCCTTAGTAAGTACTCACACAGATGGAACCAAAAGAATTAGCTTTAAACCATGGTTCAAACATATTAGTAAATATTTATATATTTTAGTTAATCAATAAGCCTTACATGCTTGTTTAAAGCTTTCATTCCTGTAATTTTATTAACTTTATACTTAACCATACTTCTATGAATTCCTGGTCTTGGTAAAAAAAGTTTTAAACAACCTAAAATGGTAGCATGTGGAAATAAAAAAAAGGTAAAAATTTTAATAAATTACCTGGAAATTGGAACAAAAAAAATTCTTATTAAAACTACAGGTTAATTAAATGACTTCCTACTAACAGAAATAACACAAAATTTAACTATGTATGGGATACCAGAAAACATTCTAAAAATCAACCACATAATGTTTTTTATATATAGCCATCTTAACTACCTCTACTGGTCTTCTATTAGCTCACACTTTTCTAACGAGTTCTGTTAAAAGAATTTCTTGTTAAGCCTAATGAAGTCTATTTAGAGTACTTGTACATGGAGAGAAAAAAACACAACCAAGTCATAACCACTGTTCTCACACAAAAATCTTTCAGATTTTGCTCCTGACTGACGATCAACCTAGAACTTGGTGGTCATGGTCTGATCAACATGCTTCTCTGCCAGAGAAATACAGCCCTTCAGTAGGAAATCCAACCAAAGTCCATTAGAACACTGAAATCCTGGATTCACACAAATCAAGAGTAAAATAATTACTTCAAAATAGTTTTTTGTGGTGTTTTGGTTTTTTTTTTTTTTAAATTACTCTGCATCAATTTATATTAGCTGAACCTACATGTATCCACACATTTTAACTAAAAAGAATAGTGGTGGAATGTTACATGGAATACTGAGTGAAAGACAAAAGCTAAAAAATTGAAGGAGAAAATAATCTGCAAGGAGGGATCAAACCACATGTTATGAAACTTAACTGCCTCTTAAGAAACTTTTGCAACTTCCACTTTTAAGAATCTACTCATTTAATTCTAGGAAGCCAGGCACTGTTTCAAAACTGCAGAAATTTATCATGAGTTACAAGAGACTCTACCGGTTTTGATGAAAATGTCTGCACTACTTATCTAAAAGAAAAACTTCTTCCACACCCAAAAGCAAGTATGTTCAATCTTCACAACTAAATCAAATTTTTCCGCACCTAAGGCATTTTAAGCACAAATTTATTTTTCCAGTTCACTGATTTTTTCCACTACGGCTGGAAAGTCCTCAAAGTGACACGTTTGAACATCTTCAGGATCAGAAAACCCGATCTTTTAGCTCTTGTCCAGACAAAGGTTGTACTTTCTTTAACAAATGTTAGTACAGGTAAAGACTGCAAGAGCCGGCCTGTCAGATCTACCAGAGAACCACTTGCATTGCAAAATATGCCACAGTTTACAGAAATTACTTCCTTGACAGAAGTAGGCAGGTCCTGTTATGTTTGAAGTGGTTTTATTGCAAGTATTTCCTTCAGTTTGACAAACTACACCTTTAATAAACACAAATTTCCTTGACAAAGTCAATGCAAGCATGACAGTTTTTTTATTAACTGTAATATTCTATTTAACTTGCATTCAAACATCTTTCTACATTCTTAGTGTATGCTAGCAATTGAAGCAAAGTTTACTGCCTCGTTCAGATTTTGGAAAACACATTGATAACACATAGCTGTTTTAGAAATGTATATAACTTGCCTAACACTGCAAAAGACTCTGAACGTCTTTGCCTTTTACGCACACTACTACACCACCATCTTGGTAACCAAATCTAATTAATTATGAAAATATACGACCTGTCAACAGAACCTTCCCTCCAGAGCCCATCTTTCATAATCTGCTCATCCAGGTTGTGTAATAATTTCAGACTCTATACAACTCCAGTGCTAGAATAATCTGGTGATTAATGAAATGCAAGAGGTACTCAGTGTTGTATCATATATGATCCAGGAATCAAAAGCTCGAGTCAAACTACTTTTACTGTTCCTTCATCAGTATAGGGAGAATGGTTTTTACTGTTGAATTTCATCGACCACAGAAGAGAAGCAAAGGCTGGAGCAAAATCCTTATTCTTTAACAGCACATCAGACAAAACAGAGAAATAATTTTATCTGTAGATAAGACAACTGATACCATACAGGTCTGTGGCCCGCTTAAAATACACACTAGAAGCTCAAGACTGAAGCCCAAGCTCTACTAAGCAGATTTAGCACAATTTTTCTTGCCTACAGTTTCACACAGGCTTGTGTAACGCTGCCTGTACATTGTAGCTTGGAAACAAAAAAGAATTAAAAGAGCAGTTGACGGGTATCCTGTACTTCTCTCTCCAGAATGGATCAAACAAGCCATGGCTTTGTAAAAACCCCCTCCTATTGCTCCGTGTGTCCCAACATTCCATTTTACAAGGAGAACCAAAGCAGCGTTTTCATTTGCTGAATGCAAAAGGAACGAGTAAAGGTCGGTTTCTGTGCATTTTGAGAAAGAGCCATGTGAGGCAGCCCATGTCAGGCAGACGTGGGTGGAAAGTGTAAGGCAATTCAAACGA
Source organism: Streptopelia decaocto (assembly GCF_964273445.1). NCBI lineage: Eukaryota > Metazoa > Chordata > Aves > Columbiformes > Columbidae > Streptopelia > Streptopelia decaocto. The sequence goes on from NC_138662.1 coordinate 7,665,065, forward strand.
GAAGTTTTAAATATTTTACACATCTCCTTTTCCTACACAAACCTCAGTTTCCAAAGTATTCCTTATTTTTTTTTTTTTATTTTTTTAACAGCACAGTCAATTTCGAAGAAATTCAAAGGAGGAAATTGCAAAAAGATGTGATACATTAAAAAAAAAAGGCCAGCACTCTACATGGAAGCACTCAAATGCATTATTGAAGCAGAAAAATGGCTTTAATTTTACATGAGTAAAAGCGGATTGTTTGCAGAGATTTTTTTCCATAGGTAAAGCACGATCAAAGGCAGGATAACCCTGGAATCTGCACACATCAGAGCCTACAGTAAATCCTGTCCAGAGGCCTGAATAAACTGCCCAGTTGAGACTGCGGGCATTTCACAGATAATCCCACTTGGGCTCACTTGAAATTCTGTGCAGAATTAGTTCCAACTGACGGGCACGAAATGAAAAAGAAAACGCTTGTGCCTCAGGCACAAATTCTTTGGTTTTCAATCCTGCATCAACTTAACATTCCCGGGCTCTCTCCGCAGCCACAACACCCGCCGGGCCCGGGGACCGGGCGGCTCTGCCCGCGGGACCCCGCACCTCGCCCGCGGCCGCCATTTCCAGTGTGGCACCTCCACATGGAGCAGCTCCGGGTGTGGAGGCACAGGGGGTCTGGCCGTGACACCCGCGGTTCCATCCCTCCCCCGCATCCCGCGCAGCGCACGGCCCGCCCCGGGGCCGCCTCAGCCCGCCCGCCTCAGGCACGGGTGGGCGCCCGGCATCCCGCCCGCCGTTCTGCACAACGGGAACACAGACCGAAGGGGAACTCTGCCCTCGGGAGGCGCCGATGTGACCCCCGGCAGCGGTTAACGGGCTGAGGGAGCCGGCGCAGCCCCTCCCGGCACCACCCGCCTCGGCCTCGCCGCTGAACGGATGCGGGGCCCGGGATGCTGGAGCGCGGGGCCGGTGTGCGGCCGGGGCGCAGCCCGCCCGCCTCACTCACCCGGACCCGGCCGCGCTCGTGGCCTTGATGGAGCTGATGCGGAGCCGGTTGGCCGTGTCCTTCAGGGCCTGCAGGGTCTGCTGGTCGGGCTTGTGGTAATCTTCCATAGGGGCGAGACGGGAGGGCCGCGGCGGCAGCGGCGCTCGGGCGGCGGTGGCACCTGGGCTGGGCAGGGACGGCGGCGCTCCGCGGGCTGTGGGCAGCACGCCTCAGCCGGGCCGTGCGCGGGGGGCGGAGAGATGGGGAGAGAGAGGGGGCCGCCCCGCGCTCCGCCTCCCGCCTGCGCCGGCCCCGGCCGCGCACGGCGCCGCGGCAGCACGGGCGGGGCCGGCCGCGGCTCCCCCTGCTGGCGCGCGGAGGCGGCGCTGGGCGCCCGCCCGTGGCCGCGCGCAGGCGCCATTTCCTCCGCGCCCGGCAGCCGCTGAGCGGGAGGAGGCGGCCCAGGCGCTGGAAAGGGGTCTTGCTTCCGTTTTTCCACCGTTCGATCCCTGTTCGGTGTGATTGCAGAGGGTTTGCACCTCAAGCTTGTTCCTGTCTGCAAAACAATGTCACTACATGCAGCGTCTCCTAAAACTAACCTTGTTCCTCTACACCGTCAGGAGAAACATTAACAGAATTACCCTGTTCCTTGCTTCCTTTCAAGAAATCATTCCTGTTTCTGTAATACATGTGTAAAAAATTGGCAAATACAGACACTTCTGCATAAAACATTGACTTTACCAGCCATCAAACAGGCATTACATTTTCTCTAGCAATTCTGAGCACACTGACATTAAAGCTCCAGACTTAACTAGGTAAGTTAAATATTGCATATTTGTTCTAGAAATCCCGAGCAGCGCTAGAAGTCACAATCTGGGGGAAAAAAAAAAAAAAAGACGTTAAAGAGACGAAATCAAATGCTTCACATCCTGCCTCTGAAAGCTGGTATTCCTGCAGTGCACTCCCCCTGTATTTCAGTGTTCTATCCACAATTTTAAAATGCTAATATATTTTAAAATCTATTTTAAATGTGAAGTGCTACATCTGGTGAACTAGTGATGTCATCTAATTTCAGAAGACACCAGTGACATGTACAGATTACAGTAAAACCCCTGCACTTGTGCCTCAGGGCTCTGAAGACTTTGGGTTTCAGAACTGAAAGAAGGCACCTGTATTTACAGAGTAGCCATCCGTGCTCACTTGGCAAATTGCAGCTAAAAAGTAAATCATGAAACTCCTAGCAAGATAAGATAAAACTTTATTCCATAAACTAGCCAAGTTACAGGAAGAAATAAAAGCAGACACCATTCCCTTAGGTTAACTGTTTTCTTAGCCTGCTCCACCAGCTGTCTTTTCAAAAATCTTTTAAATAAATCCTCAGAAGAAAAACTAGACTGAAAGTAGGCTCTGTGTCAGGAAGGAGGAAAAAAACTGAGCCAAACAACCTAGCTCGACAGTAGCAAAGTGCAGAGTTCAACTTAGAGAGCATTATACATAGGTTAGTTGCTGAAAATGGTATTTGCTCTGCTCCAATTTATATTCTCCTTTAAATAATTATGTAGGGCAACTACCTTATTTTCCTTTTGCAGAACAAGTTTCCCAAATCTTTTCATTTCAGTAATACACTTTGAAGTAATACGGACAATAAAACTGGCTTATGGAAGAGCCTGATGAGAATCATGTAAGCTTTAGTTTAAATTTATGAACTCTGAAGACATGAACTCTAATGCCAAGAGCTTCCAATGGCAGAGTGACTCACCCTTAGAGCAGAGAGCCAAGAAATGAAGCTGTTAGTGCACTTCAAGGGTCATTGTGCAGATCTGCTACTGTCTCAAGGTACAGAAAGACACATCTTATACCTTGTAACATGCTATGTCTAAATGGCAACTTAGAAATTAAATAATACTTGATATCTAAAAACAGCTAGTCGTGTAGGAAATCACAGCAAAGAGATCCTAGCTGAGGAAACAGAAAAAGAACTGCCAGACATGGTGGAGACAATCTACAGCCATCCTTAGTAGCTGTTTCCCCACAATACTCCTGTTGAAATCCACTTTGGTTCAACAATATATGGACTTCTTTTGTTCCCCTGGAGCTACGATGCCCAAAGGAATACATTCAGTAGGGGGACTATGAAAGATCTCAAGAGTTACAAGTAGCATCTACAAGACAGTTACTAGTTTAGGGCTCCTGCTTTTCAGATTTTCAACCAAAACATCTACCTTAACTATTGGAGAAGTAACAGTATATTCAAACTTTAAGTTCCCCATAAAAGATCCTTAACTGAATCTTATATATGCTATATATACCAGCAAGTACCTTGCTAGGGATCTGGTTGTGCCATAGCCTCAAATAGGCCTAAAACCAGTCTGATTTCGTAGAGTGAGGGTTACTAACCTCTCTGAACAAGTTACATACATTTTCCTCTTCTCCTTTGTCCATCCTTGCATCCTTTCCACTACCTCTTGGCCTTTTTCAAGGCAACACCACATTTGATTCTGTCTGTAGCCATGTGCTCAGAAGGTAAGTCTGAAGTAGCTTGAGCCAGAAGTACCATCTTGGATCAAATCTCCTGATCATCCCTGCTTACTGTGCTTTGCCTTGCACTGCAGAGCAGTCTCAGAGCTCATGAACTGGATTCCTTTCAAATAAAGATGAAACAGAAGATTCAGTCTGAGAAAGCAGCTAATATGCCCCAGCCATTAGTGACTATTTAGTCCAACAGGACAGACAAGAGCTAGCAGAATTCAGAAACACATATAGAACAGATGTTGAGTCTTCAGCACTGTGTCGTGTGCTCTATAAACCTGCTATACTGGAATCTCCTACCTACTAATGTAGACAAAGCCACAGAACCATGTTACTGGCACAGTGGCATATATTAGCTTGAGCTCTGCTCTGCGCTTACTGAGCAGTTGTTAAAATACTGGCTGCGCTAGGGAAGTGAATGGCATTTTTTCTATCACCCCTGCTGTTTAAACAGATGTTGACATCTGGCTCAACCATAATCTGAGTGACATGGATGACTTCATGTCAGTTGAGCAAGGTTAGGCGGGATAACTTGGTCTATCCTAATCTGTGGTTTAGAAGAGGTGCATGAAATAAATTCTTCAAATGAGGTCTAGCATAAGTGAAATAATAGCTATGATGCCAAACTGCACAGTAGTTAGCATTGACTGAAGATCCATTAAGAAAACACAGCTGTAAAGCCTTCCAATTTCAGCTGCAGACAATAACTTTCCAAAAACTTCCAAACCACATTTGATTCAGGAAACAAAAATCTTATTTTAGAGATACGGGTACTTCATCTTTCTGGACGGCTAGTAGTATCTATAAACACAGTAGAATAATATCATAATGGAAACAGGTATCATGAGAACAGTCAAGTAATTTCTACACTATATTTTCCCTTCAAATATATTAATTTAATCCATGTTTTATGTACATACAGTGTGATTAAGATGTAAGCATTGCCAGGCTGTTACTGTTTCTCTCTGCATACATCGTCGCTAGCGGCAAAGTGAGATAACAGTCAACTAGAATAGAGTTCGGTCACTCCCTACTCCTTACTCAATGTCATTTGTTTTCCCTCATAATTCTTTTAAAAGTACAGTGACTAGATTGTAGCCTCAATTTTGGCTTTATTGGTCCAGGCTGATTTCATTTTTTGGCTGAAGAGTAAAGCCTGTGATCAAGTCCCTGTGATTACAGTGAAGATGTGCTCTTGAATCTTCATTGTAAGGATGGCTCCCTAACAAACTGTCTCCCAAGTGTACTGTAGCAGTAGCAATCAAATCAACTGCCTCTCAGGCTGGACATATGGTGCTTTCTTTTTTCCCCTCCTGTAAGAAAATAAGGGGGATGATCTGGATAAGACCAGTATTACTATGGCTCACAACTTACTTTGTTTCCTCCATTGTTATTTGGTTGGTAAAAAGACTTTAAGATAGACTTAGCTTAGGTAATGTCATCGTGAGATTACTGCCCGCAACTCACCCTCCTTTCCCTGAATCCTCATGCTGCATCACTGAGTGCTTACTTACAGTATTGTGTTGTTAAACAGCAGCTCAAGCGTACAAAGGATGAAATTCCACCTTGTGTGACACTTCGATCTAGTGAAGGGGCATGTTATTTCTGCAACTTTGACAAAGTGTGATGGACTGTGAAGCAATAGCTAAAGTCATGGTATACATTTTGTACAACAGTCAACATTTCTTCCACATTCATGGCATTTTCCTCTGAAACCATGTACAACATGATTAAAACAAGGATGCAAATGTATGGACAAAGAGCCTTGCTTCAGTATATATAATCACATCTTGTTAGCTTCAGTATTAACTACTAGACTAGACAGCTTCTTGAATACAGGACAACTGGATTTTTCCATCCCCTTCTCCACGTATTTCAGAGACAGGGCATTATGTGCAGCAGAAGCATGGAGGCTGAGCTGTGTCTGTCATGTGCTGAGATACTGCCAAAATGCATTGCTGACATAAGTATTAATAGATGCAACCCTGTTTACCAGAGCAGGAGCTGCAGGCACTCAGCACTGCTGAATTTCAGGCCATTTAGTTACCATGGGGCTGCATGCCCAATTTTGCCTTAAACACTGTTCTCAAAAGAAATTCCAAAACAAAAGTCTAGCAAGAACACCGAGTGTTTAGGTAGCTCATCACCTACAAAATCCAAACAACAGTGAGTAAAGAAAATGAGCGGAGGCATGGGAGGAGACCAGGGTTTCATTTCATTTGCAAGATACCTTAAGACAGACAACTTATGCTGTGGAATTCCAATCATTGTAGCCTAATTTATAGGAACACAGTATATTCTCAGAACAATTCTGGTGCTGCAACTTTTCCAGAGATTCGGTCCATAGTGTCACATCTTACTCAAAATAAATTCAGTTCTTTTGTCAGCAATAGCAAGTGGTTTTAGTTAAGCGCAAGTGTACACTCAAGTAAACACCCTGTGAAAAGAATATTCAGCAGGCTGTGAAATAATGATCAGCTCTGCAGTTCCCACTGGAGCATGAAAGACACTATAAACATCCTTTAGTTTCCATAGAACAGCAGTTGTCTCTGCTACGCAGGCTACAAACAACTATACCCAGCAACCTGGAAAATGCAAGGTTCTCATGCAGCACCTGATCCAGAAACGTCCAGACAGGGAAATGAACCCACCTTTGAAGTCCATAAGAGCAAGATACAAGAAAAAGATCTATGCAGAATATATTCATAGTTCAACTCAGCTGTAATCTTCCCCTCAGATACAGCTGACAAAGTAATCTGCAAAAGGCAAAATGTTTATGGAAAGCTTTGTAAGAGAACAGACCATCTTTGATCTCCAGGTAGTCAAATGTTGGGTAATTTAAAAATCATAGTAATTTTATATAACCTCTAAATAAAATGTCGTTTAGTAAAAAAGACTAGAAAACAACCCAAAATTTGTAAAGTTCCCAAAATATTATGGCAACTTTATGATACATGAAAAATGTTCAGAGTTAACCAAATAGGCCAAATAATTTGAGACAAGTTTTATACAAAGAGACTCTTAAATCTCTGACATGTAGCCTATTACAGAAAAAACAAATCATTGCATGTCTTACACAATTAAGATGAATTCACCATGACTGATTTTGGTAATTGCTCTGCTGTTTGGTGATATTTAGGGAAGTATTTCTGCTAGCAGTACAACAAGATGACAATATTTAAACTGAAGTTTGTAACACTAATAAAACAATATTTGTGGGTATTCAGATTAGTTTAATTTAGCCAATTGCTAGTATTAATATCATTTACAACATTTTTGTAAATTTACAACCTGAATTTTCACTTGTTGCTGTTTCTTCATATTATCTATTAACATAAATACTAAATACTCATGTAGTAAGAGCTGGAAGCATTTGCCTGCACCTATGTTTGAAAGACCTACTGAACACATAAATGTTCCACAGTCATTGCATCACATTTACTTTCTCTATTTGATTCTTAATAATCCATCTTCCATAACCCTCTTCAAACAAGCTGGGAAGTTATTAGTTGCTTGAAAATCTGTGTAAATGAATATTCAAATAACTGAATTTGTTAAAATTAAAAGAATAAAGTTATAATTAACTTATGCTAATAGAAATCTCTGAAACAGCATTGCTTTCATAGGTTATATAAATTTAGAAGGAAGGTAGGAGGGCCAACTATAATGACCAAATAAAGCAGGATTTATTTGTGCTGTAATCCATACAGAAAGAAAGAGACAGAAAGACATTTTCTTCAGCTTGTTCCCTGCAACATGACAGACTTTGACTATTCTTGCTCTTTGAAATAACAGCTGCATTAGAGGCCCTTAAAGAAGGGAACTGTTCAAGAATGGATGAGCTGGAGTTATGCCAAAGCATTATCTAATTATGCAGACCATTATGCATCACCAGCACATCCTTCCACATGTGCAAAAATACAGGGACTTCAGTTATACACAAAACAGATTGTTCAGCTAGTCTTCAGTAATAACATTATTTAGCTGCTAACAAATTTAAAGTAAAAAAACAAACCAAAACCAAGCAAACAAAAGAATAAAAAAAGTCTGCATTTTCTGTGCAACATAACATCAAGAATTGCAAGAAATAATGATATGTGCTGCATGGGAACAGGCACAGTAGTGAGATCAGGCTCTTTTTAATCTCAAATTAAGCTACAGATAGAGCTGCACCATGGGCCCAGGCTCAGTCACGCTGTAGTATGCTATTGACATTACCTTCACATCTTTTATCTTAGCAGTTTCCTTCAAACAGCTATCCTTTTGTCTGCAGAATATTGATTTATGTTTATTTTAAAGCCCTTATTAGAATTATTGCACATGTTTCTCATGTGCAAGCCTTTATGTTTTCTGTAAGGGCTTCTGTTGTGGCAGGATTTTCTTATTCACTCACTGGAAAGCAGTTTTCTCCTTATAATGGGTGCCCTGTCTTCCATCTTGAAGGCTACACCAGGAGCAGCGCTTGCTGTAAACCACAACAGATTCTGTCCACATCCCAATCCTCTAGGCTTTGATTTCACAGTTGTATCTCAATTCTTGTGGTAAGTTAAGATAGCAGAAGCTTCCTTTACAGCAATTCTGTTACATGGGAGAACTGTCCCCAGAGAACAAAAGCTAATTTATTTGATACTTAAAAAGTCAACTACAGAAGGCACTTAGCATTATCCATAAACCTCAAGTCTACGTGAGAAAGTCAGATGGATAACCTGCTAAGTCTTTCCCATCCCTCTTACGAACCACAAGAACTTAAAGCCATATGCTCTAAATTAAGACCACATAGAGTTTGCCTACATGAGACAGGCTGGAATATCTTTGCTCTGTAGGTACTCTGAAAGCTTCTTGAATTATTTATGAGGAGAAAAGAAACACAACTTGTGCATTTACATCACATACCTGCATATTTTCAAGTAAGGCCTAAGGGCAAGTGCTTTCATTTCAGCCAGCATATAAAGCAAGCTTATTCTTTTGTGGTTTTATTTCCCAAGGTTGATTTTGTAAAACAGAGCTTCTTGAATTTTAAAGAATGGATTATGGTAGAAATACTTTTAAAGGTCTACTTGAAATGAAAGGTAAAGGCCAATTAGCTATGAGCAGCCTTGTTCTATGCAAGAAATTTTAAGCTGTAATGTGAGGCCATCAAGCAAAGATTAAAAAATAGGTACTGCTATGAATTGGTCAACTCCATTATGCTCCTTCATACCTGGATGTTAAAAAAATGCATAGCAGACCTGGCAAATGATGTATTGCTACCTCAAGAATTAAAGCAGAGAAGCTACACCTAACCAGTCTGGTTTTGAACACACCCTGAGATATTTTGTGTTCTTACAGGCAAACCACATTTGAGCTTTGGGAGGTCCTGAAGATGACATACAGCAATAAGAGAACCCAAACTAACTTAAATTCTTCTGTGCTTCAAGAAATACCTTCAGGCCACACTTGTCTCTCTACAATATTCCCTTCCCTTGTTCACATCTCAGGAATCCTCTATTCATTGGTCTTTTCCCTTTCATTTTATTGCAAGTGCTCTTTCAAAAATACAGCAACTGATAATATTATTAATTCGCTGCCCTCTTTCCCCAATGCTTTTTGACCCTTATTAGGAGTCTCATATGAAGAAGGATTCTAAGAGGGAGTGAAAAATTGTTGCATAACTGACAAGGATGAACGTTACAGTTAATGGCCATATTTCAGTTACAAGTCTATCACTGAAGTTTAATTCTCATAAATTAGTAGGTCAGATCAAAAGTAAATCCCTCAATCATAAAATCTGGAAGACAGAAAAAAGCTGATTCACATTTGAAGTTGTATAAAAAAGTTCCACTGAAAATAATGTCCAAAATTGTTTAACATGTTATAATTTCTTATCTTTTGAATTTCAGATTAGGTCACTAAGAAAAATTTAGCTATACTAAAGACAGTGTTTAGTGATTTGACTGCATCCTGTTCATAAATGGAGTTGTTTTCATTGTTTTAATTCATAAATTACAGGTTTCTTATCCTCTATGCTAATGTTACCTCCCCAGTATGTTGTATATCAAGAACGAAGTTTAGTTGAAACCTTACCAAATACATGAGTCCACTGAGTTCAATTAATTTGGCCCATGAACACAAGCTCCAACTTTGTTTAAAAAGCCAGTTGTTATTTTGTTCTGCAAGCCTGCAAAGAAAATTTGAATTTGAGTGGCTTAGTTTTAGGAAGCCTAAATTCTACCTAGTGCTCCATCACCATCGCAGTAGGGACTGACTTTATACTCTCATGCACTCTCAGAAAACATGACTGTAGAGCACATACTAGCAAGAGAGAAAATGCCAAGAAGATTTTGGTCCGCGTACATTTTTTGTACAGTGCCTGGTTTAGCTGCAGCTACACGCAGTCATTCAGAAGTATTATTTCCAAACCAAAGGGGAGAACTTCATAGGAATAACAGTAACCAGGAATACCTGGATCCAGCGAAGACAAAGAGGTTAACAGCATCAACAATGAAAGAAATAACTTCCTCAGTATTGACCAAATAGGCTAACACATCTAACATAGAATTTAAATTCTAGGCCTTACCTGTCTTCACTTTTTCTCAATTATCTTACAGTAAATCCATGACTTCTATATCTGTTTTGTATGGTCGTCTTCTAGGATAACTTGCTTTTGTATATAGACCAGGAGCCAGTTCAACATTAATTACTAGAGCAACCAACACCATTCCCCAGTGGCCTCTCCTTGCCATTTGGTATCCTCACAATCTCCAACTCATGCATATTTAGAATGGGAATAAGCATCTAGCTAAGATTACAGGACTTTGGTATAAGGTTTTGTTTAATTTCAAGACCTATTCCAACAGAACTTCTGCTACTGTTTTCCTCATCAGCTTCCCTATTTTACTTTGTGAAATTTGGATCACGAAGTTGCAGAATACCAATCAGATATGGTAAGAGGACAACTGCGATTTCCAGCATCTATGATCAAAGACCAACACTGGATTGAGTATCATATGCCATGTCTAGATGTATGAGAGGGGACACCATTAAAAAAAAAAAGTGATAAGGCGCTAAAACTAGTTACAGTTGTACTTACAAGACAGTCAACTTGCAGCTGCATTTCTTCATGTGAAAGGAAATTGGTCTGTTTATCAAATTCAAAATGCAAGCTTGCTTACAGCCATCCAGAGGATAGCCAGAAGCTGTTACAAGTGACAGATGATATTCTCAACTGTCTGTCAAGCATGCATGCTGCATTTTCTTTAGTGAACAAATGTAATTTGCTTTTGCCCCCAGTATGAAGTAAGGAGTTTGAGTTTCTTCTCTGGAAAATATTAACCCTAAATAAAGTTTGAACTTACCCTTCTAGCAGGCTACTAGAGCTCCAGAAATAAAAGGAAACATTAGAAGATTTTAGGAGGTGCTGAAACATTTGTTTTGAAGTTTTATTACAAAAATATATTTGCAAACATACAAAATTTTGGATGAGAAAATGCTCATTCTTAAACATTTATGCAATAACTTAATAATTGCAAACATACACAGGTGCTATAAAATCCATACCATACCAAAAACGTTAATGATGCAGTATCTACATTTATTTACTTACAATTACTGTCATTCCGGTTTCCAGAAATCTTTCCTGAAGCTCCCCCCTTTCCCATGGTCTTTGTAATGAAAGAACATGCAAATGGATACAACTGCTGCATCCACAAAAGTGATAAAACTCAGAAATTACCAAAAGCACATAATGTACATAAAAACCTAATGAGCCATATGCCCATACACTGAATAGATAAAAATAAATACACCACCAAATTAGAGATACTGCATTTTTTTCTGACTTGAAGTGAAAGGAAGATATTGCATCTTAACATTTTTGTAACATTGCCAGACAAAACTGAGGTGATACATATTGCACATATTCTTTCTGTTAAGATATGCTGTACAAAGCAACCCAAATACCTGGCAAAAAGGTGGCTGATTTGTTTAGAATACTTTTAAAAACAAGAAGTCCCAAATGAAAGTTTGTTTTCAAACATAATTTCAGAAATTATGTCAGTGACTACACATGGCATAATGGGTTTCAAAAATATAGCAAAATGAAGCAATTAGAAATGCAAGCAAAAACTGAGATACATCCAGCAGTGAGTGTTTAAATATTATATTGAGTATTTATACACAGAATTAAACATTTAATATGAAATCAAGATGAATCACTTTAATTTTTTTCAACTTTATTCAATCATTCTGCAATCACCTTCTTTAATTTGGAAAGATCTACTGTTTCTAAGTTAATAGCTGTTAGGCACCTTTCATATAAACTTCTCATCATTAAATAACAGCAGATAAAATCTAACTACGTAACTGTGAATTTTGATTTTCCTAAACAATTCAGCAGCTGTAGCTTTTAAAACTGTTTTTGATTAGGTCTGAGTTTGGTTGGTTTGTTTTGTGTGTGGTTGTTTTATTTAACCAATTTAACGCTAGCCACAAAACACATGCTTAATAATGCAATTAATTTGGGGAGTATAGTCTAAACTAGTAATCTTTTAATTCTCAGAACTAATAGGTAAAATACCATTAAACCTGTAGTTTTAGAAAAACAAACAAACAAACCACAAAACCAAACCCAAACCAAAACCAACTTGAAAATGGTCACAATCATTTCCTGTGATGAGCCGTGGTAACTTTCCACACACTAGTTATCTCTACATGCGGATAACACAAATCGAGCACTTCAACAGGCTGGTAATTTTAGATTTATACAAAAAGCTAAAATAATCAGGAAAAACCCCCAAACTTGTTAGATAACACAGTCCATATTAAAAAAATTCAAATCTTACACTGTAGTTAAGCTTGAGTTTTATAATGCAACTTTTCATTGAAGAGATTTATCTGTTAAACCCACTGCCCTGGCACTTGTCATAAATCCCTACAGTGTCTTGGCTGGTTCCAGTGTCTGGTGGCTACATGTAGTGAGGTTGGAGCAAACATGCAGGTGCTCCAGATGAACAGGTTTGCTTGTTGTAAAAATGCCTGCCTAGTAATTAAGATTTCAACTTATGTTTCTCTTCCAATTCGTTTTGAAAGCTGGGGGGGAAGAAGTAAACCAATAATGTATTGCTACTAGTACATTACAAAAAGTAAAACAAGGATCTGCCAACTGCTTGCGGGGGTTCCTGGAGAGCTGGAAACAAGTGAAGGGCAATTCAACGTAGAGTCAAACTCTTGTAACAGCATTGCTGCTCTAAACAGAATTACTTTTGTCAACTGTCAACTCAAAATACAACTCTTCCCTATCATTTCTATAGATCTTTGGATATGTCTGTATTTGGCAAAAGTACAAATACACACTGTCAGCTTCAGATATTTCTATTCTTAGCAACTTCAATCAAATCTTCCTTTGAAGAAACTGAAGCTGTCCATAAGAAGTGAGAAGTTATGGACTTCATCTTTGCTAAATCCAGATAAAAAGCAACTCCCTATTTGGTTTAGGCTGCCCATTTTTGTTCAGAGGAACTCCTCATTGGTTTGTCCCATTTAGTGAAACTACTTCTAAAAACCCCAACAAATTCGTTTAGAACTTAGATCTAATTTGAGCCTCATTGTTTATGTGCACACACAGTATTACAACTCTACAATTTCTGTAGGAAGTTCCTATCTTCCCTAACAAGGCTGAGTTTATATTGCTGCATTCAGATGCTACCATTAAAGCCAATATATTTCTTGATGAATGTGCATGACATTAGCATCTTTCCCTGAATCTTGCACATTTTTCTAACAAAACAATATATATTTTAACTGGAAACACTGAACTCAAATGCTAAGAAGAGCTTTTCAGAAGGCAGGTAGTGCTAAACAAAATATATTTTCCACTAAAAAGCTATGAAAAAAACCTAAAACAGATCAAATGCATAAAAATGTAAATATTTGTTGTATCTAAAACATACTCATTTGTGAATAAGTCACAATTAAAGCTCAATTACTAGTTTCCAATGAAGTGACCATGCACCTTGACTACCTCATCATTAACTAATCCTTAGGATATATATACATACATATATGTTGTAAGGAGCCAAACAATTTTTTTTCTTCATGTTTCAATAGTGCTTGATGGAAAAGAAAGCAGCAGTGCATCGTAACTCACTACAGATTATCTTCTTACCCAATAAACCAAGACTTTTCTAATGGAAAAGATCCTTTAAAACTACTATTGCTGGAGAAAGTTGGAACCTGAAGTCTTATTAATTACCTTTGCATGCCCTTAAGAAATAAACACAAACCATGGGTAAACCAACACAGCAGCATAAGAAACTAATTTTCTGATTTCAAATGAGAAAGTATCCAGTTAAATTCTTACACTAGTGAATAGTGAATTACTAAATCACATACAAGAAGTGATAACATTTTAATTAGATAAACTTCAGACTATGAAATGTGCACTATCAATGTGGGGAGAGGGCAACAGAAGCAAAGTGTTTGTTCCCCATCTGCATAGTTTTCAACACTGCAGTTCCAACACAACTGAGGAATGAAAGCCAACTATGACATGGTCCATCCTTAAGCTAAAAGGGAGACAAAGTATTTAAATCATAGCAAACCCTGCTGAATAGCAACAGGTCTTCCAGTGGTGGTCTCCTAACTATAAATTTAAACCAAGAGAACTTAAACATGCAACAGAACTACTCTGTTGCTTAAAAGAGCAATGATACAACCACTGAGGATTTTGCATATTTCAAATTTTGCCTTTTTAGAGAAAATGGTCTTACTCACTTGGATACCTGTTTAATGTCAGCGACACAGAAGCAAATAAGATTAATAGAATTATTTAAAAGATGAATTTATGTGCATTAGCTAGAGACTGTAAATGTATTGAGCAAATCACATTTTTACAAGGCCTGGCTTCCAGATCTGTTCCTTCTCCACACCTGCCAACTTAATCACAAGGCATTTCGCTCTCCTTTTCTCAGTCCTCCCAACTGGAAGTAGGTTCCCACAACTGAATTTTGTTCTGGTGTGGTGTAGTGTACTATGTATTTGCTGGTTTAAACAGTATTGAGTCTGTAATCCTTGAACAGTGAACACATCTAGAAATGAAAGCCAGAGCAAACATTTGCACATTTACTTAATGCTAATGAGAGTTCAAATGCAAATTAAGTCCCCTCCCCAATAAAAACAAAGGTTTGCTGGTGATGATCACAGTGAAAACCTAGATCACTTCTGAGAACATTACTTTCTTAAGTATTTAAGGAATAGTCTTTCCTAACAGGTTCAAATTCAAGACGTTGAAAACTAAATATTCTTTTACAAAAATATTAGTTTTATAGACGAGGCATAATTGTTTTTAAAATGGATATATTTTAAGTAGGTTTAGCTTCAATTATAGCTTAATGTTGTCTGTATTCTTGGTTAGGACTTGCAAGTAGACTTCATGAATAGTGCTGAGGAAACGGGAATCATTCTGCAGAAAACAAAACAAAACAAAAACACACATTAGAAACATTAGTAAAAGTATACAAAACAATTCAAATCTAATGCCATTTAAGTTGTGCATAAGGATTCCTTATAGTGCTAGCTAGCCAAGAGTTCAGAGCAGCAAATGTGAACTAGCTGTGTACTTGTACAAAAGGCAACACTTTTTGGACAACATACAGACTTTGAACCACAGAGCTGGTAAGACTGCTGAAGAGATCACTAAGCAGACTGGATGCTCAAACAAAACAGCGGTCAATTGGTCAGCCTTGGCCACATAATTTCACTTCCCTCCAGATTCCAAACCTTAGTCTTAGACACAGAGTTACATGCTGTGTACAGGCTCCCAAATCAAGTCTGCATGAGTGTCAGAAGTAATGTTACTTCTGTCTGTCAGACCAGCCTGAAAGGTATTGCAGTGTGTTGTACAATGGTTCTCATGTCAAAGCTTGACTGAGAAGTGAATTAGTTTAATCTGTAGACAATATTCGGCGATTACAAGACCTGTGCGGCACATTTGGTATCCTGCTTGGGGTGCTGTGCAAGTACTGCCATGCTGAAGGGTGTGCCTGTTTTGGTCTTCATTCAGCTATCTCTCTATACAAACAGAACACTGGAGACAAGTATTTTAATCAGCTCTCTAAAGTCACCGCATTGATGTTTGTCACACTACTGTGTGAGCATCAATGTGCTATGTCTTTAGTAAGACTTGTGGCAGTTAAGCTCAGTTTCGAGACTTACAAGTAAGCCAGTTTAAGTCTTCAAAGAGGAAAAACCCATACACACCAAGACACAAAAAGGTTATGCAAAAAGGAACATAGAAAAATTGGGCAACCCAGCTAATGATGGGGCCCTGTAGTGGCCCTTTTTGGTCCTAACAAATTTATTGCTGGGAAGATATTGTTACTTTTAGACTCGCATTTTGGGTGTAAGCTGTACTAACATCAGCATGGAGGGGGCAAGAGAATCCTGAGTTAACAAAGAACAGTTTGGCACTCATGGCAACTTCACCATGACATTAGATGTCAAAACGATCTCAAAGCATGGCTACTCCCCACATCAGAGATTTCATTCAACTGAACTTTTTAGTCCCTAGAAATAGCAGAGCAAGACCCTTGCAATTTCCATTTCAAAGACACATACTTCAGTGAAAGATCAGGAACAGTTCTAGTGAACTGAAATAGGAAAGCTTTCTTTGGGAAAGCAGGGATACTTAAAAAGACAACAAAACCAACCCTCCCATCCCCATACTAGGGCTTCTACTAGTGCAACTTTTTCCTCATTTGTTCACAAATTCATATGGATGTGAAAGGACACAGCCAATGTACAGCTCTGTCCGTCTAAGTCTTCCATCTCACAACCAAAACAGGCCAGCTGCATCATACTGTGAGTGTGGAGTAATCTACTCCTTCCAACAGAAAGGAACAACTGTTGTAATGTTTCACGGCAAAAGGAGTTATAGGGGTACAGAATTTCTCAGTACTGGCTACTGTCCTTGGAACCCCGTCCCTCAGGAATTGAGCTCTGTAAAGACAAGACCTTTATTAGATGTATCAGTGCTTCCTGAAGCTGAGACCTGCTGAGAACAGTAGGAGGTATAGTCTGAATTTCTGATGTTCCAAGTGTTAAAGGCGAAGAAGAATTGGCTTTATTCTCCACTTCAGTAGCTTTTGTAGCTGATTGCTGAAAAACACTAGGAGACAAGAGGACCGAAGGTGTTACTGTAGTTGTGGCTGTAACAAACTGTGGAGGTGCAACCTGTAAAAGAACAGAAGTATAATAAGCACCATGTCCAGTAAGAATGGAGAGATGAGTATAAAAAAACAGATGAAAAAAAAAAAAGAATTCTAATAATTATTATTCAGTCAGATATTACGGGATAGCTGCTCTTAATGAAGAAATATCTACCTATGAAGATTAATATAAATATTAATTCTCTTCTTAAAAACTGAAGAAGGTACCAGTCTTCAATATTCTTGTATGCAGATTCCTTCCTACTCATGTGGTTGCTACCTTCCAGAATTTTTTGAAACATAAGACAGAGAATAAAAGATGAGCTTTTCATGTAGGTAATCAAGGAGACAGTGATTGATTTGCAAATTATTCTTTTCCTTAGGAGTTTACAGAAGAGCTAGTCCTGCTTTCCACACTCTTGCTTCTATGGTCTCCAACAAATACACTTATAATTTGATGTAAAGTATCTCAAAGATATTTAAAATGACTGATGAAGTATAATTAAAGCATTGGAATACAGTGAAATACTCTCATTCTAAGTACATTTTCTCATCCGAGAAGAGGGGACAGGAATATTTTGAGGGCCGTATTCCCACCTCATTCTTCTACAGATCTGTGTCCATTTCATTACAGAAACCCACATATTGGTTTTACCACTTTCAAACATAAATTGGAAATGTAAAGGAACATTACATATGCATAACGTGAACGTGAATAAACATCAGCTTTGAGCAACTCTGGTATCTCCTGATAACTGCAATTATTAGTCAGAATAATAATCTACACCTTACTCAGGCTTCCAGAACAACCAACATGGTGAAAAAAATACAACCGAAAAAAACAATCTCACTCAAAAGAAAGCAAGACTAAATGGGATATGTAAAGATGTTTGATATGTCAGCAGAACAAGTTCCTCTTGGATAATCAAAAATGTTCAGGAGAAAAAGAACTGCAAAGCCATCTAAAGTTAATGCCTATATAACAACAACAACGGAACTAGCAAACTGATTTTGTTATAGTCAAAACTGTGAAGACTTACAGTGTGGTATTTCAGCTGAAGACAACGTGTTTAAACCAACAAGTGCAGTTTACCATACAACACACACACATTTCTTCAAATCCCAAAATCCATGTAAAATGCATTTATTTAGATAATTATTTACTAACTATGCCATGAACAGACGGTACAGCATATCTTAGAGCAGGCCAGTAGCTAAAAGAGCATTTTACTTTAAGCAGGACCATTTTTATTGCCTTCACAATCAGATCTGGGTATGCTACTGAAACTGCAAGTTGGACAAGAATGATGCAATTTAACAGATTTGAAAGAGGAGGGGGTGGGTAAAGTGGAATTAAATTACAGATGGTATCCTGAAAAGAATACATAACAAAAAAGCCATTAAAAACAATAATTGAAGACTTGACTATTACCAGTTATTTAACTGCAACCTGAAATTTTATATTGTCATTATTTTGAACAGTTATTCAAAGGCAGTGCCAATAAAGTTAAATCTGTATTTAGATCACTAAAACTTGCTACTAGGAAGTTCTGCAGTGACAAATGCTTGTTATACTTTTCTATCTTCCACTTCTTTTTTTTCTGCTTGGTATCTTTTTCCTTTTTTCAGGAAAACTGAGAGAGACACTAAGGCAAGGGCTGTGTTTTATGCCTCTGGGGTGCTAAAGGCAGGGCTAAGGCTAATAGACCCTACTGCAATATTTTAGCATCGGTACTGCTGGCTTACAAGACAAAACCAACAGTTGAAATGGTGCAAACTCAATACAAGACTGCAGATCCAAAAATGTGCACTCATTTCTGCATTAGCAGCAACAATACAAGGCACTGTACAACAAAAAGTATATTCATTGATGACAGCCTACAGAAACTCCCCCTTGCTGCAATACAGCTTGTTTCTACTTCATAACAGCGCTTTAAATACGGGTGGTGGGCAATGACTATTTGAGATACCAACTACTTACCACAGTTGTATTTCTTAAAAAAGGAGGAAGAGTTTACAACAAACAATTAGCAGAAGTAGTTATTCACTTACCTGACTTGCTTTGGACAAAGTCTTCGGCTGTGGAAATACTTCTGATTCCTTGTTTTGTTGTACAGTCTAAGTTAAAAGGAAAGTAGAATTCACAAGTTAGCATTCACAGCTCAATTTCCAGTTGTAGTTTTCTGTTTTTATCAAAGCACAAGAATGCAAATTTCAACAGATTTTACAGGCAATTTAAACCATTTTGTAAAACTGAGATAATGGCAAGTTGGAAAAAGAGGAAAGATTTGAATTTATGTTTTATGCTTTCAATATTGCAGCAAAACTGTAAAGCCAAAACATTTCTGAAGAAAGGCTACTACAGTTGCCCACCCCTCCCGAACATTAACAGTGAAACTGGGAACAAAACAAATGCTACAAAGTGAAGCGTTCAGTACCTTGTAGACAATTTGGTAAACTGCCAGGAAAGTTAATTCTGTGTTTCTTTCTAGGAGTTTTACCTCATCACCTCCAGAAAAATTAAATGCTGTTTTCTGCTAGAGTTTCACAAGTATTTTATACTTTTACAAACAGCATCCAGATACTTATTTGGTCAGATTTCAAGACTATAATATAATAAAATTCAAGTATTACAAAATATTAGAAAACACAATAAAAGCAATGTAGATAAGGTACTTCAGTAAATTCCTGTGGCATTCTTGGAAGGCTTGTTATAGCCATTTGGAATCCTCTTTCTCTACAGACAGGTCTGTCACTGACAGCAGATGCTAATGATATGAAATTAACAGAAATGGATTTCTAAGCAGTTCAATCAATCACACAGTAGAAGTCATTAATTATTTTTAAAAGGCTAATATATAACAGCACATTTTCCAAGGGAAAAATACACATAAGTCTAAAAACAATCTAAAGCTTCAGAATACCTGAAGGGGAGAGATTATCTTGCTGTTCAGGGCTGAGGGCTTACTGTGAGATTCTTTGAAGCTTTCTGGTGTTGCAAGCTGGCCAACCGAGGCAGAGATGTTTGGTGTTAAGGAAGCCTTAGTGAGAGGCTGCTGTTGCGTTTGGTCATGCTGTGGGGTCAACCTGAATTTCTGGAGAAGATCAGCACTTGGATGGGATGTATTTGAGACAGTTCCTGTATTTGTTGATGCCAAGGGTGCTATAAGCTGGCTTTGGCCAGCCATTAGATTTTGTGGAGCGTGGTTCACTTCAGATGGCGGCTGATTCAGTGGTGGGGATATGTGCTTGGCAGCTTGCTGCATAACTTGCATTATACTGTTGTTTTGTTTTAGGCCAGGAAGCAACTGAGCAGGGGCAGCTTCCACTGTCGAGGCTGAATTAAGAATAGGGCTTAAACGAACTGAATAGCTTGAAACATTTTTTACATCAGGCTGGGAAACTGAAGCTGGAGGTATTAGCATAGGTGGTAAACATTCCTGCTGATTCAAAGGATTGGCACTGGTTATAACGCTTGGACTTTCTGATTTCCCGAGTGATTTTTTTATTACTATTGACTGGTCAAAGGAAAAAGGCAAGAGTAAACTGTGCTGCTCTCTGGCAGAGGTGTCAGTCTGCAACTTTTCCAGTCTCTCTGCATTGGGATGTGGAGCTGCGGGCTGTTCCTTTGGTACAGACGTTCCAAACAGTTCCTCCAAAGTCAGATGCTTCTGCCTTGACTGAAATGTCTAGAAAGAAAGGAAAAGGAAGCTTTCAGTTTAGAAATATACTTACCACTGTGCATCTCACACGATCTATCACAATTTCAAGAAAACTATGAAAGACAGCTAGGTCAAAAGTATTTAAAATACAATTTGGATACAAAAGTGTGCCCTATTTACAGGAGTTTTGAAATCAACTTCATTTACAAGGAACATTCCATCTATGAAAATTTTTCCTTTACAACCTCCTATGGACAGACTGCGCAAGCAGGAAAGAAGGGGGCAGGCTACGGATTCTGCCATTAAGGTGGCAAATGCCATCACCCATCAACCCTAACTGCACAAGGCACTGCGTGGGCGGGGTGGGAAGAACATACATGTTGAACAAAATCCACACACAGTTGGAAATAATTAAATGGCCTAAAAGATGGGAAAGGAACAGAGAAACCTGAAGGTGCACAACTGCAATACATGCCTAGACAGTTCCTCTCACTCTTTTCATTAACGATGCAGTACATGTTACAATAGGTGAAAGAATCTGTATTAACCTAAACATATGTATATATATCTCTTTGAAAAGTGTGTATATATACACACAGAGTTAAAACTACCAGTCCTTTAGTCTCTCCCAAAAATACAAATCTAGCCTACAGGACTGACGTTGTTAGAAAAACCTGATCTTAAGGATACCATCTTCTTAATATTTTGCTAAAAATGTTTAAAAATGTGTTTTACTAAAGGGAAAATAAACATCTATTCTCACCCTTAATCTCTTTTTTTTTTTTTCCTTTTTTTTTTTTTTTAATAGGTTGCACAGGACAAGAAGTTATGTAAAACAGCTGGACTAAAATACAACATTCTGTTCGGAAGACTGAATGGCCTGCAGCACAATTCCTGCGTACTCCGATGGTATGTCTAAACAAAGATGCTATTTTACAATGACAACTACTGTACCATGACATTGTTACGCTTGCTCTAATTTTACTAGCACAGATAACAGCAGTGAAGCTGTGTCTGTACAGGTAGCATGCAAGAAACCTAACAGAAAAACCTTGGGCTTGAAATCATATTGATTTCTGCACAGATTACTGATCTCTACTGCCACTCTTATTATTAATTTTTAGTTAGTTTAAAGTCAGGCACACTTTCATTTTGCAGCTGAGACATTCTATAGTTTATAAATGTTGTTAATTATGCTAAAACTTCTTCCTAGAAAGTTGTTCTTACTTTTCACCACTGATCTTACTGTTCTGGAGACCTGTCCTTCAACTGTAAAGATTTTGTTAAGAGAAAAATCCCTATTCTCTCTCTTTTCAAACTCAGTTTTTCCCTTCAGTATGATGAATTGACTAGCTTTCCTTTATTAAGTTTATTCAAGTAATAAACAAGAAATCTCTACCATGCTCTGATCCAAGTCAGACTAGTCCCTTACATGGATACAGTCTCAAACATGAAGTTAATTTCCAACTTGAAGTATAAAACACATCTTTTGCCTGTCCCATTTCTGGCTGAGGTGTATTTTGAGCATATCATCGACTCAGTGTATTATGAAGACCGTTATCAGCAGTGGCTGAAAAAAGGCAACATGACCACTTTACTTCACGGGAAAAGTGCTGCTCAGAGGGTTTCTCCAGAAATCATTTCAGATACATCAAAACATGAATTAACAGTCTGAGCTGGCACTATAAAGTTTAATTTCAGTGTTCTGATTCAGTTTTGCTGATTGCTGGCACAAAAGCATTCCACACTACAACTGATTTTCATTTTGAACTGCCAAGATAAAAAACTTGAACTTCAGAATATCACAGAGAAGACATTTATTTTTATTCCCAAATCTGTGGTATCTTCAGCATGAAATGAAGTTAGTCAATCAACATACAAGTGTGACATTTTGGAGGGAGTTTAGGAATCTCACCATGCTTATCATATGTACACTTTTTAAATTTCACAGGTCACCTGTTTCAATTACATGAAAAATGTATTTTTACAGTTCAAATGGAACGTCTGTCCAGTAGTTTCCAAGTTGTTCACACTATTAAAAATGTGATTAAGAACAAACACAGCTGTGATATATTGGAACCAAGTTAATTAGCTTTACAGAATTATTATCATTTACGTTATCCAATTAGTTTTTTCCAGTATCTCTGCAGCTATTACTAAAATAGCTCAGAGTTTAAAATATGCCATTTCACCTATTCTATAAATCAACTGTTTCCCTTTTGTTACTTCAGAGCAATTCGTTAGAATCTTATCTTTCCAATTTTTCCTTTACTAGTTACTGGATTTCTGTTCAGCAGTTCCATGCACTGTCAGGAGGGCACTTGAACTGACTGTGCAGTCTACAGGGAGTGACCCAAAAGAAAGCACCTGCTTTTAAAACAAAGCCTGAGGCAACACTTCTGCCTGATCTCCAGAGCAGGCGTGCAGCAGGCAGAGCTGGCTGCCAGGGGTCAGTCTATCACTTATGCTGATCCAAAAGCAGAGGTGCTACACCAAGAGGACAGAGTGGGCTGCGATGGCAAATCATCCCAGCAAACTCCCCACCCCTCGTTTTAGTGCATTAACTGTTACTACCCCGTCCCCTAAACCAGATCCCTGCCGCCCATACGCTAGTTCTAACCTGTAGTGGAAATTACTTACTGCTACTACCAAGTAAGTAGTTTACAAGTACTAAGTGCAAGGCTGCACACATTTTCTTAGGGCATTTCAGACACAGCGGTTTATTATACCAGAAACACAGCAGTAAGCCACAGCAAGATGGGAAGCACGCGTGCAGCTCTCCTCCCTGCACTGGGGTGTTTTCTGAGGAGAGCCACTACCAACCTTCCTGTGCCCGCTGGGCAGCACTGTAAGGAGGCCAGAGTTTCTCAGGTATTATAGGGAACTGAGTTATTGCAAATGTTTTTAAATGTACCTCTAAAGAGTCTTGTATGAATCTACAGCTTCCCTGTGCTGAAATCTTTAGTAGACATCAAAGCCCGATACTGAACTATTGCTACCTATTCCAGCTACTTCAACGATGATACTCAGCATTTTGTAACAAGTTTCCCATGGTTCAAATAAAACATTTACAGGGTATTTCAAAAAGATGGACCACACATGTTACAATTACACAAAAATTTACAAACAGTTTAATATTCTATCATTTATAGATGTTCTATGTTCCCTCCACCTGCTGTATGGACTGTGAGTTTCCTTCATGGGCGGTTTGTGATTGCAGAGATATAGTGACTTCAAACTGGGCCCAGCTTTATGAAATACCCTGTACATGAAACAGAGGTTATTTTCACTAGAATTCTTACTGTGGTTTAAACTCTACTTACAGGAGTAACACCAAGCTTTAGAATTTGTAGACATCTGAATACACACTGATGATACATGTTGTATCTAACACTTACCTGAAACAGATCTCAACACCAGTGTTAAGTTTGAGCAACATACCTCCTCAACAACACTGAAATATTGATTTATTTTTTACAATATTTCTCTTCCCACAGAGGAAGGAATACACTGTCAAAAAGTTCTTAACACAGGAAAAAAGAAAACAAAACAAAAAAAAAAAACCCAGAACAACCAACCAAACACCCCAAACAACACTCCCCCCAGCCTCAACACAAGAAACTGAAGCAAACCAACATAAAACCACACACACTTTTCCCATAATCTAAGGATGAAGGAATCAGCCAAGCTGACTGATATTACCAGTCATGCAAACAGAGGTCTAATGCAAGCTACAGAAGTGTGGGAGAAGATATGTAGACACATTTTTGGTTATGCCAAAGAGAATTTGGTGCTGCCACAACTGAAGCACTTTCCATTTCTTGCCTAGTAACTGCAGGTTTAAGTTAGCAGGACTCTAGCTATAGCTTTGAAAGCAGCAGAGATAAACCTTGAGTACGTGTCTCAAACGCCTAGACTGCACCACAGTATACAGCTGACTGATGTCATACTCAGTCCAATAATGTGTCAGAGGTAATTATTTCATGCTTCCTGGCGCTGCAAATCATCCTGGATGTTACCACAGACTGATTTCTTCCAGAATCCACGTTAGCCCATTTATACATACTTGGATATTCACAGCAGTATGACATAGCATCTTATTTTTAAATGTTAAGTCAAAAGATAGAATTTAGGATCTTGAAAGACTTCAAACTCACCAGTTTATTTAAATCGGTAATACATTCAGTAGGCAACACTGCAGGCATTCTAAGAAAAAAATACTTCGGTACCAAACCAAAGTAATAAATGAAAAAACCCTAGCACCTGATTTAGGTTTGGAAGAAACATACCTGCTCTTGCACTTGTAATGAAGTTTTTTGATCTGAAACCTCTGTGCTTTCTGGCTTTGGAGGATTTGCATTTTGTTGCATTCCAGAACTTGATACAATACTTAAGTCACTGATCTGATTCTGAAAAAAAAAGAAACAAAACATATGAGTTTTAAGTCTATGTTTATCCACAATCCCATTTATATGTCACTTTGTCTGAAATACAGACAATGTATAGAGTATTGATTTTTGTAAGACACTGTGGAATTCACAAATTTTAGGAAGTAACAATCATACCAAGACATCCACCATCTGGTAGGTATTCATAAAGCTGTCATTCTTTATTATGAAAGAAAAAAAAAAGACAACTGGCTTCATAAATTTTGCCACGAGAAAGATTTTTTCTTTTAAGTAAGCTTTTCACATTCCTTATCTGCATTAGCAGCTAATGAGGAAGCTTTCTATAGTTCATTAAATCAGGAACCCAAACTAGAAACAACTTCCAAAAAAATTCCTGACAGAAATCATTCTAAGGAGCTGGAATGAAAGCTTGTCATTGAGTTACTTCCACCAGATTTAGTTAACCACGTACATGTATCTTCAGAAGGTGTTAATTTGTTTTTCTGTGAACAAGGCAAAAAACAGACAAGAGAGTTCCATTGGAACAGAATGTTTACAGATCGAGTTGATTTCCTTCTTTAATAAATATATACATAAACAAAACCAGAAATTGTATTACTGATTAAATCCCCAGTGAAAAAGCCCAAACAGGAGAATAGTCTTGTTTTCAATACGTAAACTCCACCTCATGCACATGATATAGTGAACGTTAGCACCAACACATGATGATTGCTCTGGTCACTTAGAGCAGCAACATATGAGTTAAACTTTTTAGTAACAAGTTAAAAAACAACCTGAGCTTTATTATTCTTTTCAATTTCTAGCTGAATGCAATAAAAACAAAATCAAGACTATTTATTGTGATTTAGGGATAGAGGCGAAAAGCAACTTTTCACACCTTTCTGACTTTTAGCTACTAACTTGAAGGTCAAAACTCCTTGTGCCTGAAATGCTGGATGCCTTGTGGTCACAAAACCAGGCAAAGCAGTTTTCTTTTCACTAGAGGATGTTTCCATGCTCATACTGAAACACACACACAAAACATGACACTGCAAAAAGCATCCATTCACTTCATTAAAAATTTATTCAGAATTCATTCATTTTCACATATGGACTTGATGTAGTGAGTACTTGAGGGATTAAGCTGATTTGGAATGCTACATTAAATCACTCAGACCTTCATAAATCTCTTTTTCACTCTACCCCCTTCTCATGCTGACACTCTGCCAATCTCATGTGGGCTGCACACACGGATTACTGTATGATCCATCTGGAATGTACCAGGCAGATAAGTACTTTCTGCTCCTAAACACAAATTCATGTGTAATTACTGAGTGACATAAAATAATTGGGAAAAAAAAAAAGTCAAGACAGGAAGGGTCTCTCTGGAAGCCATCCTCAAAACAAGTTGGTTACCTAATCATGTTAACACCGACAAACCCTGGCTACAAGGAGTTCCAAAATTAATGTGTCAGGGGGTTGTTTCTAAAGCTAAGGTGGTCAACAGAATGTTCTCCAAAAAAGTTTTCTTTAATTGTGACCAACATTGCTCAATTCTGTGTACCTGGCAACTTCTACATAACTACATTTATAGCAGGCTACGGGATTATGTTCAACAGATTCAGTTTACAGTTCACATATACACCAAAAGGAAATAATTATTCCAGTTTCACTAGTGTTCTAAAAGCATCAAGAAACACACAGACACACAACAACAATTCAAGATCAAGACACAAGACACCAAATTACATAGTAGCTCATGTGTAGCCTGTGCCCTGCATACTTCCCTGTTTTATTACAGGCACCACAGATGTTGCCTGACCACCGCAAAGCTCGCACACCATTGCCTGGTAATCAGTATTTACAGTTTCATCCATGATGCTTAGGAACTTTGTTTCTAGCAAATGCTTTGCAGTATTCTCACATGAAAAAGATCTGAAAATTAAGAGAGAAGCTGGAATGTCCTTTCTGAGTCATTTTTAAGAGCCATCTGTTGGAAATACGTATTATCCAATATTGCAAGGACAAAGAGGGAGAAAGGCTTCATCACACCCTAAGAGGGCAGTACTGAAACAATGAGTTCTTGTGGTATGGTTTTATTTTTCCTTCCCAAAAAGCCTGCAATTTCTTTAAGTGTTTCAATTGATACAACATTGAAAGATGAGTCATTCAGGTTTTGATGCTTCTTTCTGTGCTCTCACAAAAGCTGCTACTTCCACAACGTTGGCCCTCAAAGAGACCTTCTCCCCAAACAGCACTGATGCTCAGAGAATCAGAAGCAACTGATTTTTTAAAAAATCTGTATTTAAAGCATTAAAAACCCCACATTACTAATTTTCATAGACTAGTTTCTAGCCTAGGTCAAATATATTGTATAGTTTGTCACATTCATCTGTCCTCAGTCTAGGTCAGAAAGTGACAAGTTGACTCATACAAACTTCATCCATGTGTTCATTCTTTTCTCCTCATCCCACATTGTGCTGTAACAATCCAGAACCCTACAAAGACTCAAATCCCAACTACTCAAGGGAACTCTGCTGCACAAGCAACTGCTGCAAGGAGTCAAGCCCCATCCTAGTGTGTCAACTCTTCTACCAGCACAGCCACAAACGCCACACCACATCTCTGCAGTGTGATACTTACACATTACTTCACTAATTGCACATTCTCATATTATCATATCTGGGGAGAGGCATGTTCAGAATCTGTTTTCTTTTTTTGGATTTCCCACATATTACCCTTATATGTGTCCTGTAGGTATGAATTTGGTCCTCAGGACTATATTAAGTAATTCTTTCCTAAGAGAACTCATATTCTCCATCATATAAACTTGTGAATTTAGCACTAGCAAAAGATACCGAACTCAACCTTCTGAAATCAATTAATTTATTAAAAGGATAGACACATAGACAGGACAGAAGTATTAAACTGAGGAACAGCAGGATAGCAGAACAGTATTGTTATACTTAGTCTACAGCTATTAAAAATATGCTTCACGGGGTCTACATATGCACTGAATGTCTAAATCTCCAATACCACAAGACTTCTATTTTTCTAAGAAGAGACAGACAGTGTTGGGTACTATTTTTATTTGCTATTCCCAGAGACAAAATTTTCTCACAGCAGTAGAAGTCATTGTAAAATGGGTCTATCAGGCTACATTTCAAGTTGGATCACACGATCAGTATTCAATCTGTCTTGCTTGAAATCAGAGGCTGTTTCCTAGTACAGTGTACTTGAGGGAGGGAATGTGCCATCAGTGTGAAAACAAGGCTACTGAAACAATGGCAGAGAATGTCTGCTCTTTAAAACACAGCTGATGTGTTAAAACCTAGTTTCCAGATAGGCTTTCTTAAAAATGAAAAATAATGAAAAATAGGCAAAGAATTGCCCACTAAGGTAATAATTACAGAATTAAAACTTATTAATTAATGCAACGTGCAAATCCTAAACTGTTGTAAAACAATTTTTTCCCACATTATCCCTTCTCTCTAAGTTATTCTGCACCTATGCTTGTATCACAGACACAGGATAGTTCACCAAGTTTCTGGGCCTCTGTTATGTTACTCAACATGCCAAAGCATTTTAGTGTGGAGCTCCATGAATGCTCTTGATTGTGGCATGAATCACAGCAGACCTCCTCCACTGACTTTCAGGACAGAGGAAAAAACTGAAAAACCAAAGTGTCAGCCACTATAAGGAATATTTACAATAACCGAACTTCCGAGATCATAAAACCAGACATGTTCCGCAGTTCATTCTTCTACAGTGTTACATATATACCTATTTGTTCAGGTTTCCTTTTATAATTATCTCACAAAACAAGACAGCTGATGAGTACTGAGATTAAGCAGCCCATGTACCTCTTCTATAAAATATTTTGTTGTTTCTGCATATCCAGGTATCTGGTTTTAAAACTGTATTTTTTCTCCCCAGAAGGTAGCAATTCAAACATAAGAATATACAGGCCAGTTAAATTATGGGTTAGGTGCACTACTTTACAATCTTGGGTTGGAGTATACTGCACAGGACAATTTAATACATAAGAATGATTCTCTATCATCTCTCCAAAATCACAGGGCATGCTGTTTCAGTGGACTCCATATGGTGTCCTAAGCCCTTATGAATAAGTAGAAGTAGCATTCCTATTTGTTTGTAAGGTTGGGGGGGAGGGGGGGGAAGATATTTCCTTACTCGTTCATATTCATCCTTGGCTTTACTGAGCATTTCCAGGATGTCAATGGGCCTGTTTTCATTGCAGCCATTGGTTCTGTTGGGACTTTTTCTGTCCTGGGAAACTTGCTGTGATCTTTGAGCTTCTTGCTCTACCACTCTGTAACAGGAAAGGAGAAACAGGATTTTAAAATTTACTCTGGAGTCAACATCTTGAAAAAAGCAGTAAAGAAAAATGTACACCCAGCATATTAGCAAATTTAGTTCTGTCTGTATGAAAACCTAGCACCATAGTTACACAAGTTTTCATTTGCTATGAGGTTTATACAAGTCAAACTGTCAAATGGTCTGTACAATTTATCTCCAAACCAGACAGCTCTGGTCTGTCTCTCACAAAGTCTGCCTGCAGTAAACACTACTTCTGTAAAACTGTCATATTTAGACATTTTTACAATAAAATAGTGGACATTCAAGCATGCATTATACAAAGAGCGCATGTATTGTACCATAGACTGAGTAAAATATCTTTTTCACTCTTTTCTTCCTAACATGCATTTTTTTCCATATTTAGCCAAATCAAGCCATGTTATTCAACAAAATCAATCATAAAACATTTCTAATTTATGATGAGGTCCATCATTACAAAACAACACAAAGACACCAGGAAAGAATAGAGCTGGCTCGCACCAGGCATCTCAAGTCAGTCTGCAAGGAGGCTCTGCGCAAGTTACCCCTTTCTACCCCACCTAAGGCTCTGGAAACAAGAGCAAAACATTTTCTTCTCTAGCTGCCCTGTAGTCATTCCAGTCACCTGCAGGACTACAACACATCTTCTCCTACAGCCTTTGGTGCCTACGGTACATTCACCACTTCTACTCCACCCCTACCTGCCTTAAGTATCAAAACATTTCAGTTTAAAAGACAGTTAAGATATGCAAGAGGATGATGTGTCCCTGGTACATTTCATTAATAAAAGGAAAGGCAGCCTATATTTCTACTCCTAATCCATACGCAGTTCACAAGATATACATGGCTGTGCAATGCGCTAAAGCTTATCCTCTTGAAATAAACACACACTAGCCTGTAATCCCTTCTTTTTTAAGCCTGCATTAATCAAATATGTTAAGAAAAAACAAGGACTGTAAACAGGGCAGAGCTGTGGACCTGGCACGTCACTTGAGAACTCTCATGCTGTGGAACTGCTGGCTGCTGGGGAAGCCAAGAGGTGCCATCATAACAATCACAGAGAGCGTCAATCATTCCAGCCTCCAGTTTCTTTGGGTCAGTTAGGATTCAGGAGTAACTCTAGATTTCATAAGACAGTAGAGTAATTCAATATTTCTATGCACCTCTATGTTGCCATTTCCCAGGAAATAAACAGTTCTAGTCTTGGAAGTTTCTTCCCCGTGTTCTAGCAACCAAGCCTCTTTACTTCACTAGAGATAAGTTGTGTTTATTTGAAGAAGGGTTGGATTTGGCTTTTAGCAATTCAATGCTGCTTTCAAAATTACCTTGAAAATTTTTCATAATACAAGCTGCTTATTTAACCAGCTTCTCATGCTGAGTAAAGCACTCTCTGTTTGCAAGCAAGCACTCACCTGCACACATAATAGGGAGGCCAATCTACACTCCGACAGTTTCTAAGAGCTGCAGCATGTGCTGGTTTGGATAAAGCAGCTCAATCCTGTGCAAATGTTTCTATGGAAACACCCTGAGAACATTTTGTTCTAACACCCCACGCGGTCATACAGTCCTGACTTAGGACTTGTTTAAACTCAACTCCAAAACTAGGGATGAGAAAGGGCAAAGAACCAGAGCACTTTGCTGAGATTTTAAGTGTCAGCATAATAGCATCAGCAAAAATAAGTACTTCAGTTAAAGGGAAAAGCCTGGACAGCTGAAGTTCCGCATGTGCTGCCTGACAGGTGAAGCAAAGGCTTCAATCTTGTGACCCTCCTTCTGCTCTTAACTAGTTGGTCCAGAAGGTTTCAACAAACCATCTTCCCATTAAAATAGTACTACTTGGTCTAATAGCAAAACATCTTCAAGGAGTACATCTGCTTCACAGAAATGTTTCACAAAGATTTCTGAAAAATATTTCTTAATATTTTTCTGTTCTCTGTTATGAAATTTGTTTTTTCTTCAGAGCTCACTTTTTTAAAGGAATAACAATTAAATTATCTTCTCCCATAGATAATTGTCTAATAGCTCTTCATCTTCCATCTTGCACGGGTTACATTCAGATGGTGGTGATGGGGTAACTTTGAAACAGTTTACTCCCAAAACTCTGAGATAATCTCCCACTTCCAGCTTGCTGCCTGCATCTCAGAAGCCAGTCTGGGTCTGACTGTTGAAACCAAGTAAAACAAGCCTAATAAACCAACCTAAAAATAAAAAACCCTACGAACGTACATGTCAGAATGCAGTAGGTTCACAAAGATTTGAAAGCCCCTCGTTTCTGTCCTACTTCTAGAAAGCTCATCCCTCATAAATAATCATCTTGACTTAACTTGACCCAAATTAATTCCTTCTAAAGTTAGCAGTTTGATGACTCCCATTATTTTTTTTTCATTTCAGAAAATTCTATTTATTTTTTTTTTTCCAAAACCAAGGTGTTCTGTAAATTGAACAGCTTTAGTGGGGAAAAAAGTAAACTAATGCGAATCTGTACACTGAGCATGTTCTGTGTGCAATTCAGGGTTAAACCTTTTTTAAGCAAGGCCTGCTGTTTCTTTCCATTGTATCAGATAGTGGAAGAGGCACAACATTCCTGCAGTGACAGTTTGCTGAAGAATATCTGCAGTTATAGCATTGAAAATATACCTGGCACAACCCCACGGAATGGGGGTGGGGAGCAGAGAGAATGTGAGAAGTGAAGCCTGTGATTACAAAGCCCACAAACACTAATTTACATTTCTTTTGAAAGATAAGCCACCAAAATATAAGTGGATGGCCTGCAATCTTGTTAACGCAGTCTGGCACAATAAGGTCAAGTCAAACAGCAGGAAAGAGAATGCAAATCTCCTTGAAACCTTTTATGGTTATGTTTTTGAAGCTCTGAGGAACTACAAAGGCAGCACTCTTTCCTATCAGTGATAGAAAAATCCCCACCTAAACGAAAGGGTGCCAATCCAGATTTCTACCCCAGACAACAACAAAAACTGTGGAACAAAATTAATACTCCTGGAAGACAATGTAAATATTTATTCCAAAATAGTGATGGATCCTGATGAAGCCTGCTACCATGCGCCAAAATGCATATTTCCTTCTCCAAGATGCATTTTTTTTTTTTTAATTAAAAAGTATATTTTACATTTTAAGTTTCACCCCAGTTTCACCGCTGAGCCATGGCTGGACTGGTCTGTTACCTGGTTACACTTTTAAAGATCCTTGAAGTGTCTGCACCCATGATTTGTGCTGTAGTGACTAGACTAGTTTTGCCAGGTGACACTTAGCCCTGCAGTGCAGCTGTGCATGATGGAATAAGAATATGGTAGAGTCTGAAGGGTTCAGCTCTCTGTCCAATGCAAACATTAACCATGGCTTTAAATTAAAAAGTGCATTAAAAAAAAAATAAAAAAGAAAACCTTTCCCGGCTCTGTTTATAAAGCAGAGAGACAACAGATATTTTGTTTGATTTGGTAACAATTTCTGAGAGTCAGTTTCACACTACTTTTTTCATTAATCCTTACATTTGGACAAGCCAAATAACAGCAAAAAGTCCAATGTGGCTGGGGACAAGAAAAAAAGAAGTGGGAAACAGGAACTTCATAGGGTTATCAGCCCAAGAGAAAAGAAAAATAAGAATTTAGAAAGAGACCTTGATATCAAAGTCTGTCATTTGTGTTCTTACATTGCCTCTGTGGGGAAAAGCCAAAATAACCCAAAGCAAAGACCCCAGAACAAGAAATCAGAATTAATCTTAAAATGTCTACACTATGACTAGTTTCCATGTAGTCAAGTTTTGTCAGTGTTCAAGATGTCCCGATGTGTAAGACATGACACACTGCTTAAGACATGCAATAGAAAAGCAAGCTCAGGAAAGTAGAGTGTGATGGCGAAGAAAAGCAAAGCAGAGACCAAGGGATAAGAAGATATCCTGTGCAGTACATCTGCATCTTGCAATTTTGCATTTTTGCTAGCGTAGCTACCCTGTCATGCACGTCAAGCTTCTTCCTTTCATAAGAACATTGAAGATTTGCTTAAGTTAATTCTCACCCTTTTCTACCAGTAAAAAGCCTTGGCTTAATCTGCAAGACACCTCACCTGAAGGAAAGGTGCAAGAATACTCACAACATGTTTTAATGACTTTACACCACACTGCCAACTCAACTAGTTCCAGCCTTCTCCGACCTCTGTTGCTCCCTCAGACATCTGTACCCCCACCTGAAGCCTCCTGAGCTGTGGCACTGCAGCCGCCTCCAGCACAGGCTGACTGCATCGCTGCAGCTTCAACACGCTAACAAACCCGTGCTATTGCACACACAGCCTTTTAAGGCTCCTTTGCATTGAGATGACCTCAGAAATCCTCCCGCTGTGTGACATCTCTAGGAGCCCTTGCAACTACAAAATAAGAGCAAGTGACATGGCAGCTTTATAAACCAGATTTGTCTCCAAAGAGGAAAAAAAAAAAAACAGATTAAAAACAAAACAAAACAAAACAATCCAGAAATTAGCAACAAGCAGCTCCTAATACTTCATAGTTCTGTTTACACTCTTAACATCATGATAATTCTACAAGATTCCACCTACTTCTCCCACTGGTCTCCAATCTCTTCATTCCGGAATAATAACTAAGCCTTAAAAAAACCCCACAAGCCCAAATAAAACCCAGTCCATCACCCAAAAATCCACAAAACCAATGGCCATCATTTATTTAATTACACTTCCTGCATCAGAGGATCTTTTGCCAGCATCCCTATACAAAATAAAATATAAAATAGTGTTCACACTTGCTTTCTTTGGAGAATGCCAAGTTACACTCCAGCTGATTTTTTTTTACCGCTTAACTGAAAATTTTAATGCTGTAGTTTCTTAAAAAACAAAACTAACATTTTTATTACTAAGAAAATCTGGTAGCAGCAAGAAAGTAATATTTTTCTATTTAGGGAGTGTAAGAAAAAAACAACAAACACACAAAAATACATTTAATAGGTTCATTTCTTTTTTCTGTAATGCATAAAAGAATTACAGAATAAAAAGACCACAGTACTTACTTAGCCATGAGTTTTGCTATTCGATGACAGTCATTCTTGTCGTAAAACCAGATACTGTAAATTGACACTTGAAAATAGAAAAAAAAGGCAAGCGTAAGACAAAGGCTTTTTTTTTAAAAAAAAAGAAATCAAATCAATAGGAAGAAGGCAAAAAATAGCAGCCCATTAGATCTGCAACATATGAATTGCTGTCAATTTCCACTCAAATATGCTGTGTGTGACACACTATTTATAAAGTGATCAGAAATAGCACATGCAAACACAAATACAACTTCAGCCAGATTAAATACAAGAGCTACAAAACGTTGATACTGTTTGTAAATAAAAGTGGCAGGAAAATGAAGTTTTGACTACCAGATGCCTTCTCACTACAGTTGAAACCTTCTGTTTTGAATTACTGACTTTACCATTTAAATTCGGCTAAAGAATATGCTTTTTTTTTTCCCAAAGACTTATTTTTAAATTTGTCAATTTTTGAAGCTCAACAAAAATATTAAAGTTTGAGTTACAGTATGACAGTCCTCTGGCAGGGTGTCCCTCCAAATTCTTTTTGTAAGAGAAGTAATTGTATAGGAAAAAAACGGTACCAAAGCTCCAATCATACTGTCACATCCATGGAGCCACTTAAAAAGAGGTTCATATTGAACCCCACTCTTTCATAAAATCATAGAATTCCTGAAGGTATCAAGGACAAGCAATGAGGGCCAAAGGTTTCCAGCTCAGCAAGACACTAAGCCCCATTCTGGCTTTTGGAACAAGTAAAATTCCACTGAAAGTTGGCAGAGTTGGAGTCCGATCACTGAGCTGAAAGATATTCCATCAGAGGCAGCAACTTTGTCGGGGGGCCATGGACTATTTCTTCACCAGCAACCCCGCTTCAAAGAGGCCGTTTTTAACCCCCCAACTCCTGTCTCCACAGTTCTGTCAACACAACAAACCTGCCAAACTCTTTTTATATTTAACCCAACCCTCAAAGCAGGTTATTTTAAATCTTATTTTAAACCTTATGCATGTTACAATTAAAATATTTTCATTTCTGAAAAAAAAAAAACACTTTTAGCTTTTAAAACCTCATCTTTATACTGCAGTTCATTCCAATGTTTTTATAAAGTTGAAATCACTAACTGATTATAAAAATGACTTAAAGTGAAAGAATGTTTTTTAAAAAATACACAGCCTTTTCCAGTCCAATGTAGATTTTTATTTCAAAGTGAAATCCTCCACACCACTACTTCCTGGCTACTTCTTTAGCCATGTAGCATATTTTAACACCAAAGAAAAGCTCCTTTCCTGACTCCATTATCAGACAAACTGCCAAGGGAATAAAGCATCTTCAAAAGCATACTGGCTGAAGAAATGAAGATAAGGAACCTGTAATGATATCTTACTGGGACAAATGATAAAAGTCACACTCAACCCTACCAGAAACAGGCCTACACAAGACCAGAAGTAGATCCAAATCTTTGGTGTACAGACTACCAGGCTTTTTTCCCACTTTGTACTACTGGCAAGTCATCACAAGGAATCACTTCAAAACATTAACAGTATTACAAAGATGTAAAGCAGATTATGAACAAGTAAACTTGGGGCATTAATATCACATACGGTCTAAGTGGCTGGAATGTTTACCGTCCTCTTTTCAAAAGAGGACTCGTTTGTACTATCAGTTCAGCTCCCTTGCCCCAGAAGTGTGTGTGTCCTATATTTTGTACATGCAGGCAACTGTAGCTATGAACATCCTTTCCATCCAGCTGTTCTCCGCTGAATGCTGGGCCGTATCTTTAGCAATCAAGTAGAAGTAGTTTGTAATCATCATGAGCAATAAGTTTCAGCTGCATTCACACTGCATTTTGGCACACACAAAGTCAGGAGTAACCCATATCACAGAAAAATCAGGTTTCATAAAATTAGAAGGAGTCATAAGTTATCTTCATCTACATTCTTATCTGACATACGTCATTTTTTGTTTTGAGAAAACAAGAGCATCTTGGAAGTCTTCCCGCTCACATCTAGTAGCCAAATGACACCAAAAGACACCAAAAGGAAGGTCTTGGTCTTCTCCATTGTGCTCAGATTGCTTAATGGGGCAGGCAGTTACAGTTCCAATACTGCCTAATTAGTAGATCTGACTTAAGAGTGAGGATAGCAAAGCGCCACAGTGAGACAGAGGCCTCACTCTTTGGCAACATAAAATGAAGTTGCATCCCAAAGCTGTAGTTTCACTTCGGTTTCCACTTTAAGTAAGCAGAAGGCAGCAGTGTCACCACACTTACATTCATTCCCACCACTCTGCCATTAACTCATTCACCCCTAATTCACTCCTGTCCCTTATGGCATCTGGATACACTTTAGTTCAGAGCAGTTCCTTAATGTTGTTTGTGCATCAGCTTCACAAACCTGCCAACTCACACAAGAGAGGGCAGGGACCTGAAGCTGGTGGCAGCACAGTACCGCCAAACTGGTAAAATGTTCCTGAAAGCGTAGCCCAAGAACATGATGCCAGAAGTGTCCACAGGACCATTCCGCAGTGCCAGCTGCAGAGATTACAGACACCACTACTCTCTTGCCTTTTGCAATTTAGCCATTTGTGCAGATATAGCTTCATCTCATATGAAAAGATGATCTGTTTAAAAGTTACCTTAACTAGCTGGAATAGCTGACAGAAGAAGGTTTTATTTTACACTTCCAATTTAGATGTTCCTATACAATGACGTAGATCAACTGGGCACAGTAACCATTCAAACTCTCTGGAAAGAAAAGACTCGTACTTTGAAACCCATCCTATAAGGTAATAATAGAAATCAACCCGATCTCACTCCTATAAACACATATATGCATCATTTGCATATGGTATATGCAAATGGAGCTTAAGGCATAAAGCAATAAGCGTACGAAACAACCTCTCTCAGAGCTCCTATTTCTTCCAGTAGCAAGGTTAGCTGAAATTCCACCTCTTCTCAGTCACTCTGCTCTAATTTCTTCTTCACCGAGATTCACTGTTCTTATTTTCCTAAATTTAAATATTAGCCTGCCACAGATTATAGATCATTAAAACTAATTAAAAAAATCCCTCCTTTTCTTATTGCTTTGAATATCTAAAGCCATTTCACAAATACAGTTCACAGCACAATCCCACAAGCAGTTGCACTGGTGTAATTCAGTACATGGCAAAGAGCATCCAAGATCAGGAACACTTTAACGAACTGCCACCCCACAAACTATAATGTGGAAAGAGAGGGATTACTACTTTGTAACACTGAACCAGAGGGGAAAAGCCCTTCCAGTTAGAGTGCCATCTTTCAGGTCAAACAAAGTATTTTTAGAAATTAACAGCTTTCAATGATTCCTCCCCTCCTCCTGGCTTTCATGCTTCTTCTGCTATAAAGGTATCAAGAACAGGCTCCTTTCTTATCTCAGACTAAACCACTGGGTTAATGCACTTGCTGGAAAGCCATTCGCCTTCAGAGATACCTTGTACTTAATGCACTGCCAGCTGGGAACAAAGGTGATAATGACAGACTTTCCCTACCAGCAAAGATGTCTTGTTTTGACAACACTCAGGAGATTTTTCAAAGAATTTTAAAAGAGATTTGAAATAACGCAACTCATTTTGCTTTTGCTATTCTGAATACAAGTTTGTTTAATTAACGACAATACAAAGAGCCGAGAAGACAGCACTTTGTAACTGAGTTTTCCCTTAATATATAAACCTCTCCAAAACCCATTATTTTTGTTTTACTAACTCCTACCCTTGGAGAGGAATAAGAAGCAAGCAAGAAAAAACCAAAACCAAAACAAAAACCCCACACCAAACAAGGACAATTTATTTTAATACCCAAGTTTTATGCTTAGCATCTGCCTTTTCAGTGCCATGGAAATCAACCTGCCTGACCTCCCAAGTGAACTAGCTTGGATTAAAAAGCCTTTTAATCAAGACCAGCACCACCGATACAGAGGGAAAGTTATAAACGAGAAAGGCTTAGAAGAATACTTCTTGCAGACTTTAAGAGGTAAGTTGTCCATTGTTTAAAACTTTGATTAATTTTCTTCTATTATTAAGCAAACTATCAACTATCAGCTCCAAATTCTCACATTACAGATTGAAAGTACTGAAATCTCTCAGATTGGACTATTGTTATTGTTACTGGCAGTAACTGTTTGCATGTTTTTAAACAAAGTTTAACATACTTTTCACAAAGTACAGACAAAAGGAAACAAGCTTAGGTTCACTAAAGAAATAGGCAATGCATATTACAGATTACGCAATAATAAATAGATTAAGTATGAAGTATACTCTAAAAAATTCCTTTTAAGAGGAATTCTAAATTGAAGATATGTTACATTACCAAAATGAAAAGAAGTTGTTGGACTTAATTTCTTGATTTGCTCACATTTGGAGATATTTGCTTTTTTAAATTCTCTCTAACAATGAAAAGTAGAATACCTGTTTTTTCTGTTTACCACTGTAACTGCTGTAACGTCTCTCAGCTTCTTGTTCACATCCCCTGTCATGTTTGCTTTAGGATCTGATGCCTCATGAAAAAATGGTTTAAGTTTTCAGACAGTGTTATATAAAACTTTTGAAGCAGGCAACCTTTCTCAAAATTTGAGGTTTAAGTATTATTCTGGGGCTTGAACCATATTATGTACCTAGACAGTCTGGAGTTGAAAAGACTTCCCCATTAAGAGCTAAAATATTAAAAAGGTATTATTTTGGGGGGAAAACAAACAAACAAACAAACCCTCGACATGTCTTACATCTAACCAGAATAACAAATAATGAATTAACCCAAATGTCATCTATTTCACTTGCTGAACACCACAGAAGGTAGATATAAGGTACTGTATCACTTGGTCTAATCTCCTCCCAGAATACCAATGAAAGACTCCTTCATAACCCACCCTGTGAAAATGGGGGAAAACTCCCCCAACAACTATGCAAGGTAAGTCAGGCCTCCTTTCCCATGACAATAAAATGGCAATTGTTCTAAGAGTATGAAAAAGCCTTTGTCCAACTGCATAAAGGATCTCATGTCTACAGCTTTAAAGTAGTAAGTGCTGATATACACCAAACTAAAAATTCCCTTGTATATTAAAAATAAGTATTTGAACAAAGCAAAATATAAAAGAATGGTAAAACCCACCAAAAATATTGTGATCTAGCATGACAGGCAAATAATTCTTAAGAGCCTCTGGCCAACCAAAAATAACGTTTAGATACTGCTTACAAATTTTCTCATATAACTTGTTAGTGGCTCTGCATAGACTGCAGTACAGCACTTGATATACTCAGAAGAGCTCTCACACCATCTAAGCCAGAAATGCATAAAAGGGAATTCCCCTTAAGTCAAGACAGAATCCCAGAATAAAGTGAAAACATGGAGTTTACAAAACAGTAGTATCATAGTCAGTTATAAAGACTGTTGATATGGAACCTTCCCCAAATATGTGGTGGCACAATTTTGCTCTGATAATCTTCTGCTACCATCCCCTGGGGAAGCATAAACCACAATTTGTCATTGATCCTGTCACAACTTAATTATACAGGTGCAACATATGATTGAAAACCTAAAATCATATTTATTGATACTGTTATTTGGCAGAGACAATCAGGTAGTCTGAACCATTCCCCATCTGTAAGCTAAGGAAGGAGAATCATCAGTTCAGTCACTCTGCAGTCTTAGCAGGGTAATGTATTCATAAGAGTTTCTAATGGTCACAGTAGATTCCCTCAAGCACAATATAAAAAAACCCAACTCTTTAAGAAATAGGGCTGTTGCCAACACTCTGCAGAAGAGGTGGTCTTTCCTTGCACAACTGAGCAGTCCATCCTCTTTCCATCATTAAAGCATCTCAGAAGAACTTCATATTAAGGCATCAGACATGCACCACATTAGCTCTTAGAGACACAAATTACATTAAACATTGGCTTAAAACTCCTATTTAAATTAGTCCCCAAAACACAAAGGTTTTTCATGCCAGCAGGCAGCTAAGCAGAAGTGGACACCCTTCTGCACGAAAATAACTTGGACAAGAATCCCCTAATCTACCCATACAAATAAAACACATACATGTTGAAATTTGTCTGTAAATCCAAATCAATCCTGGCAGATTGTCTGATTGATTTTTTTCTTAAGTTTCACAAATACTATGCAGATAGAGGAAAACAGATTTAACACTGATTATTTCAAACTTGTTTTTTCCTAACTAATTCAGGGGAGAGGCATCAGGAAATTTGGGAAAACGCCTATAAGGAAGAAAATCCTAAACACAATAATCAAATGCAAAAAGTAAGGTAGTTAGCAGCACTGAAATTGTAAGGAATAAAAAGCTTAGATGCTGTTTTCTATGCTTTTAAGCTTGCATTTGAACAAAGTGAATGCTAGCAGAGCACACAAAAACTGATCTGCTGCTTGTTTGTGGCACTAATGACAGACTAACTACATGGAACATTTTCAATCTGCAATCAGTGTAGACTGTTCCTGGACGTGCTACCACCCTCTTCCAGGAGACACAACAGTAACAAAATAAATGACATTTTTCAACAAAAGTCTTGTAAAATTACAATAGGAAAGATAAGGAGGAAAAAAACCCTCTTGATTACTTCAGAATGCAATTATTTCCCATACCCAGCCTGTAATATTTTCCTTGCTCACCCTGGTATGAATTCCTTCCTTCCTCATACTCTTCTATGTCATCTCTATCCTAACTCCCATGGGCACAGATCTTACACAATAGTGCCCATAGGAAAGGGAGAGCTTTTATCAATGAGAGAAAAGCATTTAATTAGCTTTAGGGGTTTCTAACAAAGTCACACACAGTCTGCCTTCTCTGATTGCTTCCTTTAAGTGATCCTCTAGTCACTCCCACTAGAAAACATCACTGATAATTCCACAGCAGGTTCTGCTTCCTGATACCATCGGCAGTTCCAACAAACAAATGAATCAACTTCCTGCTTACCTCATGTCACCAATCTCACAGTTGCAATTCTTTGCTCTACCGTCACCCCATCAGCCATCCTACCCCCAACACCACCATCTACAGCTCCTGCTCCTTCGAAACCAAGCAACCTGTTTAAACATCCAACTCAAGGCAGTATTTTTCCCCTCTCTCAATTCCTGCCAGTCATTTACTTCCTAATCTCCTAGATTTCTCAACTTACTGACGAGTTCTGACTTTTTCCTCTTGATGACACTTACAGAAGGATGATTGCTACGACTATTAAACAGAGGAGACCACCTATCTTAAGCTGTTCTTTGTCACCATTA
Source organism: Streptopelia decaocto (assembly GCF_964273445.1). NCBI lineage: Eukaryota > Metazoa > Chordata > Aves > Columbiformes > Columbidae > Streptopelia > Streptopelia decaocto. The sequence continues at coordinate 7,706,446 of NC_138662.1, forward strand.
TGGAATCTATCCTACTCCCCACAGATCCTAGAAGCTTTCCAAGGGTGAAAAAATAAGGCATTAACATTTGATTGTTCTTTTAGGAACACTGAGGTCTAGACTGCAGTGTTCCTATCTGTGACTCAAAGGGACATTCTGATAGGAAGCAGACATGGTATTGACAAAGTACTGTAGCACACAGGTTCTCCAAGGAATTCAGGGGAACCTGTCACTTGACAGCAACAAACGAGTTTCAAGAACTTTGCCTACTAGAGAGGACATAAAGTGACACTTTTGTATCAGGAGTACCATCTGCTCCATGGGGTGTCTTTTATTTATCTACTTAACCTAATGTGAATTTCATATATACATATATAGTCCTTAAAGAGAGGAGGAGGGAGGATAATTTCTATTTGAGCTCTTTGGAGTAACAGGAGTTTTAGCATGTTATCTAATTGGAATACAGTACACTGGGACTCTGAAGCTCAACTGATGGTCCAAAATACTACTAGATTTCAAAAAGCAGCAAGAAGATACTGACTGCTATTTTATCACTCATCTGTGTAACAACTATCCCAACACCCAGACTTGCTGGAGTCTCAATTCCAGGAAATGTAGTACAGACACCTGTCTCCTGAGTTTAAAACCTCTTGTGGAAAAAGAAACCTTCAACATGGAGCTGAGCAATTTTCTCAACTTCTTCAAGCAGCTACTGATTAATACTTAATTTTTCACTTGCAAAAGAGGAAGCCCTTAGAACTGTTCTTGGTGTTAAATACTTTCAAAATCAATTAATTTTCACTATTTTTTCATTGTTTTTAATTAATGCTATAACACTGTGTATGTTTAGATTAAACCTATCAAATCATTAATTAAAAAGAATATAGCAATATTTAACTTTGTTAGTATACCCTCTTTCTACCGAAAGCAGGTGGTCATCATAATATAATACCACAGCTATGTAATTCTGGCACAGTAGACAGAAAACATCAGATATTTCATTGGAATCGGGCCCATTACATTATACTTGAAACAGACATCACAGCAATCAGAAGTGGTCGAGGTTATAAAAGAAAACATGAAGTTTATACGGATTAAAGAAAGTTATACTCACAGCTAGCATTTCTGTAGAGAAGAAAAGGTTCATGGAGCTGAAACTCCAAATCTTTATTTACTGGTTCAACCAGGTTGTGCATGTTCAGTCGATTCACTATCGTAAAACCATGATAAGGAGAAGCTGACCTATTGTTTCAATTAACACAAAGACATGGATTAATACCTTGATCAACATACACAACTTTCTGAAACAGAGTTATGAATTAACCCTCAAATCTCCATTGCTTTATTAGCTGAAGTTTTAGCAGTCACCAAGTTCTAACAGTTGTTCTTCTATGCCATTTCTTGGCATGCCAACTAATTTTAGTTTAGAACTACACTTGCCTCCAAGTAGGATTAGGATTAACATTAGAGTTCTACACTGCTAAACTGCTGAATCAAAAATATGCCTCAAAAAACCCCCCACATCGATTCAAAAATACCAGGGCAGGTCCAGGATTACAATGAAAGTGTATTCCATACTTCATATAAGATAGCGTTGAGGCATTTCAAAATCTTTTATGAGAGGAGAAAAAACAAACCACTTACTGTGAACAGGTACAACAATTAAAAAAAGCTGTTATCTTAAATAATGTGAAATACACTTAAAAAGGAACCAGAAGCAGTAACTTCTTCCTAAAGGGAGACTCTCAAAATAAAGACTTAACCCGGTGTCTTCTAAGTAGATATTAATTTACTCAGAATTGCATTGCTTGGTGAAACAATTTTTTATTATCTAGATTTTTGCTATACACCAGGTGGAAAAAGAAAACATCAAGCTAGCAAGCACTGGAAGTTCAAGATAGTTTTAGATCTGTTTTCTCTTGCTGCATGAATGTCATGTCAGCATGCTCATCTGTGCCTGTGAGCAATCATATAATCAACACAGGAGCATAGCAAACTCAGGGTAAAAATCAGATATAATTAGCTAGTAAGTGTCAGGATTTCTGTCACGATGACACCACCTTTACTGAATGATCAACAACAAAATCTGTCAAGAGCTTGGGGGCAAACAATCCTTACCATCACAAGTTAGTCTTTTAATGCACCTAACAGAACTTATTTGAAATAATCGGCTAGTCGCAATGAAACTTTTTGCTTAGTTTTTTTGTTTTTCAGTTTGATTGGCTTTCTTACACTATTTCCAAGACTGAAGCTAAACCAAATTAGAGAGGAACCAGACACTAGTATCCCTTCATAGAGCCAGGATAAAATATTGCAATGACCTAGTCTGTAACAATCTATATCAAGATGGGTTAAGTCTGCATTATTTTTATTTCTTACATTCAAAAGAGTGTTTTTTCATTGTTAGATTTTTGATTTGCCTGCAATCTAAAACTTAAATCCATGATTGGTTTTATGTGCTGATTCTCCTCTCCCACTCCTTTCTTCCATCCCATATAATTGGAAATTTCTTTCCCGGAAAGCTTTTAGGAAACTTTGTCCATTTGCAAAACTGTTGGGAAATGGCAAAATTAAATTAGGACAGATTATTTGTCTCTGTATTGTTTTCACAATTAACTTTATGGATTTTAGGAAACAGAGGAAGATTCAGCGTTTACCAAACTCAATACATTAACAAATGCTACTGAATTACAAAATAAGCTCAATAAACTAGGTTTGTGTGGTACATATGCAGCATTCATCAACTTCTATGATTTTTCCAGCAGTACATTTAGGTGCTTTTGATAGAGGTATTCACCTATGTGCAGAGTCTCTTCTTTTCAAATGAGTGTATAGATGTAAATAGCTGGACAAATAAGTAGTTTACTGGATGCAGTAAAACTAGTATGAAAGCTACACATGAAGCCACCTGAGGTTAATTTTCTTAAGGAAGGAAAAAGAAAAAACCCCAGAAATAACACCTTACCTTTTGTACACAAATAAGGTCCCTTCTATGTCAGTTTTCTCCTACAAAAGACAGAAATTGCATTTAATGGGGTGCTTGTTCACAGAGCTATGCAGCTTTTGTATAGCATTTTAATTAGAGATATTTGCAATATCCTTATATTTCCCTGAGGTTTGACACCATAAGACTAAAAATGATCTATTATTATCAGAAACTACCTGTTTCTTCTTAGTAAGATCAGGCAATTAAACCCATTTCCAGAAAATTTTGTTTATGCTATCAATCTGATGATGTGATTTACAATATTCTACAACCTTCCTGTGCTGCGTCTGACCCGTCAGAGCTGCACACCTTTCTCACAGCTCCGTATTTTAAATACAGACAATCCATTTATCCGGAAATATCAGACAGATTACCTTCCACAGTTGTTATTTAAATGATGGCAATGACAAAACCATATAACTATGGACCGCGGCTCTGCTTCATAGTTCTGTTTTCAAAGGACCCTTTACCACACACTTCTGACCCACGAGCATAGAAAGCCGAGTGCAGTTCCAGCGCCACATAAGTCAGCACGAAGTTCCACATATTTCTGTTTTCACAGTTTTGTGATTAAACCGGTGGTCAAGCAAAAACTGATTTAATGCAACAACAAACACTAACATTTCTCAAATACTGCTCTTCCTGAATTAGGGTTCTTTTCAACACGCATGAGCAACAACAACAAATTACAACGTACAAAAAAAAAAAAAAAAAAAAAGCTAACCCAGCAACGGCCACCAAGAGCACAGGAAACCTCGATCCCCTCAGCTGCCCGGTCGCGGGTTCCCCGCGCAGGGGCCGGCGGCCTCGGGTCCCGGGCCAGGCCCAGGCTCGGCCCCGCTCGCCGCTCCGCCGGGACCAGCGCCCTTGGGGCCGACACCCCCGCGGGGGAAGGGACCCGACCCTCAAACTGCTCCTCGGCCGAGAGCAGCCCCTGCAGAGGCGCCGGGCCAGGCAGCTGCTGGGCCGAGGGCACGGGCGACCGCAGCCCCGGCCCCGCCACAGCCGGCGCCCGCGAACGCCCCGCTCGGGGCCGCGCCGCCACCGCCCCCCGGCCCGGCCGTGCGGAGAGCTGGGCCCGCTCCCCGGACTTACCCACTCGTTGGCCTTCGGGCTGAAGCTGTAGAGCGCTACCTGGCCGGTCACATCGGCGATGCTGGTGATGTACGGGTCGTGCTGCTTGAGGGCCGCCAGGCTGATCTCCTGCCCCGCTCTGCTCACCGCCTCCATCTTGGCTCCCGGCAGCCACTCGCGGGGGAGGGCAAGAACCAACCGCGCGGTGTCACCGGCGCGCCCGTCCCCGCCGCCGGCCGGAACGCCGAGCCCCGTGCCTGCCGTTCCGCCCGGCGGTTCCGCGTCACGGCAGCTGCCGGCCCTGCCAGTCCGGGTCAGCGACAGCGTCCGCCCCTCCCTCGGGATCCGGAGCCCCCTCCCCGGGCCGGGGGGCTCCCCGCTCCCCCACCTCGCGGCTCCCGAGGCCGCCCTGTGGCAGAGGCTGCCGGGGCCTTGCTGCGTCGTGGAGTTTGGGTACCGGCCGTGCCCAAGGCAGCCCCCCGCCCCTGCCGACACGCGTGGGGTTGGGCATCACACACCGCCGCTGCAGAGGGGTTCGTGGTTTGTGGCACCGCGGTGTGAGCCACAGGTCAGCGGCTGGGCGGAAAACCGGCTCCAAGGGGCTCAGCTCGACATGTGGCTGCCGGGCTGGGTTGTGTCCCTGAGCTAGGTTGTGTCCCCCCGGGCTGGGTTGTGTCCCTAGGCTGGGTTGTCCCCCCGGGCTGGGTTGTGTCCCTAGGTTGGGTTGTGTCCCCGGGCTGGGTTGTGTCCTTAGGCTGGGTTGTCCCCCCGGGCTGGGTTGTGTCCCTAGGTTGGGTTGTCCCCCCGGGCTGGGTTGTGTCCCTAGGCTGGGTTGTCCCCCCGGGCTGGGTTGTGTCCCTAGGTTGGGTTGTGTCCCTGGGCTGGGTTGTGTCCCTAGGCTGGGTTGTCCCCCCGGGCTGGGTTGTGTCCCTAGGCTGGGTTGTGTCCCCGGGGTGGGTTGTGTCCCCTGGTGCCGCCGGGCACGGGCGGAGCGGACGGTGGGCTCTGCAGGGCTGTGCCTGCAGCAGCCGCAGGGCTCGGCCAGGCTCCCGTGTCGGAGCTGGCACAGCGGAGCGGTGACCTCCACGCTGCCCCGCTGCCGAGTGCCCAAAGCCACCGACCGTGTCCGTGCCCTGCCCGGCAGAGCTGTGCTCCTGCTCTGCCGCCTCCGCCTCCCCGGCTGTGGCTCCATCCGGGAGGGCTCTGTCAGACATGGTGTCGCTCCGGTTCAGCTCCCGTAACGCTGTGAGGGCAGGACTTCCAGTCCTTTGTCGAAGGGATCCATCCTGTCAGCCACCTTCGCTCCCTGTACTGACTCCTCTTGAGCATGTTGCGTGAGATTTTCATTTGGCTTCTTCCAACTCGTGTCTCCACGTCTGGCTGTGTAATGAAGAGAAATAGCTTCTTCGTTTCCATGAAACAAATTAAGCTAAAGATCCCTGTATTCTGTGTATTGTTTACACTGTAAGAGGTCATTATTTTTATTGTTATTATTTATTTACTGACTTCAGTAATACAAAGGCTTCTGAGTTTACCGCAGGCTGGCAAATAAAGTGCGATGAGCTGGGTCACAGGCTGGAGGAATTATCTTCCACTACTTTGGAGGTGATGCTGTTTGTTCATGTGTTTGTCAGTATCTGGTATCCAATATTACTCAGTCTACAGTGGGACATAGAATTTTCAATATTTTAAAAGAATTTTAGAATTAAATACTTCATTTTTCTCTGGTACTGTAAAAATATGAACTGTCCTATGTAGTATATACGTAAGTTTATGGGAATAAGGGCAAGGTAACATGCAGTGCACTGCTCTTTGTTCCCATGTGTTTTTTTTAATGATTAGTGGATTTTAGGAATAGGAAAGAATGGAATATTTATTAGGATCAAGGCACGAATGACCTCCAAGATAAGATCAGTGAGATTCAACTATGTAGTGTTTTGTGCAACCTGACAGGAAAAAACAGGGTTGTAAATTTCTAAACAAAACCATGTTTGTGGCAAGTGTCTGACCTGTCTGAGAACGTAAACAATTTATGCTAAGCTCTGTATTGCCACAGGTCATGTTCTTCTGGACATACTTCTGATTCTAATACAGTTTTACAGTAGAATCCTCTCTCATGATGGCAGATATTTAGTGCACAAGCTATGAGCAAGGATCCAGCAGTTGCATGTTTTCACAAAAAGTCTTTCTGCCAATCAATGGAAATATCACGTTCCAGCATAATATGATTTTTTTAAATTAGAAAACTAAAGCTTTTTGGAATGAGTATTAATTTACCTATTTTGATGTCAAACAGTTCCAGTAAAAAACAAAAAATCATTTCTGAGGAAAAAAAGTAACCTGGACACAACACTCTAGTGTACTACATGGCAGTAACTCACCCCTGAATCCCAACACCTAAGCACCAGTAAAAAAAAAAAAAAAAGGAAAAAAAGAAAAATCCTACAGAATGTCTCAGAGCTCCATAAATCTTCCATCTCCTTCTAATGGTTTTACTGCAGCAGGGCCCAATCTAATCCATAAAATTTGGGTTTTCACTCATTCTGTTAGTAAAGTACACAAAACTGTTTCCATCAAGGGCAAACAATGACAATTATTATTATGTCAAATATACTTTAATGTAAAATGTCTCATTATTCAGTAACACTTCATATTAGGAAAAGATAGGATGTGGAAGTTTAAGTTTGAAAACAGTGTTTCATAAAGAGACAATCAACATTCTAAGGGCTCAAATGAAACAGAAAGAAAATGACAAAAACCTTTTTAGAGCTGGTTTTAAATGGCATCTTAAACATCTGGTCCAAAATGCTCCTTCCTGCAAGATTACTGTTAAGCAAAGGTGTCTTTCAAAGTAAAAAACTACTTGGTAAAGGGCAGCCTGCTGCTGTGTGAGATCTCAAGTGTGAGAACTCCTTGGCTTCACCATGAATTACAAGTGAAGCATGAGGAGCACCGATAAAAAAGAGAAGCAGTGGTTTCTGGTTATGGATTGTTTTCCTTCTTCATCTGCTAATTCTAGTTCTGCATTTTAGTGAATTTATTCTCCCTGCCCTTCTTCACTGTTTTTGCCTTGGAATAAAATATTTTCTATCAGAAATGAGTCATATGGCCTGCCATCTGCTTCCTCAACCTTGAAGTACACCAAAGTGGGTAGTGTACTTAGACTCAAGCTGTGACCTCAGCGTAAACTGAAACATTGGTTGTATCCATTCAGGCTTGTTCTGTGCTTATTGCATATTGGAAATCTCTTTGTCCTCCCTTGAAGCTGTGCAGCAGTTACTGCTGGGGAATGTTCCTCTGTCACTCTCTGCTCCTGACTCTTGCACTGAACCAGGCAGCACTGGGATGATGGACATAATGCCCTTTTGGTGTTTTCTCTGTGGGTGGGGCAGGTTCCATTTGTGTTTCAACAATTGAAGAGAATATTATGTTCTATATTTCAGTTATTCATCTGAGGTTTTAGAGGACGGAATATGATGATTTATTACCCTAAGTGCTATTGTCTATTTGATATATGTTAATATTAAGGTAGGTGAAATACCCAAGGCTCTCTTTTACACCTTCGGTTGCCTGTGATAGCGTGGCTGGGTCTCTTCATTTATGTCTGCTCCGCTGTTTGCAGTTACATTATACAAACTCTTTTTCTGACTCTTGTTTATCATGCAGCAGATTACTTATGTATTCCCAAAGCTTATTTGGGCTGCAGTCACTCCTTTCAGACTTCATACAGTTTGCAGTCACTTTGTTTCTCCCTTGTTAGCTGAATATCATCAGGAAATATATATTGCTGCTGTTAAGATGATGGAGAAGTGCAGTAAGCGTTCCCAGTCAGTGCATTTTCTGTTATTACTGGAAGTTGAATTAGGGTCCAGTGGAGTCCAGCAAATCTGAGTGACTCATCAAGCTCATATTCTCTCTTTGCTGTTTTTCACTCGAAACAATTGCCAGAAGTTTCTGGTTTCATGAAATATTTTGCAAATGACACAGTTTTTATTGGTTTGCTTACAAATGTTTTCTATTGAATTGTAATAGCAGGCAATTCCCGGGCTATTGATTAATAATTGCATTATTATCTGTACCTTAAATTTCAGTCATAATGGCAGTAATTCTACAGATTGTTTATTCGGGCTTAGTCCTAGCTAGGGCAAATTGCCCTGATGATAACTTTCTTAATCAATGATTTAATTAGCTTTTATTTAGCATTTTAATTATCTGAGCAAGCTTGCAAATGTTTAGCCTGTCTTTTTTGTGAGAGACACAAATTTCTCTATTATTTTAAAGTGGTTAAAACAACAAAGGGTGGGGGAATGCTAGAATTTTGCAAGGATTGCCATTTTATTTCACAGGAGGCATTACCTGAGCATTTAATATGCTTGTTATTTATTACAGTGTTTACTTCAGTTGTATTCTTTGCTCTGCTGTGATTGTACATTTGCTGTTTGCTGACAGTTCCTGATATTCAGTCTCCTTGCTGTACCTCACTGTACAAATAGTCCTTCCTGTGGTGATTCTCCAGGCAGATAAAAGATAACGGAAAACTGCAACACTTGGAGATTATGACCCATCTCTTTGTAAACAAGATTTGTAAAATTCTCACCTTTTGAGGATTAGCACAGAAATGGCCTTGCATGCTACTCAACAGCAGTATACACCCTATTATATACTTAAAGAAAGTTACTTTTCCTGGCAATTATTCTGCTCTTCGGGAGTGCTGCGTGAATCACGAGCCTTTCACAGGTCTCCCCACTTGCAGTGTGCTCTTTCTGCACAAAAATTCTGCATCCACAGGTACCTTGGTGCATATTCACGGTGACAGATATTTATTTTGAGCTGTGAAAAAATCTTTTTCCACCCTTAGATGGAAAGTTTTCTGAATTGTTATACATTGCAGTGCTACAGGGCAGGAAAAATTACCTTTTTACCTGAGAGTTTTTAAAATGTGGATATTCTGCAGTATCTGTTGGTCACCAAATCAGTTTCCTTTTATCTTTCTTCCCCGGCTACAGAACTGAACTTGATAAAACACTTACTGATTGTCATCAGGATAAAATCCCACCAGATGTACCACTAATATCCTTTCCTTGGATTTTTAGTAGTTAATTCCATGACAAATTTGACAATTCATAGTGTCCTGCTCGAGTGGTAACACTAAAAAGGCATCCCAGACAAAGTGAGGAGATTGCGGAGGAAAAGCTAGAGGAATGGCAAAGGTATTAGAGCACATGCCTTGCAAGACAAAACAAAATAAATTATGTTGCTGGGTGAAAAGAAGGAGAAATCTTAAAAAATAACTTGGCACTTTACATATGTGATGTGTAAAAGGTTGTTTTACAGAAATCGGTTCTCCACGCTTACTGGCAAAAGGACAAAAAGAAATTAGGTTAATGTACAGCAAAAATAATGAGGCTGGATCCTACCAATCCCGATCAGTAGGAATTATTAAGCAGCATAACAGGTTACTGAAGGATGTTATGGTGTCTCCTTCCCTGTTGTTTTTTAGGTTCAGATGATACAATCTATCAGGGATGATCGTTACATACTTGTTCTTGCCTCTGTGCAGAGCCTTTTAGTTAAGACAATGATTCCATCTTGCTATTGTGTCTTTTCTCTCCAACCTTTCTCGGGAGAGCGGTACCCCTTCACTTCTGTCAAGTCAGTTGTTCAGGTCAGAATTGTGAAATAATTCAACCATGTGTTTCCACAGTTCTTCACACCAAAGGTGACAGTTTCTGGCCTAGGTTTTGGCAACAGGTTGTTTTTTGTTGTGTGTCACTACATCTGCAAATACAGTGTGGATGGATACAAAGCAGTGGTCATCTAAACAATTAAAATCCACAGGATAGGTTGGTGTATAAAGCAGCTCCTCATTTTGGAGGATCATCACATTGAAGTGACAAGGTATAGGAAAAGAGTTCTGGGTCTGTGACTTACCCAGCTCTAGGTATGGGATTGTTTCCTATTTCTGTGCTGTACTTAAAATAGAAATAATACATAACTACTTTATAGAGTTTCTGAGTTTTTCAGATATTGCAATACTGAAATCTGAATTTAACTATAAATTATGTTGGTCTTATTTTGTCATGTAATCGTTGCAGTCCTGATTCTATAAAAGGAATGGATGACTTTTTTTTTTTCCCTATACAAATGGTAAAATGTTATAGAAAATGTGAAGCAGGAAGCATTAAAAGCAACAGTTAATTACTGAAATAACATAATTTAATAAAACACAAGGAAAATGACATTAAAAAACCCCATCTAGTTATTTATGTGTTCACTACCATTTTGGACATGAGTATTATCAACAGTTGTGTTCTTCCTAAGAGATGCTAAAAAGACATTGAACAAATCAAAGACATTCAATTACACTTACAATTTAATAAGACCAAGAGAATGAAAATACTCAATTCGATTTATACAGTAAAGCTGTTCCCACAACAACAGTGCCAGAGGTTGAAATAGGTCACAGGCAGCCCTCCTTGCATTGCTCAAGAACATTAGAAGGATTAATCATTTATGGATTATCTCCTAGAAACAATGATCTGGCGCAGACATGTAATCCAATCTCCTCTGTCTTTCTAACCTGGTTTGCCGTTTCACAGGGGATTGTGGAAGGGTGGCAGTTTTTTCTAGGAAGACATTGCCTGCCAACTTGAAACGTGAATTGCTGGAATTTGCATCAAAATATGACAGCTCCTCTCTGATGAAGGTAGGTAGTGAAATTAGACAGGTAACTTTTTTTAAACTAGAGCACAGAGGTTTGGTTCAGAAATTATGTCATGTTCACCCTTAGTTATTATCTGTCACTGAACAGAGTAAAGGGAAAGTTTATCATTGACATAAATCAGAACCAGAGAGAAAACATTACTCCTGGAACTCTGCATTTTTCAAAAATATCCAGTAATGTTTTCTGTCTGACAAATTTGTCCAAAAATTTAAGTGCTTCTTATTTTTGTATACAAGCCTTTCAGTGATCACAGCGTCTGTAAGTACATTAGACGTAGGTGTACAGCCTGGCTTTTATTGATTTATGTACTTCATGTAATATATAGGGCTTTGCACATACATTTTATCCAGTTTAGTCATATTTTATTCAACAGTAGATACAAGGCCTGCTGCTGAGTGTGTTAGAACTGTACTAATTTCACTACTGGAAATGAACTCTATTGCAAATCTCTATTGTGGCAAATTAGCAACTGGGCAAAATATTGCAGAAGCGAAGGTGAACCATCAGGGATTCTCTATTGCTTGTTTCATTTTACATGTAGTTTCTGTTTTATTGGTATAATAACATTAGGAAAAGCAATATGCAATTACAATCACAAGGAAGAGTAGCCTGTTCTCCTGAGTCTTATTGTACAGACTATAGACTGCACAGATCAAAAAAATTACAATTAGATTAGCAAGATTGTGCAGCGTACAAAACCGATAAATATATCAGGAATAATTGTGCATCAGTGGTAGATACCTTGAGCAAGCTACTTTAGTAGAACCATGTCACTTTTAAACTCAGCCAGTTTTTAATTATTCAGTCATCTGCCTTAAACATACTGTGACGGTTTTTATGGCATTATTGTGTGTTTACATTTTTGTTTTCTTGTAAGCATCCTTTTGTATCCCAAGCCACTTTTGATGTCTCTATGTATCTAAACCCTTAAATATGGAAACTATAACATACATTTTATAATGTGTGTTTATACGCTGCTTTATTTCTGCAGCCTTGCTGTAAAATAGCAAGTTAAAATTCCTTTTAAATATTTTTAGCTAGTCCTCTTGCAAAATATGCATATCAGAGCAATCATCTTTAAAATAGGTTTGATAAATTATTTATGACCAAATGTGTATTTTCAATAGGCTTTTCCTGAGGTGGCACAGTACTAATAAAGAAGATGCAATACAATTCTCAGAATAAATATCATCTAGAGCTTTTCAGACATGACTGAGAACAAATACAATGTAAAACAATGTAGCCGGGTGATTTGGGCTGCTTTTCATGCTTCTTAGGTTGTGCAGTGTCAAGAGGAACGGGGATTGGTGAACTTGCATTCATTTCATCGGTTATTAAACCACTTCAGCTCTCTGTACCTTAGTTTTCCCAGACATAAAATGAGTACAATGTATTTCCTCACCATTATAAATGTCATTGAAACATTTTTTTGAAGAATAATGTAAACAGTAGGTGTTTTGAGGGTATTTCACTCCTCCAGGGAAGGAGTGATGGTCACTGATCTACCACAAGAGCTTGTCTGGAGGTGCGGGCACAGCTGCATCGGCTGCTGCTGACCTAGCGCTGCAGTCCTGCCAAAGGAGCAGGTGCAGGGCGGCTCTGCTCTGGTAGGGTGGGTTCCTCAGGCCCCTCGCTGCCCCCAACACCTTCTCTGGGTGCTCAGCTGCCTGCTGGGGCTGGGCTGCAAACAGAAAGATAAGGCACAGCACTGGGTGACTCTTAATGCAGGCACATGCATCTCTTGCTCTTTGCTTTGTCAGCTTGCTCCAGGGTGTATTGTGTCCAAGAGTATTCAGTGACATAACCACGTGGATTTAATGTCTGTTGTGTGATAAATTGTGCCCCTAACAGTTGCAGTCGAGTATATGTAACGTGTTTCTGCTGTGAACTGAAACGCTGAGGCAGACCCACCTGGTCTGGGATGGGGTGGCGTTCCCCCAGGGGGTGAGGAAGACAGGCTAAGAAAAGTGGCAAGGAGTCACCATACTGGTGAAGAGGGAAGCTCAATTACATCATGACTAGGTAAACAAACTGGATGAGATCCCAACCTCTTATTTGGCTTCTTTTCACCAAAGAAGTTCTGGCTGATGCAGAATTCCTTTCCTGTTGTCTCTCAGAACAGAGCCAGAAAGCTGTCTGAGGGAGATCCTCTGGGGAGCCCTATGGTTAGGATGTGCGAGGAACGGCCCAGGAATGGCGTTCCAAGTGAAGGCGTTAACACACAATGGTGTGGAAATTTGCAACCAAACTGTGGCACAGAACTTGGCATAAGAAACTGCTGCAGTTCAGGCAGCCTCGAGGGCTGTGACAGAAGTGCAATTGCCACCTTTAATTTTGGGACTTTGTGGTGTTTGAAAACAAGTGATCAGATAGTAGGGAATTGTATAAGAACACAAGCAGTTAACATTTTATTTAACTAATTTTGTATGGGTTGTGTGCAGTTATGTGTGTAAAGCAAAATGGCAGTCAACTGGTAAAATATTCTCTACAAAATTCTGTGTACGGATTTACTGAGTTTTCACTTTGAAAACAATTATAACTTCAGAGATCAATCTACAAATTAGATTGCTTACCTTGGATTGTTTTCAGAAGAAAAAGACCTAACTAGTATGCTGTTTGTTGAAACCATCCTCTGCATTCATACAGTAATCTTTCCCGTGTGGTATTTCACAATAAAATTACTTTTACCCTGTGGAATTAGTATACTGAAATGATGAATCCAAAGAGCTTGTGTAGGGGTGATACATTTTGTCAGGTAAGTGGTTGAAGAGCTGATGAACAGCTCTCCAGCAGATTGTAATAATCGCAAATAATTATTTAAACACTTCCTGAGTGCCAGTTTGCATGGCAGGCTCTGACAGGGTCTTTCAAAACTCAAAACTCTCACTGTCAATATGGTGACTGTTGCACATTTTCAAAGTTATTACCTCTTCTAAAGTCTATATAAGTTATATGATTTTCAAACGAAGTAAATTTAACAGACTGTGAGAGCTGCAGTGTAAATAATGCACATACACAAAAACAGCCAAAGGGCCCCATCTCTTCTCGCTTTTCCTTCTGGCGTGAAGCCTTCCAGAGCTGGCCAGTCCAGCTGGAGCTCTAAACCCCGTCCCTGCCCAACTGCCCAGCGCCTCTGCCTGTGCCTGCCATGTGTGTCTGATGACAGCTGACACAGAAATCAGTGATGGGCAGCTCAAACTTGCCATGTTTGCCTTTCCTCTGTCCCGTATGCATGTGTGTACCTGACGCTGGTCAGACACAGCGTGTTTTTAGGAGCTTTGACACTTGCATGACAAGACAGACTTGCCCACAAAGAGAACTGAGTTCCAGAAGTGATGAACTATCCTACAGGGCAGGAATGACCAGAGTCCACTGTTTACCCTAACAGGAAAAAATTCCAAACCAGTTACCAAAAAACAACAACAAAAAGCCTTTGTAAAATGTTTTCTCCCTGAGACAAAACTGACATTCGTGTTGCCTTTTTTTGGATTAAGAAATACTCTGATCGGCTCCGTTTTCATGATGGACTTGTCAGCTGAATAATTCGTGAGTGGTTGTGTCTGGGAGGGAAGCTGGACACGGAGGGAGAGCTGTTGGGGTACCTGTGGTGTGTGGAAGGGGAGCGTGGGACTGACCAAGGGGGACGGCGAGCTGCTCCTCCTGCCCTTGGCTTTAGCTCTCAGTAGCGAGCGTGTCCGCACAGGAGCAGCAGGAGGGGCAGGGGAGCTCAGGCTGGAGGAAGGTCTTCGCAGGCAAAGAAGGTTGTGTCTTTGCTATGTGTTTGTGTGGGAAGGGGACTGTGTGACTTCAGTAGTATCATGGGCATATGCTTTTGGTAAGATTACCTCATTATATTTTTTTTTTCTGTTTGTTTGTTTGTTTGTTTGTTTGACTTGATCTTAAATTCCAGCTGTAATGGGGAGCTGGCCAAGTACGCTTTGTGAACTTTTGATATTTAGCACTTCAGGGTCACCATGTGATTCATGAGCTTCTTTGACACAAGAGCTGGGCAATGCTGTTGGCTTACAAACAGCTGTGGGGAATGCTTAAGTTAAAAAAGCAATAATCTGTTATTCTTGCTCCTCTAGAAAATATCCAAAAGATTGCTCTGTAATATCAGGGTTTTTACATTTATTCAGCTATTTCTTTTATGAGCCCTAACCTACTTCATGGTGCTTGTTTAATGGTCACACTTCTGCAAAGTGCTCTCCATGGCTTAGTGGCAACATGCCAGCTGCTGAGGGGCTTGAAGGGTCATAACTCTTTGTTGGTTTTTAAATGATGAGAGACCTACTAAGTGGAATCCACTGCAAGTGAAAGCAAGTAACAGAAACACTGGCTTTACCACATGGGCTGCCAGTACAATTGCCCTTTATCAAACACTTCTGAAAAGAAAAAGATAAATGTATAATAATTAAGGTAATTGTACAAATGTATTTTGTTTATTGCCATCATGTCAGCAGAGCAGAGAGAGAGACTTACTAAACTTACTCCAACTCCCATTAGTTTTTTATGACCTTGACAAAAAATCAGAGAGGAAGATAAAGACATCGTCTATATTCAATCTCTTTAAGTTGATTTTTCATTTGCATCTCTAGACAGAAATTAATAATTAATGTTTGCAAAACCATATTCTGGTATATGGGCTATTTGCCAACTGTTCACTGAGGTTATTACTTACGATATCTCTTAATTGTACTTTTAAATGACATTGTAGTGTTCTTGAAAGGCTCCCAAAGCCATCAAGCATTCTCCAGTGGATATACTAATGAGGCTTATAATGGGACATCAAGATGAATTTATTCTTTTAATTTGTACATTAAAAAGTAATTTTTGATAGTTTGTTACCTGTTTCTCATTAAAAACAATCTAATAATAGAAAATGTTTTTACTGTAATATCTTGGTGATTTGTATGTAGCCAAAGGAATACAGTAGCAGCAGGGAAAAATGCAACTAACATGTATATCTGTAGCGAGAGCTTCTGTTAGTTCATGGACGTTTGAGCCTTCTACATTCTCTTTGAGGCCCATTTTTTCCTCATATTTCAGCTGCAACTGTCTTTTTTTGCACTTCCACCGAGCTTATGGAAGAGTGGAGCATTTCAAATCTCCATAAACTATTTTTCTGATGGGAAACTTTGCAAATGCGTGAGGCTGTGAGGGGCTTCCCTCCCCTATGGAACCCGGGGCAGCTGTTACCGTCCCTGCTCTGGATGCGCCCGACCCGGCGGGACCCCAGCGGTGGGCTGGGCAGGGCTGGCGGGGCTGCGCTCCCAGCAAGTCCACGCTCATGACTGTGGCCACCCCTGCGAATGCTCACGGGTGCTCACATCAGTGTTATTTAAGGGAACATCTAAATTTGTTGCCTGACTAGTCAGTAACTGAGGTGTGTGACTGTTTGAAAATGCTCATTTTGTGACCTTCGGCTTGCATCCGGGACCTATTTCAGTCCTAACCTTTGGCTGGTATCTTGGTTTCTGACTCAGGCTCTTGACCTTTGGTATTTAGCCTGATTGCTGGTCTTTGGGTGCCAGATTGCCTCTTGTCCCAGGCTTGGATTCTAGTTTTGGATATTAGCTCTGGCTGCTTATTGCAGTTTGGCACTTAAATCTCACTTGTGCTTTTGGAATGCTCCACTTAGGTCACTAAACATACTTCTCACATTTCTTTTCAGCCTTTATGTAAACGAGTCCAAACTCTTGTAATTGTAACATCTTTATTCTAAACGCATCCTTTCTCTCCTGGGTCTTTAAACTGAGGATGCAGAGCTGTTTGGACACTCCTCCAGGAAACCTTGATTCCTGCTCGCCATGGGTAGTCACTTGGTGGCCTTTGTGCTCGCAGGGACCTGTGGGGATGGCTCCTGGCCTCTGTGCAGTTGGCTGGGTGCCCGGCAGCAGAGCCTCAGCCCCAGGTGGCCACAGGACGTCTGCGTTGTGGCTGGACGTTCCAAAAACCAAACTGAGTGCAAGCCTGATAAATTCCAGCATCCTGTTTGCTACAAATCTGTTGCTGAGACACTGACCTGTAAATTGGCTTGTTTGACCAAACGTGTCAGAATGGAAAACTCCCCATAAATTCAAATGAAATCAGTTAATTTCCTTCTAAGACATTTTATATGAAATGACAGCAAAATCATATTTAAGGAAAAAAAAAGCAACCCCCAACATGTCTGTATTTTTTTCAGTAAAAGCACCACAAGATTCTGTTGGTTTTGAAGGTCAGATGGCAAGCTTCATGTTCACAGACGTGACAACATGCTCACGTGTGTTTGTTTCCCTGGCTTTACAGGGACTGTTCACGTGAATAACTGCTCCTGCAGAGTGAATAAAGGCACTTGCAATCTGGTCTCAGCTGGAAACTTATTTCTGAAGCCAGTTCACTCCCTTCATAAAGCACAGATTCTTTATTTTATCTTGTTTTCTGTCTAGTTCAAATGATTTGAGATCTTTGGGTTGACTGCTACTCCATTCCAATTCGCTTCCTACGGGAAGAGACGTACATTTCAGAGCTCTTAATTCTTTCTGGACACATATTTGGAATAGAGATATTCTTTTTGTCTGGGAGGAGAAGGGTAATTGCTGCCTGCCTGGACATCAGTTAATTAGCAGTCTCCTCACCAGTGGACGCCTGGCTAAATTCACTCCTTTGCTGAGTAATTTATTAAATAAGTACAAGACTATTCAGGCAGCCCTAATAGTATTTTATAACAGAGCACTAATTACTTGGTTGGTACATCTAATGGCAAAAAGGGTTGTAAGGAAATACATGGCATATATTTTCAGTTGCTTACAAATGTTTATCTCACACTTTCCTTTTGCATCACAGAGCTCAGTGAATTAGATCCAGTTGTTCCACAAGTGAGGATGCAGCATAATTTCAGAGGAGATATCAAATATCATTTTCTTTCACGGTTAACTTCATCTTGGCCTTCGCAGGAATGCAGCATAACATGTCACACAGGAGTCACTGTCACAGCCTTAGCAGGGCTGCTTAGATAGGGAGAATCAGCTCCCCTAAGTGCTGATGCTGTGTGGTGGCTTGGGAGGTGTGCGGGGGAACGGCACGACAAACCTCTGCTCGCCTGCCCTCGCACATCTTCTGCCGTGCGGCTGCCCATTAACATGCCACTGGGATCTGCCCGGATCACTTGGGAGCTGTCAAGTGGATAAGACAAGCTTTTTGGGGAATGCACTAAGATAATTACAGGGAGATGAAGTTAAACTGGGTACATGTGCTGCACCGAGTGCTGTGAGCAAAGGAGGCTTTATTCCGTGGTACGGGGACCAGATGGGCTCGGTGACTGTTCCTTCGGTTTCTGGGGGAGAATTCAGTACATATGGTCTGGAATCAACGCCTCGTTTTGTCAGTTCGAGTCATACCACCACAGTCTCCTTCCTCCCTCCCTCCAAATAATAATTTTTGTGTTGTTTTGTAAACAGAAAACCTACAGGTGAGTGCGAGCAGGTATGTGTTAAGGCCATGGTTTGAAATTTGCCAGCTCTTCGTCTCTTTTGCTGAACCACCCCTGGAGTCCAAAAGCCCGAGTCCCCTTCTTCTCTTTCCTGCAGGGTAGAGACAGCTGTTATTTTGAAAAGAGAGGCTCTGTGCCATAGTCGTTCTTCTCAGCAATTAGAAAAAAGCACAAGCTTTCTGTTACTCTAATGCCTTATCAGATGATTTGCTGTTTATGTAATATACTACTGTATAAATTGTGAAAACGGAAGGTCAGTAGATTTGATGGTTAGCTCTAACCCTGTTCTTTTAGGACCAATCCTTGCAACACATCTAAGGTATCTTAGTACACAAAAGGTATACACGGGTATTTCGTAGCCATCACTTAATGAGTAACACCAGTGGTCAGTGTTAATGCTGGGAAATGCTGAAGCACACTCCAGTTTTCGGGTACTTCTTTCCTACATGGTTCCTACATAAGTGAACACACGAGTGTTAAAACATTGTTCTCCACAGCATTGTGGTTCATCTGTCACAGCCTTTCTGCAGGGAAAATCAGGATTAGATCCATATCTTAGTATATTGAGTAATTTAAGGTTTTGAAGAAGATTTTATAGCAAAATCAAAGCAAAGTAATAGCAAAATTTGAAGAGAGCCCTTTTTGCAAAGTAGTAAGTAAAAAAGCAAATGTAATATCATAAAACTGGGGACCTGGCTTGGTAACTGTAGATTAAATGTATATGTCTTTACTTCATGATATGGCCATAGAAGAATTTAAAAGCTCCTGTAGTCCATCTGTTAAAATAATTTACATTTTAGTTTTATCTAGAACTTTTCTGCCAGCTTTTGAATTTGTGTGAAATAATGAAGCTTTGTTTTTAATAAAATGTGTATGGTACAAAGAAAAAAAGCTATAATTTTTGATATTCATATATAATGGGCAGAGACCTAAATGATAAGTTTTGATGTTTGTTTGTTCTTTCTTGAGCAAACACCTGCGGATTCTTCAGAGGTGTTTGTGGTAGGGCACTTTTGCTATTGTTTCATCCCACAATTTTAGAATATTAAAGCAGTAAATAGCTCAGAAATTTTGCATAATAGATGCAAGTAGCTCACACGAGGACCAAAACGTGTTAAAGAAGAAGGGTGAAACATTGCACTGTCCTCTTGTGACAGATCAGAACTCATGGGTGTGGACAACACACACCAGGTCATCTTTGGGCTTTGGCAGGTTTGACTTTGAGTCAGTTCAGAACGTTATTCACATGAGTAGCAAAACTGAACTAGTTTTACAGGTAAAGAAGAGGCAGTACCTCATAATCCTACATATATATATATATATATATATAAATTTGAAGGAGTAGTTAGTTTGCAAAACAGAAGGGGTTAGTAATGATCTTTTAAAACAATGACGATTCCTTTTTTTTACAAAAAAAACCCAAAATAAACAAACTTCTCCTTACTGAAATGTTATTAAAGGCTGTTTAGAATGTTTTTGTTTTAATTAAATTGTTAAGTGAAATTAAGTAAAGAATTACACTGAATTCAGAAAACTTTCAGATGGTGATGCCAGTTTGCTCTTCAGGAAGATCTGAAGGATTGCCATCAGAATGGTCACTATTGCAGCACTTGTATCTTACTGACAGCTGGAACTGCTGCATTTTGGTTTTGCAAAACTACCTGAAGTTTTATTTCAGCCTGATTTGTTTACACTGATTTGATGCACGCTTTCAAGTGTTTCAGGAGCATATATGAAGATCATTACTTTGAAAAAAGCAATTTGCATGGATTCCTTATGTTTGATGTTGCATGAGACTTACATCTTGTGTTGTGGACTCTGTAACTCAGATTTATGTCTGATATTTTAGGAAGCACACCTATAACTTGTGAGATAAAAAGTCATCAAAGCTGTCAGTGTCCATTGCACTCAGGCTTTGATTTTCCTTTGTATTTCCCATTATTCATTAATAATGACATGTTGACTGATCTCCATTTTATGATGAACAGACACTCCATATGTATGAGACAGACCTGACAAAGCCTAGGGGCTTTTTTTTTTCTCTTTCTCCAATGTATTGATTATCTTCAAAGTCTTGTACCATATCTATTTTTTTGCAAGAAGAGAATTTATCTAGCAAGGGATCAAAGGTGCCTCTAAACAAACCCATTTCCCCAGCTGGGGGATCAGCCTTCAGATGGTGTTGGTTTAGGATGTGCTAGAGGGTTGGGTGTGACAGGTTGTACAACTGCACAACATCCACTCTCATGGCAGAGGGTAAATTGTTTCTAACCTTCTCCAAGTATATACTAGCAGAAGGTTCTTCTGGTTGCTGTTCTTTCACTATAGTCCCTCTCTACTTCACAGATTTAACAGTTAGATCTAAAATCCAATGGCCTTTGGGAAGTAATTAATGTAAGTTTCTACTGGGGAAAAAATTGCAACTCTGTTGTGAAAAAAATGTTTTCTGACTTATCCATTTGTGGACAAGTATTTGTGTTTCACCCTGTGTGCTTCACCTTGCAGTCTTGATTGTTAAATCATGCGAGCTGCCAGATGAGAAAAAATGTGTAGCACATTAGACCTGTGTATCAGTAACACGTTTAAAATCAAAGGAAATTAAGACCAAAAAAATAATGTTTCTTTTCACCTTAACTGCTGTTAATTAACATTCAGAGACAGCAACAATTTCAGAAAAGAATAGCTTTCCCAGCCTTTGGTCTCCAAATACAGAGCACGGAACTGTTTTTACAGTTCCAAGGGATTATTTAAAGAAAAAAATGAGTTGCATCAAGATTTTTAGTCTCAGTGAAGTCCGTGAGCATTGGATTAGGTCCTTAGATCCGGTTATGTAAACATTTCTGTAACATTTTTAGACTGTAATGTTTGGACTGTTACTATAGAACACTGCAGTGCTTTTCATAGCTTGATGTTTTAATACATATACTTGAAGAGCCTATAATTTATTTTCCACCTTATACATCCTCTTCCCATGTTAACATATACACTGGTATTTAAGAGTATCACTCTTTCCTTTCTGTACTCATTGAAAGGTGTGAAACAGCTGCCTGAGGTCTGACAAAATATGAGAATATCGCTGAGCCTCAGCGACCTTTAACTCGCACCAGAGGAGAAGTTACCCTCTGCATTTGCTCTTGCAGCTATTTCCTCTTTACCTGTGGGTAAGAACATTGTAATTTTCATCCTCTGACTTTGCTCCTTGTACCTAGTGAATGGATGATATGGCCACTCATCTGAATGCTGCCTGGAAGACTCTCAACCTGTTTTCTCCTTTTCTTACTCTTTATAAGCTTTATCCTTGTACAAAGAGTCAGTACAAAGTCTAAGGTCCAAGGTTCTTAGGGACATGGTTTAGTGCTAGAGTTAGGTTAGGTTATGGCTGGACTTGATGATCCTGCGAGTCTCTTCCAACTGAAATGATTCTATGATTCTATAAAAACCTTGCTTCAAGAGTTACCTGGGGCTTCAGTGCCACAGAAGGGTTGTTCTAGACTTTGCAGAGGAGGCCTGGAGGCCGAGGATTAGGAAACACTTGTTGGGCTTGATTCAGGGAGGAAGATGATACTCATCATTCTGGGGTCCTGTTAGAAGGACCAAACTCTTCTCCTGTTAATTCTGCATACTGTACTGAATTTTAACTGATTTTTCAAAAAATGTATCTCACTACTAACTGTATAGTGTTAAGCAAAGCAATCAGATTGATCTAAAAGATGTGAAAAATAGATGCCTTGTAGGAGAACTGCTGAAAGATCACAAAAGTGAAACCTGGTCCCTCATTCATGGTTCGTTCATTCTACACTCCCGTGCCATCTGTTACACCAGCACAGTGATGTGCTAAATCATTGCATCTCAAAAGCATCAAGAGCATTTTGCATGAAGGAAGGAGACTGAGCGCCAGGAAAATAGTTTTGAATGAGTGACCTATATCTTATACAAACCGCATGCCCTTCCCTGACAGCACAGGCAAGCAAGGGGCTGGAGTTCCACCACTTCTCTGATAATTGACAGTAAATTTTATCATATAACATGCATCCATGTCCTGATAAACTTAGTGACAGCTCTGTGGTTATTAAGTGACAGCATGGTTAATTACTGCAGTGAAAAGAATTGCTTTGCTACCAAGTTAAACGGTTGTGTGGACATGTGTTTGTTTTAATATTGCCTTTAATGCCCTGTTTCTTACAACCATTGAGGCTCTC
This sequence comes from Streptopelia decaocto, assembly GCF_964273445.1. NCBI lineage: Eukaryota > Metazoa > Chordata > Aves > Columbiformes > Columbidae > Streptopelia > Streptopelia decaocto. The sequence continues at coordinate 7,728,882 of NC_138662.1, forward strand.
ATATGATGAGCACAATATAATCTTTCCATGTTCAGCAGTTGCACTGCTTTAAGAATGACTCACTAGTCTTCCTCAAACACTTGAACAAATATTCTGAAGGGTGCGCAGTTACTCTTCTTCAACAGCTGCTGAAAGATTATCACAGTTCAAACCTGCACCCATTTCTGAAGCCAAGGAAGATGCTACCCTAACAAAGTCAATGGGATTAGGTGACCTATGTAATTGTCACCTTAAGGACTTTGTTCTAACTAATTCTGAACAATGAGAACTAAACACTTTCTTTTTTAACTTACTGGAATTCTTGAAATCCTCATAAAAATCTGCTGAGATGATAACAGCAACCACATTTTGCATAGATGGTACTGGTCATCCCTAAGTGCTTTTTAAAGATAAGAAGCATCTTCACTGATGCTGAAACAAAGTTAAATGGCTTGTGTTAAGTCCCACAGCATGTACTGAGAAAGATGGGGATTGAAAAACCATCCAGTCTGCCAAGTCTGTGTAACACTAAATGCATCTTTGTTGTTCTTACCATTTTCTATGAAAGTAATCAAACCTGTTAAAAACTTTTAAAAAATAATTACTGCTGTGGTTCTACATGTACTCTAACTTAGCAGTAGCTAGCCCTGTTACTGCGAGGAGTGGTCCTAAACCTCTCTGACTTTGTCCACGAGCTGATCTGTAGGAACAGAGATTCCCACGGGTTGGAAGGGATGTTGGAAGATCAACCAGTCTGGCCTGCTCAGAGCAGGCATCAGTACTGACCTCAGGTGAGGTTGCTCAGGGCTTTGTACAAGTTAAAACTAACCCACCATCACACTTTTAATCTAGCTTCTTTACTCTGCGTTATTTTACATCCATATGGGCACCAGCATTTAAGCTGACAAAGGAGCTGAGGGTATGGAGAGTGGCAAGTGAGATCATTTATTTCAGTGGCAGTATTAATTCATGCTACCCTGCAATGCCAGGCTTACTGATGGAGTATAGGAGGTATTATCATGTTATGCTCAGTCCTGTTTTCTTCTCGTATTTGGACATTTGTTGGAGCAACGGCCTCAACTCTAAAAGGGGGAAGGAAGAAAGGTACTGTACACCGCTTGAGAGAAATCTCTTATCTTAGTGCCACTTGCCACTCTCCAAACCAGTCCAAGCATACATATCTTCACACATTCCTTAAGTGAAGCCTGATATAAACTGCTCAGATGTAATATTTGTGTGTGGTCTGTCTCTTCTTTCTGTCTTATTTATTTCCATTGTAATACAGCATAAATGTATCTTAAATTACTGTATTAATACTTAGCCTTCTGGATCTTTTAAACGATTCGTAATAGTTTCATAACAGTATATCACACTGAGCTTTCAGTGCAATTCCCTATCACACCATCTTAATGAGAGAAGGAATAGTCCTCCTAGCTTCACTTCTTGCATCATGCTTTGCAGGATACTGTTTGTTCTTGACATGTGAAGGTATCTTAAGATGCCGTCCTTGAAGCCTTTGCTTTCCTTTTCACTGCATTTTTATTGTGTCTGTCTGTGCTTTAAGTTTTATGCTCTGCCAAATTTTAGCCTGGAGTGACAGCAGAGAAATGAGCATTATAATAAAAGTGCTGACAAACCCTTAACTGTAATGACGTGAATGGTGCAGCTATCATTTCAGTTTGCTGTGTTCTTTACTTTAAATCTTTAATGCTATTTTCTCCTTTTATCCTGTGCGGAGCAGTGGGATTACTCAAGTGGTTTATGGCTCAGAAGTTGTGCAGTTAAGTGAGTTATTCAATGGGGTGGAAGGACTCCTCTTTTGGAACCACCTTCTTCAGTTTAGAGGTGTGGAAAAGTTTAAGGTTTGGGGAGAAAAAAGTTAACAAGATGTTCAATACTGCATTGCCATTCCAGCATTGCTATCATCTTTTCCTGGTGACCATTCACTCTAATGACAGACACCTCATCTGGCTGAGGAAAGCTCAGTGTCCTATAAGGTGGAAGAAACAGGACATTTGTATTATTAAGGGGAAAAGAGCAAAGCCTTAAGAGTGAGAAAATTTAGCGTGTAGTAGAGAAGTATTAGTTGAGGATGTAGGCATTAATATTTTACACTGTAAGTAATTTAAAGGAGGATGTCTGCATTCCTGTGTGCATGGATGCTGTCCAAAACATTTCTGACATGACCACAGCACAAATAATGCACAGACTAGGTATGAATCACCACTGAAGGGCCAACCCTCTGCACGTACCTGACATTGGTAGCAATGGAAGTGATGGTCCTGCAGGGTTTCCCATTGATTTCAGTGAAAGCAGAAACAAATTTTCAAGAGGTGTTTTGGATTAGATCTCTAGCTTTTCTAAAATAGCAGAACTCCGTTCATCTTGAATATGCTCTGCCATTTTATACTAGACAAGGATTTGTCTCTGAGAATTGCCTCTGGACAATATCTGACTGATTTCAGTTGGATGCAGTTACTGCGTGGGTGGATGTGTGGTTCTTTTGCACCATGTGACCAGGTAATGCTAAAGAAGGGAAATATAATCCCTTTAGTTCCATCATATATCTTCCCATGGTGACTGAGATTAACACTGTATTCATTTGAAAAAAATAAATACAGTATGCTTATATTAAAAAAGATAAAACAAGATGGATGTGCAGAGGGATGTTAACAGCCTATGGACATCGACTGGCATGAGCCCCATTTCCCTACTGGGGAAATGAAATCCTCATCATTGGACGTGGAGGAGACTCGACTGGACAAGGCCACGAGCAACCTGCTCTAACTTGGTCCTGCTCTGAGCAACGGATTGGACCAGGTGATCTCCAGAGGTTCTTTCCAGCTGATGTTGTTTTAGGAATCTAGTCTATTAAAAGAAAGATTAGTAGTGAGAACATTGTCCTTTGTGTTGTTATTTGACACTAGGACACTCTGGTTTGTGTGGCAACATGTAAACCCATGTTGGTTCATACTGATACTATTTGTGGCTTAGCCAGCCAGCCATGGAAAGAAAAGCCCTGCAAAGAGACAGACAGGCATGTGGGTTCTCTGAGCCACCTCTGCCCAGTGACCTTTTTCTGGCAGCCTCCTTTTAACTGGATGCCAAGAGAAAATTTGAATTTGGTTTTCAGAGGGACTACAGCAGAAACCTGTAGGAGACAACAGTCCCTTCAGCTGCCTCAGGGTCCTGGGGCTCACTCACCAACTTTGATTAAGTGCTGCTAAAACTTGTGCTAACTAGTTTAGCTTGTTTCCCTTTTCCCCACTGAAACGTATGTATTATGTCATCAGCATGTCTGCATTCTATTCTGAGAATTACTTTCCTGCAGATTTCCCTATGGAGAACTAGCATCTATCTTGCAAGGAGAAAAAAAATATGTAGATGTCTGACACATTACATTTTTTCTATATTTGCCCTTCATTCGTGTACAGCAAGAGGCTAAAAATTGTCAAGGATATTTGTTGCTTGTCACTCCTTTTTGTGCATAAACATACACATATAGGCTTATGCAGAGACACAGAAACTTTGAATTTTAAAACAGTAAGAAAAGGTTTTATGTCCTTGTTTATCCTCTAGGCACTGTGCTCTCACTTCTCTTTTGATGCTGATGGGAAAGAGGCTTAATAATGGGCTGGTTCAATAGACTTGTTAGAAGATTTTCTTTATAATAAAGGTGAAAAAAACCCTATTTGAAATTCCATCATTGAATGAAATTACACCACTGATTTAGCCTTTATTTTCCAAATGACTAAGCATCTCATTTTTATACAGAATAAAAATTATTGTCAAGAAAAATTGGTCACAGTTCAGATGTTTTCTAACAAGACATCAGCTGCATCATTAGTATGGTTTTCCTCTCTAAGATGAGCATCAGCTTGTAAGAGAAAGAAGTGATATGCTGAGCTCCATGTTCTTCCTCTCCAATCTGCATATCACACTCCATCGTTGTGGTACGTTAATTATCTTGTGACCCAGCCATTCATAAATTAGCTCTCTCATCATCACTACAGAGAGCACAGAACTACAAAGTTTAGTGAGGGAAAGATCTTGTAGGTCAGTCTATTTCCCCACTGGTACGAGACTGTTCTGTGATACCTGGGGTCCACATGTGCCTCTTGGCTGGTACCAAACCACGTGTGTGGATGAGGAGCAAAGGAGAGAAGCAAGAAAAATGTGCTTGTGAGGGAGTGAGGGAAACGAGTGGCAGGGAGTTTGGGGATTATTCTGGTGGCATAGGTGGATACCAGGACAACCACCACTGAGATGCGTATTTTCATCTCTTTGAAGAGATTGAGACTCTTCTGTCTCTCCAGTGAAGACCTGGTATCCTATTTAGAAGTATTTGTTCCAAGGAAGAGCCATTCTCTCTTCCTCCCCACAGATTTCAGTGCAGAAGGACAAAAAAAAGGATTCTTACTGTACAGAACATTTATTTTCAACAAATATATATTTTCTTTGTGAAAAAAAAAGCTATCTCTTTGTTCTGTATAGTTTGAAATGCAATACATGAATGTTACCCCAAATGTTCTGGAGTTAAATACAGTTGTATAGCAAATTTTGTTTTCAGGATCTTTTTCTCATTTATGAGAATCAATTTGATACAAATTCTATTTGCTTTGGTTTTAAACCAAATCTTGCTTTTTTTCAACACGAAGCCTTGTGACATTGTGGCAGCTACTGTATTTACAGACACATACCCTTCCTAGAAGATAGAGTCAGAGGGAGGTAGTTTAGCAATCTTACAGAGGTAAATCTTCACACAACTATTTGTCTTCTGAAATATAATCCCTCTAGTTTTTGTGTTTAGAAGGTCATTTAATGAATTATTGGTTGACCTTGTCTGCTTTTACAGCCATCAGATTCACTGCTGTACTGTGTAATGTACACAGCATGCAAAAGAGTTCGGAACACCGTGTTGTGTTCACACAAATGGTATGTAATTTTTGGCTCAAATTTAGAGGAATAAAACAACATAATTTTCCTAATGCTGTCATTCTTTAATATAAAATATGTAGTGGTTGATGTTTGAGAAAGTCTAAAAGCTTGAGCTCCGGTTACATCTTTTACACCTATTTTGTAGTATACTGATTGAAAACCTCACAGAACATGATGCTTCAGCTTTCAAGTCACTCTTATGTTCCTGGGCTGTAAGAATGAAAATGTATTTTGACAATGCCATTCAAACTATACATTGAACCAACTTACAAATATCTGTTGACAAATATGTTTTATTTCTCTGTGGAAATTTGCTTTTCTCTTGTATGTTAATGGGTGGACATCATACACATATATTCTGTAAGTAGCCAGTGACAAAAAAGAGTATTTTATACATTTATTTCTTACACTCAGTGGACTTTTCAGTGCCATTTGTGGTCACTCTGCTACTGAAATAAGAGTCAGTCAGTCTCCTGGAAGATACAACTCTCTAAGAGTCTAGCATTTTCTTCATTATGAGTGACAGCTTTATTCAGGTCAGGCAATAATTTAAAAAAAAAATTCAGGGAGCATTTTGAGACATTCCTCTAAGGCAGTCAAGAAAAGTTCCGTTCTTACGACTGCTGCACAGCTTTGCACATTGTGTTTCCACTTGAGACTAATGTGCAGGGTGAGCCCAAAGTCAAATGTCCACTAGGATTTTAAGTTTAGTTCTTAACCCAGTTCGGATTGAGGATAAATGGAAATGGCCGATGCTGGAACTGGCTTCACTGGTGTCAGAGCTAATTGGGAGTTTCTGCATGAACTCCTAGTCAAGATGAAACCCAGTAGGGACTGTACTAAGCAAGAACATTTTGTTTCTTCAGCAAAGCCTTCTCTTTATGGGCATGAAGCAATGTTCAGAGAACCAAAGGGAAGAAATAGTTTTCTTGTGATAACTAAGCATCAAAATCACACACACACACGCTGAAATGTGAATTGTACCTGCTGTTGTGAATGCAATCTGAGGAATGAGTTGACAAAGAGCCACAATGACTAGAGAGGAGCTGAGGGGCAGGAAACAGAAAAACAGTTGATTAACATTTCTGAAACCATTTCATTGCTAATGAAAGTTCATTCATCTATACACCTTTAGCTGGGAGACATTTTTCTGTTGAGATTTGGCTACACAATAATGTGGATTGTTATCTCCTTCGTCCTTTACACTCAATAACACTAAATACATATAATCAAACAAGAATCTTGTTTACTGTGCGAAACAATAGAAAAAAAAAGGGGGGAAAACACAAAGAGAGCATCTATTTTTAAAATACTCTAAATTTATTAGATACTTACAATGGATAGTAATTAACAGCTGGTGGAGTATTTAAATCCTACAATTTTGAGTTAATTCCCAGATTTAACAAGTGGCAGTCAATGGGAAACAACTGATGATGCATCCACATAACAGCGATTGCTTGGTGGGACAACCCTGTGTTTGAAAAAAGTGAAAAATGCAGCCACAACAATTCAGAAATTAAAGGGAGCTGACTGACCAGCCCTATTTTGGCAACTGCTTCATTAACCCTATTCACGCTGACTGACTCCCTAACATAAATGAAACTGCTTTTTGGAGAAAGGGTTGTTCATTGTGTGTAAAATTGCCACAAAGAGACTTTTAAGGAACTGAAGGAAGAGTTTGGTAAAATATTATTCTTCCTGTACATATTGAACTGCTTTCTGTCTAAGCCTATCTCTAAGGTTTTATACCTTTAGTTTTTCAGTACTAAATAACATTTATGAAGAAATGATGAGAAGTTCAATAGTTGTTTCTTTTCCCAGATTTGTAATGGATTTGTGGAGGGAAAAGCTTTTTCTAAAGGATGCCTTAAGGGAAATGTCTTTTACTTTCTCTGCAAATGTATATTGCTATGACCACTAAGATGGGAATTTGGAAATGAGAGCAGGCAGCAGCAGATGAGGTGCCATTACTGCTGTTTTGGGAGCTGGTAAAAGATGCGATCATAAAGTGACAATGTCCTGCCTCTTGGAAGTTTAATCACTATATTCTTCTGGCTGTTGTAGTTTCAGGAGTAAAGGGAACTAAAGGCATGTCCTAGTTATATATGAAATGCTGTTTGCAGTCAGTTTTGCACTCACTGTGCCGTCACAGTTTTGGTTAAAATTATGTTTTAATATTATCTTTTCAAAGTATAATATGTATAATACATAGTGTGTACTCTTTTAAAAATCAATTTAATTTAGCTCAGCACGAAGGTGCACAGATGTTTTGCTTTGTATCCTCAGCACTGGGAGTGAAGTGGCCAATTTAAGCACATGATAGTAGAACCTCCCCGCCCACCATCACAGGATCTCTTTCCCTCTCTTTCAATGCATTTTTTAATTGTAAATCCTGCTGCCTCCAGATTGCTGATGCCGGCAGTCCACAGCAAAGCCATTAGCCATACCTTCTGCTGCAAAAATCCCATTCGTATCCTGACTTCCAGAGCTAGGAACAAGTCACTTCTAAGGCACCTGCCCCAAATGAACTAGGCAATCATCATAATCAGTTTAGAATAACTTCTAAGATTATTATTATTTTTTTTTTTTTTTTAGGAGACAAAGAGTAAATAAAGTACAATGCAGTATAGCTACTCTATAAATAAATCATGCATGACTGAAGTACAAAACTCGTGCACCTACCAATGTCACACAGGATTTTGTAACAGGCTGCCAGCCGATCAGGAAGGAAAGCTTCCCCACAGGAACTGGAGAGAAAGCCCTGAAGAAGGTCTGTGCCTTCTAGGTGGAAAGCTCCCCAAGAATGGTAATTCAACACAAGAGAAACCATCTCACAGCAAAGCTCTTATTAGTTTTTCACAGATGTAAAGTCATTTTAACCTAACCAGGCATGCAGATACATGTATTTTCTCATTTGCCATCAGGTTTATTTATGTTAACACTGCTAATTCTTTTGCTTCTTTCCTCTGATGCTTTGTAGCTTTTCCACTTTCTACTAGCTTAGCTGAATGAAATAATGCCTGAGACCTGTGCATCCTGTAGTTCTTTGCACTGTGAGCTTCTATATACATGTTTAAATCACCTACAATAGTTTCTTATGCTGTCTTATATGCTTGGCTTTCTTAATGGGCAATGGTTGTTATACCAAAGGTTCCCAGACTGAGACAAATATTTGATTGCTTAGCTGAAATGAGATGATTACTTGTAAAGATGAAAAATTTTATTGAATCTTCCTAGGAGGAGCTCTTGTCAAGAGTTCACTTCCTTGTTTCCCTAGAAATTTTTGAATGCTTTCCATAAAATATTACAAAATCTAAGATTTGTGCTTTCTGGAAGATAAATACGTCTGCTTAGAATGGAACATAAGGTTTCTGTTGAGATACTGATGCATTAATATAATGCAAAGGAAGGTCTGTATGTGAGATGTATTGCATTTCCTATGCTGATCTATTAGAAAAAATTTCTCATTTTCCTACTTGAATTCATTACATAACTGAATGTATTTATTTTTTGAAACTCAAAACACAAATCAAAGGAATTCATGTTCAGTTTAAAGAAGAAATTCCAGTGTCTTTTACAGGAGTGCCGCAATCCCACCTACCCACTAATAGTCTCTCCTGTTTTCAGTAACAGTTTTTAAATGTGTGGAGATATATGAACCATTAATTTGTGCCTTGGAAAGATGTTGAAAAAATGATCTTCACTTAACAGTGATTCTACATGACAGTACATAAAGTATAGAGCTGTAGATTTTAAAACCATAAGAGACCATTGTGACTGTCTATTTCAGTCTAGGTAATTTTATGAATGAATCATTGTATCACATCCAACAGCTCTGACTGAGAGAGAACTGAGCTTTTAGAAAAATACTCAACTTTGATTTTAAGATTTTCAGTGATGCAAAGTCCTTTGCAGGTCCACAGTACACGTCTTCTTCACAAGGCACATCAGATAATTTTTAATACTTTGAATGCTACACTGATGTTATCACCTTCTTTTAGTAATCAAAAGGACAGGTCAAATACCATCGAGAAGTCTCAATATAATACCTTAATGAAGTTATTTTATCAAAATGTCTCTTAGTCTCAAAAGAAAAAAAGTGGCAAGGTAGTCTGAAAGATTTATTTTCCATTGTCCTATGCCAGCTTGCATGAATTATATTACCTTCCTTTAATTTTTTGTCACTTAAAAATTCCAGTGCTGACTTTTATATTATTTTTCCCAGGATCGCAGTCAGGCTGACAGGCCTATAATTACCTTAGTCCTTCCATTTACTCCATTCATATTTGGCACTATTTAGCTCTTTTTCTATCAAGCTGAATTTTAGTATTGAATTCTCCTTCCAAGCTAGGAAATTGTCCTTGGAAATTTTAAAAATAACAACTGACACTGTATTGTTCACATCATGAAACCACCAGCACATGTCATTGAGATATAAAGCTTTTCTAAATAATTAAGCTTTATATTAAAAAAAAAAATAATCTTGCAGCAGTGGAAGACATCTTAAAATATTGTTTTTATCTTTCTTTTATTTTATTTTTTTTTTAAGAATTAACTTTGCTAGCGTAAGAATTTGAATACTTCTCTCGAAGTGTTTATTTCAGTGGTCAGTAAGTGTAGGATCACTTTGCATCACTGAAATTTTTGCACACAGAGTGCAAGTTGTGATGACATGTTGTTTTACTACTTAAAGATTTGTAGTAGTTTATTTAGAGGTACAATGCCGACAATTTAAAACAGAGGAGGACCATCTAGCTAGTTATTAAGTAGTTCACAAGAGCAAATTAATCTTCCAGAGAACACAAAACCTTCATGGGTTGATTAGGGATTCGGTGTGCCTGTGCTTCAAGAGAGCATTCTGCTTTACCCAAGTGCTGCGCTACATTTTTGAATATCAAAAACGCAAAAGACAGCTGAGGGATTTTCTGGAGTGGCCACATTCATTCTGTATTTGTCGCAGACATGCAAACAAATCAAATATTGGTTTTAGTAGTGCTTAAAGCAACAATATCATCATGGATAGTGAGTAAATTCTTCACATTACTAAAGCTCTGGAGAAGAAAAAGGAAAAAAAAATTAGGAATATTTTAAAATTAATATGCTAATCTCTTAGATTTCTCTGTAGTATTCTGGAGATTTACTACTTTAATACTTTACATCCCATACTAAATAGTGGATGATGATTAAAACTAAGCTCTAATGTTTCTCCGGACTTCAACTTCATTGCCGAAATACCGTGATTTGAAGGCTGTTTTTCCATTTAAAAGTATCATGCTATTCAAAACAATGTACTTTCCTGATTATTTGTTGCTTTATCTTTACAAATTCGTCCATTTTATTTCAGTGCTCACTTTAATAGCTTTAAATTATTGTAAGTTTCTTCAATAATATTCCATATTTTTCCCAATTTTACTATATTATGGAGGTATTTAGCTCTTTCCTTCTCCTTTTCCATGAGAGATCACTTAATATGTGCTATTTTTGTCTCTTTAAATAGCAAATATTGCCATCATTTATTTTATTTACAACTAGTTTAGCAGTGATCCCACTGGAAATCATGGGATCAATGTATATTTTATAGTGTGTAGAATCTATTGTTACAAATCTTATGTAACAGGTTCTTTGATATAAATAAGACTATTAAAAATATGGATCTGAGGCAATTAGTATTGTGCTTATGCGGGATGCAAGTCCACTGAAACCTCATTCTTTGGTTTCATCAGCATGTGCGGAAACCTTTGTGCTGGTTGTCATTGCAAAGGGGAGTTTTGGCCTGATGGAATAGACGTCTTCAATGGCGTTCTGCCTGCTTGCTCCAACAAAACACTTGGCTCCACGTTCCGTGTTGCCTGTGATTGCTCTGTAAAGCAATTAGCTAGCTAGCCTTGTTCTTAAAGCTATGCTGACATCAGCAACGATGGCGATGGCCAAAGACTTTTGGCATGAATCTCTTTAATGTAATGTCATCAAATAGAGCATCAGTAGTAGTTTCAGTACAGCCTGAAACACGGGGTGGTGTGGGCTGTTAGGGAAAGATCTGTATGTAGGTAAGAAGCATATCCACAACATTTAAATTAAACGGCACTCAATGACATAAAGCTGAAAAACCCCACAAGATTGTTTGAAGGTTCATTTAGAAAGACAGGTATCTACAGAGAAAAAGAATAGCAAATAGCAAAGGGGTCAGTTTATTTAGTGTGAAAAATCTGGGCAGAAGTATTCTGAATCTGATGAAGAGAATAGTTGGATGAAGTGTATTTTGCAGCCTGTTTTGGCAGTTCTTAGGCTTCAGACGTCACTTCAATAACTTCTTCACAGCAGAAAATGTGTTAATTAATCAAAGAAAGTAAACAGTGTTACTGCATACTTGGTTGTAGAGAAGCCAAGAATGCACTAGCTTCTCTTTTTCTGTGCTTAATTTACTTGCTTGATACAAAAGATTTAATTAAACTGACTGTAAGTTACAACAAATACTACATTCTTTAATTTTGTCTGATAATATCTTTGAATCTAAGAAGATCAGTGAGTTCCTTCCTTCATGCTCCTAAATCTAATGCCAGTGATTTGATGCAGGATGGGCCTGCTGACCTTGTATACAAAGAGCTGGTAAAGATACAAGGTAAATAACCTCGTGTGAAGGACGTTCAGCTTTGGAGTTATTTTACAGTGCTGAAATAGGGCTCATGACTGATCCTGAAATACCTGTTCTTTCAGATCTGCCATCAAATTTTAATAGAATCAATCTTAAGGTTTCCTTGACATTGTGAATGTGGGTGCTGCTGCTCTCCAGTGGTTCTGCCAAAGTGGTGAGCCACTGGTTTCTGTTAAAAACAAGGATAGAAACTGGGCGGGGGGGGGGGAAGTTGCAGACCACTATCTCAGATTGACTTCACTTCAAAGTAGTAGAAAATGAAGCTGCAAAATCCTATATTTGCAAAGGTTGTCCCATTGAGGATTGCAATGGAATGCTTTTTTATTTCCTCCAAATGCTATACATGGTTACCAATCTCATGCTTTAATGTTGGTAGGATCACCCTGGCCACTCAGGCTATAATGAGTCATCTCGGCTTTCCTAGCTCTTTCAGATTTGGTTTCTGAAGGCTAGAGTAACATTCACTTATTTTTGTGTTCATCTTGAGCTCTTTCTGCAAAATCACTGCTAAAGGGTCACTGTTGTTTGAAATTTTCTTTAAAGTGCACTTGTCATAAATAATCTAGCCTCACCGCTTCTCTGTGTTATCGCTCATTCTAGATGGTACAAAGGTTAGTTCTTATTTTATTGCTCTTAAAATCTTATTTTTACAAAATCTTATTTTTGCAGTATCCTCCTGTGGAAGTTGTGTTCTCTTTTCTGGTATTTCACTTTTCTTTACTGCATGGATATTGAATAGAAGTGTGCATTTACATTTCTAGGTTGATCTTGTCATTTCGTTAAGTCCTCTCAGGCTCAGGTTCTGGTAACAGCTCAGTAGCTAATTCCTTGTTGATCTTCACATCACTTAAATATTTTGAGATCCTTTATTGTTCTTCTCCCCTTTCTGAGCAATCTCCTCACTTTGTCAATTCTGACAGCCTTAAATAGTGCTGTTGTTGGGTTTGGGGTTTTTTTACAGCCTTTCAGTTTCAGTTCATAATTCTCTTAATCCTCCTCAGATTTCATGTTCTTATATATGTCATGTACCCTCTATTTTTCCTCAAGAACTCTTCTGACATTCTTAGTCATCCATATCAGTCTTATCCTTCTTTTATGCCTAGAATAGCCAATCTTTTTCATGCTCTCGCAATCCCTTGACCTCCCTCCCTTGCCCCAACTGCTGTTTTATTCATTATTTAGCGCTGGATGTAGCTGGATTGAAAGAAATACCAGATCTCATGGAAGTCAATGATATTGAAGTGTCTGCCTATTTAGGGGAAGCATTGATGTTTAGCTTCAGTGGTTCTGAGTCAGCCTTTGCCCCAGGCCGCGGCTGCATTGCTGGCTCATTGGAACAGCAGAGAAGGTGGTGCTTGGTGATGCAACAGGCGCAGACTGAAGAGACGCAGATTTCGCTTGCCAAAAGGTAAAACTGTGTGTAAGCAGGATGCCTAAGCAGAGGCAAAAAAACCCCTTAAACTGCAGCGTTTGTCAGATAATGGGCTGAATTTCTACAAAGCCAGAAAAGGTCCTTTGGTAGAGTATACCAGCTAATGCACTATGCATGGCATCTGGTTTTACAGTGGGCACCTGTGCATCAGAGGTAACAACAAATCCATTTTCTATACACATGCTCCAACTCCAAACCTTCATATTTTAGTATAATTTCAGTAGTGTTTCTGATGAAGTTATAACATCGAAATATTGTATCTGAAAACAGGATTGGAATTGAAGGATAAAGAAAAAAGAATATTTCGCATGGGTTTACAGTGAAGACCAACTATTTGACAAAAATCCAATCTACTGAAGAAGCATTCCTGTCCGTTTTTATGTGGCTTGGTTCCCCATGCTGTCTAAGTAGTTTAACAGCTTATTATTTTTAAAAATAGGGTCACAACAACCCCTTTTTGAAGTCCCTGTTACATTTGCTCTCTCCATAGCTCCAAAGCTGCACTTCCCAGCATCTCAGCACCAGCCTCACTGTCATCAATGAGGGGCATTGTAGTGCCCCATTATAACAAGCTACTCGCTAACTAGGGTGAGTCTTCATGTGTGGGCATATGTGTGCTGTGTGTACCTCGGTACCTGCCTGTAGGGCATTTCCAGGTGAGATCTGTTCAAGAATAAAGGCAGCAGGAAAGTCAGCATTAGCCTTCTTTTCTTGTGTCAGATACTAAAAGTAATAAAAGATCTGCAGTCTTTCTTTTTTTTTTCCTTGTTGTTGTCAAAACTGCCTGAAACATTTGAGCTCTTTTTTCTCCTTTCCACTCTGAAAGAAAACATTCGACTATTATACAATTTGTTCTTCAATTAGAACTGCTCTGTAGAGGAATGCTACTGATGGAAAGGAGTACTTTGCAGATGTCGTTACGTTCTGGCAATCCAGAACTACATCTAGGGGCTAGTCTAATATCTGACATGCACTAATTTACCTTGGAGAGTCTTCAAGTATATACCTGACAGCAAGATGCTATGAACCTGTATCATTAGCCAGGGATTTCTTTGGCAAAGGTCACAGTCATTTGTATTTCCACTGAGAACACCAAGTACTGAGGGCTAGAGGAGTTCTGAGGTTCCTCTGAGACATCAGAACTTCAAAACCAATGGTGGTTGACACAAAGTCTTTGCTAGGATTTTAAAAATAATTGTGCTTGTTTCTTTTGACTTTGTTTAAGCCTTGAATTTTTTATCAAAATTGTGCTGGGATTTATGAGAGACTGTGTAACATGCAAAGTACAGCTGTAACATGCCCACATTGTGTGACTCTAGAATAGGATTTTGTATGTGTAGGGCACTCAAATGTGTTTTACATTGCTAAGTACCTATATTAGCTCTCAGGGGACATAGTAAAAATCATTTCTCTCTCATCAAGTGTTATTTTACACACTGTATAGTACACAAAGTAGGTCAAAATGTGCTACAGCTAAACAGAGCCCTTAAACCTAAATCAACTTAATCTGAATTGAACTCCTAAGTGAAATTCACCATTTGGTTTGTTTACAATTTTCTAAATTCAGTATGATACAAGAGGAAGCAATCTGTATCTTTAGAGAATTAAAATATACCTATAAATGAGCTCAATCACTGGCCTTTGTACAGAACAGAAGAAAAAAAAGGCCATATACTAAATCGGCTAGAAGCTGAAAATAAATTTTGAGATTGTACTCTATGTTGTTGTCTTTTTTTTTTTTTTAGCTGTGTATTTATGTGAAACAGTAAACACAGATTATGCCTTAGTAATTTTTATGGCTTCGGCATCTGTCCCTTTGCTTTTATTCACATA